>NC_083224.1:178592521-179230039 GCF_032191835.1 Heteronotia binoei | reverse complement strand
GAGCTTACAAAAAGAGCCTTGTAAGCTCTTGGCAGATTGGCTATATCAGGGGTATGTGGCCTAATATGCAAAGGAGCTCCTGCTAGAATTCCACCCCTGCCAGGACATAAGCTTTTGAGAGCCAAAGCTCACATCTCACTCTTCCACTGCAGGCCCACACCTGAAACCCTCAAGGGACGTACAACCTGAACCAGATTGCTCTCTGTATTACAACTGACCAGCACATTTCTGACCTACTGCGGTGTAGACAATCCTCCTATACAAGACTTTTTTTTGTAGCAAGGACTTCTTTGCATATTAGGCCACACACCCCTAATGTAGCCAATCCTCCAAGAGCTTACAGGGCTCTTAGTACAGGGCTTACTGTAATCTCCAGGAGGATGGGCTACATCAGGGGTGTATGACCTAACATGCAAAGGAGTTCCTGCTACAAAAAAAAAGCCCATGTCTTATATAGCTGGGTGATCCATTGGGGTTCAATAAACCTCTTGTTTTTGTTTCTTATCTGGGAATGTAAAATGTTGCAGCGGGGGGGGGACAATCACCTGAAAGTACACAATGCATGGCTGGTGGGCAATGAAGGACTTGATGGATCATATGCTGCACAGGTCTTCTATAGTAACTCTGTGGAGATTTCATTCTTCAGGCTGTGCATGTTGTATGGGACTTAGGGATGGGCATGCAACGTGAAAATGGTTCGTTTCGTGGTTCATTGGTTTGCCTGATTCAGTGGTTCAGTACATTTCGTGGTTTTTTGATCTTCTGAATGAATTGTGGTTCATTAGTTTCTTTTTGGGAAGGTGTGGAATTGCCCCCAAGAACTGAACTGATTTGAAACGACCCATGAATTGGCTATTTTAGGCATGAATTGCAATTTGTGTTCCAATTTGTGCCCATCCCTAATCAGCCTAGCAATGGGGTAGTAGGGTTTGCAGGAGCTTGGTAACCCACACCAGATCATATGAACCACCTTGAGGATGGGAGATTAGGTGCTTCACAGGTTGAAATGGATAGCAGCTGGTATGCTTCCAGTTCAACAGACCTGCACTATAGCGCAGGATCCCAGCCATATCCACAAAACCTGCAAAAGGATAATTATACAAGCCCTGGTTAGAACTTGGATGAGAGACCACCAAGGAAGTCCAGGGTTGTTATGCAGAGTCAGGCAATGGCAAACCATCGCTGAACCTTTCTTCCCTTGAAACCCAGATGAGGAGTCACCATAAGTCGGTTGCAACGTAGCAACAGTTTTTTAATTATACCAATTTACCATAAAGTAGCTGGCTCAGGTTAGCCTGATCTTGTCAGATCTCCAAAGTTTATCAGGATTGGACCTGATTAGTCCTTGGATTAGACCACCAAGGAAGTCCAGGGTCACTACAAAAATGCAGGCAATAACAAACCACCTCTGAACGTCTCTTGCCTTGAAAACCTTACAGGGTCACCATAGGTCAGCTATGACTTGATGGTACCACACACACACACACACACACCATCAGGGACAGAATCCTTCCAAGTCCTGATGTATATACTCAGGGCACATGGAAAAAATTTTTGGACAAAGTTCTCAATTTTAAAAACAGGTTAGCAATAGTTCTCCTACAGGATTTGTAAGAAATGGGTGGAACCGATGCTTTTTTTTTGTATCAGGAACACCTTTGCATATTAGGCCACACCCTCCTGATGTAGCCAATCCTTCTGGAGCTTAGAGTAGGCCCTGTACTAAGAGCCCTGTAAACTCTTACAGAATTGGCTACATCAGGCGTGTGTGTCCTAATAGGCAAAGGAGTTCCTGCTACAAAAAATGTCCTGTATATACTGAGTTGCTTTAAACTTTTCCAAAGTTCATAACAAAGTAGTCTAGCGACTGCTCTGTTGAAACAGTTAAATATTATTTGAAATCCATTCCATATGGTATATGGATATTTTTGCGAGATACAGAACTATTTATACATATTTGAAATCCAAATGAGAATCCCTCTCCCTCATGTATTTCTTTTAGCCAGATTACAGAGATGTTTGAAAATAAGCCTCAACTTAATGTCTGTTCCATTTCAGGAAGAAAGAATCAAAGTACTACTTCCTAGAATAAGATTATTCTTTGGGGTGGTGAGATTCAATATTAGAACACTGAAATCCGTGATCTCCAAGGCTGAAATGACATTCAAATTATAAAACTGAATGTCTGGTTTTCTACTGGGTCAACATCATACAGTACTAAAAAGCACCAGAAAAGATTTCCAAACATATACACAAAATTGTCATATTTTTACCTATAATAAAGAAAATGGCCTTTTTGCTTAGTTATTTGATTAATTAATGTCCAAGTACACATCCCTCTTGGTTGGGGTCTGATGGAAGGAAAGGGAGAATGAATTGCAAATGTTGTTAGGAGGTCCAGTCAAAACTTCTTGTGGACGCATCCTGAAAAATGCTTTGCATGTTCTCTGAGTAACTGTTTCATTACCTCCATCCATTTTCTTTAAATATCAAAACATTTTCTTATTATGTTGTAAATTAACATGCAAAAAACAATCTGGTGGCATTTAAGAGCAAGTTCCACCCAGGGCTTTTTTTTGTAGCAGGAACTCCTTTGCATATTAGGCCACACACACCTGAGGTAGCCAGTCCTCCAAGAGCTTTCGGGGCTCTTAGTACAGGGCCTACTGTAAGCTCCAGGAGGATTGGCTACATCAGGGGTGTGTGGCCTAATATACAAAGGAGTTCCTGCTATAAAAAAAGCCTTGGTTCCACCCATCTCTTAAAAATCCTGTAGGAGAACTGCTGCTAACCTGTTTTTAAAATTGAGAACTTTGTCCAAAAAATATTCCATGTGTCAATTCTGGTAAAAAGCTGTTTTTTTAAAAAAAAATGAAGAAGAAGAAGAAGAAGAAGAAGAAGAAGAAGAAGAAGAAGAAGAAGAAGAAGAAGAAGAAGAAGAAGAAGAAGAAGAAGAAGAAGAAGAAGAAGAAGAAGAAAGAAAGATAATGTGCTTTCTTACTACCAGACCCATCATATGATAAATTTTTATTTACTAATGCTCCAAGGGGTGTAAAATATAGGTAGCGATAAAGAATACATGCTTCTATGTACCCACAATTAAGCAGTAACAGAGCACTGAACTAGTCCGCTTCTATTCATTTGCCTGTGAGCATTTACATTTAATCTAGCAGTGAACATCTGAGGTAAACCTTGGATCTCTTGTCAGTCTGTAAAAAAATCATGTTACCAATCTCCAGGTCGAACCTGTAGTTCTTCTGGCATTACAACTATCTCCAGGCTATAGAATTCAGTTCCTCCGGAGGGCATCTTCAGAGCGTGGGTTCTACAGCATTCCATTCCTGCTGAACTCCATCCCTTCCTCAAACACCGTCTGCCCCAAACAGTGCCCCCAATTTTCCACAACAGAGTTGGCAACCCTCCTAAAATATAAATCGCATATGTGCAGCTATACATTGGATCAAAGCTAAGCAGTGAAGATTTAGCCTTACAAGCCACACATAATTTTACTACTTGAAACGAGAGATGCCATGAATTTCATGTCAAACATGTTTGAGAGCTGAGCTTCTGTTATGATGACCAGATGTAAGTAAGGAAGCCGCTTGATTCGTTCGGTTTGGCACTAAATGACTTGATCTCCTGCCAAAATGTTTTGCCCAAAAGTTTTGCAATTTTTTTTTTTTAAAAAACTGCACATCCATGGCAGGGGTGGGAGAGTTGTCAACCCATGCAGGCAGGGCTTTTTAGGGGGCAAGAACACACAGGAACGCAGTTCCAGCTGCCTTGGCATCAGGGGGTCTGGCCTAATATGCAAATGAGTTCCTGATAGGCTGTTTCTTTAAAAAGCCCTTTGTGAAGCAGGGGTCTGTGGCCTAATATGCAAATAAGTTCCTCCTGGACATTTTCTACAAAAAAAGCCCTGCATGCAGGTCAGCCGCCATTAACGTAGCTAAGATCTTCTTAGATAAATCCTGAATGGCAAGATATTTTTTTAAAAAACACATAACAGCATTAACTTATGACTGATGTTTACGATTTGTGACTGATTTCACTATTTAAACAAGAGTCTGCCAAGAGGAATCGCAGCACAGCAAGAGGAGGAGAAGAGATCAATCAAGCTGCTTGAGAAACGGGTATGCATGAAACACCGGTTGTGCTATTCTGCACTGTTTGGAAGGAATACAGCGGGGGGGAAACCTGTCGAATGAATGGGCACGAACCGGTCAACAAACAGACAAAACAAAGTTCTTTGAAAATCGATTCCCTGTTTGGCAAACAGAATGGGAGCTGAACCAGCGGATGTTTGGGCATCTCTAATTGAAAGCAGGCACCCCACGTTATTGGTAGCGAAAAGTGCAATCTAGTGGCAGCCAATTTATAGTGACCTTGAAGGGTTTTCAAGGCATGAGATATTCTGAAGTGGTTTGCCACTGCCTGCATCTACATAGCAACCTTGGACTTTCCATCTAAGCACTAACCAGAGCTGGCCCTTCATAGCCTCCAGGAGCTGTCAAGATCAGGCGATCCTGGACCATCCAGGTCAGGGTCCATGTGGTATTATTAACAGGGCTGGGGGGTTTTGTAGAAAAAGCCTGGCAGGAACTCATTTGCATGCTAGGCCACACCCCCTGACACCAAGCCAGCCAGAACTGTATTCCCGTGTGTTCCTGCTCAAGAAAAGCCCAGATTATTAGTATGTTAAATGGGAGAAAGGGTGCCCTTTAAACCCCCACCCCCCATGCTCATAATAGTGAGGGAAGCCAAATTTTGATAAGCGAGACCAAACAAGGGTTGAAGAGTTATGCTTTTTGCAGGGCTCTTTTTCGTGCAGGAGCTCCTCTGCATATTAGGCCACGCCCCCTGATGTAGCCAATCCTCCAAGAGCTTAGAGGGCTCTTAGCACAGGGCCTACTGTAAGCTCCAGGAGGATTGGCTACATCAGGGGGGCGTGGCCTAATATGCAGTAGTTTCCTGTGCAAGCACCAGTCATTTCTGACTCTGGGGTGACATCGCATCATGTTTCCACGGAAGACTTTTTACGGGGTGGTTTGCCATTGCCTTCCCCAGTCATCCACACTTCTGGTACACCCCCAGAATCGCAGTCCTGTGTGCAATTTACCTTTTAGAGCCTGATGGAAAGCCATGATCTTTGCCACATTCATTTGTGGTTGTACATGACATGGAGTTTTAACCACTGCCTATGCTAATGGGAAAAGCCCTCACGATAAGATACAGTGAATGCATGTACAATATGTCCAGAGTAGATCCAGGCGGGCAGCCATGTTGGTTGTGCAGTGTACTCTTGGTTTTTTAAATATATGCGTCAAGTAATTTTCATGTTACATTCAACAAATGTACACCTCAATTTCAGCCATGCATTTATCCTGGTCCTGGTTTAATATGTCAATCAAATGCCTATTGGCTTGCTATTACAAACAGATTTATGTATGTACATACAAGATGCACATCATGCATTCACTGTTGCATGTGAACAGGGCTGAACTGTGCTAAAGTCAAGTCCAAATGAGGACAGAAAATCACTCTGCATGAACCATGACACACATTCAATTCCTTCTCCCAACCTGATTGAGATGGAGGTAAGTTTTGAGATGACAGCCAGTTTGGTGTAGTGGTTAAACGTGCGAACTCTAATCTGGGAGAACCGGGTTTGATTCTGCACTCCTTCACCTGCCCCTGCTGGAATGACCTTGAGTCAGTCACAAGTTCTTGCAGAGCTGTTCTGCTCTCTCAGCCCCACCTGCTTCACAGGGCGTCTGTTGTGGGGAGGGGAAGGGAAAGGAAACTATAAGCTGCTCTGAGTTACTCTTTCAGGTAGTGAGGGGCAGGGTATAAATCCAACCTCTCCTCCTCTTCTTCTTTTCTCTTGGTTCAGTCAGAAAGCTAGCAATAGCATCACACTGGAAAGCAAAGAATGTGCCCAGACATGACTCCATGTGCCATAACACAGCAAGACGCATGAACACTAGGCTTGCCATTTGCCCACCTGTGGCAGGTAAACTCCCACTCTCAGCCTCAATCCTGTACCCTCAAGAAAATGAGGACTGAGAGGGGGAAATGGTCTGAAAATGGCCTCCACATTCTCTATGGTCTTTACCATAGAGATTAGGGGGAAATTCCTAGACAGTCACCCAGAAGTAATGTCTCATCTTCCCCAAACACCACCCTGTCTGGGTTCTGCCCTTCTAAATCCCCTGGCATTTGCTGAGGCAGTGGAAAAACAAAGAAGGAAAAGAAATTTAACCCAAAAACTGGAGTAAGAAACCTGAAAGGTTAATATGCAATTAAAGGGCCAAACATTAAAAACAAACTGTAAAATAAATCATAAACCAACATACATGTATTTATTTTAAAAAGCTAAAACCATTTAAGGACCCATCATAGGCCTCTATCCTATGTACAATCATTTACTGTTTGCTGATGATGCTACACTTGTCTCCTACTCAGTATCAGCTCTACAGCATATGACGTCCTGCTTTGCAGAGGCTGCCAAGCTATTCGGCCTAGAAGTTAGTCTGAAGAAGACAGAAGTTCTCCACCAGCCTGCACCCCAGGAAGATCATCACCCTCCTTGCATCACTGTGGGTGAATCAGTTTTGAAGAGAGTCCAGCAGTTCAGCTACCTGGGGTGCATCATCTCCTCAGACGCCAAGAGCGACAAGGAGATTGACAATAGACTGGCAAAGGCAAACCGTGCATTTGGCCGACTGCATAAAAGGGTGTGGAGCAACAAGCATCTGAAAAAAGGCACAAAGATCAATGTTTACAAAGCGGTTGTGATGACAACCCTCATCTACGGCTCCGAATCGTGGGTTTTATACTGTCATCACCTGCGACTCCTTGAGCGCTTTCATCAGCGCTGCCTTCGCACCATCTTCAACATCCACTGGAGTGACTTTGTGACCAACACTGAAGTCCTCACGCGGGCGGTGGTTACAAGCATCAAGGCATTGTTGTTGAAGACGCAGCTGCTCTGGGCAGGGCATATCTCCAGGATGGAAAACCACCGCCTTCCCAAGATTGCCCTGTATGGCGAACTTTCCACCGGCCATCGAAATAGAGGGGCACCAAAGAAGAGGTACAAGGACTCCTTGAAGAAATCCCTTGGTACCTGTTGCATTAACCATCACCAGTGGTCTGACCTAGCCTCAGATCGCAAAGCATGGAGGCACACCATCCACCAGGCTGTCTCTTCCTTTGAGAACGCACGCATAGCTGGTCTTGAGGACAAAAGGAGATTGAGGAAGAATCGTACTGCTACAGCACCAACCCCAAATCAGACTTTTCCCTGCAGCCACTGTGGCCGGACCTGCCTGTCCCGCATTGGTCTTGTCAGCCACCAGCGAGCCTGCAGCAGACGTGGACTACTGCACCTTTCTTAAATCTTCGTTCGCGAAGTCAAGCCGAGAGATGTACAATCATAAAACCACAATGGGAACCCACTCAATTTGACCTGATGCATTTCGACCTAGACTGGTCTACTTCAGAAGTCAGAAAGGTAAGTACACATATTGGCTCATACTACAAAATAGGATAAAACAATAGAACAATGCTGGACCACAAGGAAATTTAATGAAGTGACAAAGGCTTAAAGAAATTCTTGAGGCCTCTTATTCTACAGCCTTATGTCTTAATCAAGGGCATACATATTGCATCCAGTGTCTTATTGTATGCCACATGGTCCAGAATTGATCAAGATAGGTGTAAGGTCAGAATCTATGTGCCAAGAGTTAAGAGCTATATTTGTTGTGCCAGCAACACTAGTGGATTTTCCCCTCCTCTCTTTCATGCAAGTTCTTTTTTCCTGTACCATACAGCATTGGCATGTCCAGTTGGTGAACCATAATTATGGTCCGGGGAAAAAAATAAATATGCCATCATCAACATGACAGTGTCCTTATGAATACTGATTACAGAGGAGCCCAGGTAAGTGCCAACCCCCGGAACGTCTCACCACTCACAGAAGTGAAGCACACGCAAGTCACAGAAGCAGGCTGCATGGCAAATTATAAGGAGATACGGCGTCAAACCAGGGATTGTCATCCACCCCCTCTTCTTCAAAGGGCTATATCACAATTCCTACATTTTGCACGACTCATCTGCAGAGATCAACACGGGGCGTTCGGGCACCACCGTTGTACTTTATGTATATGAAATGAAAGGCTGTGTTGTAGATTCAATTTGTGCAAGATGGGAGGGAAGGGGACGAAAGGCAGCATGGAAGAAAAAAGAGACAGAGAGACCAATCTGGTTCTGTAAGAGATATACTAGATGAAGCTGCGGGCTCAGATTGCGGAGGGTCCCAAGGGAACCAGCCATGACAGAAATTCAATGGCAACTGCTCTGCAAACCCGTTGGATGCCTGTAAAAGCTCCTGGCTGTGTTTGTTTTATTGGAGGAGGTGAGTGGGGCTATATTAACATTGAACTACAGGAGACATAATATGAGAAGCCTGGAAGGCGCAGGCTGCACGATGCTCCCCTGTGGCGCCTCCCATTTAGAGAAACTTTCTCTTCTTGGCAACAGAGGGGGGCTGGAATGGACAGAACTGCTCCCTTTCTGTCCCAGCCAAGTTCCTTTTACTGACGGTAGAAAGAGTCTTAGGAGAAACTTTTCAGGTTCTTACTTATTCGTATCCCACTTTATTTAGCTTCTTATTTATTCATACCCAGGGATGGAATTCTAGCAGGAGCTCCTTTGCATATTAGGCCACACCTGATGTAACCAATCCTCCAAGAGCTTACAGGGCTTTTTTTTTTGGTAAGCTCTTGGAGGATTGGCTACATCAAAGGTGCGTGGCCTAATATGCAAAGGAGCTTCCGCTAGAATTCCACCTCTGTTCTTACCCGAGCGGGGACCCAAAGTGGCTGATGCCACCATTCTCCCCTTCTCCATTTTATACTCCAGTATACCCTCTATAATGAGCCCCATTGCGCAGAGTGGTAAGCTGCAGTACTGCAGTCCAAGCGCTGCTCACGACCTGAGTTTGATCCCGGCGGAAGCTGGGTTCAAGTTGACTCAGCCTTCCATCCTGCTGAGGCTCAAGGTTAACTCAGCCTTCCATCCTTCTGAGGTCAGTAAGGTGAGTACCCAGTTTGCTGGGGGAAAAGTGTAGATGACTGGGGAAGGCAATGGCAAGCCACCCTGTACAAATTCAGCCATGAAAATGTCCTGATGTGATGTTACCCCATGGGTCAATAATGACCTGGCGCTTGCACAGGGGACTAACCTTTACTTTTCGTATGCCCTCTCTAAACCCCACGCTTCACCCCCAAATCTCCATGAATTTCCCAGCTGGCAATCCTGCTTACCCAAGAAGCAATTTGCTGATTGCATCACTTCAATGCATTTTGCCGAATTTTGTCTTGAACACCACTCCAAGCAGCATTGCACTTGCACAGTTAGGTGCTTATGCTTCAAGGCCAAGTCAGGCCTTGGTTAAGCATAGGGTTGCCAGGTCCCCCCAGGTGCCAGCAGGAGATGAGTGGGTAGTGTTGCTGGATCCAAGTTGGGAAACTCCTGGAGATTTGTGGGTGGAGCCTGGGGAAGACAGAGACCTCAGTGGGTACAATGCCACAGGGTCCCCTCTCCAAAGCATCCATTTTCTCCAGGGGAACTGATCTCTGTAGCCTGGAAATAAGCTGTAATTTTGGTCACACCTGGAGGCTGGCATCCCTAGTTAAGTACCACATTTTGGCAGTGGCTTGTGGCCACTTGTATGCTTCCACACTCCACAAAAAAAACCCATATAAAGCAGCGGTTCCCAACCTTTTTTGATATGATGACCCACAAGTAGGCTTGCCAAGTCTTATTTGGTTCCAGGCGGCGGGAAGGTTCTCTCACACACCCAATGAATGCTGTGTAGAGACACTGTAGCAATTTGGGTAAAAAACTCTGTGGTGCCATAGAGTTTTTACCCACATTGCTAGAGCATCCCCCACATGATGCCCTGGTGTGATGTCATTTCCAGGTGATGACATTGCACCGCACACATCAGGCGTGATGGAGTTCTTTGTGGGGAGGGATTTCCTTGCCAACCAGCTCTGTGCCAGTGGGTTGGGGGCCACCAAATCAGGGAACCCCTGCCCCAGCAGAAGGCCACATTTACTTGGTACAGGCGACCCATCCAGGGCTAGCCCAAGGCTTTTTGGCAACCTAAACTAACTATGACCTTGGCACCCATCTATGACCTTGGCACCCATAGTTCGGCACAAACTATGACCTTGGCACCCATTTTCTGCACTGGCTAATCAGATCAGATTTGAGAAGCCAGCAACCATTGCGCAAAAAGCACAGCTGCAGCCACTATTAACCCCAAACAAGTGGCATCATGCCACACACACACAACCTTACCTTCTAGCCTTTGACATACACACACTCACATACACACACACACACACACACATGGTCTTCTCGGTTACACTGATTCCCTCTAAGAGTCTAAGAAACTTGTTGTAGTAACCATTGGGACATATTTAACTTGACTAACATGTATATGCAAAGGAAAAAAAATGCCAGCTAGTGTATAAAATTTAAGATGCTGTTTCCAGGGTCAGAGCTTGGTTTCCAAAATGCAGCAAAAGAGAACAATGGATAGGGCAGAGGGACATTCGAGAGGGCTGGTCCAGGACCCACTTTTAGAGGCTTCACAACCCACAGGTTGGGAAACATTGCTCTTAAGTACTCGAGAGGAGTTACATATCCACTGGGCTTACAGTTTGGTTATCAGGGGGTGTGGCCTAATAAGATGCAAAGGAGTTCCTGCTATATAAAAAAAAAGCCCTGGGTGAAAGTATCTATTTTTTAAATGAAACATAGCTCATGACTGAGGGGAGCCAGGGCTTTTTTTGAGCAGGAATGGACAGGAATGCAGTTCCAGCTGGCTTGGTGTCAGGGTGTGTGGCCTAATATGTAAATGAATCCCTGCTGGACTTTTTCTACAAAAAAGCCCTGTGTGAGACAATGGTGATGTCAGGGGTGTGGCCTAACATGCTAATGAGTTGCTGTTGAGCTTTTTCTACCAAAAAAGCCCTGAGGGGAGCTAAGTTTTACTCCCCCTCTTACCTGATGTCTCTGTGCTATGGCGCCTGAAGAATGTTCTCCCAAGCCAGGTTTGCTGCTAATCAACCAGGAGAAAAATATCTCAAGTGCTAAAAGATAACAAAGTAAGAGCAAGAAAAGTTGTGGCATGGCCACCTTCACTTAGCTCTCTATTTTTGTTCAAAACTAGGCCCTGTCCTCCGTTTTGTTTTTCAAGTTGAGAACTGTATAAGTTTATTTATTTTATAAGTTTATTCATTAGTTTATAAACTACAGGACATGTTATATTACCCATAAAAACATGTAGAGATGAGATGAACTTGAGATGTGTTGCACATGCCCAGGGCTTTTTTGGTAGAAAAAGTTCAGCAGGAACTCATTTGCATATTAGGTCACACCCTCTGATGCCAAGCCAGTCGGAACTGCATTCCTGTTCATTCCTGCTCAAAAAAAGCCCTGCACATGCCCACGAAACTTCATTCAGTTATCTCCCTTTTCAAGCGGGATTAGGGTTGCCAGGTCTGACTCAGGAAGTATCTGGGGACTTTGGGGATGGAGCCAGGAGCAAGGGTGTGAAAAGCACAACTGCACTCTGAAGGGAGTTCTGGCCATCACGTTTAAAGGGACCACATTCCTTTTACATGTCTTTCCTCCATTGGAAATAATGGAAGATGGAGGCACCTCCTTTGGGGGCTCATAGAATTGGACCCCCTAGTCCAACCTTTTTGAAATGGGGGGAGGAGGTTAGGGCAGGGACCAGATGTCATACTGAAAATTTGGTGCCACTGCCTCAAAAAACAGCCCCTCTCCAGCGCCCCAGATACCCACAGATTGATTCTCCATTATACCCTATGGGGACCAGTCTTCATAGGGTATAATGGAGTGGCCAACAGACATTTCCTTCCCCCTGCTTTCCGATAACCCTGAAGTGGAGGGAGGGCCTCCAAACTAGGGGATCCCCTGACCCCAATTGGGGATTGGCAACCCTAGATATTAAGCTGAAACTAAACCTACGGACATACGAAGAATGACAAACAGGCAATTGAAACCAAAAGCCTCAGCTTGCATGCTCAAAACAGAGAACCAACACCTGCTCCCACTAAAGAATATTTAGGGAAGGGCCATGGCTCAGTGGCAGAGCATCTGCTTGGCATGCAGAAGGTCCCATGTTCAATTCCCAGCAACCCCAGTTAAAAGGACCAAGGCAGGAGGTGATGTAAAAAGTCTCTGCTTGAGACCCTGGAGAGCTGCTGCCAGTCTGAGAAGACAAGACTGACCTTGATAGACCATAAGGCAGCTTGATGCGCTCCAATATTCCTCCTAACCCCATTCCTTGGAAGCATCAATGGTACACAAAACCATGTCCTGCTTTCTCAAATGATCTGGAAGAGTCCACATTGAGTTGGAAACGTCCTTCCTGTTCCTGTTGCGTTTCCTCCTGTGTCAAATCGTCATCGCTCTTGAGTCGGGAACATGGTGAAAGCTTCTCCGAGATGACTTTTCGAAGCTAAAAGGAAATGTGATGCTGGAAACACTTCTTTGCCCTCCCCACCCCAATAATAATTGCCTTTCTCTTGGATTTCAGTGGTTCCCTTTTGTGTTTACGATAACAGAGGGATGCTTTATTGCATTTCACCAAGCCGGTTGTCATGGTGACCAGCAGTTGCTGTGCACTGTAAAAATAACCTCCTTTCCTTGATAGATTTCACTTGAGTGAAAATAACCCTTAAAATAGATGGGTATTTACATACTAACTCTTTCAAAAGGACCAGAGGAAGAAAGGGTGACTTACAACAGGATGTGGGGACAGAAACCAGGTGCCTGCCCAGTATGTCATTGCCATTCTTGCCCTTGGTTCCTGTTGAAGGCCGCAAAGGCATCAAGTAAGCTGGTAGGGTTGTCAAATCCTCTTCTTCCCCCGGTGGGGGACATTCCCCGGCACGCGACGAAATGACGTCACCCGGAAGTGATGTATTCAAAATGGTGGTGCCCGGGTGGGGCCGCTCTAGGAGTTTCTGGGAAAACTCTATGGTTTCCCCGGATGCTCTAGCCACTTGGGAGGTTAAAACTCTATGGTACGTATTGTACCATGGAGTTTTACCTCCCAAATGGCTACAGCTTCCGGGAAAACAACAGAGTTTTTCCGGAAATGCCTACAGCAGCCCCACACGGGCGTCGCCATTTTGATGACATCACTTCCGGGTGACGTTATCATGCCTGTGATGCAGGGGGAAGTTCCCCCCACCAGCCTAATGTGGGCCAGTGGGTTGAGAACCTCCTGGGCAGGAGATTCCTCACCCGGACCGGGGGCTTGGCAGCCCTATAGGCCAGACGGACCAATGGAAGCACCTGCAGAAACATGGCACTTTGAAGAGTCACAGTCTGTGCTCCTGCTGGATGACAGGCAGGCAGATTCGGCTGTGGCAGAAAAAGGGCAGAGATGGGCTAAGGAGGCCATCCTGCCCAGCCTGAGCCTTTTGCCAGGAGCACTTCTCCCTGTGGGAGCATGGGAATTCCTCAGGTGCAGGCAAGCCTTAAAACCACTGTGTAAGCCTGGAAGGAATGTAAGAACCTAAGAGAAGCCATGTTAGATCAGTCCAATGGCCCATCCAGTCCAACACTGTGTCACACAAGGAAGAGGGCAGGTCGGGCTCTACTCCCAAGAGAGGACATGGGGGACAGGTAGCCCCATCTCCTCCTTTCATTATGAGGCCACAGAACGACTTGTGAAGTTGAGGAACTGTGTCAAGAGCATCCCTTGCCATGGTTTTACTTGCACATCGTTTCTGAACATATGTAACCTTTTGCAGCCTGCTTGCTTTGTTATCATTGCACTCTAGCTAACTTGCTCTGTTATGTCTGGGCTGTTGTTGTTTTTTAAAGTAATCCACCTCAAGTCTGTTTGAGAAAAGAGGATGATAAATGCCATGAATGAATGAATAGCACTTTGCATCGATAACCCAGGAGCACAAGCAGTACAGCAAGAGTATATTGCTAACATGTGCATCTTTACAGAACTCAGACAGACAGACCCACAGTCTTTATTGGCACAGCAGGGAAGAATACGAAACTTGAGTGGTTTACAGAACTCCAGGAATGAATGTCCAGCAGGGACCTCAACTCCATTCCTTGAAACTGGGAATGCAAGGATGAACCACGTGAGTGAATGAATGAGGAGGAAATCTATGCCTTAAAACTTCTTTGAATGTCTCCCCTTCCTGAAAAAGGGGAAACCGTACATTGGCTAAGCAGTCCTCAACAGAGAATGGTGGTGCTTCTCACCACAGGATATGCAGACAGGATGAAGGAACCCCATGCAGAAAGGAGAAACTTCTTGACCACAAACTCACAAATGCAAGAAAGCACCAATCATGCTTAGGAGAAGGCAACAGCTATATATATGGGGCGGGTGGGGGGCATTCTGCTCCAGTCACAACTGGTTTGGCCCTACAGAAGAACAATTAAAATCTGAGGACCTTGCAGTTCAATTTTACACATTTTCAAAAACCTAAACCGATTGGAACAAAAGGTCTCCCGGCATCAACGTGCACATGAGGGTGTCACGGAAATATTTTAAAAAGCCGGTGACACTGAGACAGCTTTTGAGCATATGGTGGACTGAAATTCCCAATAAACAAATACCATTGTTGACAGTGTTTTCCTACCAAAACATACTCTAGAGATCTCGCTTCGGGCTATTGCTAAGGATACAGCAGAGGCTCTAGTGGAGCATGAGATAGTGGACAGAGAGGGGAAGACAGAATGACAACATGGTGTCTGTTCATCAGCTACTTCTTTGTGTTTTCAGACTAACAACAGCACGCCTAATGATGAATAAAATTGACTGAGACTACTAGCTGCACCAACAGAGCAAGATTTTCAAGCTTCTTCCATCTCTGGACCACCACACACACACACACACACTATACTTGATCTTCGCCAAAAGACCAAGACCACTCTCTTCCTGACTAGCATTCCTAAAATTGACAACTTTCTTCATCTGTCTCAGAGCTGGCCGCTGTCCTTGTAGGAGCTCATCGTTAATGATGGAAGCCCTGTGCTTTCTGAATGGGAAACTTTCTTCAATTTTTTTAAAAAAGAGAGTGAGAAGCAGATGAGTTTTGTGGATAAAAATGTGCCCCCCCCCCATGAGCTGCATATACCACATACCTTAGCCTCCTATATTCATTAAGTCAATCTGGGGGTGCTGATCCATGTTACAGTAACCTGGAGGCTTGACTATTGTAATGCATTGTGTTTGGGGCCAACCTTGAAGACACTTTGAAAACTTCAACTGGCTAAGTAATACAGCAGCCCAACTGACAGCTGGAGCAAGCTCCTTGGATCATATTTCTCTTTGTTTGAAAAGATTGGTTACCACTTGGTTACCAATATGTTTTCAGGTTTGATTCAAGTTGCTACTGTTCTTGACTTTAGAGCCTTTCACAGCCTGGGGGGGCGGGGCACATAACTGAAGGACTGCCTCTTCCAGTAGAAACCCATGTGACAACTTCCTTCCACTGGCTACCTCCAATTCTTGGCTTCTCCGCTTATGCTGGTGTGTTTGGTTACACAAGATCCTTTTCGGTGATGCCTCTGTATGTAATGGAAAGCTTCTAAGTTGGTATTTCAGATATGGTGCTTAAAAAATGGTATTCCTAGAATCTGTGGAACCACCTAAGACAGGGGTGTCGAACATAAGAACATAAGAGAACATAAGAGAAGCCATGTTGGATCAGGCCAACGGCCCATCAAGTCCAACACTCTGTGTCACACAGTGGCAAAAAAATTTATATACACACATACACTGTGGCTAATAGCCACTGATGGACCTGTGCTCCATATTTTTATCTAAACCCTTCTTGAAGGTGGCTATACTTGTGGCCGCCACCACCTCCTGTGGCAGTGAATTCCACATGTTAATCACTCTTTGGGTGAAGAAGTACTTCCTTTTATCCATTTTAACCTGTCTGCTCAGCAATTTCATCGAATGCCCACGAGTTCTTGTATTGTGAGAAAGGGAGAAAAGTACTTCTTTCTCTACTTTCTCCATCCCATGCATTATCTTGTAAACCTCTATCATGTCACCCCGCAGTCGACGTTTCTCCAAGCTAAAGAGTCCCAAGCGTTTCAACCTTTCTTCATAGGGAAAGTGCTCCAGCCCTTTAATCATTCTAGTTGCCCTTCTCTGGACTTTCTCCAATGCTATAATATCCTTTTTGAGGTGCGGCGACCAGAACTGCACACAGTACTCCAAATGAGACCGCACCATTGATTTATACAGGGGCATTATGATACTGGCTGATTTGTTTTCAATTCCCTTCCTAATAATTCCCAGCATGGCGTTGGCCTTTTTTATTGCAAACGCACACTGTCTTGACATTTTCAGTGAGTTATCTACCACGACCCCAAGATCTCTCTCTTGGTCAGTCTCTGCCAGTTCACACCCCATCAACTTGTATTTGTAGCTGGGTTTCTTGGCCCCAATGTGCATTACTTTGCACTTGGCCACATTGAACCGCATCTGCCACGTTGACGCCCACTCACCCAGCCTCAACAGATCCCTTTGGAGTTCCTCACAATCCTCTCTGGTTCTCACCACCCTGAACAATTTAGTGTCATCCGCAAACTTGGCCACTTCACTGCTCACTCCCAACTAAATCATTTATGAACAAGTTAAAGAGCATGGGACCCAGTACCGAGCCCTGAGGCACCCCACTGCTTACCGTCCTCCACTGCGAAGACTGCCCATTTATACTCACTCTCTGCTTCCTATTACTCAGCCAGTTTTTGATCCACAAGAGGACCTGTCCTTTTACTCCATGACTCTCAAGCTTTCTAAGGAGCCTTTGATGAGGAACTTTATCAAAAGCTTTCTGGAAGTCAAGGTAAACAATATCTATTGGGTCTCCTTTGTCCACATGTTTGTTCACCCACTCAAAGAAATGTAACAGGTTAGTGAGGCAAGATCTTCCCTTGCAGAACCCATGCTGAGTCTTCCTCAATAACCCGTGTTCATCAATGTGCCTACTCATTCTGTCCTTGATAATGGTTTCTACCAACTTTCCCGGTATTGAAGTCAGACTGACTGGCCTGTAATTTCCCGGGTCTCCTCTGGAGCCTTTTTTAAAGATGGGGGTGACATTTGCTACCTTCCAGTCCTCAGGAACGGAGGCAGATTTCAATGAAAGATTACAGATTTTTGTTAGAAGATCCACAAGTTCAACTTTGAGTTCTTTCAGAACTCTCGGATGTATGCCATCCGGACCCGGTGACATGCAGCCAAGGGGCTGAATCAGGCCCCCAGAGGAGTCCTATCAGGCTGCCGAGCAACTGGCTGCCATCTGCTTCCTTCTCCCTCTCTCTTACTCCCTTCTGCATCACAGGTTGCTTTGCCAGGCTTACTCAATAGCACAGGAGCTACAGAGCAAAATCTTTATTTTCTCCATTGAAGGAAGGGGTGTAAGGAGTGCTTGCTTTGCCAGGCTCTCAATCACACAGCAGAGCTACTGAGCCAAGACTCTCTTCCTTCTATTGGCTGAGGTCTTCCCCCTCCTGGTCCCCTGGGGAAGGAAGGAAAGAGCCAGAGCTTCATTTGTCCAGTTCCCTGAATCCCATGGGAGAGATACAAAGAGAGCACCTTTAAGACGAGTGCTGATTTTAAAAGTATGATTTATATTAAGGTGTTTTTTTTAATATATATATATATTTAATTGTGTTTGTCTGTGTCCTTTATAAAGTTTATATATCTGCTACCTGGATTACATTTTATGATACATATGGCCCAGCCCAATAAGGTCTCATTTATGTCAGATCCATCCCTCATAACAAATGAGTCTGACAGCCCTGACCTTAGAGTTTTTTGAACATACAGTGAGTTCTGGAGGGGTTAGAGAGGGCTCATTAACAGATTTTAGTTTTGCTGGTCATTGCTACTGTTTTTGTTCCTACGTATTTGTTGTGGGGGATGGAATTTGTTGCTACTCGTCCTGGTTCTCAGTTTGGTGTGGGGGAAAGGTGGGCTGTACATATTTAAAGGAATTAATGAATCCATGGTTCAGAGAGGACATCCTGTAACCACCCAGATTTTTTTATTTGTATCTGTTTTCATAGACTATGGGAGTGTTGGGAACAAGAAGGATCTTGCTGCATGAATGTATTGAGAATGGGGGACATATGCAGACTGTGGATGATGAAGGGTACTTTTCTACAAGGGCAGGAGATGCCCCACTCTGAGTGGGAGAATGGTATCCCTGTGTCGTAAACCACCCGGCACACGCTTCGTCTAACAGCACTTCATGTGTCTTCAGTGACAGAATCCAGCATCATAAGAGAAGCCATGTTGGATAGGCCAATGGCCCATCCAGTCCAACACTCTGAGTCGACAGTGGCCAAAAAAACCCCAGTTGCCATCAGGAGGTCCATCAGTGGGGTCAGTACACTAGAAGCCCGCTCACTGTCCCCCCCCCCCCCAGCTAAGCATCGAGAATGCAGAGCATCAGTCCCCAAGACAGAGAGTTCCATCTATACACTGGGCTAATAGCCACTGATGGACCTCTGCTCATATGTTTATCCAATCCTTTCTTGAAGCTGTCTATGCTTGTAGCAGCCACCACCTTCTGTGGCAGTGAATCCCATGTATTAATCACCCTTTGGGTGAAGAAGTACTTCCTTTTATCCGTACTAACCCGATGGTTCAGCATTTTCAGCCCCTCACTTTACTTCTGTTTCTTTGATCCGATCAGCACAACATGTTCTTATTCCATTATCGCTCTGTGGCAATCTTTGTGTCACAAGTTCTCGTGATAATCAAAGCTTACAAGGGGGACCAATAGGGAGGTTTGGGGAACATTTCAGGTTTATTTCAAGGCAGGAATTATAGACATTTAGAAATGTGATCTATGAGTAATAATGGAAAGGTCAGATTGGCAGAACCAGCTGCAATGACACACTTTTCATGACAGGTTGATGGATACTATTCTATCAAGGTATACTTTTAATCATCATCTTATTACTTTACTTCTTATTGTTTGACTCACCTAGGACTATCAAGGTGTGCCTAGACTGCCTAGGAAGTAAGTATTTGTATGGAAGAGGTGAGGAATTGCATCAACGCCTGCAGAACTAAAAAAATAGGAGAAAACTTTGTTCTCGATAGATGATCTTAATACTGGCTAACCATTAGAGAGCAGTCAGTGAAGAATGACCAGCCAAATTGCAATTTTTCTGGGTGGAATGCTCACAGATGCTGGTTTATAACTTTGTTCTTTTAGGATGTTATCTCAAATTAACAAACAACATCCCCAAAGTACCATTTACAGTTTCCATTCTTCAAACAGAAAAAAAAACCTCCTTGGGTACAATACAACCCCAGAATTCTATTTATTTTTCCCAGTAGGGGGAAATTATCCTATCCCATTTTTACTTTTCAGGGTAAAATGAATACAGCACTGGCTCTCTAATTTTGCCCTTTTAGGTCATTGTCACCCACAACTTGGTAAATGATGTCCCCAAAGTATATAACCATTTAACATTCAATTTCTGTATATGGAAAAGAACCAAGAGTAGAAAAGAAACGCATATCTCCTTAACCGTATGCTTTTATTGAGTTGCCAAAAGGCACATCACATCTAACTATGGATAAAACTGGGCAGGGTCAAGGAAGTGTTGAGACATTTGGTGGAATGTCTGAATCCATGTGTTCCAATGGGTTGCATGATAGAGTAAGGAACAGAACAATGCAACACATTGCAGTCAGCATTTCCTGCAGCTAGGACCATTGTATTCAGTGCTGTACCATACAACTCGGGCCACGTCTTACCTTGAAGGGCTGTGGTGAAAATAAAATGAGAGTGGGCAGAACTGTGTCTGTTCCCTAAGCTCCCTAGAAGAAAGGTGGGATATAAACAAGGTAGCTAGATTGTGCATAAAGTGATGCAGCTGTTTGCAACAGAAGAGCGATGTTGAGAATTAACACAGATTATCGGGGGTAAGCAAGAAAGGCACATTTCTTGTGCAGCTAGAGAGTGATGTGGGGAAACTGGTTTTCATTTTGGACACATTTCTGATCCCAGAGGCAGCCCAAGGTGTTTTGCTGCCTGAGGCTGGAACAAGAACCACGTCTGTCCCCTTCCCTGTGCCTAGGATTGCCAGTTCATGGTTGGGAATTTGCTGAAGACTTGGTTATGGAGCCTGTGGAAGGTGGAGTATGTGAAGGGGAGGGACTTCAGCATGATACAATGCCATACAGGTCACCCTCCAAATCAACCATTTTCTCCAAGGGAAATGTGTCATTGTAGTCTGGAGATCAGCTGTAAATGCAGGAGATCCCCAGACCCCACCTGAAGGTTGGCAACCTTATAATGGTGTCTTATCTATGCTGCCACCACCTCCACCTGAAAGCCAGAAGAGATGACTTCTATGTCCCACTCTGCCAACTACAGTCTTCAGGTAGCCATCTGTCAGCTCTCTCACCACTTAGAATGACCCGTGTGGCATCTACCAGAATCTAAGCCTTTTCCATCATGGTTTCTACACTGTGAAATGGGCTCCCTGAAGAGGTGAGCCTCTTCCTTGGAGATCTCCAGGAAGTTCTGTTGCAAGGTCTGCTGGTTTGCCAGGCTTTTGAAAGGGGGACTGAATGACAGGCATCTCTGAAGGGGGAAAAGGAGGGGAGAATTGGTTTGCTATTTCCCCCCCTGTTTTAATTTGAATTTTTTAAACTTATTATTGTAAGCCAGCTTTACCCACAAGGAAAATGCAGGGTACAAATGTTTTAAATAAAATTTTAAAAGGGTGGGGTATAAAACCAACTCCTCCTCCTCTTCTTCTTCCTCCTTCTCCATTTGAAAATTAAGCCATTATTTTGGTTGCCCTGGCAATTACTGAGGCAAACTTTTGGACCAGCTCTCACAGTAAGACAGGACCTTACGACAGTTCGGTAGGTGGCTGGCTGTACTGCTTTTAAAGAAGCCTGGGGAACCAAGCTGGTAAGAGGGATCATCTTCTCTGGTTCCCGGATGGAGGTGGCAGCCAGGTGGGCGGCAAAGGGGGCTGCCATCTCTCAAACTCCGCTATCTAAAACAAGTGCCTTAGATTTCCTTATTACAGAGCAAGCCATGTGTTTCACCTCAACAGCAAGAACTGACGTGTACTCCACTTCTGACAATATGGACCCTTTCTACATCATTTGTGGCTGTAATTATAGCCATACAAGAGCCCCAAATATAGCAAAGACCGCCCCATACTACTCAATGCCTCACCTAGCCCCGTATACAAAATTACAGTCTAGTGTTTTCTTTACAGCTGTAGCCTTGAACAGCAGGAAGTAGCATTTACCTCAGAGAGATAAACAAGCACCAGCATCGAGGGGGTAACAGTTAATGTTTAGATTTACCAGGAAGAGCCATGGCGTACTGAAAAAAATATACCATTCACCTGTCAGGCATAGCTGTTTATTTAAATGTTATTGCTACCTCGTAGCTCCCAGTAGAGCTCCCCCCCCCCCATTTAAACACTGCATAACTTTGAGTGCTACTCATACAGATTTAATACAATGAAACCATTCATTTTAGAGAAACAGTCCTAGAAATTTCAGTCAGTAATGGATGCTGGCAGCTCCTGAGCAATGCCACATCACAAGGATCACAATCTGTGCCTACAGTCTTACATAGTTTTCTGGGGAACGATGGCCCTGCTTAAATGAGAAGTTACATTGGATCCTGTGGACATCTGATGTTTGGGGTTCTAGTGGAAGCCACCAGCTAACTTTGGGGTGCCATCTGCTGATAGCTAGAAGAGTGTGACCGGGGGGAGGGATTATCAAGGCTGTTTCACACTACAGTTGAAGAAAACAACCTGTGCATTCAGAATCTGAAGTTTGGCAGCAAAGGCTTTTCTCCCCAGTCTGTTTTCAGAGCTAGTAGTAAGACTGGAGAATCAAGAAAATTTCATCCAAGAACATTGAATCTGAAAGCACTTCTAAGTAGGTCGATTGGAGCTTTTTCTGTAGCAGGAACTCCTTTGCACTCCTGATGTAGCCAATCCTCCTGGAGCTTACAGTAGGCCCTGTACTAAAAGCCCTGTAAGGTTTTGGAGGATTGGCTACATTAGGGGTAAGCAAAGGAGTTCCTACTACAAAAAAACCCCCTGATGGTCGACTCAGAAGTAAGTCCCATTCATTCCATTGTGCTTACACCCAGGAAAGTGTTTTAGGGTTCTCATTCCATTCTCAAGAAGCAGAACAAAATGTCACACTGGTGCCTTCCCCTTCCCCTTTTGAAAACGTTTATTGAGAAAAAAGAAGCATGTTATAATATATTAAATTAACACTAGTGCCTTTTTGAGGAGTATTCAGCAATTCAAGAACATGTATGTATTAAAAATATTTACCGTACTTCTTGTCTTATCTCCTTAGACTCAAGGCAATAAACAAAGCCACAATTTTGTTGGATCTTAGGTATTTAAACATAAACTCAATTTTTCTCCCATAGGGTCAAAGACCCTGTTGAAGTGAATGCACTGAACACCGGAAGTTCAGAACCTAGGACAAGAAGATCTGGAGAACTTTTCCTGATTGCTTTGTGGTAGCTTTCTTTTATTATACTCCTAAGGAACATTCATGGGAGAGTCATTCAAACCAACCTTTAACAGTTAAATAAATGAATGTCAAAAGTCACTCCCATCTCATATCATTTGCCCAATCTGTGGATATTTAAATCCAAAGAGTGGAGCCATAAACAGATAAGACAGATCTTTCAGCAATCCTGAAAATGTCACAGGTTTGCAGGAAAATACATTGGGTTAAAAAGAAAAAAAAATAATAGAAGCAGCACCTATAGCTTTAAGAAACAAATCGAATCAGTGGCTATTGCTAGGTTAGCACAAAATATTGTCAGCCTTTAAGCCTTGTTTTCTGTCAGTAAAGGGCAGGGCCCTTTCCGGAGCTCTTTTGGCTTTTCAGAAAGGACTCATTGGGTCCAGGCCAGGGAGGAATCACTAGGTGATTGAATACTGTGTGAGTTCCATGACTCACTCGGACTTGGCAGTTAACTAGTGTTCAGCAGCAGCCCCAGTGTGAAAGCCAGTGTCAAGCAGTAGTTTCAGAGAAGGATCTGGGAAATCCAGGTTCAAATCCTCACTGTGCCATGGAATCTTACTGGGTGACCTTGGGCCAGTCACACATTCTCAGTCTAACCTCTCTCACAAGCACATTTAAGACCAACAAAGTTTTGTTTTGTGTGCATGCACACTTCCTCAGATACAATCTGTACATATGGACTTAAAACACATTCAAATGAAATGGAAAGTAACAGTTCATAGATCTAAGTAGAGGGTGAGCAGCAAATCAGCACACAGCACAAAGAGGATGTTTAGTTCAATTTCGAAGGAAGAGGTCTGCAGAGGCAGCAGCAAAACAACCAGCATTTCATGGAGAAGAGAAGGCCCAAATAGATTTGGGAGTGTGATGTATGGATCCAAAAATGCACTCACAAAAGACCTCTTCCTTCGAGAAGAAAATGGGCGGGTCATGAAGTAACTCCCTTAAATGAGAAAATGATAAATTACAGGTATTTAATTTTTATCATGCTGTTTCCTCAAATTGCTTAAGGCTGCATGCCTGGCCTGGCTTTCATCCTCAGAGCAATCCACTGCTAAGGGAGAATGCCTGCCCTCAAGATCACCCAGTTGTCCCATGCCTGAGTAGGGATTTGAACTCAGATCTTCCTATTTGAAGTCCAACACTGTAACCAAAAGACCACACAGAGTAAAATGAAAACCCTGTAACCTATTTCCAGCCCCTGTTTCCTGAGTTCTCTCACAAGGAAAGATCAGTGAGGCAAACACAAAGAGGGATTGGGACATCCTTTTTGGTATTGGCTCAATTTTGTTGTTGTAGGTTCTTTTGTAAAATCCAAGCTAATCTCCAGAGGAGCCCCCCGGTTGCTTTGCAATATTCATATTTGGAGTAAATGTCATATATCACTTCTCCTACAGTCCTCTGTAGTTATAGTAATTCAGTGGAGAGAAACAACTCAATGTTGCATACCCTCCAACATTTTTAAAATGAAAAATGTGCCCTTGCTGTTACATGAGACAATGGGGGAGAGAGTAAAGAACAGACAGGGTGGAGAAGCCAGCTACCTCTATGGGATTTCATAGCACTCAAGGCCCCAAAGGGAATTTTTGAAAAGTTATCTCTCAAACAACATTTTCCTATCATCGGCAAAATGCATGTTTTTGCATAAAGGAGGCATCGTAAACACATCTGTTTTTTCACCTATATTTGCTACAAATATTTGAGACCCAATTCGTCTTGGCTCTGGTTTATCCTCCTGTCCTGTCCCATCATGTCAGAAACGATATGGGATGCTGGGCTTTTCCACTATGGTTGCCATGACAACAACCTCACCTGTCTTGTGACCTGAGGCCTTTCCTTACTGTGCTCCAGGACGGATCACTCACTGTCCAGATCAAAAAGACCATCAACTGGGAAGCTGCCACAGTCTGTCTGACAGACAGTGACCAGTGACTGGGGCCCCTATATTCCTTAATCTGGAAGCACAACCAGCCCTCCCACTAGGCAAACTAGGTGATTGCCTAAGGCGTCGACCTTCTAGGTGTGCCAGATTGGGTGCTCCCCATGTGACTCATTGACGTTATCAGTGCAGGGGGACACACCAGAATTTAGCCTTGCCTAAGGTGCCAGACAGTCTAGGGCCAACCTGTCCAGAAGTCCATAACGTGATGCCCCTGGGCAATATGGTGCCTGCCAACACCTTTCTTGTGCCCGCCAAGTGTTTTTAGAAAGCAGGGAGGGGAGAGATGGGACTTTTGGCCCACAGTCCATCAGTGGGGCCAGGACACTAGAAGCCCTCCCACTGTTGCCCCTCCTAAGCACCAAGAATACAAAGCATCACTGCCCCAGACAGAGAGTTCCATCTATACACTGTGGCTAATAGCCACTGATGGACTTCTGCTCCATATGTTTATCCAATTCTCTCTTGAAGCTGTCTATGCTTGTAGCGGCCACCACCTCCTGTCGCAGTGAATTCCATGTGTTAATCACCCTTTGAGTGAAGAAGTACTTACTGCAAATTCGTGCCCGGCACAATTGTTTAGGATAATTAGGAATCTTACAACACTGCCTCAAGGCGGACCAAATGCTAGGGAATTAGAGATTGGCTGTGAGGCTTTTTGCAAATTTTTTTGCAGATAAAATCGCGTCACTCCACCACGACCTTCCCACCACATTGGATACAGTACAAGAGCTCAAGGCTCCATGCCTGTCTTTTGGTTGTTCTGGATCACTTTGACATACTTAGCTTGGGGGAAGTTGACGGAATCCTCTCTACTGTATGCCCAACAACTTGCGATTTGGACCCATGTCCCGCCTGGCTAATTAAATCTTGCCAGAGGGAACTTAGATGTCCTATACGGGACATCGTAAATCGATCCCTCTCAGAGGGGCATTTTCCAACACCTCTTAAAGAGGCTGTGGTCCACCCTCTCTTGAAAAAGATTACATCAGATCCGACCGAATTGGCACATTTTTTTGGTAAAATCATTGAGAGGGCAGTAGCATTACAGTTGCAGAGTTTTCTGGATGACGCTTCCGTCTTAAATCCTCACCAGTCCGGCTTTCGCCCGGGTCATGGGACGGAGACAGTGCTGGTCGCCTTGGTGGATGACCTCCAGAGGCATCTGGATCGAGGCGGCATGGCAGTGCTGATGTTTTTGGATCTATCGGCTGCGTTCAATATGGTTGACCATCAGTTACTGACCCGCCGCCTCGCCGACGCAAGGATTAGGGGGCTGGCCTTACAATAGCTTTCCTCCTTCCTTGATGGTCGGGGACTAAGGGTTGTAATTGGGGGAGAGTTGTCCCAGAGGCACTCACTAGATTGTGGGGTGCCACAAGGGGCAGTGCTCTCGCCGATGCTATTTAACATCTACATGCGCCCCCTTGCCCAGATTGCCCAGAGATATGGGCTTGTGTGTCATCAATATGTGGATGACACCCAGCTCTATCTACTAATGGACAGTCAGCCTGACTGCATCCCAAAAAAGCTGGACCAGCACTGCAAGCCGTGGCAGGTTGGCTCAGGCTGAGTAGGTTGAAGCTGAATCCAACGAAGACAGAGGTCCTTTGCCTAGGTCGTGGCAGTCTGGGAAGGGAAATCCCTCTTCCAGTTTTTAACGGTGTGCCATTGAAAGTGGCGTGCAAGGTCAAGAGCTTTGGGGTTCTACTGGAGCCTTCCTTGCCAATGGAGGCCCAGATAACAGCCACTGCTAAATCTGCTTTTTTCCACCTTAGGCGGGCGAGGCAGTTGACCCCCTTCCTAGAGCATCACGACTTGGCAACAGTAATACATGCAACGGTCAGCTCAAGATTGGATTACTATAATGCCCTCTAAATGAGGCTGCTCTTGTGCCGAACCCAGACGTTGCAGCTAGTGCAGAATGCGGTGGCCAGGCTGTTACTAGGGCTCCCCAAGTGGAAGCACATACAGCTGGGGCTGCGTGAACTGCGCTGGCTGCCAATTGTATACCGGATTCGTTACAAAGTGCTGGTCATTACCTTTAAAGCCCTATATGGCCGAGGACCTGCCTACCTTAGGGACCGTCTCTTCCCGTATGTGCCCCAGAGAGTGCTGAGATCAGGTGCGCAAAATCTGTTGACAATCCCCGGGTTGAACGAGACCAAATTGAAGAATACGAGAGAAAGGGCCTTTTCAATCGCAGCTCCACACTGGTGGAACCAACTACCGGATGAAGTGCAGGCCCTGCAGAGCCTTGGTCAATTCCATAGGGCCTGCAAGACTACCTTTTTCTAACTGGTCTTCGCTTAATGTGAATTTTAGTCTGCTACATACGGCCATCATAAATTACAAGAGGAGAACATCCAGAACATAGCACCTGTAAATGTTAGTTTTTAACTTCTGATGGTTTTAATTACAATGGTTTTAATTAGTAAATTATATATTGTACTGATATCATGTTTTATATTGTAATTTTGTATTTATTATATGTTGTGAGCCGCCCTGAGCCTGCTGTGGCAGGGAGGGCGGGATATAAATAAATTATTATTATTATTATTATTATTATTATTATTATTATTATTATTATTCCTTTTATCTGTTCTAAACCAACTGCTCAGCAATTTCATTGAATGTCCACAAGTTCTTGTATTGTGAGAAGGGGAGAAAAGTACTTCTTTTTCTACCTTCTCTATTCTACAAATAAATAAAATGGAACAACAGCAGCATCAACCGTTTCACTATTGTCATGGTATTTACGTACACTTGGCACCCCATCTTGGCCGTGCAGCGTGTTCCAGTGCACTGCTTTTACAAACCAACAGACGTTGCGGAAAGGAATCTCCATTTCTAGAGTGTCTGAAACTTGGCCTCCTCTCCCTCTTCATTCCGTGATGCTATTTATTATTCAAATGTGGAACGAATTCACTACCACATCATGAATTGCTATCATTAATTATTCACTGGGATTAAGGAATCAGTTAAAAAAAACCCCTATCTTCCCCTTAATCCTGCTTTATTAATTTTATATTTTTGGCAGAAGAGGCCTCTTTACAAACGGCTCATGCGAGCTTTCTGCTGGGGCCCTAAGAATGGAACGTCCCTGGTGTTCAAAGAACGCTGCACTTTTTTAATTTGATAAAATAAATTAGCAGAGGATTAGCGGCGCTATTAGCATGCGATGCGGTGCTATTGCCGTTCCCGACATCTTCGGGGAGCTTTTAAAATGATTAGGTTATGTCTCGCTTGATTCTTTTCTTCCAGTGGTCTCTTGGGGAAGCACGAAGCAACATGATGGTAGGGTTGCTTTCAGTCAGTTCCCGAGAATATGCTGGGCTCACCCTCTTTTGCTTGCTAGGCATTGTAGAAAACTCCAGAGATCAGCTCATGCAGATGGCACAGCAAAACAGCAGCAACTTCATGTAGCCTAGAGCACCATAGCGCTGCTCTGGGGTCTGGCATTCAGTTCTGGAGGCCTAGGAGCTGGAAGGATCTCTGTGTGAAAGAGAATGGGAGAGAACCAGGGGAACACATGAAGCTGCCTTATACTGAATCAGACCCTTGGTCCATCAAAGTCAGCATTGTCAAGGCCTGATGTAGCCAATCCTCCTGGAGCTTACAGTAGGCCCTGTACCAGGGATGGCCAAACTGTGACTCAGGAGCCACATGTGGCTCTTTCACACATATTGTGTGACTCTCGAAGCCCCCCCTTCCCGTCTTGGAGAAGGCATTTCTCTCCTTAAATCACATCTCCAAACCAAGCCAGCTGGTGGCTTGGAAAAAATCCATTTAAAGTTAAAATTGTTTCCTTCCCACCTCTCCTTCCCTCCCCCTATCTATTTGCTTTCCTTCCTCCCTCCCTCATAGCCCTCAAACATCTGATGTTCATGTCTTGTGGCTCTCAAACTTCTGACATTTATTCTAAGTGGCTCTTACATTAAGCAAGTTTGGCCGCCCCTGCCCTGTACTAAGAGCCCTGTAAGCTCCATGAGGATTGGCTACATCAGAGGGTGTGGCTCTAATATGCAAAGGAGTTCCTGCTACAAAAAAAGCCCTGAGCATTGTCTACTCAGACTGGCAGCAGCTTTCCAGGGTCTTAGGCAGAGGTCTTTCACATCACCTGCTACTGGATCTTTATCATTGGAGATGCCTGGGATTGAACCTGGGACCTTCTGCCTGCCAAGGAGATGCTCTACCACTTAACCACAGGCCCAGGCACGCTTAAAGGGAATCTAAATCAGGAAGTTTCCTACTGTGCACTGAGTCTCTCTTTCAGCCTCAGCCCCTTGATTACATACTTTACTGGGGCAGCTTTTAATAGTCGAATGTGAAGTTGGTCTACTCTGTTGTGTACAGTCGTTAAACTGCAGGATTCATTACTTTTGGACATTGGGTGTGTTCACACACAGTAAATAATGCGCTTTGCAACTGGTTTCTTACTGTGTAGGAATAGCAAAGTCAGCTTGCAAACAGTTGCCATGTGAAAGCACCCGTTGTGATGATTGTTAGCAATGATGGCTTTGAAAGGAAAATTGGGCAGAGGAAAAGGAACCTCCATAGTCAGGGCACCAGGTCTCTAAAGCCTAGTGCTAGGAGGCAACATTAGAAGGTTGCCAAGTCCCCCACATCCTCCGGCAGGGGACTTTTCGTGCGCAACACAATGATGTCACCCACAAGTGATGTCATCACGCCGGTGACATCACGTACCAGCCGCTGTAGGAGTTTCCAGGAAAACACTATGGTTTTCCTGGATACTCTAGGAATTTGGGAGGGGAAAACTCTATGGTACCATAGAGTTTTCCCAGAAATACCTAGAGCAGCCGGCGTGTGATGTCACTGGTGCGATAACATCATCTGCAAGTGACGTCATCATGCTAGCGATGTCGGGGGATGTTCCCCCCACTGGCCCAGTGTGGGCTGGCAGGTTGGGAACCTCCAGGATGGGAGAACCCTCACCTGGCCCGGGGGCTAGGCAGCTCTACAGCATTAGGAGAATGCCTTGACCACTGTGACCTGTTTATTGGCCCTTCTGGGCAATAAGTTGGCCACTACATGAAACACAGTGATGGACTAGAAGGCACACTGATTTGTTCCAGCCAAACTCTTCTTAGAGTCTTATGGAGCAGAAGTCTCTGCCCTTTCAATTTATTGATTGATTTTGAAAAAATGTTTGCCACCACTCCAGGAACTTGTCCAAAGTCACTTCTAATAACAAATCTTACTGTTTGCTGTCTCAAGAATATGAAATTCTTTTGTCTAGAATCTGGCATTCAAAGCTTTCCGTTCTTTCCATTGTTAAATAGAAAAGTTTTCTGCAGGAATTTTTTCTCCTACAGGAGAATTCCTGAGATGAGAAGTATTGTTGCCTAAGCAGGGCTTTCTTTTCTAGCAGGAACTCCTTTGCAAATTAAGCCACGCACCCCTGATGTAGCCAATCCTCCGAGAGCTTACAAAAAAGAACGTTGTAAGCTCTTAGAGGATTGGCTACATCAGGGGTGTGTGGCCTAATATGCAAAGGAGCTCCTGCTAGAATTCCACCCCTGCATTCATTTAATTTTTTTTTAATCTGTACCCTTGGAATCTTTCAGCCTCATCTCTCCACATCATACTCTGGTGACTGTACAGGCTATAGGGCTGCCAACAGTGGATTGGGAAATTCCTGGATATTTGGGGAATGGATCCTGGGGAGGGTGGGGTTTGGAGATGGAAGGGACCTTGGCCATGTATAATGTGGTAGAGTCCACTCTCCAAGATAGCCATTAGGGGAACTGGTATTGGAGATCAAGTTTAATTATGGGGTATCTTCAGACTGCACATAGAGGTTGATATTCTCAACAGGCTGCCCCGCAGCCTGGACTCTTTGGATAAAATCGTTACTAAGGAATCTTCAGTGGCCTAATCTGCAACCAAAGTGGTGGAAGTCCCATGCCATGTTCGCGCGCGCGTGGAAGTCCCCCGTTCCGGGAGGAAGGGGACTTGGCAACCCTAAATCACACTTTTTCAGCCTAGCCTTTCTCACAAAGAGGAAGAGACAAGCATCCTTGCTGCTCTGTGCTCTTTGGATAAAGGACAGGATAAATATGGGGTAGATAGAATTCCTAAAATTAATTTTCAAACTGGCGCATGAGCAGTTGCAACAGTTTTCTGTTCATATCGCGGGTGGGTTTTTCCTCCCTTACAGATTGCCAGTGGGCATGAGCGCATTGCACATTAAATCAGTGCAAAGAAAGAATTCCAGAGAGCAGTCCTGAGCAGATTTAGCCAGAATGCTAATTAAGCAGGGTTTTTTTTTGTAGCAGGAAATCTTTTGCATATTAGGCCGCACCCTCTGATGTAGCCAGTCCTCCTGGAGCTTACAGTAGGCCCTGTAAGAAGAGCCCTGTAAGCTCTTGGAGGATTGGCTATGTCAGAGTGTGTGTGACCTAATATAAAAAGGAATCCCTGCTACAAAAAAAGCCCTGTAATTGAGTATATTCAGTGAGGCTTCATCTCAGGAGAGTGTTCATAGGATGGCACCTTTAATGTGACTCCAAACTGCATTGATAATTCCAGAAAGGTAGTTGGTTGTAGAAAAATCAAACAGAAATCCAATGGAGCCTTAAAGGCCAAAAAAAAAAAAACCCAAAAACTTTCAGCACAAGCTTTTGTGAGCCAAAATTCACTTCTTCAGATGCATGCAGGGTACATCCACTTGGCAGGTGTATCCTATTAAATGAGTGAGTTCTGACACACAAATGTTTATGTTCAAATAAATGTTTTTTGTTCTTAGGTTTAATATCACTGTGTAAAAATTCCTTCCTTCCTTCCTTCCTTCCTTCCTTCCTTCCTTCCTTCCTTCCTTCCTTCCTTCCTTCCTTCCTTCCATCCTTCCTTCCTTCCTGTTTGGTTGTAATCAATTGTCCCTTCAAATACCTCCAACTGGAAGGCCTCCCAGCTGCCTGGAGTAAAAGAGTGGTATATGCGTCTGTGAGATTTTACAATTTTTGATAAGATAGCGGATGTGAAGAGGTTAAATGAATATCCAATATATGAGTCAAATTTCATGAGTAAGTGGTACCTGGTTCTGAGAAAAATTTTAAATAATGAAGATTCTCTGTATTCTTTTAGTAATCATTGCTATTTCAAATTTATTTCATGAATGTAATAATTAAGATTTCCATAAGATAATAATTGTAAGTTTAATTCTGTAATAGTTTTAATTTTTATTTTTTAAAAATTATTATTATTATTAGTTTATTTCTATTCCGCCCATTCCCTCTTTTGGGGGGCTCAGAGCAGAGTACAACAATTTAAATTAAAATCACAATAAAATCATAATAAAAACAAGTTCAGCATTCAGTAAGTGCAGTAAGTTAGTTCAGCAAGGTGATATGAAGCAAGATGGTATAGCTCCACAATGCAGTGATGCAGCGGGCCGTAAGGGCATAGGGGATATAAATCCAACTTACTTTGGATTTATATTCCACCCTCTCCATGAACGAACTCAGAGTGGCTAACCATCAACCAGAATAACAGTATTAAATAACAGTATTAAAAACAGTAAACTTGACGATATTAAAGTCAATTAAAACAACATTGTGGTGCTGCACAAAAAATTAAATTGGCAGGATCACAACCTTCTTCAACAGGCAGTTTAGTTAATTGGTTTCACAATTACTTTTATCTGACAGTGGTCCATACAATGGACCCAGATCCTCATAATTGATGTTGCTCAGCCTATATCTTGGTGATGTTATATTGTTCTGTAGTTGGTTTTAATTTTTTTAAAAAATACTCCATCTAAGCTGTGGAGTCTCATGAGCACAAATTCTGCTTTGTGAGCTCCTGGCATTAAAGTTGTGAGCTCCTGCATAAATTCGTTTGTTCTGAACATAAATATGAACATATGAAGGGAGGGACGGTGGCTCAGTGGTAGAGCATCTGCTTGGTAAGCAGAAGGTCCCAGGTTCAATCCCTGGCATCTCCAAAAAAGGGTCCAGGCAAATAGGTGTGAAAAACCTCAGCTTGAGACCCTGGAGAGCCGCTGCCAGTCTGAGAAGACAATACTGACTTTGATGGACCCAGGGTCTGATTCAGTATAAGGCAGCTTCATATGTTCATATGATGGACCCAGTTCCTCATAATTGATGTTGCTCAGCCTATATCTTGGTGATGTTATATTGTTCTGTAGTTGTTTTTAATTTTTTTTTTAAAACCTCCGTCTAAGCTTTGGAGTCTCGTGAGCACAAATTCTGCTTTGTGAGCTCCTGGCATTAAAGTTGTGAGCTCCTGCATACATTCGTTTGCTCTGGGGCCACTTTTCCTGAGCTAAGGCAAATAATGTTTGAGCCGGAGACTAAAAAACTGTGAGCTAGCTCATGCCTACTCAGATTAGAGGGAACACAGGTTGTAAGCAATGTATACATGTTTGCATGGCCGTGATGCAACCAAGCATGATCTAGAACTCAGAAACAGAAGAACAGCTAATGCACAGGTGCAGGTCTAGAAATAAGAACAGGTAGCTCAAAACCGTCAGATCTAGGGAGAATTTTGTAAGCATACCTAATACATATGTAGGCTTGGGATTTCTTTGTTACCACCTGACTCGGATGTATCAAGCAAAAAGGGGGGGGGGGAATCCTGAATAAATATGGTATGATATTAGCACATGTGGTTCATTAGAGGTGGAGATTTGCTTAGAACGCTTTCCTGATGAAATGATCCCGGAATGACATATACACTTTTTATTTCCCTTTCTGCTCTGCCCTCCCCAGGTGGCACTAAGCGAAGGGATCGTGACAAACACAGGCTTATTAACATTATTAATACTCACGGCTTCATTAACATGAATCAGAAAGAACCTTTTTGCCTTCTCCGCTGCCACTGGAGTCTGTTTGCCATGGCACAATGCCACTGACATTTCTTAGGCAGGCGCCGTCCCCTTAATCCAGGTTAGCAGGGCCTTGCGCAAACACCCAGAGTCGGCAAGCTGATTAAATAGCAGAGCTGGCCTGTAATGAAAGCAAAGCTCACTGCAAACATATGTTGATTGCTTTACATTTTTTTAAAAAAAAACAAACGCAGCAAGGTGGATTTCAGGTGATGTCATGGTGACTTTCCTCCAAATCCTATCTAAAGCGGCATTATAATTTTAAACAGCGAATGCCACATGGTCTTCATTTGGGAGCAGGCTGGGAAGTTAGAATGACCCAGGAACAAGCAAACTGGGATGGCTTTTGTGGTACTGCAGTGGTCATTCTGCAGATTTGGCCAGCTGAGACGACAATGGAACCAATCCACATACTCCTAGACAGGGCTTTTTCAGAAGGAACTCATTGGCATCTTGGGCCACGCCCCCTGACGTCATCATGGTTTCGACAAAAAGAAAAAACTCTCCGTGTAAAATGCAATTTTAACTTGTTGCGAATAATAAGTATCAAAATACAAAACGAATGATATCAGTACATATCACCAAGTTAAAAGCTCATACGTTACTCAATGCTCCTGCTGTCCTTATGTGGCTGAAAGCCATTAAATAACATTCAGTCCAGTGTTAAAGTAGGTGGTCCAACGGAGAACCGGTCCATTTTGCAAGCCGTTTCGGATCTCAGATCCTTCTTCCAGGGACCACTGTTATAAGTGTTGTACAATTTCCCAGGTCCAGTAGTGCCAAAAGTATTCCTAGCTTTCTCTAATTAGCATGCATAACAGCGGGAACGCCATAGTAAGTACTATCCTTATCAGCAATGCAGGCATTCTAGACAGGGCTTTTTTGGCAGGAACTCATTGGCATCTTAGGCCACACCTCCTGACATCACCATTGTTTCACACAGAGCTTTTTTGTAGAAAAAACCTCTCAAGAACTCATTTGCATATTAGGCCACTCCCTGGATGCCAGGCCAGCTGGAACTGTGTTCCTGTACGCTGCTGCTCAAAAAAAGCCCTGCTCCTAGGTAAGTGGACTGCAGTGAGTTAGACCACAGAGTAAGGTTGCCAGCTCTGGGTTGGGAAATATTTGGAAATTTGGGGGTGAAGCCTGAAGAAGGGGGCTGGGGCAGGGGAGAGACTTCAATGGGGTATAATGACCTAGACTTCACCTTCCAAAGTGACCATTTCCTCCAGATGAACTCTGTTTTCTGGAGATCAAGTGTAATTAGGGTTGCCAGGTCCAACTCAGGAAATATCTCAGGACTTCCTTCCTTCCCTGAGTTGCAATCAATGTATACGTGTTTGCATGTACATGATGAAACCAAGCATGATCTAGAACAGCAAGTGCCATCTAGCTTGGTGGTATCTACTTGGACTACATGCAGTTACCTGGGGTACTGGTGTACTTCTCTCTGGCTGAGACTCTGGAGATGCCAGAAACAAAGCCTGGGACTTTCTGCATACTCTCTAATTTTATAGAGATCTGGGGCAGCAAAGAGGTAATGAGGGTTAACTCTTCTGGTTTCTAGGTGATGATGCTGAAGGGGTCAGCAATGAGGTGTCAGGAGGGTGGCAGCCATTACCGCCATGACCCCAGGTAGTCAACTGATGCAATATGTGTGCATTTCCACTGAACCTCTTTACCTTCATTACAGATGTGTGGGGTGGAAAAAACATCTCCAGTCTTGCTGAAACTTTTTTTTCCTTTTGCTTCCTCTGAAGTTTCCCATGTGCTTCATCTTGGCTATCCATCTCTAAAACTACTCTGAAATTTCATTTTTGCAAGCTGGATTCCACCACCACCACCCCTCCCAATCACATCATCAGAAGACACTGGAAAAGACAGCGTTGCTAGAAAAGGCTGAAGGCAGTAGGAGAAGAGGAAGTCCCAAGAAGAGGTGGGTTGACTCAACAAAAGAAGCCACACCCCTCAGTTTGCAAGACTCGAGCAAGGCAATTAACAATAGGATGTTTGGGAGGTGATGAATTCACAGGGTTACCATAAGACAGAAACAACTTGATGGCATATCATGCAAACTGAATTGGCTTGCTGCTGTAGATGGAGTAGACACAGTGTCGAGCCTGGAATGAGGAAATCTGGATTTAGCTCCCATGTGTTCCAGATCATGCTCCAAGCAAGATGAAATGGTTTGGATATGAGGCAAACACCTCAGAAACTCCTTCTGCTGTTCCTTAGCCTCCATTCTCTCTCTCTCTCTCTCTCTGAAAGCAGGGATAACATGGGGCCTTGCTTTCTGTATTTGGTGTGAAGGATAAATCCAATCTTGCAGAAAAAGCCCAGCAAGGACTCATTTGCATATTAGGCCACACACCCCGACATCTCCATTGTTCCACACTGGGCTTTTGTGTTGCATTTGCATATTAGGCCATGCCTCCAACACCAAGCCAGCTGAAACAGTGTTCCTGTGCGTTCCTTATTTAAAAAAAAAAAAAGCCCTGAATCCAATACTGTCAAAACTCTTTGCACTTTTAGAATGCTTTAGAAGTGATTAATAATAACAGTTCTGTAATGGTGCCTTCGCTTTGCTTATTGGTTTTCAGCTAAAATTAAAAAAAAAAACCTTGCTGTTGAGTAGCTTGGGTATATATTATGACGCAGCATCCTAAGCAGGGAGAGCAGCTGGGAAAGGTGATGGAGATAAGTCAGCCCAAATCTCATTCTGATCATGCCCACGTCTCATCCTGGAGCCATAGACAATGCAGATACCTGCTGGAGTGGAACCGGCTCATTTGCGTGTCAAGAGGGTAAGAGCGGAGTGCGCACCAACCCCATTAAACTTGGGCCTTACACATGTCAGCTGTCTCTCTGGCTGTGCCATTCACCATCTCTTCATCTCTTACACCAATTGATCTATGCTTCCTTCCCCATCTGGCCAGCCAGCTTCCTTCTCCCAGGCTCCTGCACTGGCAGGGCGTGAGGCTGATTCTTTGTTGAGTGGCATGTCAATGACTCTCTAAGTCATATTGAGAAGATGCCACCTTGGAAAACCCAGGAAGCAGCTAATGGGACTGTGGCTTTCCATCTTCCCAGTCCCACCCTCTTGCCCTCTTTCCCCCTCTATTCATCTCCCCCTTTTCCTTCCCCCCCTCCAAAACAAACAGACTTTCGCTTGAGAGATCAACATATCTTTCAAAATCGAAGAGGTTTTCATGGGACCAATAAATTTCTTCAAAACAATGCATTTTTATTACAGCATATTTTTGTTCAAACCAATACCTTTTGACAACCAGATATTAATGAACAGGGCAGGGCTATAAATTTACTCCTAACTATATGTTTTCTTTTTCAAAATGGGAGGAAATGATTTTTTTACAAACACGTTTTGATTTGAATCAGTCTTCCCCACCGCCCCCCTGAAATCTGAGCTGGGTTTTTTTCTTTGTTTACTTACGCGCCATTAGGCTATAAAAAGGCTTTAGGTCTTTTATCCCAAGGAAGCCAACCTTATATATGAAGAAGATAAAAGGGGTTTAAAGTGAGCTCAAATCAGATTATCTTGAACCGAAGAGAGTGTTAGGATCTCAATTAACAATCAGCACAATTGTTAACTCTCCTGACCATCCACATCGCCAAACCTGCTTGCGTCCTGCAAAAATATAGTTTTAGGGAGCAGTGCCCCCTTTGTGACCTATGCTTATCTGTGACATCAGAAGCCAGGAGTGGAATGCTTCCCCATTCTCTTTGCAGGATCTTTCTGTGGCAGCAGTGGGAACCATGCAACGCAGGTATTAACATGCATCCAGAATGCACACAGAAATAATAACAGGACCTCTAGTGGCGTCGCTCAAGAACTGACGCTATGCTCTCAAAACTGTCTGCAGGTTGGGCGACGATACGTGAACTACCTCATGCTGCTTCTGCTCTCAGCCAGCTAAGGATCCAGTGTGTCCTGGCTGGGGTCAGAGATGCATTTGATCAGCTGCTAATGTTTGTATCTTTGGTGTGATGTTTCCATTTTTTTCCTTTTCCAATAACCATAGGATGCAGCATGACAAGATCAGCACCATTTAATAGCTGCATGCCAGCTTAGCATCTCACACTATCCAGCTGCCAACTCCTGGAGGTTTGGGGGGGGGATTCTGGGGGCAGTGCTGGATTAAACCCTGTGGAAGCTCCTGGGCAGTCAAAAACTTGGGGGGCCCCTTGCAAATAATCTCAGAGTGCCCGCCCTGCCACCCATGGAACCTGCTGCAGCCTGAAGGCACCTTCTTAAAGCCTCTTTTACTGAGCTGTGGGGGGGGGGGGGAGGGAGGCAGAGAGAGGCAAACTTGGTGACAACACCAGCAGCTGCACCAGGCAAGTCGGATAAAGAGTGGCTCAGTTGCTGGCTGCTCGTGCAGGCTGGGAGGGCTGCAAGCAGGGTGAAAACCAGGGGGGCCCATGGGCCAGTGCCTACTTGGCCCAATTGTTAATCCAGCCTAGGGTTGCCAAGTCCTCTTCATCCCCCGGGGGGGGGGGCATTCGCATGCGATGAAATGACATCACCCAGAAGTAATGTCATCAAAATAGTGACGCCCCGTGCGGGGGGCTGCTCTAATCATTTCCGGGAAAACTCTATGGTTTCCCCAGATGCTGTACCATAGAGTTTAACCTCCCAAATGGCTAGAGTGTCCGGGAAAACATAGAGTTTTCCTGGAAATGCCTAGAGCGACCCCGCACAGGATCCACCATTTTGATGATGTCACATCTGGGTTATGTCATCACGCCAGCAACGCACGGGGAGGTTCCCCCCACCGGCCCATTGTGCGCCGGCGGGTTGAGAACCTCCCAGGCAGGAGATTTCTCACCAGGCTGGGGGCTTGGCAGCCCTAATCCAGCCCTGCCTGGGGGTTTAGAGAGGGATCTCAGCAGGCTATAATGCCATAGAGTGCACCTTCCAAAACAGCCATTTTCTCCAGAAACAAGACAAACAGAGGTTGCCTTTGTCTTCTTCTGCACAGCAACTGCATCTTCCTTGATGGTCTCCCATCCAGATACTGATCAGTGTCATCTGGAGATCAGTTGTCATTCTGGCAGATCTCCAGGCCCTACCATGAGGATGAAGAAGAGGCAGAGCTAAGGAATAATCGGGAAACAATAACTATGCAACGTTAACTATACTGCCATCAGTTTGTATCACAAAAAATTCGTTCATAGGTTCAATTGAAAGACACGAATAAGGTGCAACTCCTAGTTCACCCAAAGTTCAATAAAGGTGAAACGGAAAATTAATCCACCAATTGTATTCCACAGTTATTGTTTATTCCTTATCTCTGTTTCTGCTTCTATCCATGACACTCTCTGTTGCTATTCCTACCCTGAGGAGGGCAACTCTACTCACACAAAATGTTTGCAAGACAAGGGTTTATGAACATGGTCAGAGACATTTCCGCCCCCCACCCTAAAAATATCCAACCTGATATAGACTTCTGTAGAACCTGGAAGCCTGCACACTGTATTGTGTCATGTGTTGCTCCAAATGAAAAACATTACATGTCTTTTTTTGGTTTTGGATTTTGCCTAATCCAGTGTAGCCCAAGCTCATCAGGGTTTGGGAGCTAAACAGGGTCGACTTCAGTCCAGTATCTGGAGGAGAAACCACCAAGGAAGATGGGTTGGCTGTGCAGAAGAAGGCAAAGGTAACTTCTGTTTGTCTCTTGGCTGGAATGCCTGTGGATGGGGTCACTCTTTTTCTTTGGACCAGTGCAAACCTGGCTCTTGAAGTTTTTCAGGAAGATATTTTAGACAAATGATGCAGTTGGATCACTTTTAAGCAGAAGCAGCTCCTGTTTGCCCCCCAAGGTCGGAATGAAGAGTCAGACACAATGCATTGGAATAAAATTTGGTCCACTTTATTAATTAACAGCATAAACAGCAAGGGAACCCCACCAGCGGCCTGGCCAGGGCTAGGGGTCACCGCGACCGCTCCCCTGCCATTAACGGGCGAGAGACCCAGTCCCCCAGCCGGAGCTGAGCAACTCAGCTCCCTCCAGGCAGGCCCAGCAGGGAGGCCCGCACCAGAGGGCCCCAAACCCAGACGCACGTCTCGGCGGAAAGGCACCCTCTAGCCAAGCCTCCTGGACAGTCTGCAATCTCCAACCCGGGTCTCCAAACCCCAAGGTTGTTCATGCCAGACCCCAAATTCCCCAAAAGGGGGATGCTTCGCAGTCCTCCCCTAGCCGCATAGTGTCCTAAACCCCAAAAACCTGCCACTACTAAGGCCAAGTCTCTACTTAGGGCTTAGCGCCCACCGGGAGGCCCAAAGCCACCCGCAACCCTTGCTGCAAATCTCTCAGGAAAAGCATATTACCCTTTTCCGAGAGATGGACCCCATCCCCCCTGTAGAGGTCAGGACATTTCACCAAAATGTCCAGATGGGGCAGAAAGTGGCCCAACCCCCTTTCCAGCGCCTTTTTAATCTCCTTGTTTGCCTTATACCTGGCCCTCTCTATAGCTGCAGGGTCCAGAGCACAACGCCACACCAGGCGGGGCAGCATGGCTGACCACACAATGATGGTCCCCGGCCATCGCTCCCGAATGTGCTGGAAATCATCTCGGGCTTGCCAAACTAAGGCCTTGCCCTTCAATAACCCCAGATCATTACCACCCAGATGAACAAGTAAGATCTGAGGAGGAGGACCCGTTCTATCATTAAACAATAAAGGCAGCAGGCCCGGCCACTTAAGGCCCCGACGCCCCTGCCATTCGATAACAGCATGCTGACTGAGTCCCAGCTGAGAGCCAGCCGCAGTTCTCCGTGCTTGAAGAGCACCCCAAAACACGTGGCTATGGCCGCAGATGAGAACTCGGCTCCGGCTCCTCTGGCCAGGAACAGCAGCATCTAAAGAGAAAGAAACAGTTAAACACAACCAGAACAATAAACATCCAACCCACAAGCCACTCACGGCCTGAAAAAAGGTCGCACATATGTCTTATAGGCTGAAGAATGCCACCGGCCCAACCTCTGAATAGAGGTGGAAGGATACCCCATGGCGGCCGCCGTAGAGGCCGCCCCGATCCTAAAGGAGTGGGTCCCAAACCGCACTCCTGACAACCCCAGCTCACCCAAAGCCCGGGACGTCACGGCCCAAAACTGATGTCTTGTTAATGGCTTACCATCCACATGCATAAACAAAAACCCATCCTTGAGGCCCCTGACTGCTAAATAAGCAGCCAACGCGGTAACCGGGCAAAGCTCAAGCTCGGAACAACTACCAAGCTCGAGCGTAGTACCACGCTGCCACTGATCCGTCTTGGAACGACGGACAGTAATGACTGCCTTACCCCCAGACAGCTGCAAGTCCTCCAACCGCAGAACCCTGCCAGAGACATCATTCCCAGACTGAGCCACCAGCTCACTTACCCTAAGAGCCCCGAAAAAGGCCACTAAGGACGCGGCATGAAACAAGCAAGCTTCAAAAGACGAAGCACACACCACGTCCCATACCCTCTCTAGACCACCCCTCCAACATTTTTCGCAGACGAAAGTCTGCTGTATCCTCCCTATAACCCAGCGCTTTGCTGGCAAAAGCCAGAGCAGACAAGCGCCCCCTGATGGATCGCACTGCCAACCCCTTACCTCTCAGCGAGACACAGTAATGGAGCAATTCCTCCACCGGAAGGGGCCAAACCCTGCGATACCCTACCTCAGCCCTAAAGTCTTCAAACTACCGCACAGCCCATTCATAAGACTTCCGAGTGCTAGGTGCAATGGCTAGACCTATCGCTCTGCAGGCTTCGGCTCTCCAATCAGCCATAGCTCCTAGGGCATTGGCACCGGCTCCGTCTGCACCGGCTTTCGTCTGCTGACGAAATCTCCCCATCTGTTTACGATAGAGCGTCAGCTACCCCGTTACTTACCCCAGGAACATGTTTGGCTAAAAACAAAATATTCAGCCACAAACAATGCAGAGTGAAGGCTCTCACCAATCTCATAACCCTCCCCGATTTGGATGAGAGGGAATTAATGATGTGGACCACCGCCATATTATCACACCAAAAATGAACTGTGTGATTGGCCATATCCTTCCCCCACAGCCAAACCGCAACTAAAATGGGAAAGAACTCGAGAAACGTGAGATCCCAGTTCACTCCTACCCGTGCCCACGAATCAGGCCAACTATCCGCGCACCAATGTCCGCGGAAATAAAGCCTTCAAATGAAAACCCCAAGAGCTCAAAATCGTCGGGGTGGACAGGCAAAAGGTGAAATGCAGACTTAATATCGCATTTAGCCAATTCTGCTCCCACCCCACAACGCCTGACCACGGCAATAGCCTGGCCGAAGCTGGTGTACCTTACAGAGCACAAGTGCTCCGGAATCCCATCGTTCACTGAGTTACCCTTGGGAAAAGACAAATGATGAATCAAACGAAATTCACCAGGCGTCTTTTAGGGACCACACCCGAAGGTGAGACTCTAAGAGTACTCACTGGAGGATGTGAAAAGGGGGCCAAAATCCTACCCTCAGCCACTTCCTTAGCAATCTTGTCCCTCACAACCTGTTCCAAACCCTGAACTGACTTAAGGTTTCCTGACACAAACTGAACTCTCAGTCCCCTAAAAGGTATCCTAAAACCGAACTTAAAACCCTCCAACAAATACAACCCATCAACTCGTCTAGGATACCTTGCCAGCCACTGCTCAAGAGGACCCACCCTTACCGGGCTGGGTCCCATCAGGGTTTGGGAGCTAAACAGGGTTGACTTCAGTCCAGTATCTGGAGGAGAAACCACCAAGGAAGATGGGTTGGCTGTGCAGAAGAAGGCAAAGGTAACTTCTTTTTTGTCTCTTGGCTGGAATGCCTGTGGATGGGGTCACTCTTTTTCTTTGGACCAGTGCAAACCTGGCTCTTGAAGTTTTTCAGGAAGATATTTTAGACAAATGATGCAGTTGGATCACTTTTAAGCAGAAGCAGCTCCTGTTTGTTTCCATTTCAAATTGGCAAGTCAACAGATTTGTTCTGGAAACCCATGTGGGCCTCCACATTCAACGAAACAGCAAAGGCGAAGAGGGAGAGGGAGAGGGAGGGAGAGAGAGAGAGGGAGAGGGAGGGAGGGAAAGGGAGAGAGGGAAAGGGGGAGGAGAGGGAGGGAGGAGAGGGAGAAAGAAAGAAAGGAAGGAAGGAAGGAAGGAAGGAAGGAAGAAAGAAAGAAAGAAAGAAAGAAAGAAAGAAAGAAAGAAAGAAAGAAAGAAAGAAAGAAAGAAAGAAAGAAAGAAAGAAAGAAAGAAAGAAAGAAAGAAAGAAAGAAAGAAAGAAAGAAAGAAAGAAAGAAAGAAAGAAAGAAAGAAAGAGAAACCAGATCAGGAGAAAGTCCATTGTTAATAAAGAGGCTGTGTTCAAAGTGACAGTGAAGGCCAGCACATGTCAACACTTTTGTCCCATGTTTATGAGCATTGTATTTATCCTTAGACCTACTATGGGGCAATTTTGGGCTATCAAAAATATTCCTTTATTACTAGTAGTATCACCAGTAGGAATAATGTAAAAACAATGGTAGGGGTAAAACTGTGAAGTTATCCATGGTCAATACTCCTGGCTTCTTCCAGATCCCTGAGACATTTGTCGGTCGAGGTGGATGAATGTGTCGGCTGGGAAGAGGTGCCCTGACCTAGGTGGCCATATATAGCAAGCCCTATTTTACTGTTTGTTTCATTTCTTCCTCGCCTTCCTCCCTAATGGGGACCCAAAGTGGCTCAAGTTGTTCTCCTCTCCTCTGTTCTATCTTCCCAACAATGTTGGCCAACAATGTTCCCAATCCTGTGACTAGCTCAATGCCATCCAGCCAGCTTTCATGGCAGAATGGGGATTTGAACCTGGTCCCCCTCCCCACAGGTCCTAACCTGACACTCTAACTCATGAGTGGCCAAACTGCAGCTCAGGAACCACATGTGGCTCTTTCACACATATTGTGTGGCTCTCAAAAAACCCCGCCACCCCATCAGCCAATTTGGAGAAGGTATTTGCCTCTTTAAATCACTTCTCCAAGCCAAGCCAGCTGGTAGCTTGGAGAATGTATTTAAGGTTAAAGTTGCTTTCTTTCTACCTTTCCCTCCCTCATCATCTATTTTCCTCCTTCCTTCCTTCTTTCGTGGCTCTCAAACATCTGATGTTTATTCTAGGTGGTTGTTATGTTAAGCAAACTTGGCTACCCCTACTCTAACCACTACACCACGCTGGCTATGAGTGGACTTGTTTACACCACAATAAAGGGAAAGCCCGGCCTGCACAGAAACGCATCCAAGATGCCACCCTATCTGCTGGCAGCTCATCACCAGCTGAACAAGGATATCTCTGAAGGCTGTTCAGAAGCCAAACTGATCCAAGAACAAAATTTCGCTCGAGACTGACTGCTGCGGTTGCTTTTCCTTGGGCCCGGCTGGCCAACCTTTGTCACCGTGCGCCTGGCTCATGTACATGTGCTAATTGCTTGAGCAAAAAGGAGTGGCTGGATGCCACTATGTTTGTCTTCCCTTGAATAGGATTAGGGACTCTGACACCGGCGATTAATCACCAGGATGCAGACACAGAGAACGTGTCATCTCCAAACAGAGAATGTGGCCACAATCTGCGCCAAACAGCTGCTGGTTCCTGATATCAAACTTCCCTGATCTCTCTCTCTCTCTCTCTCTCTCCTGCCTGTTTTCTTTATATATATATATGTATGTATGTATGTATCGCAAAAGCAAAGAAAAAGCTTCGACCTCATCAACCAAGTCAGAACCTGAAGACAGGGTTGCACTGCAGTTGCTGTTCCTCGTTGATGTAAGTGGGTGGGAAGAGACCAGGTGAAAGGATGCTGTCCAAACAGGAAGTTCGCTTTCCTTGCTGCCCGCTGGAGGAGGTGATGCCAAGAGGGCTGCTTCACAGGGTGCAGAGTCCCCTTTTCTGTGCCAAGTCAACCCAAATTCTTTGCCAAGAAAATGCAAAAAGGCTGTGTTTAAAAACGTAAATTAATTTAACTGATCACAAACCGCAGGGCTCATCAACTGAGGTCCTTGCTGTTGGAATGGGTGTGATCTCACGAGCAGTTTGGTCCACCGTAGCCACCCCACCCCTCCGGATTAAATGGGTGCCCATGCTCCACTCACCCTTACCTCATGCTAAAACAACTCCCACACAGATTAAATAAAAAAGGTAAAGGTGCAAGCATCAGTCGTTTCTGACTCTGGGGTGACATCATATCAAGACGTTTTCACGGCAGACTTTTTACGGGGTGATTTGCCATTGCCTTCCCCAGTCATCTACACTTCCACCCCCCCCAGCAAGCTGGGTACTCATTTTACCAACCTTGGAAGGATGGAAGACTGAGTCAACCTTGAACCGGCTACCTGAACCCAGCTTCCGCCGGGATCAAATAGCCACCAGCAAATTTGCGTGGTTCCCTGACAAAGCGCTTCCCTGGTGGGTTTCCAGCCATCTCATTGTCCCAGCATGCTGTGGAAATGCATGAGCAGTGTGATTGTTCCACTCTGTTTCTGGTGTATCCTCCCCCACTCCAACTCCAATGTGCGCTTCAGCACACCTACAGAACCAGTCAGAAGCGCATATGTGCTTTTCTGCTTCTGTGTGCCACACAGTGAGACTTAGGAAAAAACACCCAACCATGTGCCAGCTGCACTATGATGCAAGCTTAGGGGTTGCTGTCTGATCAACATAAACTGCCCTGAACTCACACAGCTTTTAAAAAGTCCAGGTCCTGTGGTGACAACCTGTCTGTCCGATCACACCCAACGTGTGAATTTGGCTTTCATAACTGGCTAGGACAGGGTTTGATGTGTTGGCAGACTAATTAATGCAGCAATGGGCTTACAACCTGATTAAAGAGCAAATAAAGGTTTATTTAGGAGCTAATATACTTGATTGGATAGAGGAGAGACAGAGATAGATTCCTAACTACATCTCTAGCTGAGAGAGAGAGACTGAGTGCAGCACATCTGAGAAAAAAGAGGAAATTGCCCTAAAGGAGGGACGGTGGCTCAGTGGTGGAGCATCTACTTGGTCCCAGAAGGTCCCAGGTTCAATCCCCGGCATCTCCGACTAAAAAGGGTCCAGGCAAGTAGGCATGAAAAACCTCAGCTTGAGACCCTGGAGAGCCGCTGCCAGTCTGAGTAGACCAGGGGTGGGGAACCTACGGCCCTCCAGGTCACTTGGTGTGGCCCTCAGGGATTGCAGGACAGATACATAGATTGCCATGTGGCAATCTCTCTGGGGCCAAGCTGGCCAGTGAGGATCGTGGGGCCAAGCCACGCCGTGCAGCAGCCTCCTCAGTGCCAGGCAGGGATCACAGGGCCCAGATGTACTGTGCGGCAGCCTCCCTGGGGCCTGGCTGGCCAGCCAGAATTACTGCAGGGCCTGGAAAAGTTACTGCCACAGCTCAGTTTGCACTTGATTATTCCAAGTGGTGTGGCCTAATATGCTAATGAGTGTGTGACCTAATATGCTAATATTAGGGGATGTGGTCTAATATGCTACTGAGTTCCTGCTGGGCTTTTTCTACAAAAAAGCCCTGGACCTATGCATTTGCCTAGGGCAGCGGGCCGCGCGCGAGCGCGCGCGTGTGTGTGCACACATGACTTCAAATAGAAAAACAATTATTTGCATTGATTTTGCTGGCCTAAATCATTGTCCCTTGGCAGAGCACTGTTTTTTAATTTGATAATTTTTATGGCCCTCGAATGATGTTATAAATATCCATATAGGCCTTGGCAGAAAAAAGGTTTCCCACCCCTGGAGTAGATAATACTGACTTTGATGGACCAAGGGTCTGATTCAGTAGAAGGCCGTTTCATAAGTTCACATGAGCCTCCGTAACAACCTGGAGACAAACAAGGAATGACACAACAGAAGAGAGAAGGTGCAGTCCTCACTATTCTATTGCCTTCTTGCTGACCCCATCAGGGTCTTCTTTTCTTCTTTGTATCCCAGGCATTGCCTTTCCCAGCATGGTGAACGTTGTCCCTAAGGCTTTGTAGGCCAAATATCTGGTGTCAACAGTCCAAAAGGTTGATTCTATTTTTGAGAGAACTTGTTACGAGTTGTTATCCCCATGATTAGACATATTCATGGAAGACAGATGCATCAATGGCTATTGATTACTATAACTAACTATGGCTCATGATCTGTAGTACAAAACAAGCTGTTTGGCAGGCAGACTTTTGGAAATCCCCAAGAGTTCAAAATGCAGCAGTAGCACATCTGCTATCCGGTATGACAATGTAGACCCTGAATGTCATGAGTCAGCAGCCAGAGCTCAGCGACAGTGAGGATTCCTCAGAGTAGGATGAGCCCGGTGTAGCCAGTCCAGAGTCGACAGAAACCAACCGGCAGGAAAATGAGGGGCAGGCATGCCAGGGCATACAGCCATAAGCTGGTTTAGAATCACCTCTATCCTCCATCTCTAATTCAGCAGGTGTTGATTAGTTAGCAGCTCCCAGTCGCCCAGAATCACCTGCAAATTTGGAATGTCACAGAGGAAGGCTAAGAACAGAATTACAGGCTAGGAGGCAAAGTGCACGTTTTTTGACTTGACTGCATTTGCCTGTTGATAGTGAAGATGGGTATTTATAGGACAGTTCCTGAGAAGCTGGCTGTTTGCATAGCATTTGGGTGTCTGGCTATAAAGTCTCCAGTTTGGGTGTGGATGTAACTGTAGGTTAGATACTGAACTGCTGACACTCTCTTAATTGATTACTGGAAAACCTGACCTCAGATTGAATTACTCTGGTCTTCTGAAACTCCTTTGGCCTTGTTATCTCTGAGAAGCAGCAAGAGACACATACCATTTTCGCACACAGCTTACCACGCAGTCACGTTCCTGTTCTCTCCGCAGCGTCCATCGGATTTCCCACTATCTGCGCCGGAGTTACAGGAAGTGCTGCGGCTTTTGCGTAGCAAACGTAAACTGGGTTTTAGCAGTTTACATTTGCTACGCAAAAGCCGCAGCACTTCCTGTAACTCCGGCGCAGATAGCGGGAAATCCGACGGATTCTACGGAGAGAACAGGAATGTGACCGCGTGGTAAGCTGTGTGCAGAAATGGTCACTGTAACCTGATACAAGAAGCCAGCAAGCCAGTACACAGACATGGCTAGCCTGACCTTTTCAGATCTTGGGTGCAAAGCAGAGTCATTCCTAGTGTTGCCTGGCCCCTGGTCTTGGTGGAGGCCCCCCCACTTTCGCTACTTGATTGCTACTTTTGATGGAAGCAACATACATCCAGACATGTTGGATATTTGATACCAGTGCAAAATAATTTGGAGAGCATGTGCAGTTACCATGAGAGAATATCCATGGCCTCCTGTGTAAACTTTTAAAAGCAACACCAAGCCTATTATTTAATACATCCCTTGGATTTTTATTGTGATCTTAATGCATTTGATCCGTGATATGTTGCTTTCCCTCTTTTATATGTTACGTTGCTTAGCTGCTTAATGCTGTTTGATATTTTAGTCTGTTGCTTTTTAGAACCAATGTATTGGATTCTGCTGGGGTTTTTTTTTTAAGTCTGTCCTATATTCTAGTAGCCAAATCAGCCAAGTCTAAGACAGATTTTTCTGCAATCCTGAAAATCTCCCTAAACAAAATACATTGGAGGCTGAGTTAATGTGAGCTAGCTCACTGTTTTTTAGCCTCCGGCTCACACATTTTTGTCTTAGCTCAGGAAAAATGGCCCCAGAGAGAACTAATTTATGCAGTAGCTCACAACTTTAATGCTAATAGCTCACAAAGTAGAATTTTTTCTCACAAGACTCCACAGCTTAGAGGGAGTATTAATTGAAGGGGGTAAAAAATCCCAAAATGATAGAAGGAGCACCTATAGCTTAAAGGAAAAGATTCTCTCAGTGGCCCTTGCTAGACAATCACTTAATGCCACCCAATCTGCATTACTCAGCTTTGTTATTCAGTCGCGCAGTCAAGTCCGACTCTTTACGACCCCATGGACAAAGACATGCCAGGCCCTCCTATCTTCCACCATCCCCCAAAGTCTGCTCAAATTCATGTTAGTTACATCAGTAACACTGTCCAGCCATCTCATCTTATGCTGTCCCCTTCTTCTTTTGCCTTCTGTCTTTCCCAGCATCAGGGTCTTCTCCAGTGAGTGCTCCCTTCTCATTTGGTGGCCAAAGTATTTGAGCTTCAGCTTCAGCACCTGACCTTCCAGGGAACAGTCTGGGTTGATTTCCCTTAGGACTGACTGATTTGATCTTCTTGTAGTCCAAGGGACTCTCAAGATTCTTCTTCAGCACCACAGCTCAAAAGCATCTATTCTTCTGCGCTCGGCCTTCCTTATGGTCCAGCTTTCACAGACATACATTACTACTGGGAATACCATCGCTTTGACTATACGGACTTTTGTTGGCAGGCTGATTTCTCTACTTTTTATTATACTGCCCAGGTTCGCCATAGCTGTCCTCCAAAGGAGCAAACGTCTTTTAATTTCATGGCTACAGTCACCATCTGCAGTGCTCTTGGATCCCAGAAATGTGAAGTCTGTCACTACTTCCATGTCTTCCCCTTCTATTTGCCAAGGTGTGATGGGGCCGGATGCCATGATCTTAGTTATGATCATAGCCACCCCACCCCTCCAGATTAAATAGGTGTGATCACATGCACTCATCTGGCTCCCATGCTCCACTCACCACATACATGCTCCACTCCCATGCTCACTCACCACATGCTAGTTACTTGCTACTGTTGCCCACTGGTTACTTGCTTTTATTCAACAGCAGCTACCCTGCGGAAGACAGTGAGGTGTAGCAGTTAGAGAAGAGTCTGGGAGAACCCTCATTTTGCTGAGGAAACTCACTGGGTGATTGTGAGCCAGTCACATACTTTTGGCCCAAACTACCTCCCAGAGTTGTTGTGAGGATTAAAACGAGGAGAAGAGAATAATACAAGCTGCTTTGGCTCCCATTGTGGAGAAAGGTGGGGCATAAATGAAGCAAATAAATATTGCTGAAGATGAGAGGCAGATAAGAGGTAGGTGGCAGAGAAGGAGAGAATGAGACAGGGAAAGGGGAGAGGATATGGGAGGTGCCAGGAAGAGGGGAAAGAGGCATAGCTTTTTTGTAGCAGGAACTCCTTTGCATATTAGGTCACACACCCCTGGTGTAGCCAGTCCTCCAAGAGTTTACAGGGCTCTTCTTACAGGGCCTACTGCAAGCTCCAGGAGGATTGGCTAGTTGGCTATATCAGGGAGGTGTAGCCTAATATGCAAAGGAGTTCCTGCTACAAAAAAAAAAAGCCCTGGAAAGAGGCAACGGGAATGTGAGGTGCCTCCCACTGGTTCTTGAGGGTTCCTTACCATGCAAATAGACCTGACCAGGGGTGGAATTCTAGCAGGAGCTCCTTTGCATATTAGGCCAAACACACCTGATGTAGCCAATCCTCCAAGAGCTTACAAAAAACAGCCTTGTAAACTCTTGGAGGATTGGCTACATCAGGGTTGTGTGGCCTAATATGCAAAGGAGCTCCTGCTAGAATTCCACCCATGGGCGTGACCCAATGGCCAACACAACTGGGCCAAAGTTTTCCTAAATAGAGACTTTTTTTGGGGGGGAGGGAAATCTGAAGACAAAGAGGTGGATAAATGTTGGTTGGATGGGAAGGGGAGAAGGAAGCAGGAAAAGGGGAGAGGCTATGGGGGCTTTTAGGCAAGGGAAAGAGGAAACAGTGGGGGGAAAGGAAATGAGACGCCTCCTGCAACTCCTTACAGGTTTCAGCTTTTGGATTGTTTAGTACTTTATTTATGGTATTTTATTGCATATTGTGTTGGAAATTGCTGCAGGCATCTTGCCCAGAAAGCACAGTATTAAATGTTTTAAACAAATAAATAAAAAGGGGAGAAATGTCAAGTGTTGCTTGAAAGAATGTAGCACATGTGAGGATTGCAGATTGGATTCTTGGACAGTTAGGCGGATAGGAAACTGGTTGGAGAACTACATCCAAAGAGTAGTTGTTGATACGATTTCATCTGGTTGTAGGAAGGAATCCAGTGGGACTCAGTTCTGGGGCTGGTACTTTTCAGTATTTTTCTAAATGATCTGGATGAGATGTGCAGGGAATTCTCATTAAATTTGCAGATGGGGAGGAGTAGAGATAAAATTCAATGAGATCTGGACACGCTAGGAAAGTGGGCTGATGTGGACAAGATGCAATTCAACAAGGATAATTGAAGCGTTCTACATCTGGGTAACAAAAATGGATGGGGGACAGGTTTCTGGGTAGCAGTGCATGCGAACAAGATCTTGGAGTATAAGCTAAATATGAGCAATCAGTGTAACGCAGCGACAAAAAAAAGGCTAATGTGGTCTTGGGGTGTAAAAACAGAGTCATAACATCCAAATTGCAAAATGTCATAGTCCTGCTCAGGGGTCGTTTTGTAGGAAAACAGGTGATAGAGCTCATTAGAATAACTCATTAGCATATGCTGCCCCCCACCAGCCAAAAGCAACTCAATGCAAGAAAGGAGAGCCCCAGGCAAGTGAGGCCTGCTTGGGCTGGCTAGAGATCTAGCCAGCCCAAGCAGGCCTTGCTCACCTGGGCCTCTCCTTGCCCCCCCCCCCTCGACAGTCAAAAGGCCAGCAAGCCACCTGCTGCCCAAAATCACATAAGAAGTGGGGAAAGGGTGGTGCAGGCTTCTCCAGGGGTTAATGAGGGCTGCTGGGAGTGTGGCAAAGCTCCTGATGGCTGGCTGGCTGCTCGCTTTCCAAATCCAGGGATTGTTATGCTGCTGCACCTACTTTTCAAGGTAGGTGGGGAGGAAGAGGGGAAACCCTCAGAAAGGTTCAGGAGCTGTGCTCCTGTGAACTCCTGCTGACTTCAAGGCCTGGTCCTGCTCTACAGCACATTGGTCAGGCCACACCTGGAGTACTCTGTACATGAGTATTGTATGCTGTTCTGGAGGCCTCACTTCAAGAAGGATGTAGTCAGAATGGAGCAGGTGCAGAGGAGAGCAACAAAGCTGATCAGGGGGCTGGAGACGAAGCCCTATGAGGAAAGGCTGAGGGAATTTGACCCTCCGAGAGAACTCTGGGTTACACCTCTGAGGATGCCAGTCACAGCTGCTGGCAAACATCAGGTCTCGCAATGCCAAGACCTCAGCCACACAGCCTGGAGAATCTACAACCACCAATGGACTCCAGCTGTGAAAGCCTTCAACAACATAAAGGCTGAGGGACTTGGGAATGTTCAGACTGGAGGAAAGGAGGTTGAGGGGGGACATGATTGCTATCCTTATGTATTTGAAGGGCTGTCAGAGGAGGGTAGGGAGCTGTTCCTGTGGGTAGCAGAGGATAGGACTTGCAATAATGGGTTTAAATTATGGGTGGCAATGTACCAGCTTGACATGGGGGAGGAATTTACAGTAAGAGAATTCAGCAGTGGAATTGGCTCCCTAGGGAGGTGGTGAGCTCCCCCTCACTGGCAGTCTTTAAGCAGCAGTTGGACAAACACTTTTCAGGAATGCTTTAGGCTGATCCAGAATTCTCCAGGGGATTGGACTAGATGGTCTGTCTGGCCCCTTCCAACTCTATGATGCTATGATTCAGTGACTCTAGAGATAATTGACTTGACTCCTGCATTTTCCCCAGAAGTAACACCATGCTGTCGGTGATGGCAATTTTAAATTCTTCATTTTCCCATGAAAAAAAAAAAGGTAAAGGTAGTCCCCTGTGCAAGCACGTCATTTCCGACTCTGGGGTGATGTCGCATCATGACACTTTCATGGCAGACTTTTTTACGGGGTGGTTTGCCATTGCTTTCCCCAGTCATCTACTACACTTTCCCCCCAGCAATCTGGGTACTCATTTTACCGACCTCAGAAGGATGGAAGGCTGAGTCAACCTTGAGCCAGTTACCTGAACCCAGCTTCCACTGGGATCGAACTCAGGTCATGAGCAGAGAGCTAAGACTGCAGTTCCGCACCACTCTGCACCACAGGGCTGCTGATTCCTATTGGATGCTGGACTGCAATAGGTTGCTGCAATGGCCACTAAGTGTGAGAGATCTCCTGCCCCCCAGCAGATGTATTTTCAAAGCTGTTCTTTCCTCATAGCTCTGTCTGCCAGGAAAAGCATTGCTTTGAATGGTACAATTCTCCCACCTCTGTACTGGCACTCTCTTGCAAGATGCCCTCATTCCCACTGTGAAGGGACCTGCATAGCAGAGCAGGAAAAGCACACTACCCTATCTCACAAACTCTAACCCATCTTGCAAGGCCAGGCCCTGACGTTCAAACAGGCCCTGGCACTGTTACCTAGTGAGCTCTGCTTCAAATTAAGCTTTGGAAACTGTTACCCTCACATAATCTAGAAGATATGAATGTATTATTTCCATCTGGCAAGTGTCAGAGGATGAGTGTTGTGTGTGTGTGTGTGCACGCATGCGCACAGGGTCTTAATTTTAGCCAAGCTTAATTTTAGCCAGAATAACTTCAGCAGAAATACCATGTATAGGAACCGGAAGGACAGTGGAGTTCAGTTCTACCTGTTCCCGGTCCACCCAATCCTTTGTTCCACCCCCTACACCCCCTCTCCATTATTCCCACATTCCCTTCAGGTGGGGTTCATAACCCAGAGGTGGCAAAAAGAGAAATCTGGGGAAGGTTGCAGCCTTTGCAATGAGCCATCACCTTGACCTTGCAGAAGGAGCTCGGGAGACAAAGTCCCCCCTCCGGGCCTGGTGCCTGGTGTAACATGCTGTCACTCAGACGAGCCACATTCTTAATGGGTTTGCGAGAAAGGCCTGTCCGGCCTTTCCATCTGCTGGCTCTCATCACAAAGCACCAGCTCAACAGACGACATTCCCTTGAATTATTTAGCTAGCTAAATCTTTCCTGCATCTCACATCTTTGGTCCATCTGTTAGCCGGGACCTTGCCTTTCTGTAGGAACTGTCCTTTATGCATGCCGGCATCTGTCAGCGGAGCAGTTGCCTCTTTTATTCATGATCTTCTGCGGGAGATGGTACAAGCTGCAGAAATGCTGCGTTCCTGGTATGCATTTCATTTTAATGGAAGATTACATGACTGGGGCCCGCTTTATTGCCTCTCGCCCTGCACGTCCATCCATCACGGCCCCATTCGCTGAGCTTGCACCGGGATGTTGGTCATCAGCAGCTGCTGTCAGAGTCCTCCTTTCATGCAACCCTCCCCTCCCTCAAGCTAGCTAGAAAACACATTGCCTGTAAAAAGAAGAAGAAGGGGGCAGGGATATTGGATCAAATCACAGGGGAAGACACTCGTCTCTAACTTAGCCAGCGTACGACTAAGAGGAATTTGCCCTGGCTGTATGGTGTGCGAGGAAATGCTCAGGGAATGCAGAAGAGGGTGTCTCAGAGAGCGTGCCCTTCATAGCACATACACCTCTGTCATGTTAACATTAGGGATTGCTGTGAATTCTGTGTCGAACCTGTTCAGCAGTCGAACTTCGCTTATTCGGCCGCCAAGATCAAATGCGAGCCACTTGCTGGGTCTTTTTTGACGGCAACAAATTCCTGCTGAAAAGTTTTGCATTGGGTTTTCCCCCCAAAACTGCAGATGCATGAAATGCTGCTGATCCAAACAGATCTGCCACCATTAATATTGCTAAGGACGACTTAAATGAACACTAAATGGTAGGCATTTTAAAAAAAACACACACAGTGTTTATTTATGACTGATTCATATGATTTGTGACTGTCTATTGAGACAATTGACTGCCAAATGGAGCAGTGGCACACCAAGGGGTGTGTGTGTGTGTGGGGGGGGGGACAGAATATTAGGTTGTTGGAGAAAGCTGGTTACACTGTATTGTACTGTCAGGAAGGGAAACATTGAAACGACCTGCTGACCAGCCATGAATGAGAAGACATTCCATCAAAACATTGGTTCCCTCTTCACAAATGGTGAATAGAACATCAGTGGATATTTGAGCATCCCTACTTAACACTGTAGAACTTCAGTCCACGTTCAGGTACACAGATGCACCACAGGCTAAAAATGGTCCAAGAAAGGGCACCTGGGAAGTTGGAACCCCTCCCCTATGAAGAAAAGCTAATGGGAACAGAGAACAGCCACAGGAAGGGGTGGCAGAAGCGCATGAAGTAACTAACGGTGAGTGAGAGAGGGGAGATATTTCTCTCTCACACACACAGTACAAAAATATTAGGTCACAAATTATACAGATTGGCAATAGCTTCTGGATCAGAAGCAGAAAAAAAGCTTATTCACACAGCAGGAAAAGATGCTATGATGCCATCTAGCATAAATTTTGGGGGAAAGAATAAATTAAAGGAGCATAATCTACTATTGCTTATTAACCATGGTAGATATACAAAGCTCAGTATACCCCTGAGTAGGAGATGCTCAGAACAAATGGGGGATATTCAATGTGTCCATGAGCTGTGTGTCAGTATCTGGAAGTATTTGGTTGTCCACTCTTGGATGCAGTTTACATACCCTTTTGTGTATTTGGGAATATGGACATGGGCTACAAAAGAAAGTCACATCTAGTGATCCTGGTTGGCAGAGGGACCTCTGATGGTGCTCAGGGCCCCAGCACATGTATGACTATGCCATCGGCTGGTGTTGGAAAGTGCCATCAAGTCCCAAAAAGCTTATGGCGACCCTGCAGGGTTTTGAAGTCAAGGGACGTTCAAGGTGGTTTGCCATTGCCTGTGTCTGTGTAGTGACCCTGATATTCCTTGGTGGCTGGTGTCCCATCAAAGTACTAACCAGGGCTGACCCTGATTAGTGTTCAAGATCTGATGATATTGGGCTAGGTTGGCCCATCCAGGACAAAGCTGCCGGGTTTTGGCCTGGCTAAAGCTGTAGTGCAGGACAAAAGGACCCTGGTGTGATAAGACATTCGCAAGAGAAGAAGAAGAAGAATTGCAGATTTATACCCCGCTCTTCTCTCTGAATCAGAGACTCAGAGTGGCTGAATCAGAGACTCAGAGTGGCCCATCCAGGACAAAGCTGCCAGGTTTTGGCCTGGCTAAAGCTGTAGTGCAGGACAAAAGGACCCTGGTGTGATAAGACATTCGCAAGAGAAGAAGAAGAAGAAGAATTGCAGATTTATACTCCGCTCTTCTCTCTGAATCAGAGACTCAGAGTGGCTTACAATCTCCTTTATCTTCTCCCCCCACAACAGACACCCTGTGAGGTGGGTGGGGCTGAGAGGGCTCTCCCAGAAGCTTCCCTTTCAAGGACAACCTCTGCCACAGCTATGGCTGACCCAAGGCCATTCCAGCAGGTGCAAGTGCAGGAGTGGGGAATCAAACCTGGTTCTCCCAGATAAGAGTCTGCACAAGGCTTGAGAGAGAGGTGATGGTTGCTCTCCCACTGGTGGCAAGTGAACCTTTGGTATTTGAAAGAAAGCAAAATGCAAAGGATCATTCAGGCAGACTTTCCTTTTCAAGGCGAGCCCATCAGAATTAATTGGCTCCACATGGAGTGACCCACTGCAATGACTCACTGTAAATTTCCATTTTGCTAATGGAGCTTTTGATTGTCAAGTGATAAAACTGGGGTGTAACAGCTCCCCTACTGGTGACTGTGTTACACAGCTGCCCAAGTAAACCAACGTTTTTTGGAACATTGGGGGGGGGGGGGAATCTCCAAAATAACTAACTGATCATTTCCAACAGATCCCACTTTCTCAACCTCACACATGGCTACAGGGAAGGGGAATCCATGTCTTCTATTTGTCACAGAAAAAAGTTCTATGGATGCCAATATGCTGTCTTCAAGATGATCTGAGCTATTAACTGGTAACATCTTTGAACCAAAAAAGGAACCAGGTGAGAAAACTGATGCCCTGAACATCAAAGCAGCACTTATTTGTATGCATACTTCAAAGCTCACACCCATCGTATAACTCCATACAATCAAAACAGACCTGCTTTTGATCTGGCAAATCTTCCTTCAGACAGGCTCTTTGCTGGGGAATGATACAGCTTTGTTTAAAAAAGCCATCTCCACTTCTATTCTTGAACCTCACTTGAGCCCAAAAGTGGACTGTTTTGCTCCCATTTCCCATTATTCTCACACATTAAGTTCGGATGTAAGAGGTTAAACTTCAAGAGTCTACCTTCTTGTGCTCAAAACCTACATGAGTCATTATGGATCTGCATCCAACCAGCTTTTGAGAGCTTGAGGGCCAGTTTGGTGTAGTGGTTAAGTGCACAGGCTCTTATTTGGGAGAACTGGGTTTGATTCCCCACTCCTCCACTTGCAGCTGCTGGAATGGCCTTGGGTCAGCCATAGCTCTCGTAGGAGTTGTCCTTGAAAGGGCAGCTGCTGTAAGAGCTCTCTCAGCCCCACCTACCTCACAGATTGTCTGATGTGGGGGGGGGGAGGGAAGGTAAAGGAGATTGTGACCACTCTGAGATTCAGGTTATAGGGCGGGATATAAATTCAATATCATCATCATCTTCTTCTTCTTTTTCTGCTGGTTAAAAGGGAAGGCAGGGTTCCATTAGAGCAGGGGTCCTCAACCCCCGGTCCGTGGACTGGTACCAATCCATGGTCTGTTAGCAACTAGGCCGTGAGTTGTGTAATCATTTCCTTATATATTGCAATGTAGTAATAATAATAATAAGATGACATTGGATTTATGTCCTGCCCTCCACTCTGAATCTCAGAGTGGCTTACAATCTTCTTTATCTTCCTCCCCCACAACAGACACCCTGTGAAGTGGGTGGGGCTGAGAGAGCTCTCACAGAAACTGCCCTTTCAAGGACAACTCCTACAAGAGTTATGGCTGACCCAAGGCCATTCCAGCAGCTGCAAGTGGAGGAGTGGGGAATCAAACCCAGTTCTCTTAGATAAGGGTCTACACACTGAACCACCACACCAAAATAAAGTGCACAATTGTACCATTCCGAAACCATGCCCCCCCCCCCCGGTTCATGGAAAAATTGTCTCCAGAAAATCAGTCCCTGGAGCCAAAAAGGTTGGGGACCACTGCATTAGAGCACCAAAACAGGCTATGCTGAGAATTACGGATCCCCATGTACAAAACCTATGTGAGACGAGGGAATGCAGTAATGGGCAAGGTTGAGTGACAGCACTAGCTGGTAAGAACTACCTACCGTTTTGAATATCTGATTATTGTGTTCCAGAGTGGCCGTAATCCTTGATACATTCATTTGTTCACGCCTTCCCTCCTAGCTACCCGCAATGTTTTCCTTTTTAAAAAAGATTTATTTGCTAAGGAGCATCTTCAGTCTTAAGTAGGGAACAAAGGAACTATCCAGGGTGCTGAAACAGCTAACTCCAGGGATCCTAATTCAAGAGCAGAGTCACAACTGGATACAAGGCTGAACAATCTCTTTTTGTGTACCCCCAAGAAACCGAACTTGCTTCAATCAAATTCCATCTATAGCTCAGTATATTTTGTCTTTTGTCTCGTATTGCTTTATCAGCATGGTTTTCTTTCATGTTCCTCTAAAACATTTTGTGTTATTTAAAATGTTCAAGTTCTACCTTGGGGATTCATTCCATGTTGCTTGTCACCCATATTGTCTCATGAGCTTCATTTATGTTACTGTGGAATGAATTGCTGAAGCAGAAATTATAATCTTTCAAAAGTGAACTGGAGACATTTGGTGTTTCCAAATGTTGATCACATTTACAAGGGATTTATTGTTTCCCAAGTGCCTCAACATTCTTGGTTGGCATGTTCCCGAGTAGCTGATTGTTGTGCCAAAATAATGGCCCAGTGAACTTAGCGAACTTAGCAAACTTAGCCTTTGGGGTTGCCTTCATTCAAAGCTGTCCTGGTTTCCGTCTTATCACACAGTAGGGTTCCAAGAAGTAAGCAGCAACCTGGCAAATTGGGAGCTGGAAGAGCTCTCAGTTGTCTGTCTTTCATTTCCTAGCCAGTCTGGGAACATGGTCAAAGACTGACCTTTACTACAGACTCGTTACTGATCTCCACAGGGAGATTATATCATCTCTCCTAATAGACATTTTCATGTTTAAACACAGTAGAGGGCAGTGAGAGCTAACAGCCTTTACCAGATATTTATTCCCCCTTGGCTTCGTTCCAGTTTAACTTTGCTTATTGTATTAATGCAAGGTTTTCTCAGCTCTTCTGTGCTGGACTTTGCTTGTCTTCTAAACCAGGGGTTCAGTGGGCAGGTCAATCTCTGGGGAATGTTGCTTCATAAAAATCTGTGAATGAGTTGCTATTCAGTGTGGCTTTACAATTTTCACTATAAGCCCACCCTGCACTAACACAAGCCATTAGTAGTAAGAGGACATGAGACACACAATACCTGTTGCAGTGCAACGATCAACCACATCCCTTCTCATTCTCTCTCTCACGCACACACTTCCATCTTATGCATATGTTTGAATGCGCAAGAGAAATGGGAGTCACCCCATCCAGAACCTTTCACCTTGATATTATATCAGCCTATTTCATGGGGTAACTAAGAACCCCATGGCGCGGAGTGGTAAGCTACAGTATTGCAGTCCAAACTCTGCTCATGACCTGAGTTTAATCCTGGCAGAAGCTGGGTTCAAGTAGCCAGCTCAAGGTTGACTCAGCCTTCCATCCTCCTGAGGTTGGTAAAATGAGAACACAGCTTGCTGGGGGGAAAGTGTAGATGACTGGGGAATGCAATGGCAAACCACCCCGTAAAAAGTCTGAAAACGTCATGATGCAACATCACAACAGAGTCAGAAACGACTGGTGCTTGCACAGGGGATTACCTTTACCTTTATTTCATGGGGCAAAGGATTAATCTCCACTTATAACTCAGTCCACTTAAGTCATCATAACCCAGACTTCCTTGGATAGATCAGAGCTGTTTAGGGACCCCGACATGCTTAATTATATGACCACAATGTCAGGTATTCCCAAACCATCCAGTATTTTTCTGAGTGCCTCTGATCTAAGCATTCTCTCCCATGGAACATTCGAGGTCTGAGATGATGGAATTCACCCTTAGTACCACTCATGGATCCTGGCCATGGCTATATTTCCTTCAAAATTGTATAGAAACAGGGCTTTATGGGATTGATCAATCCATAGAGTAGCCAACTTTTCATGCGCTGTAAGCACTGAATGCTAACAGTGCACTGTGGTTTCTACTTACTGCACTGCTATTGCATGAGATCTAACCTAACATGCCCCACTTTTCCCTTTCAAATCTCTCATGTTTAAGGCATCTGAAGGTTCTTGCCTTTTCCTCCTCCCCCTCTTGTAGGCTCAGTTGCACTTTGTCCTTTTTTTAAATGGCATGCATAGCCCTCAAAGGAAAAAAGAAGAGGCATGTTGCATTACCTAAGTTTGCCTCTATTTTGATGTGGTGGGTGCTCCAATACAGAATTATTAATTTCCCCTTCCTTTGGGTGGGGCATGGGCTATTCCTTGCTTTTGGGGAGTGAAAAGATAAGAAGAGGCAGCTGTTGTATTTGTAGGAAACACCCTAGCTCCGAGATACCCAATGTGGCAGATTGCTCCCTTCCTGAGTATGGAAAGGGAATAGGGAGGGGAATAATGGAAAGAACTGCAGTCTTTGAGCCCCCACATTGCTGGATCCAACCATAGACGTACGATTTCCAATTGATGTTTTTACACATTGATGGATAAATGTACCAACCATGCAAATGAATAATTGCTATCTTTACTTAGCCCTTCTGAGTGTGCATATCACTCCACAAACATTGTACTGCGGGACTGTCTGCAGGACTATCTCCTCTGTTATGTCCCCAGGAGAGCGTTACACTCCTTGGATAGCAATCTGCTGGTGGTCTCAAGCCCCAAAGGTTTCTGGCTGTTGTTATGTCATTAAAGGTCTGGATGACAATGATATCTGGCTGTCCTCAGCCGGGGCCAGAGTTTTTTTGGCCCTGGCCCCAACCTGGTGGAAGTCTCTACTGAATACCATCAAATAGCCCAAGGATACTGGTGAAGCTTATGCTCTGTGTGATTGCTAGAGGCCACTGTGTTCCATTTGAAAGAAACTTGGTTGAGACACTAACTGAGAAAGGATGGAGCTCCTGAGGAAGACACGAAACTGCTAATATTCGAATACCAAGTCGGGCTCAGGAATCCTTCTCTCCTATTTGGAAGCTTGTCTTTTGTTCAAGAGAAGTTCCATTGGCTAGTGGAAGAAAGGAGGAGAGCACTCTCTATGGGACTATATTTGTAGAACACCTTGTTTGGGCTGAAAAGGTTTTTTACCATTCATGGACTGTAAATTTACTAATATTTTCTTACTGTTCTACATTGTAATATACTTATATATAGGAAGGCTTCAGTTGAGGATAGCAACCATTTCCATTCTGTCTGGCACCCTTTCCTCACTTTCCAGATTTGTTTTGTGCCTTCTCCTCCTCTGCCCACGAGGTGACCGGGCAGTCCAGAATGAGAAGTAATGTTCACCATCTGTATTCTTTTAAATCTGTTGTACTAGTGCTATCTCTCTCTCTGTATTTTTATTTTATGGTTGTCTATGTTTTTATCTGCTGTTATACATCACCCATAGCCCTGCAATAGCAGGGACTGGGCAGTTCAGAAATTTAATTAAATAATAATCATCATAATCAGGGGTAGAATTTTAGCAGAAGCTCCTTTGCATATTAGGCCACACACCCCTGATGTAGCCAATCCTCCAAGAGCTTATAAAAAAGAGCCTTGTAAGCTCTTGGAGGATTGGCTACATCAAGGGGGTGTGGCCTAATATGTAAAGAAGCTCCTGCTAGAATTCCACCCCTGATAATAATAATACTGCAATCTTTAAATTCGGAGGATGATAGAAGACAGGACGGCCTGGTGTGACTTTGTCCATGGGGTCGCAAAGAGTCAGACTCGACTGCGCGACTGAACAACAACAAATCTTTACACTCTGAGAGCAGCCCTAATCAGGTCTCCTGAGAATCCTACAGAGTTCTGCTCAGTGGAAACTTACTCCCAGGAGAGTGTTGTTGTTTTTAAATTGTGCTTTCAGGTGTATTGGTAAGGGAACAGGGCCGGGGTAAAAGATCGGCTTGTGTGTGTGTGAGCGCAAGTGCCTGTGTGCATGTTAACTGTCGTCAGTTGTTTCCAACTTATGCTGACCCTATGAACTTGCTAATTGAGTGTCCTGGCTTCCTTGATTGAGTCAATTCATCATATTGGGTCTTCCTCTTGTTCTGCTGCCTTCCACTTGTCCTAGCGTGATTGTTGCTTCCAGTGACTCTTCTCTTATAATGTGACCAAAGTACAATAGCCTCAGATTAGTCATTTTAGCTTCTAGGGAGAGTTCAGGTTTGACTTGGTCCAGAACTTGGTCTTTTTGAAAGTCCACAGTATCCGTAAAAATCTTCTCCGACACCCCATTTCAACGAGATCAACTTTCTTCCTGTCAGCTGTCTTCCTTGCGCAGTTTTCACACTCATACATAGTAATGGTAAATACCATAGCATGGATTGACTCAATCTTGGTTGCTGGCAACACATCATATGAACATATGAAGCTGCCTTATACTGAATCAGACCCTCCGTAGCTGGAGTTATGCTAATTCCTTTCCTTTCCAATGATGTCACAGCATGCTGGCTCTTTCTTTCCATTCACTCCAAAGCCTTTCCCAAGAGCAAGGTGCGTATTTCATCGCTGTGCCTTATATCAAAGGCAGAAGTCATGCTGGGGGCAGGGGACAGGCTTCACCAGAGACGTAACTCTCATCAGTTTAGATGAAAAAGCTGCCTTGACAGTGTCAGACAAGAAGGAAGCCCTCCAAGAACTGCCTGCATCAGAAAAAGCAGATAGCAGGGCATAGAAATGTCTCCTGCTTTAGGGCTGGATCTTTCATTGTATTTATTTTGTTTATAACCATCTTTTCCACTGAGACTCAAGGTGGATTACAAAACAGAAAAAAGAAACCCAAGGCAATCAGACCGTTTGAGGCACTCAACAAACAGTGCAACAGAACAAGGACTACAATTTAAGAAACAGTGCAAACAAATACTAGTCTAAGATATGGCACCCCTAAATGCAGAAAGTGAGGGGGGAAGAAGAAGAAGGAGGAGGAGGAGGAAGAGATTGGTTATGCCCCACCCTTCACTACCCAAAGGAGTTTTCAAAGAGGCTTACAATCTCCTTTCCCTTTCCCTCCCTGCAACAGGCACCCTGCGAGCTTGGTGGGGCTGAGAGAGCTCTGACAGAAACTGCTCTTGAGAGGAACAGCTCTGCAAGAGCTTCTGACTGACTCAAGGTCACTCAGATATGGCACCCCTAAATGCAGAAAGTGAGGGGGGAAGAAGAAGAAGAAGGAGGAGGAGGAGGAGGAGGAGGAGGAAGAGATTGGATTTATGCCCCACCCTTCACTACCCAAAGGAGTTTTCAAAGAGGCTTACAATCTCCTTTCCCTTTCCCTCCCTGCAACAGGCACCCTGCAAGCTTGGTGGGGCTGAGAGAGCTCTGACAGAAACTGCTCTTGAGAGGAACAGCTCTGCAAGAGCTTCTGACTGACTCAAGGTCACTCAGCAGGTACATGTGGAGGAGTGAGGAATCAAACCTTGTTCTTCCAGATTAGAGTTAGCACACTTAGCCACTATACCAAACTGGCTCTCTAAAGGTAGAAGACAAAGTAGTAAGAGCAAGTTGATAACACAATAAAGAGTCCTCCAAATCCCAGTATCCTATAAACGTCCCTTCTGGGACTATTTCAGTATGCTATAGCCCTGTTCCCTTTATTAAAATGCTCATCTGAACATTTTTGTTTTGTTTTGAACACTTTTGTTTTGCACATACATACAGCTCCTAGCTGGGATTCTCTGTCAGAATTCTGTGCTCTAGAAAATCTGCAGAAAACCATTTGTATCAAAGAGGGGACTGATGCTCAAGCTGTAATCTGTGCTTCCCTTCATAAAAACCTTCTGCTAAACTGCCAAGCTGTCTGGCAAGGGATGAAAAAGTACCTTGGGTTGTCAAGAGATGGAGGAGAGATGGAAAACCTCAGGCTCCTTGCAGGCCTATCTTGTAACGGCCCACCCTGCACACCCTTTTCTATGTGCATGATGGTATGTTTGTTCCTGTGCAAATGCCTTTGTAAAATGAAATATTTTCCCCCATAGCTCATTTATTAATAGAAGGAAATTAGAAAGGTCCAGTTCATAAACATGAGCCAGATGCCTTCAAGAATCCATCAATGAAGACAGGGGTCAAAACCATCTCCCTCTCCTTGAAAGCTCAGAGGGCATCCTTAGGGCTTGGTTAGCCCTCATCCCAGGTGCTTTAAAACTCAATTGAGTTTACTCAATCTTGCTAGCTGTGGAGTAGTAATGCAGAACAGCAGGGCTTTTTTTGTATCAGGAAGTCCTTTGCATATTAGGCCACAAACCCCTGATGTAGCCAATCCTCCAAGAGCTTACAGGGCTCTTAGTACAGGGCCTACTTTAAGCTCCAGGAGAATTGGCTACATCAGGGAGGTGTGACTTAATATGCAAAGGAGTTCCTGCTACAAAAAAAAGTGCCATGCAGAACAGTATGTATCAAATATAATTCTCTCCTCTGATCAACCACAGCCTTCTTCATGGGGTTACATGAACCCATGGAACTGCCATGTCCTGGGACTGTTGATCAGTCTCTTGTCTGTACTCTGTCTAGCAGTGGCTGGCTCTCCAGTGTCTCAAGGAGAAGCCTTTTATATCATCAACTATCTGAACCTTTCTAAACTGGACGTGAGTGGGATTGAACTTGGGACCTTCTGCATGCAAGGCGGATGCTCTGCTACTTGAGCCATGGCCCCTTCCCATCAATCAGACTTTGAAGTTTGAAGGAGTGGCTTTGGAATCCCTCTTTTCAGCAATTAACTTTAACTCCACAAGTATGAAAACAAGATGCTCTTAGTCTTTTAAACTCTCAAGATTTGGCGTCTCAAGAATCCGAAGTTGGCATGGCATCTATTAAATGCATGAGCTCTTGCAGAAGACAAACATTTGCCTAGTTTAGCTGTACCAATTGTTAGGGATTGTAGAATCTTTCGGGCTCAAGTGCCGTGTTCTACTGGAGAAAGTTTTTCTTCCAGACGTTTCGTTCTTGGCTGCGGAGAACATCCTCAGTGGCGTTGCAGCCGGAGCAGGCGCTCTGACCTTCTTGGCTGCTGTGCATTGAGTGAGGCCAGGGCTGCTGGAGAGCTGCTATTTCTAGGCTGGAGGGGGTGTGGTGAAAGGGCAATAGGTTTGTGGATGTGCCCATTGTTTGGTGGGGCTTCCTGGAAGGGTAGTGATAAGGAAACTGGCTGTTGAATGTGACCATTGTTCTGTGTTAATTGCTGGGAGGGCTGGAAGGGGTGTGAAGAAAAGGAAGATGGTTGTTGATTGTGCTGATTGTTCTGTGGAATGTACTGGTTGTTCTGTGAATTTCCGCAATTTATAGTCTGTAGGGTGTTTTGCAGAGCTGGATACCAAGATTGGTGGATGGAAATGCCTTCTTCCTTTCTGTTAAAGTTGTGCTGGTGTTTGTAAATCTCAATAGCTTCTCTGTTCAGGCGGGTATGATAATGTGAGGCCGTAGAAATTGTATTGGACAGCTTCTGGTTGGGAAATTTCTGGAGATTTGGGGGTGGAGCCTTGTGAAGGTGGAGTTTGGGGAGCAGAGCGACCTCACCATAGTATAATGCCAGAGAGGTCACCCTCTAAAGCAGCCATTTCCTCCAGGAAAACTGATCTTTGTTGTCTAACGATCAGCTGTAATTCTGGGAGATCACCAGGTCCCACCTGGAGGTTGGCAACCCTATTTTCATAGCTCTGAGCAAAAACAGCACACACCCCTCCCGAGCTCCGATCTTACTTGCGGCCTGTAAATGATGCAGGCTAATAATTCTATAGACAAGATGGCAAAATAGAGCTTTTCATTAGAGGTGTCAATATACTTTCCTTCTTTGCAAGACAGGGGGGAAAGGGCTGCCAAGACATAATTCATTTGTTTTATTGCATTCTGAAAAATAAAAAAGACTGCAGGACAAGGGAATTGAATTAAAGTGCAAAGATCTCATCACAGTCTCATCAGAGATTGAGGCATATGGCGTTACCCATCCTTCTCCCAGTCTGGTTGGACAATCCATTCATCTTTCCATTCAAGGCCAATGCTTGTGTTCCTTTTCAAAGCAGGGAAAGAGAAGTATGTATTTATTTCAACATTTATGTCCCAACTTTTTTTGGGGGGGGGGCAGATTAGCGAGAGACCTCAAGGACAGCAAGTTCTGGTGTCTTCATCTCATCAAGATCCAACCCTGATTGTTGGCTGTTGGAGATGTCTTCCACACACAGGGAATGCTTCTCCATTCTTCAGGTATGTTCCTGTAGTGGCGTAGTGATGGCCACAGCAATAAACAGCTTTAAAGGGGGGTTAGATAGAGTCACGGAGGATAAGTCTATCAGTGGCTACTTGCCATGGGGACTGAGGGGAACTTCCACATTCGAGAGCCAGGAGAAAACATCAGGGGAAGGTCTTGGCCTCTATGCACTGTTGTTGGCCGTCCAGAGGAACTGGTTGGCCACGGTGTGAGGCAGGATGTTGGACTAGATCAGGGGTGGAATTCCCTGATATAGCCAATCCTCCAAGACCTCACAAAGCTCTTTTTTGTAAGTTCTTGGAAGACTGGCTACATCAGGGGTGTGTAGCCTAATATGCAAAGCAGCCCCTGCTAGAATACCACCCCTGGACTAGATGGACCACTGGACTGATTCCACAGGACTCTTCCTATGTTCTTAAGTAAAGATTTAGGGTTATCTAGCACCGAGAGGCTTCAACCTCTGAACCCCTAGAACTGGGATGTATATGTGTAAACAGCTGAACATATCTCAAGAGCAGTTCTGGGAGAGCTCTCTCAGCCCCACCTACCTCACAGGGTGTCTCTTGTGGGAAGGGGAAGGAGATTTGTAAGCTGCTCTGAGATTCTTTTGGATAGCGACAGGCAGGGTATAAATCCAATCTCTATTAATAGTAAACTCCAATCTCTAATAATAGTAATAATAGTAATATCTAATAATCTAATCATCATCATTATTATTACATTAAGCTCTGGAATATCAGGTTTCCAATGTTCATTCTGAATATAAAACTTGACTTCAAAATTATAACGTGGTAGAATTGCAAGAAAGCATCCGGGGGAGGGAAGTTTGAGATAAAGAAATTCATCTGGGAAATAGAAGACTGCAGATTTATACCCGCCCTTTTCTCTGAATCAGAGAGCAGCTTACAATCTCCCATATCTTCCTCCCTCACAACAGACACCCTGTGGATGGGGCTGAGAGGGCTGTCACAGCAGCTGCCCTTTCAAGGACAACTCCTGTGAGAGCTATGGCTAACCCGAGGCCATTCCAGAAGCTGCAAGTGGAGGAGTGGGGAATCAAACCCAGTTCTCCCAGATAAGAGTCCACACACTTAACCACCACGCCAAACCGGCTCCCTCCACTGCCCATAGTTCACTCCTCAACTGCCCACCATTCCTGAATGCAGCTGCCAGAGGGTTTTTTTATTTCAAAAAAAGGGGAAAGAATCCCCAAACTGGCTCTCTTGTCCACTCTTCTGCTGGAATTACTATCGGCTTGCAAGTTGCAAGAATGTTCCCCATCAATAAACTGCTAGCCTTGCATTGAATGAACAGAATAGAAACACAAAAGTTAGGGAGAGGTATTTGTGAGTTTCCTGTATTGTGCAGGGGGTTGAACTTGATGACCCTGGAGACCCCTTCCAACCTTATTCTATGATCCTATGAAAAGGTATGTGCATGTTTTTTTTTCCCCCAAACCTACTTTCCTGTGGCTCTCCCTGTCCCCTACCAATGTCAAAAGAGATTATTTTGCCTTGATTATGCTGGGACACGGGTGGGGGAAACTCTGTGGCTTTTGCATTTGCTATTCTTCTTCATAGATCGCCAATACTTGGCATGTCCTCACACTGCCACCTGGGAACTGTAGATCAATGCGTTAAGTTCCATGCATGTATTCACACGATGACTATCATCACTGATTATGCAGGTTGGAAAGCAGCAGTGACATTCAGAATGTAACTGACTTAAAGAACGATCCAGGACTGCTGAGAGAGGGGGGCTGAGGGGACAAATTCTAGGGGCCCGTCAGCTGGAAGACCCCTGAAACCAGGGTCATGCAACAATGCATGTACTTATCCTTCTTGACTTCTGATGCAGTTCTGCACTGCTGCCACTAGGGGTGCAGTGAAGGCAAAGCACAGTAAAATGGGGTTGTTCTGACTCTGCTGGAGGGGTGTTTCTGCAATGTTTACTTGGAAGCTGAGGGAAACCCTTCCTTCTCGGACCCTACTAAACCTCTCAGCCAAGCCAGTATCGCCCTGGAACTCCCACACAATCCTCTCATTTTGAGATTCCTAGTTTTGCTTTCTGATGAGTTATGCCAGCCACAAATGGATAGGCAGATGGACAGGCAGACTCATTGATTATTATAGATGTTTGGTAACAGCCAGCCAAGTGTGTTGTTCTGATATTTGGTTTGCATCAAGGACTCAGATGGAAGCTTTGATGGGGCCCATGACAGCTCTCAGCATTCCTGGCACCATCTTCCCATGAGAACCTTGGGGACACACAGGGCTTTCTTTCTTTAAGCAGGAAGGCACAGGAAGGTAGGAAGATGACAGATGGGAGGGGAGGAAGGAGAAGGGGGAGGGGGTTCCCTTTGGGTCAGCCTGAGATGGGTAATGCTTGATTTGCTTGGAAATGATCAGGGCTTTTTTTGTAACAGGGACTCCTTTGCATATCAGGCCACACACCCATGATGTAGCCAATCATCCTGGAGCTTTCAGTAGGCCCTGTACGAAGAGCCCTGTAAGTTTTGACAGGATTGGCTACATCAGGGGTGTGTGGCCTAATATGCAAAGGAGTTCCTGCTACAAAAAAAACCCCCTGGAAATGATCATCACCAACAGCCAAAGCTCAGCCTAAAGGAACATGAGTTTGATTGGCATCACCAAACAGGACATCCTCCCCAGTCTACAAAGTTAACATCTGAAACTCTGTAGTCTCATAAGATGTGCCTATATTGCCCTCCCCAAGCACAAAGCTGTTGGAAAGGGTACTGGTTCTGGTAGTCCAGACCCTTCTTTAGTTAGCAGAGTGCCCAAGGCTTTAACGCAGCAGTGCTTGTATTAGACCTGATCGTGTGCTTACAAAGTTACAAAGAGCCATGTTTCAAGCTGAAACAAAATAATATCTACTTTATGCTAGAAATACATGTTAGTGCAGGATAGTGAAGTACAGGGGTCGTTTTGTAGAAAAATAGGTGGCGGAACTTATTAGCACAACTCATTAGCATATGCCGCCCCCCCCACCAGCCAAAAACCACCCGATGCAAGAAAGGAGAGCCCCGGGTGAGTGAGGCCTGCTTGGGCTGGCTAGAGATCCAGCCAGCCCAAGCAGGCCTCGCTCACCTGGGGCTCTCCTGGGCCACCGCCACACACACAGAGTCAAAGGCCCGCAAGCCACCCACCACCCAAAATCACATAAGAAGCAGAGAAAGGGTGGCACAGTCTTCTTCAGGGGTTAATGAGGGCTACTGGGGGTGTGGCAAAACCCCTGGTGGCTGGCTGGCCGTCCACTCTCCTAATCCAGGGATTGTTGTGCAGCTGCACCTTTTGTTCAATAGGCAAGGTAGGTGGGGAGGAGGAGGGGAGCTTCAGAAAGGTTCAGGAGCTGTGCTCCTCTGAGCTCCTGCTGAATTCAAGACCTGGAGAAGTATAGGATTTCTAGGCTAGCTGGCTAGCGGACGGGAGTAGATACAGAGAGGAACATCCTAGATCCCAGTCTTGTGTGCATGGAAGAGAGAGAGAAAAGATGGAAGAAAGTTATTTTTCCCTAAAGAGAGTTCATCTGCACTCCAAAAGAAGCCTGTGACTGTAGAGAGCAAACAGGAAGGCGCTTAGTGTTTGCCTAACTACCTGCTACTCTATGGTCACTTGCTTCTGCCTATATGTCTAATGCTAAACTTGGGGTCCAGCATTACATTGAAGCACAGATCCTCGAGATTCTGACCTTTTCCTAAGACTATGCAGAGTTAGGCCTATTCAGGCAACAGCTAAGTCTGGATGGTGATGATGGAAAGCGTTGTCAAGTTGCAGACAATTTAGGATGACCCCATAAGGTTTTCAAGGCAAGACACATTCAGAGGTGATTTGTCATTGCCTGCCTCTACTTTGGACATCCTTGGTGGTCTCTCATCCAACCAGGGCTTTTTTCTGTAGAAAAAGCCCAGCAGGAACTCATTTGTATATTAGGCCACACCCCTGATGTCACCTTTGTTTTGCGCAGTGCTTTTTGGGGAGGAAAAAGGTCCAACATGAACTTTATTTGCATATTAGGCCACACCCCCTGATGGCACCTTTGTTTCACACAGCTTTTTTTGTAGAAAAAGCCCAGTAGGAACTCATTTGCATATTAAACTACACCCCCTGATGCCAAACCAGAAGGAACTGCGTCCCAAAAAAAAAGCCCTGCATCCAACCAACCCTGTTTAGCTTCCAATATCTGATAAGATCAGGCCAGCCTGGTCAATCCACATTTAAGCTATCTGGTTCCAAGTCTGGCTATCCTCAGCAATAAAGTGATAGCTGTGCTTTCCTTCAAGACAAGTCACTTCTCCACCTTTCATCCTTTCTGTGAATGGACTGTAAAAAGCATGGGGGGGGGGGGGGGAGAAGCAGCAACAACAAGAAGCCCAGCAGCCTCTTTCAAGAGGGGCATTAGCTCCGTTCACACTTAATGAAGCTAGAGAAATAGTGACAGGTACAGCTGGTGCCATTTAATAGGGATGTTTGCATGGAAGACACAGCTGGGAGATCATTTCCTGCCATACGCTGCACAGGTCTTAAAAATCAATTTTATTGGGACATGTCTGGGACTCGGTACCAGATTCAGAAGCTTGGTTCATGCCTTGTAAGCATAACATGGTTGAATTAAAGCGCAGGGCAAGAGTGAGCAACTCTGCATAACGAATTTTTACTGTTCTGTTACGGAAACTTATGCAACATTTTTCCTCCTAAGATTGCTGAAAGGTAATCTCACCTGGACAGCAGATTAGATTGGCTGGAATAATGAAGAAGAAGGAAGGGGGTGATGATGATGAGGTTTTTATACCTCACTTTTCTCTACCGTAAGGAGTCTCAAAGTGACTTCCAATCACCTTCCCTTCCTCTCCCTACAGCAGGCTCTTTGTGAGGCAGGTGGGGCTGAGAGAGCTCTGAGAGGATTGTGACTGACCCAAGATCACCCAGCGGGTTACATGTGGAGGGGTGGGGGGAACCAAATCCGGTTCTCCAAAATTTAACCACTATACCATGATGCTCATTTTAAACAGAATAAACCCCACCCTTGCTGACAAATTAACAATCACTCGAGAGTTATGGACAGTGACGATTCCCTGATGAATCTCTACCTAACTGTAGATATGTTTGCAAAAGTAGTGGTGGTAGTGGCTCTGATATTTCAGAGTGACACGCGACATAACACATCTTAGATGTTACTCTGCAAAGCAGATTACGCAAAACTGCTCTAAGTACATGCAGAAATGTAAGTGTACCTGTCTCTCTCTGCTAGAACAATGGTCTCCCAAGCATCACAGATATGTAGAATCATAGAGTTGGTAAAAGCCTCCTAGGACATACAGTCCAACCCCCGTGCCCACTGCAAGAAACCCAAAGCTAAAACAAATCCCAAGAAATGGCCCTCCAACTTCTTTTTGATGATGTCTGTCAAAGAACAGCCTACCCATTTCCAGGTAGTTGTTTCCATTGTCAAACAGCCCTTACTATTAGGAAGTTTCTCCTAATGCTTAACTCAAATCAGCCCTCCTGATTAGATTTAGCCATGCCCTCTAGAGCAGGGGTGGCCAACGGTAGCTCTCCAGATGTGTTTTGCCTACAACTCCCATCAGCCCCAGCCATTGGCCATGCTGGCTGGGGCTGATGGGAGTTGTAGGCAAACAACATCTGGAGAGCTACCGCTGGCCACCCCTGCTCTAGAGCACCAGAGAGTAAGTCCTTGTCCTCTATTAGCCCTTCAGGTATTTGAAGAACATGATGATGTCTCCCTTGTCTTTGTTGTCTTCCTTTCAATCTGTTCCACTTCTCTACATCCTGAATGTGTGTCATCCAGAACTCGAAACGGAACTGCAGATGAGGGCTAACTATCAGGGGAAAGAGTGAAACTACTCCTCCTCATGCCTTGGATACTACTATGCTTCAAAAAGCATTTGCCTTTTTCGGTAGCCGTATTGCATTGCTAACTCAGCTTGTGATAGACTGTAATCCTTAGATCCTTTTTGTATACACCACGGGTGGCCAATGGTAGTTCTCCAGATGTTTTTTGCCTACAACTCCCATCAGCCCCATGCTGGCTGGGGCTGATGGGAGTTGGGGGCAAAAAACATCTGGAGAGCTACCGTTGGTCACCCCTGGTACACACTATTGATATTCCCTCAACCTAGTCCTGTCATTGAAAATTTGGTTCCTTTTACCTGAACACAGAACTTCTCTAAATTATCAGCTTTCCTGAAGCTCAAAGTACTTGTTTGAATATGCTCACCTTGAATAAACCATAAGATCAAAAATTCCAGCATGAGGTTTTCACTTCCTCCTAAAGCTCCTACTACTATCCCCTCATTGAGCAAACCATCCCTAATGGTTAGGTTAAGCCAAGGACTCCATTGGTTCTTCCTCCACCTTCTGAAAGAGGAAGTTGTCAAGGAGGCATGTCAAGAATTCATTGGACATTTGATGCCCAGCAGAATTTGTCTCTCAAGAGATATCAGAGTAGTTGGAAGTCTTTCATGAATATAAAGTCTAATCCTGGCAGCTGAAAGCACTTTGGTGGCACTTGTCCCCACAATTTCCATAAATCTCCAAAACAAGACAAAGATGTTCATGGTATTTACCAGGTACCCACCAACTGCAAGTCCCTCTATCATTCTGAAAATGTCTGGACTCTCAAACGGAATGCATTCAGAATCTTAGATTTTAACAAGGTGTTACTTTCCTCCATGTGTTTTTAAATCAAAAGCAGCCTCACTTGGCTACCAGTCGAAACAGAGGAGTGGGAGGAAGAGAAGCTGCCTAAACTTTCTCCTCTAGACCATTTTAAACTCAAAATTATTCTCCTCTGATCTCTCCCCCAACTTCTGTGGGGAGAAAATATGCAGGGGTCCCATATCTTTCCTCCTGTGGTTACAAAGCTGCATGCATTGTGCTGTTTTGGAGTGGACAAAAAGCAGGAAGGGGAAAGGGTTCAACAATCCCTTAATATCCCCACTTCTCCTCTCTCTTCATTGCAGCCTGTGGACTTTTTTTGTAGCAGGAACTCCTTTGCATAAAAGGCCACACACCCCTGATGTAGTCAATCCACCAAGAGCTTACAGTAGGCCCTGTAAAAAGAGCCCTGTAAGCTCTTGGAGGATTGGCTACATCAGGGGGGTGCGGCCTAAGATGCAAAGGAGTTCCTGCTACAAAAAAAGCCCTTCAACACTTTCAGGCAGAAGCTCTGTTTAACAGGAGGACGCTTAAGCAGAATAACCAATCAGGAATCTTGCTGGACAAAAGCCTCACCTATCCCCACCCACTTTTTTAAGCACTTGGAGAGTACCAAGAAAGGTGTCCATTATCCCCATCGGCACCAAGTTGGGGACCTCTGGCCTAGAACTTCCCAAAGGACTCTTTTATGTAGGGTTGTGTGGTGCATCTATTGAACACAAGGACTACAACCAGGGCTCTGTAAGCTAAGGAATCAGGCTTGAAGACAGCAAAAGCTGTCACATGGGCAAGGAGAGGAGAAGAAATGTGCTGTCAGAAAAACGTAATCTCTTCCAAGTGCAGAAATCCAACAGTGGAGGATTTACGGGAGTTCAGATCCAGGGGACAGCCAGGAAAGACAGCTAAATAAACACATAGATCATGCGTCTTGAAAGCTGATGTCAGGCCCATAAAAATCAACTTGATTATAGGAGCAGACGGGTGGTGATTGGCGCAACCCCTGCACATTTTGTCCTGGAGCCTTTGGCTGGCCTTGTCCAGTGGAAACATTGCAGAGCAGATGTTTTCCTGATTGCAAAGTTTGCAAAATTTATATGCCCCATCTTCAGACTGAAACCATCTTGGAGCACTTTGGGAAGGCCTGAGCTTATCCTTGTGCCTTTGTTGCCCAAAATGACAGCCTGCTGGAAGTGTGGAAGGAAACCCATCTTAGATTGGGAACGGGAGGATTTGTGATGGAATGCATCAAGGCAAAAGTCTTTTAAGCCTGGAGAGTTCTGGATCTGAATTAGGGTTGCCAAGTCCAATTCAAGAAATATCTGGGGAGTTTGGGGGTGGAGCCAGGAGACTTTGGGGGTGGAGCCAAGGTTGTGACAAGCATAACTGAACTCCTAAGGAAGTTCTGGCCATCACATATAAAGGGACTGCACATGTTTTAAATGCCTTCCCTCAATTGGAAATAATGAAGGATAGGGGCACCTTCTTTGGGGGCTTATAGAATTGGACCTCCTGGTCCAATCTCTTTGAAACCTGGACAGTGTTTTGAAGAGAGCCATTGGATGCAATGCTGCAAATCTGGTGCCTCTACCTCAAAATCAGCCCCCCCAGAGCCCTAGATACCTGCAGATCAATTCTCCATTATACCTTATGAGAATCTCCATAGGGAATAATGGAGTGCCCAGCAGACTGATGATCCTGAAGTGGGGGGGGAGGGCCTCCAAACCAGGGGATCTTTTGCCCCCACCTGGGGATTGGCAAACTTAATCTGAATTGTTCCCTTCTCAATCAAAGTCTCTCTAGAGGATTAGCAGCAGACATACAAAGAGTTGGAACGTCTTAATCGATGCCTCTGCTTTAGCTGATGGCATATCTGGAAAGGATTTGGAAATGTGCTATATTATAATAGAAAGATTGCTGTCCTTCACTGTATTCTTGGGAGGGACGGTGGCTCAGTGATAGAGCATCTGGTTGGTAAGCAGAAGGTCCCAGGTTCAATCCCTGGCATCTCCAAAAAAAAGGGTCCAGGCAAGTAGGCGTGAAAATCCTCAACTTGAGACCCTGGAGAGCCACTGCCAGTCTGAGAAGACAATACTGACTTTGATGGACCAAAGGTCTGATTCAGTATAAGGCAGCTTCATATGTTCATATGTTCAACCCTCTCGTCTGTGTCCCTGCCAGTGGCACACTGAGGAGGGTGGTGAAAAGTGACAGAGCTTTTTCTGTATTGGCACCTCACCTTTGGAATGCCCTCGCCCATGAGGCTTAGCTGCCCCCTATTTTATTGTCCTGGAAGTGCCAGACCAAATCATTTTGTACTCAGGTTTTTAACTTCATAATCTGTTTCTAGCCTAAGGACTGTCATTTTAGGCTGCTCTATGGTGTTTTATGCCCTGACCTGGACAGCCCAGGTTAGCCCGATCTTGTCTGATTTCAAAAGCTTAGCAGGGTCAGCTCTGGATAGTATTTGGATGAAAGACCAGCAAGGAATACCAGGGCCATGACATGGAGGCAGGCAGTGGGAAACCACCTCTGAGCATCTCTTGCCTTGAAAAGGGTCATCATAAATTAGTTGTAATGTGACAGCAAAAACAACAACGAAGGCCCCTTGGCCCCACTTGGATGGCCCAGGCTAGGCCGATGTCATCAGATCCCAGAAGCTAAGCAGGAATAGCCCTGGCTATTACTTAGATGAGAGACAGACCTCCAAGGAATACCAGGGCATGGAGGCAAGCAAAGACAAACCACCTCTGAACATCTCTTGCCTTGCTAACCCTTACGGGGCTGCCATAACCCAGCTGTTACTTGATGGCCAAAAGAAATTGTTGTTTTATGCTGTTTTCATGCCCCTACCTTGTGTTTACCATGCGTTTTATTACAGATTGTTTTGCGTTGTTCTTTTTAAAATTATTTCTCTCCCTTTTTTTTTAACTTCTATGCGCCTCCTTGATCAGGTCTTTGCAAAGGCAGCATATACATTTTCTAAATAAATCAATATGGCATCTTGACTACAAATACATCATGTTTGGAAGTCCTACCTAAGTCTGGGGACACCACAGGTAGAAAGCAACTTGACACCACTTAAAACACAGACACCCATAACTCTCTGCCTAGAGGCAGCCTGCTCTTCAATTAGGAAGTGTGCAGGGAAACAGGATTCTCCAGTTGTTCAATGGTGAGGGAAACGCTGTTTGAACATGCTCAGAGATTCATTCATCACTCAGCCCTAGAGTTGAAGGCTAACTCCTGGGTAAAACTTTGACAGGATCTTGGCATAAATCAAGGAATTAATTCCAGCCCTGACCTGGATAGCCCAGGCAAGACTGATTTCATCAGATCTCAGAAGCTAAACAGGGTCAACTCTAGCAAGTACTGGGATGGGAGACCTTCTTGGAATACCAGAGCTGGAAGGCAGGGGCAGGCTTTATTCAGCCACCTCCCGGAATATCCTCCATGCCCCTAGTAGTGGTCAGTCACCAGAGGCTGCCATGACTTCCAGGTGTGCATACAGACACACAAATTCAAAACAACCCAAAAGTAATTCCAGACAGAAATTCCAGAGGGAAAGCCTAGGGTTACTAACTCCAGGTTGGGAAATTCCTGGAGATTTCTTTGAGGGGGGTGTTTGAGAGTGGAGGGACCTCAGTGGGGTAAAATTCAATCCTCCAAAGCAGCCATTTCCTCCAGGGAAACAGATCTCTGACATCTGGAGATCAGTTGTCATTCTGGTCCCAGGTCCCACCTGGAGGCTGGCAACCATAGGTAGCTGCATAAGTCTCGCAAAACCAGGAATAAATTTGATACCACCATAAAGACGAACATGGTTAGAGCCCATTTCATCTGATGCATGAAGTGACTCTTTAGTCAGCAGACATGGGTATACAAAAGAATATGGAAGGAGGAAAACAGTGGACAATGGAGTTAAAAAGCCATGAAACACAATAGGTATTGTTTGTGATCTTTCTATGCAGAAGTTCAAAGACCAAGATAAATATGGTGATCATTCATAACAGCTGTAATGGGTGATAATACCATCTCCCTAGTTATGTTAAGTGATTTGATATCAGTCATGGGTAGGAAATGCATTCCTTCTGGTTAAGCCCTGGTTAATAAAATTAAATCAATCCATGGAGTCTAATTTAATAATTGTTTATGCTATGATAGTCTTTCAGGAGACATTACAATGCTTTTCGTTCACAAAGATGGAGAGGAATTCTAACTCCCATTAAAATGCATTCTGCTGTAGAGCTAGGATCCCTTGCAGTAAATTCATTAGGTAGAGGTAAAGCTAGTCCCCTGTGCAAGAACCAAGTTGTGACCTGTTTGGTGTAGTGGTTAAGTACGCGGACTTTTATCTGGGAGAACCGGGTTTGATTCCCCACTCCTCCACTTGCACCTGCTGGAATGGCCTTGGGTTAGCCATAGCTCTGGCAGAGGTTGTCCTTGAAAGGGCAGCTGCTGTGAGAGCCCTCTCAGCCCCACCCATCTCACAGGGTGTCTGTTGTGGGGGGAGAAGATAAAGGAGATTGTAAGCCGCTCTGATTCAGAGAGAAGGGTACGGTATAAATATGCAGTCTTCTCCTCCTCCTCCTCCTCCTCATTTTACCAACCTCAGAAGGATGGAAGGCTGAGTCAACCTTGAGCCGGCTACCTGAACCCAGCTTCTGCCAGGATCGAACTCAGGTCGTGAGCAGAGCTTGGACTGCAGTACTGCAGCTTACTACTCTGTGCCACAGGGCTCCTGTAAATTCATTGCTAAATAATATATATTCAGCATTAAAGAAATCCAAAATAAAATTATATCCCAGGAAACCTGGCTATTTTCACAAACTGATCTTCTATTGTTCAAGGACTAATGGGGGATAGGGAGCAAAATTATGCCTTAACTGGGGTGACAACATAACTGGAAACTCCTCTGGTGCTAGGTTTAGCATAATTTGTTATTTCTGTTTTAAGGAGGTCCCCACACCCTGCCCATATGAAGATTCTCATAGCATGAAAGGATAGAAGAGGGAAATCCTTATCACATGTCCAGATGCCCACTCTACAGGGAGGAAATTTCATGGCCTGTGAAACCGGGAATCAGTCAGTGCCAGAAGACCAAAGTGCCAGAAGCATACAAAAGGATTATATTAATATACAGACAATATAGAGAACATAGATATACAATATAGAAAACACAGATATGAAATTTTACATTAGGAAATGATACCATTAAGTGCAATAGACAAAATTTTTGCAACTGCCACATTTGGATCAATGTTTGCTAATAATCTTGTTGCAGCCTCTTGTTTTGTGGCAGAACACCATTTTTGGAAGGTCAGATGCTGAAGCTGAAGCTCAAATACTTTGGCCACCAAATGCGAAGGGAGCACTCCCTGGAGAAGATCCTGATGCTGGAAAAGACAGAAGGCAAAAGAAGAAGGGGACGGCAAAAGATGAGATGACTGGCCAACATTACTGATGTGACTAACACGAATTTGAGCAGACTTTGGAGGATAGTGGAAGACTGGAGGGCCTGGCGTGACTTTGTCCATGGGGTCACAAAGAGTCAGACTTGACTTTTGCAACTGAACCAAAAAAAAAAAAAAACAGTTTGATCATTCTTTGATATAGATTGTAATCCATTTATTGTGAGCCAAATTAAACTTGTTACCCTACATAAAGAAGTGCCAAATAGTGTCCAAATCATTGGATTTACAGTCACATAGCTGCTCAGAGAAAGGCATTCCTAGGACTCTGCCTGCTAATTCTCAGCTAATGGCAGGGCATTTAATCTAGCCTTGGAGAAAACTATTCTACACTTAGGAATTGTGAAATAATTACAGTAAGCAGGCAGAGACTTTAATGTAGAAACCATAATATAGGGAACATACCCTTCGAGCTCTGTGGCTAATACTCCATTTATCAAAATGCAAGATACTAGATCTGATCAATTTACATGCAGAAGAATATTCCATTTGGCTAAAGAGCTCAAGGGAAATCCTTATCACCATGTGTCCACATGCCCAGTCTACAGGAAGTAAATTTCATGGCCTATGAAATAAGGGATCCTTTCCCTCACCTGCAGTTCTAGACATCATGAAGTCAATTATCAGATACCTCATCAGAGATTATGGACTCTGCCAAGCAAGCAAGGTGAATTTGTCAGGACCTGGACGAAGAAGCTCTGGGGTGGCTGAAACCAGTAACTGAAGGTAATATAAAAACTGAAGATCACAGTAGAACTCTGGTTTGGTAGAGCATCTGCTTGGTATGCAGGTACCAGGTTCAACCAGGGGTATCTCCAGCAGGTATTGGGGGTGAAAGACTTCCACCTGTGACCCTGGAGAGCTGCTGCCAGCCTGCCAGTCTGAAAAGACAATGCTAACCCTGATGGTCTGATTCAGCATAAGGTAGCTTCATGCGTGTTTAACAAGATAGTTTCCACCAGGGCTTTAAAAAACAAAAAACCCAAAAGAACGCACAGGAATGCAGTTCCGGCTGGCTTGGCATCAGGGGGTGTGGCCTAATATGCAAATAAGTTCCTATAGGCCTTTTGGTGTAGTGGTTAAGTGTGCGGACTTTTATCTGGGAGAACTGGGTTTGAGTCCCCACTCCTCCACTTGCACCTGCTGGAATGGCCTTGGGTTAGCCATAGCTCTCGCAGGAGTTGTCTTTGAAAGGGTAGCTGCTGTGAGAGCCCTCTCAGCCCCACTCACCTCACAGGGTATCTGTTGTGGGAGGAGAAGATATAGGAGATTGTAAGCTGCTCTGAGTCTCTGATTCAGAGAGAAGGGTGGGGTATAAATCTGCAGTCTTCAGTCTTCTTCTTTTGACACAAAATTCCTGTGCAAAACAATGGTGACATCATGGAGTGGCCTAATATGCAAATGAGTTCCTGCTAGGCTTTTTCTGCAAAAAAAAGTCCTGGTTTCCACCCAAGGGCTAAGTTGGTTGCTCCAGAACCATACAACCAACATAAAAAGGAACACATGGGTGCTACAGGTTTGTTTCCATCTCCACTATAGCACCAGAGGGAGTGAGAGTGACAAGCCATCATTACCTGGATGTTGAGACTAGCATGGTTCCAAAAGTTCCATAACCGCTCCAAGCCAGGAGTTCCTGCTGGGCTTTTAAGCCCTGGATATTAGTATTTAGGGGGACTGCCTGATCGATCTGCATATCTTTTGTATCAACTTGGCTCCATATTTTATATTATTATATGCTTCCTGTGACATACAATAAAGAAATGCTTCTAAACAAGCCACTAAAGCCATTGTAGACTCCTCAACAGTGTTTGGTCAAATAACCAGAAGTACAAGATCAGTCCATATCTTGGGGTGCCAAAGCGATTTATGCAGGGCTTTTTTTGTAGAAAAAGCCCAGCATGGCCTCATTTGCATAATAGGCCACACCCTCTGACATCACCTTTGCTTTTGTAGAAAAAGCCCAGCAGGAACTCATTTGCATATTAGGCTGGGGGCTCTTTTTCTAGCAGGAGCTTCTCTGCACCTTTCCTATCTATCTATCCTCTTAGTACAGGGCCTGTTGTAAGCTCCAGGAGGATTGGCTACATCAGGGGCGTGGCCTAATATGCAGAGGAGCTCCTGCTAGAAAATGAGCCCTGATTAGGCCACACCCCTGATGCCAAGCCAGCGGGAATTGCATTCCTGTGCGTTCCAGCTAAAGAAAAGGTCTCGGTTTTATGGCAGTAGCTTGGAACACCTCCACAGGTACTTGTCATCTGTCTCCTTTGGGGCTTGGTTGTCTAGCACTCTCGACTCCTTGGATGCCTCCCGGGTTGCGAATGCTTTGAGCACGATCAAAGAACTCCCCTGCTGTTCTCACTCGAGAGTCTACCGATGTGGAAAATTCACATTTACAGTCCAATGTATCGGCCTGACCTCACCCCTGTTTTTCAAATAGAGCAATAATCGCCCAGTCCATGAGTGACAAATTGAAGTTCCTGAAGTGTGTGAACCTGAGCTCTGCCACTTACATCTTCTTCCTGGATGCATTTCATTCCTCTCGCCATTGTGCCCCTAATCACAAATGGCGTCTTTATAGAGATGTACACTGCAACACTTTGATATGGTTTTCATTTTTTGTGAAAAAAAAATCTTTGATTTAGGTTTATTATACTCAACATGAAAGCCAGAGCTTTTTTCCCCAGGGCAGCGCGGTGGGACAGAGTTCCAAAACCTCTTTGTGGAAACAAAATTCTCAAAAATGTTCAAAAGTTCCTGAGGGACACCTGTGTGTTTCTCCTTCATTTCCCTCTTGAGAGCTGCGGCACCTCTTTCCCCAGAAAAGAAGCCCTGGATTTTAGTTATTTATTTTTTACCAGCTTGGTTTTAATAGGAAGAACATTTCCTTGGGGCAGGGCTGGCTGAAGTAAGGCAGGAGCTGCCAGGGTCTAGGACTTCTGATGGGGCCCACTGTCCCTGATACTGACCCATCTCCACCCCAGAAATCTGCATGCTTTTCTCCATCTGTTTGCCTGAAGTTCTCCACCATCCATGATCTCAGATGCCCAGCATCACTGAGGAAGGGCATGTGGGTGGTACAGTGTGGCAGCGCTCCTGGTGGTCTTGGCAACAGCACTCTCAGCTGCATGTACCAGCCTGTGCCTTTCGAGAAAGAACATGCAGGTTGGTTGCCAGGTCCTAACTTTCTGGCACGCTGCATGATGGCATTACCCAGAACTGATGCCATCAGGGCTTTTTTTGCAGGAAAAAAGCCCAGCAGGAACTCATTTGCATATTAGGCCACACCCCCTGATGCCAAGCCAGCCAGAACTGCATTCCTGTGAGTTCCTGCTCAAAAAAAAAAGTCCTGGATGCCATCATGCTACCAACGTCACACAGTGGAGCTCTAGTTTTTGGGCAAAAGTCTACGGCTTGAGCCCAATTTTACTACAGAGCAGGGGTGGCCAAACTGCGGCTTAGGAGCCATATGTGGCTCTTTCACACATATTGTGCAGCTCTCAAAGCCTCCATCACCCAGTTGGCCAGCCTGCAAAAAGTATTTCTCTCTTTAAATCACTTCTCCAAGCCAAGCCAGCCAGCAGCTTGAAGAATGCATTTAAAGTTCAAGCAGCATTCTTTCCACCTCCACCTTTCCTATCTATCTATCTATCTATCTATCTATCTATCTATCTATCTATCTATCTATCTATCTATCTATCTATCTATCTATCTATCTATCTATCTATCTATCTATGTCTTCCTTCCTTCCTTCCTTCCTTCCTTCCTTCCTTCCTTCCTTCCTTCCTTCCTTCCTTCCTTCCTTCCTTCCTTCCTTCCTTCCTTCCTTCTCAAACATCTGACATTCCCCACTGGCCAGCTGTCTAGTGACAGGAAGGTGTCCACAAAAGTGGGGAAAGTTCCACCCAAACCAGAGGTCTAGCAACCCTACATGCGGTGGTGCAGGCAATTGATCTTGGGTAGTGAGATGGCCTATGCGCAGAAGAAGAATACACAGACTGATGCAGGGGTGGAAAGGGAGAAGATAGTGGTGGGTAGATGGGGCCTGCTTGGCACCGTCTGCCCTGGGCTTCCCAAACCCTGGACCCACCATGTTATAGGGCCTACAATATCTTTTCTCTTCCTACCCAGATACATATTTGGATGGTAGGTGGAGAGCAATGCTGTGGAAGCTGTGGAATCTTGTGATCAAAAATTCTATTTCATGAGCTACTGGCATTAAAGTTGTGACTGGCATTAAAGTTGGCTACTGCATAAATTAGTTTACTCTGGGGCCGTCCTTCCTGAGCCAAGACAAAAATGTGTGAGCCAGAGGCTAAAAAACTGTGAGCTAGCTCACAATGACTCAGCTTAGAGGGAGCACTGGTGGAGAGTAAGCGTCTCCAAGGCTGATCCTACCAAAGAGGCCACACATCATAAATAATCAGCATTTTGCTAGTTTGTCCTTACCACGGGCACAATCCAGGCAAAGTTACGAATGTTTATGTTCCACTGATTTCAATGGGCCAGTTAAGTGCAGTCCCCTAACCTGGATAGCCTAGACTATCCTGATCTTGACCAATCTCAGTAGCTGAACAGGGTCAGCCCTGGTTAGTATCTGGATGGGAGACCACCAAGGAATACCAGGGTCACAACGCAGGCAATGACAAACCACCTTGGAACATCTCTTGCCTGGAAAATCCTATGGGGTCACCATAAATCAGCTGGAGCTTCCTTCCTTCCTTCCAAACATCTGGTGTTCACGTATTGCGCCTCTCAAACATCTGATGTTTATTCTGTGTGGCTCTTACACCAAGCAAGTTTAGCCACCCCTGGTCTATAGCTTTCTGTGTACCACCCATAACTTCAGGCTTTAAACAGTTGCATCATTAATGGAGTTGAAATCTATCCACCACAACCAGAAGAGACGAAATAAAACAGAAACGTGCACCTTTCAGACAAGATCACATGAGGAGAAAAGCGTTCCTGACTTGAAATAGAATCATCCAAAAGAAATCATTTATAAATTGATATTCTGCTTTGTGCTAAACCTCTTAAGGCTCTTCCCTGCAGCAAATGCTCAAGGGCTGACAACCCTGACTGATAGAGCTCCAGAAATCAAAACATCTCTGATTTACGGCCCAGCTCTATTCATGACCGGTTGTGAGCCAAGAAACTCAATTTGTTTGTTTGTTTACTTGTTTATATGTTTCAAAAATTATACGGCTGCCCTTCTCCTGACAAGGCAGGAGCCAAGGTGAGTAAGCAGGGAGGGCAGAGTCCAAGAAACATAATGGTTGCCAGCTAGGGTCGCCAAGTTCAATTCAAGAAATATCTGGGGACTTTGAGGGTGAAGCCAGAAAACTTTGGGGTGGAGCCAGGAGCAAGGGTGTGACAAGCATAATTGAACTCCAAAGGAAGTTCCGACCATCATATTTAAAGGGACCGCACACCTTTTTAAATGCCTCCCCTTCCATAGGAAATAATGAAGGATAGAGGCACCTTATTTTGGGGCTCAAAGAATTGGTCCAATCCTTACAGGGTTGTTGCGAAGATAAAATGGAGGAAAGAGCTAGGGTTGCCAAGTCCAATTCAAGAAATATCTGGGGTTGGAGCCAGGAGACTTTGGGGGTGGAGCCAGGAGCAAGGGTGTGACAAGCACAATTGAACTCCAAGGCAGTTCTGGCCATCATATTTAAAGGGACCACACACCTTTTTAAATGCCTTCCTTCCATAAGAAATAATGAAGGATAGGGGCACCTTCTTTTGGGGCTCATAGAATTGGACCCTCTGGTCCAATCTTTTTGAAACTTGGCGGGTGTTTTGAGGAAAGACACCAGATGCTATGCTGAAAATGTGGTGCCTCTACCTCAAAAACCAGCCCCCCCCCAGAGCCCCAGATTCCCGCGGATCAATTCTCCATTATTTCCTATGGGAATCAGTCTCCATAGGGAATAACAGAGTTCCCAGCAGACATTTCCCTCCCCTCCACCCACTTTCTGAGGACCCTGAAGCGGGGGGAGGGCCTCCAAACTGGGGGATCCCCTGCCCCCACCTGGGGATTGGTAACCCTATTGCCAGCTGTAATGCCTAAACTGTGCTCCCCCTACCCCTCTCTTCCTGTCTCCAGGTATGACCAGAGGCATAAAACCCCTGAGTATGAACCAAAGGGCAGGAGCCAAGGGGTTCTGGGTCATTGGCTTTTAGCCTGAGGCTCATCCCCTTGAATGAGCTGGACCATTGGATTCAAAGCAGGCTTGACATCTAGCTGATAGCCCAGGCAAGCCTGATCTCATCAGATCTTGGAAGCTAAAGAGGGCCGACCCTGGATAGGAGACCTCCTTGAAATACCAGGGGCAGGATGCAGAGGCAATGTATAAGAAACAACCCAAAGATTATAGCGACGAATTTACTAAACCTTGTGCAAAGCAATGACAAATTTATAACAACATCACATTACAAAGACACATAATTCATAAATACATCATCAGTAAAGTTCCAATGTACAGGAGGCCGACTAATTATCCTGCTTCGAAGTATTCTTCCAGCAAAGGTGCACTCTACATTCATTCCACAATGGGGTTATACAACTCCCACAAGATTTACAATATTCCGTTGGAAGGTAACTTCACACTCTTCCTCCTCCAGCATTTACTGCAAACAGACTTTGTATGTAATCTTCACAACAGACATAACGTCTTATCAGTATTACATTCTGGGACCAGCTCCAATACAGCTCAAGGCCTTCGGATTATTTCTTATACACTGTCCTAGTGACTTCTCTCTTTGTATTTGTAACCTAATTGAGAGTTATGGCTCGGTACGATAGGATGCAGAGGCAGGCAATAAGCAAGCCACCTCTCTGGAATGTCCAAGTCCCACTAGGGGTCACCAGAAGTCAATCATGACTTCCAGGCATGCACATGCGAGCACACGCACACAGAGACACATAAATAAATGTACAGGTAAAGGACCAAGCAAGCACCAAGTTGTTACCGACCCATGAAGTGACGTCACACCATGACATTTTCTTGGCAGACTTTTTATGGGGTGGTTTGCCTTCCCCAGTCATCTACACTTTACCCCCAGCAAGCTGGGTACTCGTTTACCGACCTGAGAAGGATGGAAGGCTGAATTAACCTTGAGCCAGCTATTTGAACCCAGCTTCCACCAGGATCGAACTCAGGTCGTGAGCAGAGCTTGGACTGCAGGACTGCACCTTTACCACTCTGTGCCAGGGGGCTCCTAATGCACATAAATACCCAGTTTTAAAAACACACATCTGGTTGGTTACCTTCTGTTTATTAAGGTTCTGTGTTTGTTGTCTCTTGTGTTTTCATTGCATTTATTAATGTCGTAAGGCTCTTTGGGTGCATTGAGGGAGAAAAGTGGTGAATAAATATGCTAAATGGGGCAACGACCAGATAATAACAACATACCATGAATAGCAAACACACTGAAACCCTAGAACAAAGATGGAATCCAGTAGCACCTTTAAGACCAACAAAGTTTTATTCAGAATGCCTCGTCAGACGATGAAAGCTATCATACAAGCTTTCATATGCCTTGTCAGACGATGAAAAGGGGTACATTGAAACCAGAGCCAGCCCCGCCACTAAGCAAACTAGGTGATTGCCTAGGGTGCTGGCCTTCTGGGGGTATCAAATCGGGTGCCCCCCCATGTGACTCGGTGATGTTATCAGTGCAGGGGGCGGGGGGGGGGGCTGAAGTTAGCCTTGCCTAGGGTTCCAGGCTGTCTAGGGCTAACCCTGATTGAAACCCTGTTAAAAGAAACATCACAGCACCCAGGGCCAGCATCGGCATTTTCTGAAGTGGGGCAGCTGTCAGGAGCCCATGGATACTGGTGGGGCCCACTGCTGATAACTCTCTGCTCTCTACTCCCACTCTTCCACTGCCTGCCTGTGATTGCTTTGCCACCTGTGCTCCCAAGCTGCATGTGATGGGGGAGTGACAGGAAACAGAGGAGTTCCTTTTTAGCTAAATCACTGCTGAGAAAGCCTGGTTAAGTGTGCGGGCTCTTATCTGGGAAAACTGGGTTTCATTCCCCATTCCTCCACTTGCAGCTGCTGGAATGGCCTTGGGTCAGCCATAGCTCTCGCAGAGTTGTTCTTGAAAGGGTAGCTTCTGCCAGCTCTCTCAGCCCTGGCTACCTCAAAGGCGGGGGGAGAAAATATAGGAGATTGTAAACCGCTGAATCGTGATTCAGAGAGAAGGGTGGGGCATAAATCTGCAGTCTTCTTCTTCTCCTCAGCCTATTCAGATGCTGCCGCACTCCCACAAAAGAACAGAATCAGGGGAAGCAAACGCTACCAGCATCTTGTACTGGTTGACAGCAAAAGTCTCAAATCTAGACAGGCCTCATTTTGGGCAGTTCACAAGAGCGGAGTTCTGGAACCTCTAAATTTCATTGTGCTTTTTCTTTCTTACCCACCCACCCCACATCCCCACAATACTTGCTTCTGGGCTCCATTGTTCAAACCCCATGTGAGAATTTCACCAAGATTTGACAAACTTTCTAATATTTTTTCCCACAAAAAAAAAAAACAATGGGGAAACAACCAAAACATATAAAGCAGACAGATGGAAATCTTCATCATATCACGGCGGTCACATAGGAGAAAGTCATTTTAAAAGTCTGATGGGAGTCCGGTTTTATTACGGCAATTGTAATTCAAGAAGCATTTTAAGGTAGATGCCGAGCTGATATAATTTATAATATCACCTTCTGGTGATGTCAGGGGTGTGTGGCATATGCAAATGAGTTATGGAAATGAGTTGAGCTAATGAGCTCTAGCATCTCTTTTTCTATGACATGATCCTTGAAACTATCACTGTTGCCCGGAGAGCAACTGCAATCCTGGGAGATCTCCAGCCATTATTTGGCGGTCGTCAACCGTCATGTTTGCTTCTGTGCCATACAGGAGCTGATTATTTCTAGACCATCAGGGCCTGTCAGCCTCATTTCTTCATGAATCCTGGGGCCAGAGTGGGGGGGGGGGGGAAGCAAACCAGCCAGGTTTCCAGCCAGACAGTTGCCTTTCTTCTTCCTCCACCAAACCGCATCAGCATTTTGCAGTATAAACATCTGAGCGCCCCCCTCCCCCCGCAACAGCTGGAGCATCTCTCAGCAGCAGAGCCTCCTAAATCGCCAAGTCCCTTGCACCTATCTCAAAAGACAAATGAACACTACAAAAAATTAAATAAATAATCCCTCTTCCCCGGATCTTATAAACAGAAGAAAGCCACTGATAGCAATCTCTGCTAGCCCATTAATAAAGTGTTGCGTTTGCATCTGGAGCCGTTTCTAAATTCTCCCCGTATGTATTAATCATATGTATTTTATATTATAAATCCCGCATGCCACCACAAACTGGGACACTCGTATTCCCCTAACGGGTCCTAATGGCTTTCCAATGCTAACAACAGCCCGGGATTCTATGGGGGACGCTCCCCTCCGAGTCCATCCTGCAGTGGGGTCTTCTGGAGGTAATAAAACACGGAGGGGAGATGCTATCTGGTAGGTCTGGAGTGTTTTGTTCCCTTGAAAGTCAAGCAGGCAGCTGATTTAAAGTTTCCAGCTAGGTCATACAAAAGTCAGGAGCAGCTGCATCCAGCTGGGTTCAGAGTTTGAATATTTATGGTGTCAATCTGAAATCCAGATAACTACAAATAACCTAAACCCATTAACTCCCTGGCCGCAAGAGAAAGCTCTCTGGCTGTTAATGCAGAGGCGGCTGGAGTTATAGAGAGGGGATTGGGCCCCCTCCTTCCGAGGTCGTTCGGTGCTCCCGAAGCAGTGGCCCGGTTCCCGCCACATTAGATGTTCTTCCAGGAAAGCTGTTATTTAGCGCCACGTGATCAACGGCAACATTTGGGGCACTCCAAGAGATTGGAATGTTCGGGTCAAATCAAGCCCATCAAAAAGTACAGTCTGATAAATCAGTTGTCAGCCTGGTAATAATTCTGCCCACTTAGTCAAATGACCCGTGGTACAAAGTGTAGGAGTCTCACATCCCCCGAGCGACTTCACCAGGGAGAATGCTACCTCCTAAAGGTTAATAACTGCAATGGAGAAAAACCGTGAATATGCTGTAAGCCGCTTTGAGGGCCCATTTGGACCCCAAACTGCAGGGTGAGCATTTGAAAAATAAATGATATTGTGTTTATTTAAGGGTATGTTGTATTGTGGGCCTTGCTAACTTACCCAACTCACTGGGCTCCCTCTAAGCTGAGTTAGCGTGAGCTAGCTCACAGATTTTTAACCTCCAGCTCACACATTTTTGTCTTAGCTAGGCTTCCCAATCCCCAGGTCCCAGCAGGGGATCTCCTGGTTTTACAAGTTTCCCCCCGCCCCCCAGCCAGCTAGCCAGCGGAGGAAGCCCCACCCCCCATAGCCCCCATAGCTCTAGATCTCCGGCAGATTTAGGGAATAATGGGGAATTGTTCCGCGGATATCAGCGGCTCTAGGGGGGCTGTTTGAGGTAGAGGCACCAAATTTTCAGTATAGCATCTAGTGCCTCTTCTCAAAATACCCCCCCAAGTTTCAAAATGATTGGACCAGGGGGTCCAATTCTATGAGCCCCCAAAGAAGGTGCCCCTATCCTTCATTATTTCCTATGGAAGGAAGGCATCTAAAAAGGTGTTCTGCCCCTTTCAATGTGATGGCCAGAACTCCCTTGGAGTTCAATTATGCTTGTCACACCCTTGCTCCTGGCTCTGCCCCCAATGTCTCCTGGCTCCACCCCCGAAGTCTCCTGGCTCCATCCCCAAAGTCCCCAGACATTTCTTGAATTGGACTTGGCAACCCTAGTCTTAGCTCAGGAAAAATTGCTCCAGACCACAATAATTTATGCAGTAGCTCACAACTTTAATGCAAGTTGCTCACAAAGTAGAAGTTTTGCTCACAAGACTCTGCAGCTTAGAGGGAACATTCTCAATGTCCCAAAAGCCTGATGGTTGGTATTCATATAACTCCCGTTATCCCAGTTATTGGGGGTAGGTTAAAATGGGATGTTTTGAAGCATTTGCCTAGTTGTAGAAAAGTAATTCCAAGAGGAGGAGGAGATTGGATTTATGCCTCACCTTTCACTCATAATAGCATACAATCTCCTTCCCTTCCTCTTCCCACAACAGACACCCTGTGAGAGAGGTGGGGCTGAGAGAGCTCTGAAAGAACTGCTCTTGAGAGAACAGTTCTGAGAGAACTTGTGACTGACCCAAGGTTTCCCAGCTGGATATGTGAAGGAGGAGTGGGGAATCACACCTGGCTCTCCAGATAAGAGTCCACCCCTCTTAACCTCAACACCAAATTGGCTCTGAGATATGAAACAAGATTCCAAAAAGCTGAGATACACACAAAGCCCAAGACATTTTCATTTCCAGAAATATCTGAAATAGTGTCATTTTGGCCTCCCTGAAAAAAGGAGGGTCATCAGAAAGCGAGGGGTCATCAGAAAGGGGGGAGAGGGGAGGGAAATGTCTGCTGGGAACTCTGTTATTCCCTATGGAGACTTATTCCCATAGGAAATAGTGGAGAATTGATCTGCCGGTATCTGGGGCTCTGGAGGGGCTGTTTTTTGAGGTAGGGGCACCAAGTTTTTGATATAGCATCCAATGCCTCTCCCCAAAATACTCCCCAAGTTTCAAAAAGATTGGACTAGGGGGTTCAATTTTATGAGCCCCACAAAAAGGTGAGTTCCTGCACCTTTCCCCCCCTACAAAACGACCCCTGATGCAACGTCTAAGCATGGCAGGGATTAAGAAAAGACACCCTGGATATCTGAAAAGACGTTTTAGCTTGCATAGTGACGAAGGAAATCTGTGTTGGTGTTGTCTACAGCTGACAACTCTGTGTAAGGGAATTTGTAGAGATGTGGGGGTGAAGCCTGGGAAGGGCAGAGATACAACACAAAGCTGGATGGAAGTGGATAATTTTTAAAAATTTTAAATGAATATTTTTAAATATGTATATATTCTTGATTATTATCAAGAATTTACCTCTCAATCCCATTTAAGTGCTTATATTTATACTAAGTGCAAGCCTGTTCTAAACCACTCCCTTAACCAGATGCAAAAGCCTTCTGAATCTTACTGGCAAAATGCTCTCCCTGAAAAGCCTGGAAACTACCTCTTTCTACAGGAAACTATTCTAGGTAACTCCATGCAGCTGTGTCTTGGATATCTCTTCTTAAAGGTATAAGACACAGTAATATAGTAAAGATTCAATGATAAAGATTCATAAATGGTGTTCCATTAGATAGGGAAATAAATTTCTGGTACGATTTTAATTTTTTTTTAAATACTTCATTCGTGTATCATTGAGGGGGATGGTGCTGCAGTTATTTAGTAAAGGTAAGAAATAGAGCCCAGTTCATCTCTTAAAATTATCATATTTAAGTACATGTAAGTGGAAGTATTGCATATGGTTTCAGCCCACAATAACTTCGACAGCCACTGTGATGTGACAGTCAGCTCTTTAGGGCAGGGTTCCTTCTGTGGAAGCTGACTGGGTGATTCCTGGCCAGTCACAGACTTTCAGCCTAACCTACCAAACAGGGTTGTGCAGATCAAAAGGGGGAGAGGAAAATTATGTCAGCTGCTTTGGTCCCCACTGTGGAGAAAGACTGGGAGGGGGGAGGAGATGGAAAACTGAAGTCAGGGGCAGTTAAAGGTAGGTTGATGGTTGGCTGGGAAGGAGAGAGGGTTGTCAACTCTAGGTTGAGAAATTCTTGAAGATTTGAGGAGTAGAGCCTGGAGAGGGTGGGGCTGAGGAAGAGTGAGAACTCAGGTACAATGCCATAGACTCCACCCTCCCCCCCACCCCAAACCAGCCAATTTCTCCTGGAATACCATTGTTGCCAGTCTTCAGATGAGGCCTGAAGATCATTCAGAACTACAACTGCTCTCCAGATGGGAAGATATCAGTTCCCCTGGAGAAAATGGTATACTCTGAGTCAGGGGTCGTTTTGTAGAAAAATAGGTGGTGGAGCTCATCCAGGGATTGTTATGCAGCTGCACATACTATTCAATGGCTATGGAGGTGGAACTCTCAGAAGGAGGAGGAGGAACTCTCAGAAAGGTTCAGGAGCTGTGCTCCTGTGAGCTCCCACTGAATCCAAGGCCTGTTCAGAGTCATTATACCCTGCTGAGTTCACCCTCCTATGAGAGCCAGTGTGACGTGGTAGTTGGTACTTCAGAATAGGGTCTGCCAGACCCAGCTTCTTGCTGTGGAAGCTGACTGGGTGATTTCAAACCAGTCACAGACTTTCAGCCTAACTACCTCACAGGGTTGTTGTGCAGATCAGAAGAGGAAAATGATGTAAATTGCTTTGGTCCCCACTGTAGAGAAAGACTGCACTTTTCCTAGATAGAGGCTGCAGGGAGGGGGGAGGAGATGGAAAGCAATCTACCCCCATCTCTCCCCCCCCTACCCTTCTTTCTCAAGATACCCCCTTCTCTGATAGCCTACCCCACTTTCCCCCACTTTCTCCATTTCTCTTCCCAACAGCTGCCTTCTTGACATACCTTGCCTCCCTCTGTCTTTCCCTTCCCTCCCCAGCACCCCCCCCCCGCCATGAAACTCAGCCATAGCAAATTTCTAGTGCTCGTTGTATTTCTCCCCACAATGGGCCTTATTACTAGTAATACAATAAGTCAACTCTCCAAAGCTGCCATCTTCTCCAGGGGAACAGATCTCTGTCATCTGGAGATCCGTTGTAGTTCCAGCAGATCTCCTGTCCCCCCCCCCCCAACCTGGAGACTGGTGACCCTACTTGGCCATCTTCGCCCCCCCCCCCGGCTTTTCGGGCACACAATTAAAATGATAAAACAAGTCTGAGAATTGTAGAGTATGCACACAAACAAAATCAACTAGGGATGCCTCAACATCTTCTGCTTTGGCTCATATCTTTTTTGCTACTTAGAAACATTTCTAGCTGTTCACCAGGTTGCTTCTCCATATTCCTCCCTAACATGTCACTGGCTTTCTGTGGGTGCTCACACACCACCTGACTAAGTTTCACATCTCCCTTCCCCCCCCCCCCCCCCACAATTGCACCTCTGCTCCATCAGGAAGAATATAGTTTTAAATAGACACTCAAATCACTCACAATTCATCGTTCATAGGAAATCATTCATAAATAAACACTCTCTTTAAAAATAAAAATCTCCTGTTTGGCGTTCAGCTAAGTACTCCTTAGAGAAATCAATGGCTGTTGGTTGGTTGGTTTTGGCAGAATTTTTGTGCATGCACTTTTTTTGGCGGGGGGGAATCAATACAAACCTCATAGAATCATAGAATTATAGAATTGGAAGGGACCTTCAGGATCATCTAGTCCAACCCCCTGCACAATGCAGGGAATTCACAAATACCTCCCCCTAAGCTTACAGAATCAGCATTGCTGTCAGATGGCCATCTAGCCTCTGTTTAAAGACCTCCAAAGAAGGAGAGTCCACCACCTCCTGAGGAAGCCTGTTCCACTGAGGAACCACTTGAAGTGTCAGGTAGTTCCTGGTTTGCCAGCCTCCAGGTGGGACCTGGAGATTTCTCGCTTTTACACTAGATCTCCAGCTGGCAGAGATCAGCACCCCTGGAGAAAATGGCTGCTTTGAAGGGTGGACTCTAGGGCATTGCTCCATACTGATGCCCCTCCCCTCCCCAAACTCCACCCTCTCCCAGATCCATCCTCAAAGTCTCCAGGTATTCCCCAACAAGGACCTGACAGCCCTAATCCCTATGGAAACTAGAGTTTGGAAGGTGTTCAGCAGTTTCTGTGAACCCAACAGCGTGAGTAATTGGCTTGTGTCTGACCTTCACAGTCAGACATTGTAAGTTTGTTGAGCCCATTCATATTGAAACAGATACCATCCCAAATGCAAACCTTGAACTTAAAAGAAGCTCTGGGCAACACAGATCAGGCAAATCTATCTGCTTCTCATAAACCTTCTCAGTCTGTTGGCTTGCTTCTGATCCCCATTTCAGTTAGGGAAGCGTTTCTTCTTCTAGGGGCAATGCAATTAATTCACAGGGACCCAAAGTGGTGTACAACTCCCCCACCCTTTCCATTGACCCTCACAACAATCCTATGAGGTAGGTTAGGCTGAGAAAGAATAACTGGCCCCAGCAAGGTCATTCAGCAAGGTCCCATGGCAGCATGCAGATTGGAACCTGAGTCTCTCGGTTCCTAGTCCAACAATTTAACCACTGCACAAAGCTGGAATGGCTGCAGAATTTGGGGGGGGGGGGGGGTTATAAATGGGATTCTCTACACCTGTGATGCAGATGCTCACCCTCTGGCCCTGCCTGTGCTCTGGGTCAGCCCTAGACTGTCTGGCACCCTAGGCAAAGCTAACTTCTGGTCCCCTACCCACTGATAACATCACTGACTCACATGGCGGATGCCCAATTTTGCGCACCCGGAAGGCTGGCACCCTAGGCAATCACCTAGTTTGCCTAGTGGCCGGGCCGGCCCTGTGTGTGCTGTTGTAGATGCTGCCTGTTCTTTCCTACATATTCCTCATGGAAGTGGGTTGTTTTGCTTTTTTAAAAAAAAAAAAAAGAGAGAGAGAGACAAAAGAATGAAATTTGAGCTACTCACAAACCAGAATCCTGTTTCAGAGAGGAAACGATGTTCGGATTTGCAAAAGACATGCCACTCTGCACGGAGGCATGCCTCTGCGTGTGCCATGTGGTTGTTGGTTTACATTAATCATTGATCAGTGTCTGCCATCTTCCGAAATCCCTCAAGCTAGCATGGAGAGATGGTCACTTCACCTTCAGTCCTGCATTGCTGCCATCATTTACAGAGCAGGTACTGACAAACCCGTGAACCGTGTGTCATGTCATCCATCATAAGAAACGAAGCCAACAAGGCGTGAAGAGACGGGGAGCGGGAGGCAACTCTTGTCAGTTGCTTTGCTATATGGGAAATGCCTACAGCTGGGACACGGCGGCACCGGCTCTTGCCCACGGAAGCCCCTGGGCGCAAAAAAACAAAGGTGTTTTTCCAGCGGGGCTCCCATAGGAAAAGTACTTATCCCAGGACAATGAAAGTACCAACTGAGAGGCCAGTGGTGTGCTAATGAAAGAAGAAGAAGAAACTGGATTTATAGCCCAATTTTCACTTGATTATACCCCCGTCCTTCACTTCAGAGCAGCTTACCATCTTCTTTCCCTTCCTCTCCCCACAACAGATACCCTGGGAGGTAGGCGGGGCTGAGAGAGCTCTGAGAGAACTGTGACTGACCCAAGGTCACCCGGATGGCTGCATGTGGAGGAGAATCAAATCCGGTTCCCCAGTTTAGAGGCCACCACTCTTAACCAGTACCCCAAGGAGAAGAGGAAAACGTCTGTGTTGGTGTAATGGGACTGCCAAGCTCAGAACAGGTCAAATGTGAAAAAGAGGCACCAACTCTTTATTGACACAGACTTAAATTAGTACTGTGAAAAGATTGATTCAGAATCAGACAGTTCTGTATGGCATGGATCACCAAAACAGTATGGGGAAAGCCACTAGATCAGGGGTGGCCAAACTGGCTCGGGAGCCACATGTGGCTCTTTCATACATATTGTGTGGCTCTTGAAGCCCCCACTGCCCCACTAGCTGGCTTGGAGAAGGCATTTATCTCTTTAAATTACTTCTCCAAGCCAAGCCATTTAAAGTTGAAGTTGCTTTCTTTCCGCCTCTCCCTCCCTCCTCCCTCCCCATCTTCCTTCCTGCTCTCAAACATCTGACATTTATTCTATGTGGCTCTTACATTAAGCCACCCCTGCACTAGACCATGGGCCGTGTCTGGCTTTGAGACCTGATATCAGAATGGGAGACTGGTATTTTCTCCTTTTCGATTACTATGTTTATATATATGGATCTGCCTAACACTGAATCAGAGCACTGGTCTATCACAGTCAGTATTGATCCTTAACTGGAGATACCAAGGATTGAACTTGGGACCTGTTGCATACCAAACAGGTGTCCTACTACTAAGCCTTGGCCCTGATCAGGTCCTAAAGGACAGCTAGAGTGAACAGTTTTTACTGGAATGACCCAGCTAATTTGTCATTGAATAACTCAGTCTTGTCATCTTGCCTACCATAGTTCTGCTGTTTCCCTTTTTTCTATTATGTATCCCAGACTGGGCAATAAAGTTAATTAGCTGTCTCCCTTCCCTCTTTCCTTCCATGGGAGATTTATTGTGCCAGAAGGGGAAGAGCCACGGCCAGCCCTGCCACTAGGCAAACTAGGTGATCGCCTAGAGTGCTGGCCTTCTGGGGGCACCGAATTGGGTGCCCTCCATGTGATTCAGTGATGTTATCAGTGCGGGGGGGGGGGGGAGCAGAAGTTAGCCTTGCCTAGGGGACCAGACATTCTAGGGCCGACCCTTGGAAGAGCTAAACTGGAGGCCAGGGGTTGAACCTGGGACCTTCTGCATGCCCTGCGGATGTTCTACCACTGAGCCAGGGCCACCTATGTTGTCAAATGTTACAGTCCCACCATTTTGACTGCAGAAACATTTCTGTTTTGATTTGATTTCTCCCTTGTGTGAATCAACTCAATAAGCATTTGGGGTTTTTTTAGCTCTGTTTTCTTTTTGCCTTGCCTTTCATTAAAATTATTTTCAAATTTTATCTCAGTGCTATTGTGGTATAAAAATGGTGTCAGATGCTATTCAAGAAACAAAAACTTGGGAGCATCAGCAATATACGTGGGTGCAATAAAAAGTCAATAACAGACCAAACCAACGACAAATGAGAGGAAAGGTAAATCAGTACATCTCTTGTATGTTTTTTGCCATTGCTGTAGTGTGCTGTTAAGAAAGCAAAGCAACCTGCCAAACGGCTATGAACAGGTCAATGAACAGCTGAACTTGTAATGTAATGTAATGTAATGTAAAATTTTATTTATATCCCGCCCTCCCCGCCGAAGCAGGCTCAGGGCGGCTAACAGCATTTCAGGTAAACAATAGTAATAAAAACATTAAATTCACATTAAAATTCACATTAAAATCAGTCAATAATCAATAATTAATTAAAACATTCCTAAGTCAACATTGGCGGTAAACGTTACTAATCTGGCGGTAAACATTAATTCAGTTATTGGTGAACGCCTGTTTGAAGAGGGCGGTCTTGCAGGCCCTGCGGAACTGGTCTAAGTTCCGCAGGGCCCGCACCTCCTCTGGGAGTTGGTTCCAGAGTTGTGGGGCCGCAACAGAAAAGGCCCGGGTGCGGGTGCTTTGAAGTTTAACTTCTTTTGGCCCAGGGATATTCAGTCTGCTTTTCCCCACTGACCTCAGTGCTCTCTGGGGCTCATATGGGGAGAGACGGTCCCTCAGGTAGGTCGGTCCTTGGCCATATAGGGCTTTAAAGGTTATGACCAGCACTTTGTACCGGATCCGGTATACGATTGGCAGCCAGTGCAGTCCGCGCAGCCCTGGCCGTATATGCTCCCATCTTGGGAGACCAAGTAGCAGCCTGGCCGCCGCGTTCTGCACTAGCTGCAGCTCCCGGGTCCGGTACAGAGGCAGCCCCATGTAGAGAGCGTTACAGTAGTCCAATCTTGAGGTGACCGTCGCGTGGATCACCATTGCTAGGTCCTGACGCTCTAGGAAAGGGGCCAGCTGCCTCGCCCGCCTCAGGTGGAAGAAGGCTGATTTGGCAGTGGCTGTTATCTGGGCCTCCATTGATAATGAAGGCTCCAGTAAGACGCCCAGGCTCTTTACCCGCTGCGCCGTCTTCAGCGGCGCCTCGTCAAAGGCCGGGAGAGATATTTCCTTCCCCAGAGTGCCACGACCCACATGGAGAACCTCTGTCTTCGCTGGATTTAACTTCAGCCCACTCAGTCTAAGCCACGTTGCAACAGCCCGCAAAGCCCGATCCAGGTTCCCCGGGGCGGAGGCGGGCCGGCCGTCCATTAGTAGATAGAGCTGGGTGTCATCTGCGTATTGATGGCAACCCAGCCCAAATCTCCGGGCAATCTGGGCGAGGGGGCGCATATAGATGTTGAATAACATCGGGGAGAGAACTGCTCCCTGGGGCACCCCACAGTCTAGTGTGCGCCTCTGGGATCGCTCACCCCCAATCGCCACCCTCTGTCCCCGACCCATGAGGAAGGAGGAAAGCCATTGTAAGGCTAGCCCCTCAACCCCTATGTCGGCGAGGCGGTGGATCAGCAACCGATGGTCGACTGTATCAAACGCAGCCGACAGATCTAGTAACATCAGTATTGCCGCACCGCCTCGATCCAGTTGCCGCTGGAGGTCGTCCACCAAGGCGACCAGGACCGTCTCCGTCCCGTGGCCCGGTCGGAAGCCAGACTGGCACGGGTCTAAGACAGAAGCGTCATCTAGAAATCTCTGTAGCTGTAACGCCACTGCCCTCTCGATAATTTTACCTAAAAATGGTAAATTGGACACCGGTCGGTAGTTTGCCAATTCGGCCGGGTCTGCTGTAGGTTTTTTCAAGAGGGGCCGGACCAAGGCCTCTTTCAGAGGCGCTGGAAAATGCCCCTCTAAGAGGGATCTATTTATGATGTCCCGTAGAGGACATCTAAGCTCCCTCTGGCAGGATTTAATCAGCCAAGAGGGGCAAGGGTCCAAATCACATGTTGTTGGGCGAGCAGCAGAGAGAATTCCATCGACTTCCTCCAGGCTGAGTGGGTCGAAGTGGTCCAGTACTAAATCTGAAGACAGGCGCGGAGCCTCAGTTTCACTTACTGTGTCTAATGTGATAGGCAGGTCTTGGCGGAGCGATGAGATTTTATCTGCAAAATATTTCGCAAATGCCTCGCAGCCTATTTCTAATTCCCTAATATTTGGTTTGCCTTGTGGCAATGTTATAAGGTCTCCAATTACTCTAAACAATTGTGCTGGGCGCGATTTTGCAGATGCAATCTTGGCTGCGAAGTATTCTTTCTTTGCAGCCTTGACTGCCATCTCATAAGACCTCATAAGCGTTCTATAGGATGTTCTCGTCGCTTCGTCCCGAGTATGCCTCCACCGTCTCTCTAGTCGTCTGAGCCCTTGTTTCAGCTGGCGTAACTCCAAGGTATACCATGGTGCCAGCCTCTTGCGAGGGCGCAGAGGGCGCCGAGGTGCAATTTCATCGATAGCCCTGGATAGCTGGCCCTGCCAGACTTCCACCAGGTCATCGAGAGAATTGCCAGTGGGCCAGGGATCCCTCAGGGCTGTTTGGAACCGTTCCGGGTCCATCAAGCCCCGGGGGCGAGCCAAAATAGGCTCTCCGCCCATACAGGGTTGGGGCAACGTCTCCATACGGGCCTTAAGGGCTAGGTGGTCCGACCATGGAACCGCTTCAGCCGCGATATCGTTCACCAAAATCCCGGATGCAAAGATCAGGTCTAATGTGTGCCCGGCCTGATGCGTGGGAGTTGTGACAAATTGAGAGAGCCCCAGTGTCGCCATGGAAGACACTAGGTCCATCGCCTGAGTGGAGGCCGTGTCATCGGCATGGACATTGAAGTCACCCAGGACCATAAGCCCCGGGAACTCCAATGCCCAGCCCGCCACTGCCTCCAATAGTGATGGTAAGGCGCTGGCTGGTGCGTTGGGCGTACGGTACACCAGCCAGATCGCCAACCCCTCTCCAACATCCCACGTCAGGCCGGCACATTCAATGCCATCGATCCTTGGAGCCGGGAGAGCCCGAAAGGTGTAATCCTCCCGTATGAACAACGCTACCCCTCCCCCCCGCCCGTTATTCCGTGACTGGTGAAAGACCGAGTAGCCTGGGGGGGTCATCTGGGAGAGAGCTACTGTCTCTCCGTCCCGCACCCAGGTCTCGGTCACGCAAGCCAGGTCCACATCCTGTTGGAGTAGAAACTCCTTGAGGGTCGAGGTCTTGTTGTTAATAGACCTGGCGTTGCATAACACCAGTGACGGAGACGGGCATTTCCTCTTGGTCCCACTACCTACCACCGTTGGGATGGGAAGTAGACTAGAAGGTGGCCGAGCACCGTTTTGTCTCTGTCTCCTTCTCTTGTGTATCTGTCTATTCCCACCGTCATATCTTCCCCTCCCCAGGAGCACTGGAATCCCTTGGGCAGACATCCGCACTTGTCCGGATAGCTCACAGTATGTCCTCTTACTTGTCATCAGCTCCATGACCACAACTGGCAAAAAGGATGGGAGCCCAACCATGCATTAGCAAAAGTTTTCTACTTTTCCAATGCCATGTAAAATTCTGATCTGCCATCATTATAAATATTTTTAATGTCTTTTTGATAATAAATTTGTTTCTGGGTTTTATTCCCCCTAACATCCTCTGCACACCTATGGTCCGTATTTGATCACATTGCTGGGTTACCTCCTGATAGCAGCAGCAGGAGGAGGAGGAAAAAGGATTTATACACTCAGAGTCTCAGAATGGTTTACAATCTCCTTCCCTTCCTCCCACCACAACAGACACCCTGTGAGGGAGGTGGGGCTGAGAGAGTTTTGAGAGAACTGCTCTTGAGAGAACAACTCTGAGAGAACTGTGGCTGGCCCAAGGTCACCCAGCATCTGCACTGGAGGAGTGGGGAATCAAATCCAGTTCTCCAGATTAGAGTCCACCATTCTTAACCACTACACCAAATTAGCAGGGTTTCTTTGGTTCCTTGTGTAAGAGGCTATCGATAAAGCCTTATGGCAGCTGCAGCAAAAATTTGACTCCCTGAAGGCAGGGATGGGCTGGCCATTAAACTGACAGGGAGATCTCTGGTGTGAAGGGACACTGGTGGCCAGGAGCAAGCAGAGCCAAGCCCCAGTCACTCTGCCTGAGCCTCAGGGGGCAGTTGGTCAGACCTTATATCAGTTATGGCAGTTGAAATCACCTTCTCAACTCCTCCTTCACTGTTTCCAGTTTGGGTGACATGTAGGGCATTATTTGTAGAAAAAGCCCACCAGGAACTGATTTGTGTATTAGGCCACAACCCCTGATATCACCATTGTTTCACAAAGGGCTTTTTTTTAGAAAAAGCCCAGCAAAAACACATTGCATATTAGGCCACACCCCCTGGTGCCACCATTGTTTCATGCAGAGCTTTTGGTAGAAAACGCCCAACAGGAACATATTTGCATATTAGGTCATACCCCCTGATGCCACCATTGTTTCACATGGGGCCTTTTTGTAGAAAAAGCCCAACAGGAACATATTTGCATATTAGGTCATACCCCCTGATGCCACCATTGTTTCACACAGGGCCTTTTTGTAGAAAAAGCCCAGCAGGAACTTATTTGCATATTAGGCCATACGCCCTGATGCCACCATTTTTCATACAGAGCTTTTTTGTGGAATAAGCCCAGCAGGAACTCATTGCATATTAGGCCACACCCCCTGGTGCCACCATTGTTTCATGCAGAGCTTTTTGGTAGAAAAAGCCCAGCAGGAACTCATTTGCCTATTAGGCCACTCCCCCTGGCATCACCATTGTTTCACACAGGGCTTTTTGGTAGAGAAAGCCCAGCAGGAACTCATTTGCCTATTAGGCCACACACACCCTCCCGATACCAAGCCAGCTGGAACTGTGTTCCTGTGTGTTCCTGATTTAAAAAAAGCCCTGGCAATAGGGTTGCCAAAGTCCAGGTGGTAGCTGTGGACCTCCTGGGATTATAACTGATCTCTAGGTGACACATCAGTTCACCTGGAGAAAATAGCTGTTTTGGAAGATGGACTCAATGGCATTCTACCCCATTGAAGTCCCTCCCCTCCACAAATGCTGCTCTTTCCAGGCTCCACCCCCCCGCCATATATCCATTTATTTCCCAATATGGAGCAGGCAACTCTGTTGGGGGAAGATGCAGTGGGAGAGCCAGGGCTTTTTTTTCAGCAGGAACTTCTTCACATATTAGGCCACACACACCCTGATGTAGCCAATCCTCCTGGAGATTACAGTAGGCCCTGTAAGAAGAGCCCTGCAAATGCTTGCAGGATTGGTTATATCAGGGGTGCGTTGCCTAATATGCAGAGGCGTTCCTGCTACAAAAAAAGCCCTGGGTGAAGTTAATGCCCATGGTCGGCCCCACGGAGCTGTGCAGCAATGATGGGCTGGCTTTTAATGGAGTGGGAGTTGCTCAGCTTGACTTGCTCCAGGTCATTTTCATTTCCCTGTCTCCTCCTGCATGAGGGAATGATGGAAGTTCCAGAGGGTGACTTGCAAATCTGTAAACCCATTTGGTTCCCCAGTGGGGAGAAAAGCAAGGTAAATAAATAAGCAAACTAATAAAGCTTTATTTCCCATGCAAGTCATCAAGCGGACCCATCCAGAGACAATACTATTACCACTCCCTCTGCTGTCTGGGTGATCTAGAATCCGTTCCATTGAAAAAGCAAATTGCTTCCTTCTTCGTAAAGCTGGTCAAATGGCAGGAATGCCACCGCTGTCTGTTCTTGCGGAATGCCTCTGTTTCAAAGACATTTTGCAAATCAGATGCAACTGTCTTGTAGAGTAAATAATGTACATGTTGTTTCCCAGCACATCACTCTTGTGCTTACTGTCTGATGGTTAAATTATGTTGAAGATGTACTCAGCCAAGAAAAGATATGTTTCTGTATTTTAATAGCAGTGTGCCATTTTGTCTATGTGCCTATTTCGATAAAGCGAAGGGAAAAGTCAAGGGTGAGCTGGCAGTAGGGGTGGAATTCTAGCAGGAGCTCCTTTGCATATTAGGCCACACACTCCTGATGTAGCCAATCCTCCAAGAGCTTACAAAGAGAGCCTTGTAAACTCATGGAGCATTGGCTACATCAGGGAGGTGTGGCTTTATATGCAAAAGAGCTCCTGCTAGAATTCCACCCCTGGTTGGCAGCATAAACCAAATGCGTGGTCGGTAATCGGGTGGCAACCTGGGAGTTTAAGCACATACTTGCACTGTGCATTTCCAGATTTCCTAACATAAGCACATTTCGGAAATTTGGAAATTAAATTAAAGCTTATAACTGAAGAAAGTGCCAATGCAATGGGATATGGTCTTCAGGTTTATACCTGCTCTCTCCATGGATCTTGAGTTGAGACTAACTCAGCGCAAAATTATATTTAGGGTATACTGGACACCATAGGAACTCTGACTGAGTGTTTAATTCAGAGCTGTCAAACTCCTGGCCCACAGGCTACACCCACACAGCAATTTTCTCTTCCCTCCTCCCCCTCCTGTCCTCCCCCTTTGAAGTTCAAAGGCTGCCAAAGATGTTCCCAGCTCCTTCTGCCTTGTCTTTTCCTGATTCAGCTGGAAGCTCATCTGGGCTTGCAAAGGTGCAAAGAAAATGCAGAATGGATCTTCCATTAAGACTATCTGGGACCAGAGACCTTAATGGAAAATCCATTCCGTATTTTCTTTGCAGCTTTGTGCTGCAATGCATTTCAATGCAGTGGAGGTAAAACAGTTTCACTTTTGCAGTGTTCATGGCCAGTTGAAGCAAATAAAGGGTTGATGCTTTGAGCCAGCTTGTCTCTCCTGAAGGACCTGAGAACAGGTGCCTTGTGAATACTCTAATCTGGGAACTCACAGCCAAAGGGGGATATTACACTGGAGAGCCATTGTCAATCTGAGGAGACTGAGGGGTGGTGGGGGGGGGAGAAGCTTGCAATGCCCAGCCATTTCATGTTTTTCTAGACTCAGAGGATTTTATATTTTTAGTTTCTGCTGTAATCCTCATGTTTTTTTCTTGATGCTTTATTTTAAAAATTGCATTTCCAAATCCCATTATTCCCCCACCTGTCCATTTTAAACAAAATATCACAAGAGTTTCAAGCAGGATTGTATTTTAAATTAAAAAAATAACTTTGTGTTTTGTATTCTTTAAGTTTATATCTCTGCTACCTGGCATTACATTTTATGGCATGAATGGTTTGGTCCTGCAAAGTCCCATTTGTATCAAACCCACCCCTCATTAACAAATGAGTTTGACACCTATAGACCTTTGCCACTAACTCCCAGGATATGTCCCTTAGACATATGCTTTAGGTGTGTCCAGTCATTTGGTTTTTCTGGGAAGAAGTCACTACTCATATCAATTTCGTATTACAATGTTCATTGATTTCTGAGGATGCTTATGTCCTTTTAAACTATCTGCCCGTCTCCTGGAAGCTAACCCTGGTCAATGAAAATGGACCCTCTGTGCCCTTATTGTAGCTAAAAGACTCATATTACAACACCGGAAAGATAAAAGCTCACCTCCAGTGAATCAATGGATTTGAGGACCTTCAAACTCTATCAATATTTGAACTCATGGCAAATAGACAGCAATTGTATTTGGCCTTGTTTTTAAGTATTTGGAAACTGTAGAAACGTATATGTAGACATGCCACCACTGTAGTTATATTTTCATCTTGTTTTTATGCATAACCTTTTTTTTCTTTTTCAAATCTTATTTAGTTGCTGGGTTTTAGGGTTTTTTTCCCCTTGTTCTTTTCTCCCTGCTTTTTTAAAGAAAGAAAATTTCAAGGATTTCTAGAAGAAAGTGGACTGTGGCCTAAATTAGAACTTTAAGAATAATGGGACATGAATATATGTTAGTGTACAGCTGTTTCCACATGGAGGGGTAGGAACAGCAAGTAGGGTGGTGGGGGGGACTGGATTCATTGCCCCTCACCTCTTGTTGCTGTCCCTGCCCCCCCCTCCCATCACATCAACACATAAGAACTGTTGTGACAAGATTCTTGCTGGCCCCCTCCTCAAAACTGACCTCCGTAGTCTGGAAATAAGCTGTCATTCCAGGGGATCCCCAGGTCCCACCTGGAGGCAGGCATTCCTAAGCTCCTCCCTCTTTCCCAGATTGACTGCAGGCAGAGCTTCCACATGAAAGCTTTATCCACAGCCTCCCCGTCATTTCCTCTTTAAGTCAGAGCAGGGGACGTTTTTCCTGTGTTCCAGATTAAATAGGAAAGACATGGGAGTCCCATCGGTCTAGTCAGGGAAAAGCACACTCCACATATGGAAGTAGCCTACGTGAAGCAGAAATTTTTCTCATTCCATAGATGAGAAGCCCTGACGGATACCCAGGCCGGCATGATTTCATCAAATCTTGGAAGCTAAGCAGGGGCAGCCCAGGTCAGTATTTGGATGGGAGACCACCAGGGCCTTTTTTGTAGAAAAAGCCCAGCAGGAGCTCATTTGCATATTAGGCCACACCCCCTGGTGCCAAGCCAGCTGCAACTGTGTTCCTGTGTGTTCCTGCTCCGAAAAAGCCTGGAGACCACCACAGAAATTCAGAGTCATTACGCAGAGGCGGGCAATGGCAAACCACCTCGGAACATCTCTTGTATTGAAAGCCCCATAGGCAGAAGCAGCCCTGCCACTGGGGAAAACAGGTGATCACCTAGGGTGCGGCCTTTGGGAGGCATTGAATTGGACTCACATTTTCCTCCCACAGTTCGTCTGTTTTTGAAAATTGGCTATCAGTGCGGGAGGAGGGTACACCAGAAGTTAGCTTTGCCTAGGTTGCCGGATAGTCTAGGGCCGCTCCTGCCCATAAGTCCGCTGTGTATTGATGCCCCTCAAAAAGATGAGAAAATTCATTCCAGCATTCCATCAGGTACGGCCAGGGCTTTCTTTGTAGAAAAAGCCCAGCAGGAACTCATTTGCATATTAGGCCACACACCCCGGCACCAAGCCAGCCGGAACTGCGTTCCTGCTCGAAAACAGTCCTGGGTACAGCTGCAGAATTTCTACCATACTATGTTGCTTGATATTCTTTTATGGATGGTTATGGCCAGGGCTAGAAAAATCCCAGGTACCAGGCCTGAGGTTTAGCGCTGAGATTTACATACTGTTTTGATCCTGTCTTTAATGCTTTCATATCAGAAGTCACCAAATATCTCTCTTGTATAATAAAAAACAATGTAGTGGATATCTCCAACACATAAATAACAATGCACTAAATATCTGCAACACATAAATAATACACAAAACACTAGTGTTACTTATGAGGGAAATTCAAAATATTGTCACACACACTGTTCAGAATAACATAAACCAAACCACCAAGTTCCATTACAGTTCCTGGCTTCCAAGGAATATGTAAAGACTTCTGTAAAGGGGAGCTACTGACCCAGCAGACAGTATGTACCACTGAGTCGTGAATATTACAGAGGCTGTAAGGCTCCAGAGATAAGCAATATTAAAATAAATATTCTTGAAGCTGACATATGGTTTAGAGAGCCTCAGAGTAAAGGCTTTTAGTTATTCATATGTGCATCTTTTGACAAAGATATTAATTGAAACGGGAAACATAACGATCGAAATTCCGTTGAGAACATACTTTATGCACAGTTGGAGAATATAAATACTTTTGAGTGTTGTATAAGTCTTTACATATTCCTTGGAAGCCCGGAACGGTAATGGAACTTGGTGGTTTGGTTTATGTTATTCTGAACAGTGTGTGTGTGACAATATTTTGAATTTGTCTCATAAGTAATGCTAGTGTTTTGTGTATTGTTTATGTGCTGCAGATATTTAGTACATTGTTTTCATTATACAAGGGAGATATCTGGTGTTTTCTGGTTGTTTAGTTTTTCTCCCTGTCCCTCTTTTTTCATATCAGAGGTGGCTTCTACAGATGCAGATCAGGCCAAGCCAGTTCCAGCAAGGATACATTAAGCCCCATGGCTCCCTGACACTTAGTTCAAGAAAAGACCAATCTCCAGGCAAGTTTTATCAGCTGGAGGAAGTAGAGGAGTTATATAGGCCATATAATATTTCTGCAGAAGAAGGAAGGATATCGTAGCAGGTGGGAAAGTCTTATGTAGTCAAAGATCATTTGAACCACAGTTTGAGCCTCATCAAAACTACATGATAAATGCCAAAAGAATATTTTCCATTCTTGTTTGCATCTCAGTCTTGAAATCCTGGCGCTCTGGCTCATATGAGTGAGCTGTCTTGTGATTCATCTACTGCGAAAGGTGATCAGGGCTTTTACTCACCGTTTCTGCCTTTCCCCTAAAATGCCTTGCAGCAAAATCCACATTTGTCACAAGCTAGCTGCTCAGCATGATTCCTCACACTTGAACAAAAATACCTGCAAAGCAATACAAGTGCAGGCACATAACCCTGGCAGGCTTCTGAATGAAAAGCGAGCCTGCTTGGTCTTTCTTCATTGACAAACATTCATCTGTTATAATAAAAGTAGCTTACTTTTCTTAGCACGCTTGACTCCAACACAACCCACAATCAGATAAGTCAACCGCAGATCCACCAAGGAAGTTTCCATTCGCTCATTATGGAACTATTTGTTTCCATCAGTTCAGACTCGATTAGTTCCTCCATGATATGAAGCTGTAGTCTGGTGATCGGCTGTAATTCTGGGAGAACTCCAGCCACCACCTGAAGGTTGGCAACCCTAGCTGTGCCCAGATTATACATAGAATCATAGAGTTGGAAGGGACCTCCAGGGTCATCTGGTCCAACCCCCTGCACAATACAGGAAACTCACAAATACCTCCCCTTAAAATTCACAGGATCTTCATTGCTGTCATATGGCCATCTAGCCTCTGTTTAAAAACCTCCAAGGAAGGAGAGCCCACCACCTCCCGAGGAAGCCTGTTCCACTGAGGAATCGCTCTAACTGTCAGGAAGTTCTTCCTAATGTTGAGCCAGAAACTCTTTTGATTTAATTTCAACCCATTGGTTCTGGTCCTGCCTTCCGGGGCCACAGAAAACAATTCTGTACCATCCTCTATATGACAGCCCTTCAAGTACTTGAAGATGGTGATCATATCACCTCTCAGTCGCCTCCTCTCCAGACTAAGCATCCCCAGCTCCTTCAACCTTTCTTCATAGGACCCCTCACCAACTTCGTCACCCTCCTCTGGACCCATTCCTGCTTATCTATATCCTTCTTAAAATGTGGTGCCCAAAACTGAACACAATTCTCCAGGTGAGGTCTTACCAGAGCAGAGTAAAGCAATACCATCACTTCATGTGATCTGGACACTATACTTCTGTTGATACAGCCCAAAATCGCATTTGCCTTTTTAGCCACTGCATTACAATGTTGACTCATGTTCAGCATATGATGCACTAAGACCCCTAGATCCTTTTCACACATACTATTGCTAAGGCAAGTCTCCCCCATCCTATAACCATACATTGGATTTTTCCTACCTAAATGCAGAACTTTACATTTATCCTTGTTGAAATTCATTTTATTGGTTTTAGCTCACTTTTCCAGCCTGTCAAGGTTATCTTGTATCCTGTTTCTGTCTTCTACTGTATTTGCAACCCCTCCCAATTTAGTATCCTCAGCAAATGTAATAAGCATGGCTTATTAAATTTGCCAATGATACATACATTCACTGCAACTTGTGAACAGGGTTAGGGATAATTGTGGTGCATCTTCTCCACCCAGCTCCAGTTCAGGAAAACAGCATAACATTGTCATTTTGCAGTTTGTTTATAGTGACTGAATCCCTCTTCTACACTTACTGTATTCAAGGTCTGAACTACCTGTTCTGTGAGAATTATTCTCAACTTCCAAGTAGTTTTTCAGAGACTTCAAAAGGATCTGTACAGATAAGATCCAGTAAAGGGGGCAAGTTATCTGCAACAGTATTTATGAGTAAGTTCTGTGTTTAACCTTGCAGCCAACAAACCAGACAAACTTTCATGGAGTTTATGGTCTTTACTGGGGGGGGGGGGGGGGGAAGACACAACTCTCTGTTTTAGGTAGAGATTAACCTTATGGACACCAAAAGACAGCATGCAGTGAAAATCACCTGTCCTAACATTTCTCAATACCCTGACCTGGATGGCCCAGGCTAGCCTGATCCTGTCAGATCTCAGAAGCCAAGCAGAGTAGGCCCTTGTTAGTATTTGGATGGGATGGAAACCGTCAAGGAAATCCAGGGTTGCTACGCAAGACAATGGCAAACCACCTCTGAATGTCTATTGCCTTGAAAGCAACATGAACTCAGTAAGCTGGCTGTGACTTCAGGGCACTTTCCACCACTCAAGTTTCTCCAACAAAACTGATTATATGAGTTTTAAAGGAAATCAAATTTCAAATGACTATCTCAAAATGTTTTAAAAGCAGGAGAAACCCAACTCTCACAAACAAACAGAGAAATCTCACCTGTATTCTTTGACACTCCATTCACAGAAAACCAAAAGAAGAAGAAAAAGATGATGATGATTTTGGATTTATATCCCACCCTATACTCTGAATCTCAGAGTGGTCACAATCTCCTTTACCTCCTCCCCCTGCCACAACAGACACCTTGTGAGGTAAGTGGGGCTGAGAGAGCTCTTATAGCAGCTGCCCTTTCCAGGACAAGTCCTATGAGAGCTATGGCTGACCCAAAGCCATTCCAGCAGCTGCAAATGGAGGAGTGGGGAATCAAACCCAGTTCTCCCAGATAAGAATCCATGCACTTAACCACTACACTAAACTGGCTCTCTCTTGTGTGACACTTCTTATAACATAATGGACGTCCACTATCTTATGAAAAGTCATTATAATTTTATCATGTGATGATTCCACAGATAAAGACATTGGTTCTCAATATGGTCCTATGAAATCATATCCAGGTGTGAGGAGATGATATCTGATAATACTCATTAACTGTTCAAGCAAGATTAAACGGGCTATATTTAATACTTTACTAGTAATTAAAAGGCTTTTTTTTAAACCATCAAGTTGCAGCTGACTCCTGACAACCCCATAAGGTTTTCCAGGCAAGACACATCCAGAGGTAGTTTGCCATTGCCTGCCTCTGTGCAGCCATCCTTGGTGGTCTCCCATCCAGGGCTTTTTTTGCAGCAGGAACTCCTTTGCATAGTAGGCTACACCCCCCCCCGATGTAGCCAATCTTCTGCGAGCTTACAAGGCTCTTAGTACAAAGCCTACTGTAAGCTCTTGGAGGGTTGGCTACATTGAGGGGTGTAGCCTAATATGCAAAGAAGTTCCTGCTACAAAAACGCCATCCAAATATTAACTAGGGCCAACTCAGGTTAGCAGCTGAAATCTGACAGGATTAGGTCAGGGTGAAAAGGGACGGTGGCTCAGTGGTAGAGCATCTGCTTGGTAAGCAGAAGGTCCCAGGTTCAATCTCTGGAATCTCCAACTAAAAAGGGTCCAGGCAAGTAGGCGTGAAAAACCTCAGCTTGAGACCCTGGAGAGCCACTGCCAGTCTGAGTAGACAATACTGACTTTGATGGACCAAGGGTCTGATTCAGTATGGTAGCTTCATATGTTCAAAAGGCAATAATTCTACTTTTTTTCTTCAACTTCATTAATTGGTTGGGTTTTTTTTTTAAAAAAAAAATCTCTGTGCTTCTCCTGACCAATTGGTGAACCTTCTACAACGACTGTGAATTATATAAGAACACACATGTTTAGCATGTGCATCTTGGCCTCAAAGCTCAGGAAAGACATAAATACCATCTCTGTCTATTCTCATATGTAACCTGATCTGGCCTTTGTACAAATTTACTTCCATGGAAAAATAAGGGCTAGGTGAGAGTATTCTGGGCTAAATTATAGAGGGATGAAAACATCTCACATGATGGAGATGAACTGCAGGAATTAAGGCAATATTTAGTGACAGATTTATAGAATCATAGAGCTGGAAGGGACCGCCAGGGTCATCTCGTCTAACCCCCTGCACAATGCAGGAACTTCATAGATAGATAGATAGATAATTTTATTTATATCCCGCCCTCCCCGCCGGAGCAGGCTCAGGGCGGCTAACAACATCATTCAAATTTCCATTATACAAAAGACAAAGTTACATTTACAAATGTACATTCACAAATACCTCCCCACACACACATGCGTCCCCAGCAGTGTTCCCTCTAAGATGAGTTAGCAAACTCCCAGTTTTTTAGCCTCCAGCTCACACATTTTTGTCTTAGCCCAGGAAAGATGGCACCAGAGCAAACTAATTTATATGCAGTACCTCACAACTTTAATGCCAGTAGCTCACAAAGTAGAATTTTTACTCACAAGACTTCACAGCTTAGAGGGAGTATTGATCCCCAGTGAACCCTGCTCCATGCCCAGAAGATGGCAAAAACCTCCAGAATTCCTTGCCAAACTGGCCTGGAGAAATATTTCTAACTGACCCCGAAGTGTCAATCAGCATTTCCCTGGGTGTGCAAGAAGGGGCCATGAGAAGTAAGCACTGATGCAACCCTTCCTGCCCTCCTTCTAATGATCTGCCTAAATCACAGAATCAGCATGGCTATCGGATGGTCATGTAGCCTCTGTTTAAAAACTTCCAAGGACAGAGAGCCCACCACATCCAGTAGGGGAAGAATTCAATGACCTTCTGGCCGACACTGCAATAATAGAGAGTCAATGCGGAAGTAGAGTGACTGACAAAAATTCTACGGAGGACTAACCTGTTCTCTTTATAATTTATTAGGTGACACAGGGGGAAAAAACCCTAAAAAAAATGAAGGCTGGGTTCTTCACAAAGCAAGTTATGTGTATAAACCGAAACCACAAGAACAGTAAATGAAAAATATAGCTAAGTAAAACATGTGAAATACAATACAAAGCACAAAATCATTATCCACACTTAAAGACAAAATAATCTTCAAACCACACAACGATTTCCATTAACTACATCTTCCCCAAAAGAATTCACCTGTGGAACAGGTTTAACAAAAAAAAAAAGGACTTTCATTCCCTTAAATAAATTTATCTCACCTGATGCTTCTTCTACTAGCAAGAAAAGACCTTTTTTGTTTTGTTTGGCATTCCCACAATGATCCCAACCTTCCTATCTAATTTTTAAAAATGCTTTGTATGTATTTTAGTTCCGTTTTGTAATTTGCCTGCTTTTTAAAGTCTTTTTAAAAATTGTTTTAACAGTGTTGGGAGAGTTGATTTTAGTGGTTTGATAATGTAATTTTATCATGTATGTTTTAAGTTGTTAGCCATCTTGGCAGGCAGAAAGGCAGGATACAAATTTTGTTCATCATCACCACCACAACAACAATAACAACAATAACCTTCCTTATATCACAAACAAAAAGTTAGTTTCTCCTTTCCTAAACCCCCCAAACCTCACAGTTAGGTATCTGCTTTTGAATATATTCATCACAACATTCAAAGCATTTGTAGTGCTGGGTACCGTCACAAAAAGTGCTACCATAGGCAGGGGTGGAATTCTAGCAGGAGCTCCTTTGCATATTGGGCCACACCCCCTGATGTAGCCAATCCTCCAAGAGCTTACAAGGATCTTTTTTGTAAGTTCTTGGAGGATTGGCTACATCAGGGGTGTGTGGCCTGATATGCAAAGGAGCTCCTGCTAGCATTCCACCCCTGACCATAGGTATGTGAAATGGAATTTTACAGATTAGCAGCTATTCATGAACAATGTTATCAGAATAAGAGAAGCTACGCATGAAAGTTATTTGCCAAAAATACACTGACAGTATAATAGAAGTGTTTGTGTGTATGTTTGCATGTCCATGGGCACACACATATGCAGAAGATAGTTGCGATTATGTGTTTTCATGCATCCACTCAATGCATAAAGACCCCCAGCAATTGAAAGCATAACTATAACAAGGCACAGTGAAGGAAGCTGGGAAGACTTAGCGGCTATCTATCTCGCCAGCTTAATAAAGGCACTCGACTGTAGGGTTGCCAAGTCCAATTCAAGAAATATCTGGGGGCTTTGGGGGTGGAGCCAGGAGACATTGGGGGTGGAGCCGAGATCAAGGCTGTGACAAGCATAATTGAACTCCAAGGGAGTTCTGGCCATCACATTTAAAGGGACGGCACACCTTTTCAATTCCTTCTTTCCATAGGAAATAATGAAAAATAGGGGCACCTTCTTTTGGGGCTCATAGAATTGGTCCCCCTGGTCCAAACTTTTTGAAACTTGGGGGGTATTTTGGGGAGTGGCACTAGATGCTATACTGAAAATTTGGTGCCTCTACCCCAAAAAACAGTTCCCCCAGAGCTCCAGATACCCGCGGATCAATTCTCCATGATTTTCTATGGGAATAAATCTCCATAGGGAATAATAGAGTTCCCAGCAGACATTTCCCTCCCCTCCCCCCGCTTTCTGACGACCCTGAAGCAGGGGGAGGGTCTCCAAACCGGGGGATCCCCTGCCCCCACCTGGGGATTGGCAACCCTACTCGACTGTCACCCAAAGTCTAAGCATTGTCATCATTAATCTCTAGATTATCAGCAATATGATCCTCCTAGCCTGGGTTTTCTGCAGAATTTCCCTTCGTATTCTAGTAGTCAATGCAGCTGGGAGTCATGGAACAGTTGATCTCGGTTTGATTCTTTCGAAAGCCATGCCTGTGTCATGTTCAATATGGCTGCACCGTAGCTGCAGTTTAGCCTGTGTTTTCAGTGGGTGTTGGCAGTTTCCAACAGCCCCCCCACCCCGCGTTCATGACCATGACTATCCTTAGTATGGAGGGTCTAAGATCAAGCCTGGCTGTTGATAAAGATGTCATAATAGTAGGGCTTTTTGTTTGATCAGGAAAGCACAGGAATGCAGCTCTGGCTGGCTTGCCATCAGTGGGCGTCGCTTAATATGCAAATGAGTTCCTGCTGGGCGTTTTCTGCAAAAAAAACCCTGTAGTGCTACAATGGTGAGATCAGGAATGTGGTCTAATATGCAAATGAGTTCATGTTGGGCTTTTCCTACAAAAAAAGCCCTGGATTATAGGATAGGTGAATTGGGTGCAGCTGGGATAAAAGTTAGGCATTCTGAGCCAATAGCACAATTGATCTCTTGCCAATGTTGACTTACAAGCCCAGCTACAAAGAAAATGTTCCTTTTTTTCATTGAACATATATGCCATTGAAGAAATGGGAAAGGCAAATTTTAAAAATAACCCCTACTGATTTGACTAGTTCTGGCCATTTTTAGGCAATATCTTTTGGGTGAGTCCTTTTACTGACGGCTCAACCCCTGTGAATGACTGTCAACCACGCTCTTCTTGCAGGAATCAGTATAGTGTCACAGCATGCTACTGAGCATGCTCACTTGGATTTATCTACAGGCAGCAACACAAAGGTGAGCTATGCAGTAACAAGAACAGTAATCCAAAAGAACTGTGCACCAATACTGTACATAAAAATCCAAATTATTATATTATTACAAATTAATGTAAACTACAATTCCGTATGTTCAACAAGACTGTACCATACAGATAAATATACAAATTGTCTTCTTCAAAGGATGTAAAGGATACCAGTTTCTAACTAGACTTTTAATCCTAGTTTAGCCCTGTCCCCAAGTCGACATCCCACACTAAAATCACAGAATCATTGAGTCATCAGAAAATGGGAGCAGAGGGAAATGTCTGCAGGGCACTCCATTATTCTCTATGGAGATAGATTTCCATTGGGTATAATGGAGAATTGATCTGCTGATATCGGGCTCTGGGGGGCCCCCTCTTTTTTGAGGTAGATGCACCAAATTTGTAGCATAGCATCCGATGCCTCTCCTCAAAACACCCCCTCAAATTTCAAAAAGATTGGGCCAGGGGGGCCAATTCTATGAGCCCCAAAAGAAGGTGACCCTATCCTTCATTATTTCTGATGGAGGAAAGGCATTTAAAAGGTGTGCAGTTCCTTTAAATGTGATGGCCAGAACTCCCTTTGGAGTTCAATCATGCTTGTCACACCCTTGCTCCTGGCTTCACCCCAATGTCTTCTGGCTCCACCCCCAAAGTCTCCTGGCTCCTTCCCCAAAGTCCCCAGATATTTCTTGAATTGGACTTGGCAATCCTATACAGCTACCAGCAAAAAAAACCCATTTTGCATTGACCTGCTAGTCTTATTTGAGCTAACCAGCACTTAAAACATATAGCTGGCTAGCTGGTTCCACCTAAGAAGCCATGCAGGAATTTCTTCATAGTAAAAAGCTGTGCTTTTGGATCTCCGATAACAAATTCAATTATGATTTTTTTTAAAACTCTGCTTTGGAGTTAGATAATGAACATCATCTTAGAAATGTAATATCCAAACATTTGCTCTTTGATCCTGAATGGCTGTGTTGGGGGACTTGGGAGTTAATTCAAATGAAATAAAGGCGTCTCGAGCACAAACCCTGAAGAAGTAAATTTTCCTGCATGAGCCCCATGGAAATTATGATCCTCTTGCACTGCCTTAATTCATTGCAACAAGTCTAATGTGAGAAGAATCCCCAGTGGACGGTGAACAAGAGTCTTATGGCACCTTAAGGACTAACAAAAGTTTTATCTCAGCATAAGCTTTCATGGACTACAGCCCACTTCTTCAGCCATTAACAACTGTGTTTGTGTGTCCACAGAACATGTGTGTGGTGGGATGCCATTTCAATTTGCTGCTTTAGACATCAAATACGTCCTAAAACTTGGGAGCAGTGACCATAATGTTATTGATTTCACCGTTTGTATAAATAGAGAGTTGTCCAAAAAGACCGCCACAACCACGTTTAACTTTAAAAGGGGTAAATACACTGAGATGAGGAGGCATGTGAGGAGGAAACTGAAAGGAAAGGTACATACGGTCAAAACCCTTGGGGAAGCTTGGATGCTATTTAAAACTATAATCCTAGAAGCTCAGATTAAATACATACCACAAGTTAGGAAAGGCACAAACAGGCATAAGAAAAGGCCTGCGTGGTTAACAAACAAAGTAATGGAAGCTGTAAAAGGTAAGAAGGACTCCTTTAAGCAGTGGAAAACCAGTCCAAGTGAGATTAGTAAAAGGGAACACAGGCTGTGGCAAATCAAATGCAAGACTGTGATCAGGCAGGCAAAAAGGGACTATGAGGAGCATATTGCAAAAAACATAAAGACCAACAATAAAACTTTCTTCAAATATATTAGAAGTAGGAAACCAGCCAGGGAGGCAGTGGGGCCCTTGGATGACCATGGGGTAAAAGGATTACTGAAGGAGGATAGGGAAATGGCTGAGAAGCTAAATGAATTTTTTGCCTCCGTCTTCACTGTGGAAGATGAGAACTTTTTGCCCACCCCAGAACCACCAATTTTGGAAGGGGTGTTGAAAGACCTGAGAAGATTGAGGTGAAAAAAGAGGAGGTCCTACAACTGATAGACAAATTAAAAACTAATAAGTCACCGGGTCCGGATGGCATACATCCGAGAGTTCTGAAAGAACTCAAAGTTGAACTTGTGGATCTTCTAACAAAAATCTGTAATCTTTCATTGAAATCTGCCTCCGTTCCTGAGGACTGGAAGGTAGCAAATGTCACCCCCATCTTTAAAAAAGGTTCCAGAGGAGACCCGGGAAATTACAGGCCAGTCAGTCTGACTTCAATACCGGGAAAGTTGGTAGAAACCATTATCAAGGACAGAATGAGTAGGCACATTGATGAACACGGGTTATTGAGGAAGACTCAGCATGGGTTCTGCAAGGGAAGATCTTGCCTCACTAACCTGTTACATTTCTTTGAGGGGGTGAACAAACATGTGGACAAAGGAGACCTGATAGATGTTGTTTACCTTGACTTCCAGAAAGCTTTTGATAAAGTTCCTCATCAAAGGCTCCTTAGAAAGCTTGAGAGTCATGGAGTAAAAGGACAGGTCCTCTTGTGGATCAAAAACTGGCTGAGTAATAGGAAGCAGAGAGTGAGTATAAATGGCCAGTCTTCGCAGTGGAGGACAGTAAGCAGTGGGGTGCCGCAGGGCTCGGTACTGGGTCCCATCCTCTTTAACTTGTTCATAAATGATTTAGAGTTGGGAGTGAGCAGTGAAGTGGGCAAGTTTGCAGATGACACTAAATTGTTCAGGGTGGTGAGAACCAGAGAGGATTGTGAGGAACTCCAAAGGGATCTGTTGAGGCTGGGTGAGTGGGCGTCAACGTGGCAGATGCGGTTCAATGTGGCCAAGTGCAAAGTAATGCACATTGGGGCCAAGAATCCCAGCTACAAATACAAGTTGATGGAGTGTGAACTGGCAGAGACTGACCAAGAGAGAGATCTTGGGGTCGTGGTAGATAACTCACTGAAAATGTCAAGACATTGTGCGTTTGCAATAAAAAAGGCCAACGCCATGCTGGGAATTATTAGGAAGGGAATTGAAAACAAATCAGCCAGTATCATAATGCCCCTGTATAAATCGATGGTGCGGTCTCATTTGGAGTACTGTGTGCAGTTCTGGTCGCCGCACCTCAAAAAGGATATTATAGCATTGGAGAAAGTCCAGAGAAGGGCAACTAGAATGATTAAAGGGCTGGAGCACTTTCCCTATGAAGAAAGGTTGAAACGCTTGGGACTTTTTAGCTTGGAGAAACGTCGACTGCGGGGTGACATGATAGAGGTTTACAAGATAATGCACGGGATGGAGAAAGTAGAGAAAGAAGTACTTTTCTTCCTTTCTCACAATACAAGAACTCGTGGGCATTCGATGAAATTGCTGAGCAGACAGGTTAAAACGGATAAAAGGAAGTACTGCTTCACCCAAAGGGTGATTAACATGTGGAATTCACTGCCACAGGAGGTGGTGGCGGCCACAAGTATGACCACCTTCAAGAGGGGTTTAGATAGAAATATGGAGCACAGGTCCATCGGTGGCTATTAGCCCCAGTGTATGTGTGTATATAAAATTTTTTGCCACTGTGTGACACAGAGTGTTGGACTTGATGGGCCGTTGGCCTGATCCAACATGGCTTCTCTTATGTTCTTATGTTCTTAAATTTGTTGGGCTTTGGCAACTTCACTTCCTGGAGTCATGAGCAGCCATGTTGGTCTGAAGCAGTAGAACAAAGTAGGAGTCAAGTTCACCTTTAAGACCAACAAAGTTTTATTCAGAATGTAAGCTTTCGTGTGCTCCAAGCACACTTCATCAGACAAGGAATCAGGTATAGCCCTGCTCACTGTACCTAAGAACATAAGAGAAGCCATGTTGGATCAGGCCAATGGCCCATCCAGTCCAACACTCCACCACCTCCTGTGGCAGTGAATTCCACATGTTAATCACCCTTTGAGTGAAGAAGTACTTCCTTTTATCTGTTTTAACCTGACTGTTCAGCAATTTCATTGAATGCCCACGAGTTCTTGTATTGTGAGAAAGGGAGAAAAGGACTTCTTTCTCTACTTTCTCCATCCCATGCATAATCTCGTAAACTTCTATCATGTCACCTCACAGTCAATGTTTCTCCAAGCTAAAGAGCCCCTAGTGTTTTAACCTTTCTTCCTAGGGAAAGTGTTCCAAACCTTTAATCATTCCAGTTGTCCTTTTCTGGACTTTTACCAATGCTATAATATCCTTTTTGAGGTGCAGTGACCAGAACTGCACACAGTACTCCAAATGAGACCGCACCATCGATTTATACAGGGGCATTATGATACTGGCTGATTTGTTTTCAGTTCCCTTCCTAATAATTCCCAGCATGGCGTTGGCCTTTTTTATTGCAATCGCACACTGCCTTGACATTTTCAGTGAGTTATCTACCACGACCCCAAGATCTCTCTCTTGGTCAGTCTCTGCCAGTTCACACCCCATCAACTTGTATTTGTAGCTGGGATTCTTTTTTAAACCTGATTTCTCATCTGAGAAAGTGTGCTTGGAGCACATGAAAGCTTACATTCTGAATAAAACTGTTAGTCTTAAAGGTGCACTTGACTCCTACTTTGTTCTTCTGTTAATTAATTGTTTGTTTATGCATGCTGGTACTTAGCCAGTCAGTGGTAGGGCCAATGAGCTAGTCTGCAGGTACTTTCCGCCAGAGGCTAGGTGTCAATATGCATATTAACCTGTGTTGGTAAACTCTAATTGGGTAATCAATACATTGGGGATGGGCTAGGGAGAAAGCATTGAGTTTCAGTTTATGGTCCTTTGTTTAAGTCTCTAGTCTTCCTCACCAGTTGCTGCTTAGATCTCAGAGAGACAACATGTAGTTAGAGAAGACAGATAGGATATTAAATCCTTTTCTTGTTGTGTAGCATTCCAAGTAACCTTTTCCTCATTAGACAAGTAAAGATTACTTTGTTAAAGCTAAATGTGTATGCCTGGCTGTTTTTTGGTTTAATCTGCATAACTCTGCTAACGAAATCCTAACAAGGCCTGGGACCGACATACTTATGGAACCACATCTCCTTAGATATGCCCCAGAGATCACTACGATCTGGCATACAACCACTGCTGAGCATCCCTGGCCCGAAAGACGTCCGTATTGCCTCGACTAGGGCCAGGGCCTTTTCGGCCTTGGCCCCAGCCTGGTGGAATCAGCTCCCCTTGGAGATTTGGGCCCTCACTGAACTGTTACCTTTTTGTAGGGCCTGTAAAATGGAGCTATTCCGCCAGGCCTTTAGTTGAGGCAGTGGGCGTCCTACTTTATCGGGTATTCCTTCCATCGATCGGCCCTAAACTGCAGCACCATCCCTGCTGTCATATTAAACTACCTCTTTGCCATGCCAGATTCTTAATCTATATAACATGGGCCTAACTGAGCCACCACCTGTAACGGTTTATGATCAAATTGTATTGTTTTATTGATATATAGAGCCAGCTTGGTGTAGTGGTTAAGTGTGCGGACTCTTATCTGGGAGAACCGGGTTTGATTCCCCACTCCTCCACTTGCACCTGCTGGAATGGCCTTGGGTCAGCCATAGCTCTGGCAGAGGTTGTCCTTGAAAGGGCAGCTGCTGTGAGAGCCCTCTCCAGCCCCACCCACCTCACAGGGTGTCTTTTGTGGGGGAGGAAGGTTACTTTTAGTAAATCCCTTTTTGAGATACGGTGGAATATAAATAGTCTAAATAAATAAATAAAAATAAAGGTTGACCACTTTAGATACTTTCTCTCTTATGTGTGTTGGATTTTTTTTTTAGGAGCTTATTTGTTGACCATTCCATCATCACCTAAAGGGCCTTTTTGTAGCTTGATGCAGGCATGGAGACACGATAGCATCACATCATGCTGAGCTCTCTCTCCTCCCCAAACCCTGCACTTGCCAAATCCCATTCCCAGATCTCCAGGAATTTTCCAGCTCAGAGCCGGTAACCCTATAGGAGAAATTCTGCCCAGCAAGCACCAGATTACAATCTTCCTAATGGGACCAACTTCTAAACACCAACAATTAAATAAACTACAGGGAGCCCCGTGGTGCAGAGTGTTTAAGATGCAGTACTGCAGTCCAAGCTCTGGTCATGACCTGAGTTCAATCCCAGAGGAAGCTGGGTTCAGGTAGCTGGCTCAAGGTTGACTCAGCCTTCCATCTTTCTGACATTGGTAAAATGAGTACCCAGCTTGCTGGGGTTAAAGTATAGTTGACTGGGGAAGGCAATGGCGAACCATCCCATGAAAAGTCTGCCAAGACAACGTTGTGATGCCAAGAAAACGCTGCGATGTGACATCACCCCATGGGTCGGTAACAACTCGGTGCTGGCACAGGGGACTACCTTTACCCAGGTGTCATTTTGTAGAAAAATAGGTGGTGGAGCTCATCCAGGGATTGTTATGCAGCTGCACCTACTATTCAATGGACAAGGAGGTAGAACTCTCAGAAAGGTTCAGGAGCTATGCTCCGGTGACCTCCCACTGAATCTGAAGCCTGCCTTTACCTCTATTAATGAAAACACAAACAGACATTCTATAAGATGAGGAGGAACAACTGTTACAGGGTTGACAGCAAAACTGAATTGGTAATAATTACAGTGGGGATCATCTGGGATTGCAGTAATGGCATTAGTTCCAGTATTCTGGAAGAAATAGTACTGCACGTTGTTATGCCTTATAAGACCATGTTTATATTCCATGCTGTTATCCCTTGATTCATTCGTTCATTCATTCTCTGTCTCTCGAGCTTTCTGCACCCACAGAATTCCAGACAGGCCTTGCACTTTGGCTGACATTCAAAACTGTCACCTCTTTGTGCAAATTGATTTCAAGTGCTCTGTCATCCTTCATATTAAAATGCTATTACTAGGAATCAGCACAGCTTGGCATGGGAAGTTTAAAGGGCTGGTTATGACGACTGCAGGCAAGGGACAGGCTGCTCGCACCTCCAGCCTGCAATGTCAGTGCTGCGGAAATGAACAAGCTGCTCCAAGAGCACGCTGGTCTAACAGGAGTGCGGGGGCACAGTGTCTTTAAACTGGGGAAACAGCATGGGGGCAAATGGTGAGACACAGCCTCCTCCACTGCCCCTGTGCTGGTCAAATGCAAAGCCTATGACAGTTGTGAACTCAAAGGGCGATATAGAAATCTAAATTATAAACGAACAATTTTTTAAAAGCAACAAAATGGTGGGATAATGGGAGATAATGGGAGTCTGATCTTGTTCTGGTCTAGAACCTATTTTACAGCTCCTCTATTAACTGCAGAAGAAAAAAAATTGTTTCCAGGCAAGACAGCAGCCCCATGGCACAGAGGGGTAAGCTGCCAAATGGCTGTAGCCATTTAGGAGAGGGAAACTCTATGATACCTATTGTACCATAGAGTTTTCCCTCTCAAATGGCTAGAGTGTCCTGGTAAACCATAGTTTTTTCCCTGAAACGCCTAGAGTGCATGCCGCGTGACGTCACCAGTGTGATGACGTCACTTCCGGGCCAGAGGGTTGGGAACCAGCACAATGAGGGCCAGCGGGTTGGGAACCTCCTGGTCGGGGGAATGCCCACCCAGATCGGGGACTTGGCAGCTCCTCTGGGGGGGGCGCTGTTTTTTTAGGTAAAGGCATCAAACTTGCAGCATAGCATCCAATGCCTCTCCTCAAAAATCCTCCAAATTTCAAAAAATTGGACCAGACAAGCCAATTATATGAGCCCCAAAAGAAGGTGCCCCTATCCTTCATTATTTCCAATGGAGGGAAGGCACTTAAAAGGTCTGCGGTCCCTTTAAATGTGATGGCCAGAACTCCCTTTGGAGTTCAGTTATGTTTGTCACAGCCTTGCTTCTGGCTCCACCCCAATGTCTCCTGATTCTACCCCCAAAGTCCCCAGATATTTCTTGAATAGGACTTGGCAACTACAAGGAGAGGCAGTCCCAAAGAATATGAAAACCTATATCTGGGCTTTGCAACAGATGAAGAATATGTGTTTGAGCAGGATTCTGGGGAGGCGGCATAACATTTCGTAAATTAATTTTAATGATGGTGGCCATGGAACAGCAGTGAGGGAAGCTGAGCTTTGTCTTGGTGACTTTTCCTCAAACAAGGTTACTCTGAGCTACCCATGGGCTTCTCCACAGATCTCTGGGGTTATTTTTTTTGTGGCCAAGGAGGCAGAGTTCAAGGGTCTGTTAAAACACCTGGTCTTGCAATGGTGGAACCCTGAGAGAGAGAGAGCTTCTGACCCATTCTTAAACATAAAGGGGAGTGTAGGAGAAGGCGAAAGGGGATTCTCCCCCCTTTCTCCCCCCACTTTGGAACTGCAGCGCATGAGGTGAAAAGTCACGGGAAGGACAGGCTGAGTGATGGTGCTTGGGTTGTGAGGTCAGCACCAGGCGTCGTGATGTGGGCTCAGACAGAGCCATTTCCTCTGTGATTTTTATCTTTTTGTCTGTTCACACGTCAGGCCACCTGGATTTAATTCCTCTCCAAAAGCTGGAGGATCCATGCTGGCTTAACCCTTTCTCTTCTCTGCTGAGAAGGCCCAGCCGCTTGCAAGCAAAGCCCTCGGATGGGCTCTTCCAGCTAGTGTGTTTCCTCGCCTGCCAGGCAACCAGGGACTCCCCCTTTATGAGGGACTGTAAATAACCAGACAAGTCACCTTTTTTATTACCTCAGACAAGTACAAGTAGCAACTTTCTCTCTTTGCTCAGCCTTTGGCCTCAGTTATGATTTACCTGCAACATTTTCGTTTTGACTAGTTGTGAAAGTAGCCACTGAAGTTTTATGGCTTTCTGGAGTTTTACGTCCCTCTGTTGCCTTCAGGCTTCCTTCTTCTCCCTCATAATTCTAGGTACTTAGGCTAAGAGCTGTCCAGTCAGTGAGGTGAAGGCAGGACTTTTTGCTTTGCTGAATACCCACCTCTCCTAGGGCTTTCTTCTGATCTGTTACTGGGATTTCCATGCTTTCAGCAGCTGAGAAAAAAACCTGAAAAGTCTACAGGTGCAGCTTTCCTCACATCCGAAGGCCACCTGTTGAATTTCTAAACAAGGCCCTACCATGAAAAAGTGCAAGCACTATGCCTGAATTTATTATATATATATATATATATATAATTCCTGCGCTTATGGGAACTGCTGCAGATTCAAAAAGATATCCACCTTCTGGCCATCACTTCTGCTGAAGGGAAAGTGTTCTTCTATTTTATAGGCAGAGTGGTTGCTTTCTCCTTGATACCTACCATCCCCCTCCTCAGAATGTATAAAATAAAATTATTCAGGACTCAATAGCGTGTTTTGATAAAGGCAGTTGTGTATCGTTTTAATATTTGTGAAAATTTTCAAGGATTGCAGTCCTTCCCCAATCTCCTCAAGTTGCCTATGAGTGGGGACCTGTCTCAGTAAATCTGGAAGGGCAAAAGGAACTGAATTTCCCTTTTTCTTTCAGTTTACCTCACTGTGCACTGATATTTTCAGTGTGTTTTTCCCTAGCCAGGTTCTAATGCAGTGGGGTTTGAAACCACTTATTAAGGTTGCCAACTGGCATGAGGGAAAATCCCGTCCTTTTAATAAAGGTTTCATGAGGTATTATTATCTGAGGTTATTAACCTCCATCCCATTAAAAGCTCGTGGCTCATTTCCACACATTGAAAAGTCTCTGTTAAAGAAACAGAACATTTTTTTCTCCAGGCCAGTTAGCAAGTCTATGCATAAGGAAAAAAGCATGGAATTGGGCAGTTTCTATCCCCTGAGCATGTGTTCTGGTTAACCCCATGCTTCTTTTACATGTGAAGGAAAGGGCTATCTTAGCTAAAAACGGCATCAAGGTGGGTGGGGTGGGGTGAATGCTTTTACTCAGGGTTTTTTTAAGAAAAAGCCCACCAGGAACTCATTTTCATATTAAGCCACACCCCTTGACATCACTACTGTTTCACACAGGGCTTTTTGTAGGAAAAGCCCAGTAGGAACTCATTTGCATATTGGGCCACACCCCTGGCACCAAGCCAGCCAGAACTGTGTTCCTGTGCGTTTCTGCTAAAAAAAAAAAAGCCCTGCTTTTACTACATGAAACTGCAGATGCTCAGAGATCCTCAATCAGCAGCTTTTTCACATAAAGAGAGAGGATGTACTTTCTTTTATATCATGTTAGTTGGTGTGGATTGCATTCAAATCTTGCCACAGTCTTACTCAATTATCTTAGAAGAAGAAGAAGATGATGATGATATTGGATTTATATCCCGCTCTCCACTCCAAAGAGTCTCAGAGCGGCTCACAATCTCCTTTACCTTCCTCCCCCACAACAAACACCCTGTGAGGTGGGTGGGGCTGAGAGGGCTCTCACAGCAGCTGCCCTTTCAAGGACAACCTCTGCCAGAGCTATGGCTGACCCAAGGCCATGTCAGCAGGTGCAAGTGGAGGAGTGGGGAATCAAACCCGGTTCTCCCAGATAAGAGTCCACACACTTAACCACTACACCAAACTGGCTTAGATCCAGGTGGGTAGCCATGTTGGTTTGAAGCCATAGAACAAATTTTGAGTCCAGTGGCACCTTGAAGGCCAACAAAATTTTGTTCAAGGGATGAACTTTTGTTGGTCTTCAAAGTGACACTGGACTCAAATTTTTTGGATCATCTTAGCCAAGCTTCATATTAAAGTGGCTGTCCGTAGCAGGTCAGCAGTATAATGACAGACTTCATAATCTAGATTTGGGTAGGTAGCCGTGTTAGTCTGAAGTAACAGAACAAAGTCTGAACAGATACAACGAAACAGATGCAGTGTATCTGAGGAAGTGTGCATGCACAAGAAAGCTTATACCCAGAATTAAACCGTGTTGTTTTTAAAGGTGCAACTGGACTCAAACTTTGTCCATAATATGGAAACATTCATAGAATCACAGAATCATAGAGTTGGAAAGGACCTCCAGGGTCATCTGGTCCAACCCCCTGCACAATGCAGGAAATTCACAAATACCTCCCCCTAAATTCACAGGATCCTCATTGCTGTCAGATGGCCATCTAGCCTTTGTTTAAAAACCTCCAAGGAAGCAGAGCCCACCACCTCCCAAGGAAGCCTGTTCCACTGAGTAACCGCTCTAATGGTCAGGAAGTTCTTCCTAATGTTGAGCCGGAAACTCTTTTGATTTAATTTCAACCCATTGGTTCTTGTCCTACCTTCTGGGGCCACAGAAAACAATTCCACACCATCCTCTATATATTCTCTCAAGTGCTTGAAGATGGTGATCATATCACCTCTCAGCCGCCGCCTCTCCAGGCTAAACATGCCCAGCTCCTTCAACCTTTCTTCATAGAACTTGGTCTCCAGACCCCTCACCATCTTCATCACCCTCCTCTGGACCCATTCTAGCTTATCTATATCCTTCCTAAAATGTGGTGCCCCAAACTGAACACAATATTCCAGATGATATAATTCCCCTTATATTATGCGGTATTAAAGAACTGGCAATTTGTAGACTTGCCCTAAGATCATATGACCTTAGTTTGTTCTGGAACAGAGTTTTTCAGTGCACTCCTAAACAGAGTTAACACCCTTTTAAGTACATTGAAATTGGTGGGCTTAGAAGGGTATAATTCTGCATTAAAATGCCACTGTTGGAGTCTGCTGTACAATTTGTTTTGGTTATTTTTCATATTAAGCTTGTTTCAAGCCATTCTTCATTCTAATAGTCATTATCTGTGGAACCAGAAATATTAGAAGCAGTGGCAGGTAAGCTTCAAAAAAGCTTAACAGGATACCTGTCACAGTAGACAATCTCCTGTTCTCACTGGCTCCCCATTTTCTCACAATGGGAGAAAGCAGAGGGATAGATGACAGCACAGATTCAGGAATGTTACTTCTGGTCTCTGAGTCCATGATGCTCAAGGCATTTCCCCAATCTTGATGGTCCCTGTCATAGAGACTGGGGAAATGCCTAGAGCATCATGGGACAGTGGATAGGTGGGAGAGTGGCATCACTTCCAGGTGATCAAATCAGAAGTGACATTGCTGTGTATGTGGTGCTCCCAGTCCACACATTCTGCATCCCCCATTTTCTCATTCAGGAAGTCCTGAAAAATCAAAGAAATCTGGGATTTAACTTCTAGACAGATTGAAAAGTGCTGATGTAACTATATTTGATGGTTAGTGGGCAATAATTTTTTAACAGGTGATAATGTTATTTAGTATTATTATTTATTAATAGCCTACCTTCGTTACTGGCACTCAAGGTGGATCACAAGATATAAAATAGCATGCAATGGTATTGTTACCATTCCACATATCAAGCATGAAAAAATCAAAACAATCCAAAGAGGTCAAAAGTGAAGAATTTTGAGGTAAAGTGTTCACATTTGAACTGTAGACTGGAATTCTGAGTTCAAAATTTCTCTCTTAGCTCAGCTCTGACAATGAGATCACATGGTACCTTGGAAGTGTAAAAAAGAAGAGAGATAGAAAAGCTATTAAGTCCTTTCAGCAAATCGGTTCCACTTTATAATTCATATATTCCTGAAGGATAATGGGGCCAGTTTATGGTTGCCATTCTCCAGGAGGTGGCTGGCATTACAACTGATGTCATGGTATTACAACTACACCATAGAGGTTTTTATCCAAATGCTAGAGTGTCCCCCACACAACATGCCTGGCACAATTATGTCACTTCTGGGTGATGTCACCACACTGGGCACATCAGGTGATGATGGCACTCTTCAAGGGCAGGGTTGGTGGGTTGGAAGCCCCAAAATCAGGAGAACCCCACCAGGCGACCCCCTCCCTGCCACCCCAGTTCCACCATGTTGTCAGGTCAAACTACAGATTTCTGAAGTATTTCAGTACTTGGAAAAGACCAGCTCTATGTGCCAGCAGTGTAACCAGTACTGGTGGAGTAAGAACATAAGAGAAGTCATGTTGGATCAGGCCAATGGCTCATCCAGTCCAACACTCTGTATCACACAGTGGCCTATACACACACACACACACACACTGATGGACCTCTGCTCCATATTTTTATCCAATCCCCTCTTGAAGCTGGCTATGCTTGTAGTCGCCACCACCTCCTGTGGCAGTGAATTCCACATGTTAATCACCCTTTGGGTGAAGAAGTACTTCCTTTTATCCGTTCTAACCTCACTGCTCAGCAATTTCATTGAATGCCCAGGAGTTCTTGTATTGTGAGAAAGGGAGAAAAGGACTTCTTTCTCTACTTTCTCCATCCCATGCATTATCTTGTATACCTCTATCATGTTACCCTGCAGTCGATGTTTCTCCAAGCTAAAGAACCCCAAGCGTTTTAACCTTTCTTCATAGGGAAAGTGTTCCAAACCTTTAATCATTCTAGTTGCCCTTTTCTGCACCTTTTCCAATGCTATAATATCCTTTTTGAGGTGCGGTGACCAGAGTTGCACACAGTACTCCAAATGAGAGTGCACCATTGATTTATACAGGGGCATTATGATACTGGCTGATTTGTTTTCAATTCCCTCCCTAATAATTCCCAGCATGGCATTGGCCTTTTTTATTGCAATTGCACACTGTCTTGACATTTTCAGTGAGTTATCTACCACGACCCCAAGATCTCTCTCTTGGTCAGTCTCTGCCAGTTCACAACCCATCAACTTGTATTTGTAGCTGGAATTCTTGGCCTCAATGTGCATTACTTTGCACTTGGCCACATTGAACCTCATCTGCCACCAATAGGTATCTGCAGTACTGGCTGCACAGTTACTGCAGACACCTATTGGATAACGCCAGTAACGCCACTGAAGGTCTTTGTCACACCCCCTGTTTCTGGAACAGAGTTGCTGCTTGTTTTAACTTCAGGTTAACTTTTATTGGGTTTATAACTTTGCTACAAAATACAAACAAACATACAGCATTGTTCCACACCTGCATTTTCCCCACAACACTTTCCTTTCTTCCAAGTGATATTAAAAACAGGTTGTCCACACACCCCTGATGTAGCCAATCCTCAAAGAGCTTAAAATAGACCCTGTAATAAGAGCCCTGTAAGCTCTTGGAGGATCAGCTACATAAGAGGGGTGTGGCCTAATATGCAAAGGAGTTCCTGCTACAAAAAAAAAACCCTGGAAGGTTGTGGTTAGGGCTTCCTTAGTCATGAGCATGTTAGTTCTATCAAACATTACAGTTCCCCTGTATTTCTAAGCTTCCACAGAATTGGATCTCCCATATTTTAGACCCCAGAGTTTCCTTTCATTTCAAAAGTTTGGTCTGGCATTGCTGGCTTTCTCTTACAGTGCAGTTAGAAAGCACAGCAGGCTCCCACAAGCTGTTCACTTTTCAGAAACAGAGAGTTAGTTCCCATGTTCAGCTGCCAGATGACTCTGACAAATTTGATGGTGGAATGTCAGAGCAGCAAACTCCAATAATTTTTGACCTTGTGTGAGCTCATAGTGTCAGCACCACAATGGTCACATATGAATACTGATTTCTGGAAGTGAGCCGGCAGCCGAATGTGGGAACTGTCTCTTCATTTCATAATAACCAAAATACATATGTGACTTATGTACGGACCCATGACTCTCAGAAGTCCAGATGTACCGGTATGTTATTCATCGGAAAATGAAATACAATACTTACTTAAGGTTTGGTCCCATTAGACACTTCTGTAGTTTTTGATCTGTGGACCAGCAGATGCTCAAGCTCATAGGAAGTTCCAGTGATAGCTATAAGTCCTGGATCCACATCCACACAAAAACTTATCCATCATGTCTATGGTGTAGTAATCCTGGATCGACAATAGATCCTTGCACTGTATAGAGAATTTCATTGTTTGTGTATGTTTCAGGACACTAAAGCTTTAAAAATGTCTTGGGTAGACAATCCAATTTTTGGGAGCTTTCCTTTGCAGCTGCTATTTTAGTTTGGATGCATGTTATCTGAATCAGAAGTCACCATGTGACACACCAGGAGGCAAAAAGGAAGCAACCCACCCCCACCCCTCAGTTTTCAGTATCACTAACCAGGTGTGTTCTGCTGAGTGTGTGCAGGCCTATTTTGGATTGGGACTGTAGCATAACGGGGGGGGAGGGGGGAGGACTTACACCTCCCTCCTGCATCATCTATTTTCCAAGATGGCAGATATGGTTATGCACAGGAAGGCGTCCCAGAACTGGATTCCTTTTTTTCCCCTCAAGAGGCAAGCACTCATGCGCACAAGTGCTCCAGCACTCTGAATGGTTTATTTTTTTAAAAAAAAAACCACTGGGACCAGCTCAGGGCAGCTTGGCACTTCCATACCACCAAGTCGCCTCGCTTACACCCTTCCTCGTCCAGAGGGCAGGGAGGCAACTGACGGCCGGCTCAAAGATTTGCTACCACTTTGGAAGTGGTATTTTTTTGAGCCGGTCTCAGTCAGATGCCTGGAGAATGGGGTGGGGACGGGAGGAGGACGGCCGGCAGATGTTGCCATTTGCACAGATTTTTTGGGGTCGACTTCAGAGGCATCTGAGTCGACCCAAAGTGCCGGTCTGTAATCAGCCAATGAAACCAAATACACTATTTGCTTCCCCTGAATAAAATGGCTGCTTTGGTGGGTGGACCATAGCATTGTACCTCCTTGAAACCCCTCTCTTCCCCAAACCCTGCCCTCCCCAGACACTTCCTTCAAATCTCCAGGTATTTCCAAACCCAGAGACGGCAACCCTATTTGGGAAGGAGACGAGAAGGATGAGGGAGGGGGAAACACACATATCCCCATGGAAACTAGTGGCAAGGAACACACAAAAAAATGCCTTCGTTAAACTGAAGACAAGAAATAAAACACAGGGAGCACTTTTGGAACTGGAGAGCCAGTTTGGTGCAGTGGTTAAGTGTGTGGACTCTTATCTGGGAGAACCGGGTTTGATTCCCCACTCCTCCATTTACAGCTGCTGGAATGGCCTTGGGTTAGCCATAGCTATCGCAGAGCTGTCCTTGAAAGGGCAACTGCTGTGAGAGCCCTCTCAGCCCCACCCACCTCACAGGGTGTCTGTTGTGGTGGGGAGAAGATATAGGAGATTGTAAGCCGCTCTGAGTCTCTGATTCAGAGAGAAGGGCAGGGTATACATCTGCAGTCTTCTTCTTATCTGCCAAGGAACCCCTGTGATCCCTGCCGAGCAGTGTGGGGCATGATTGAGAAGACACGAACTATTCCCAGGGGCTGCTTGGACTTCAGCATTAGCCACTGTGCCCTGAGAATGGGTGATGGAACACATGCAGCACCCTCCTGTGGCCATGGATTCTGGAGGGAGATCAGCAAGGAAGATTTCATGGAAGTTCATTTGCTATTAGGAGTTTCTGAAGAACCTGAGGTTGAAACCTGCTGCAATAATAGGTTGAAACCTGCTGCAATAATAACATCTTTATAGTAACTAACGGTAAGCATGCAATATTGATAACACTGTATTTTTAAAAAAATATTAGATTGTTTGATATATATCATGCAATAGAACTTAGCCCCGCCCTTGGTAGCCCAGGGTAGCCCAATTTCATCAGATCGCGGAAGCTATGCAGGGTCAATCTTAGTTAGTATTTGTATGAGAGACCATTAAGGAAACTGAGAGTTGCTCCACAGAGGCAAGCAATGGCAAACCACCTCTGAACATCTCTTGCCCTGAAAACTTGACATAAGTCGCCATAAGTCAGCTGTGACTTAATGCCAAGTTGATCATTCAACTTTGTCAATTTTGGTAGCCTCAGTCAAGAGACTCAAACATCCGAGATCTTCAAAAAATATAACTTGAGGCTAAATAGTTACATTCCCACCAATTTGATTTTTAGGTTTCTTATTCATAATTCAAATTGAGGAGCAAAACTGGAAATGCTTGTCGCTTATTAGAATGGTCAATCTGATGAGATCAGGAAGGCCCACATTCTCTTCACATGCCTGAAATAGTGTCTGTCTCTTTGAATATGCTGTTTTATGATGTTTTAACTCTGATGTTTGTTTTTACTGTTGTACGCCACCCTGAGCCCGCTTGCAGGATAGGGCAGGGTATACATTTTAAAAAATTAAATTAAAATTAAATTAAATTGGACAAAATGGACAGAACTGAATTGTTCAAGAAGGCATCTGTATAACAGGGAATGAGATTGTAGTCAGCTTTTCAGAAATTTCAGGCAGTATTCATTGCTTTGTTCCTTGCTTTCCTTGCTTGGTTACACTGTCTTTATTGCATCGTTCCGCCATTTTGAAATCCAGTTTTATTCACTGATGGTTGTATGCAGTGTTCCCTCTAAGCTGAGTTAGTGTGAGCTAGCTCACAGATTTTTAGCCTCCCATTCACAGATTTTTGTCTTAGCTCAGGAAGGATGACCCCAGAACACACTAATTTATGCAGTAGCTCACAACTGTAATACCAGTAGCTCACAAAGTAGAATTTTTGCTCACAAGACTCTGAATCTTAGAGGGAACATTGGTTGTATGTTTTATGCTGTTTTTATTCAATTGTTTCAATTGTGTAATGATGGTGATGATAATGATATTGGATTTGTATCCCGCCCTCCACTCTGAGTCTCAGAGTGGCTCACAATCTCCTTTAACTTTCTCCCCCACAACAGACACCCTGTGAGGTGGGTGGGGCTGAGAGGGCTCTCACAGCAGCTGCCCTTTCAAGGACAGCTCTGCCAGAGCTATGGCTGACCCAAGGATATTCCAGCAGATACAAGTGGAGGAGTGGGGAATCAAACCTGGTTCTCCCAGATAAGAGTCCGCGCACTTAACCACTGCACCAAACTGGTGTATGCCTGGACGGTGAGAAAGGCATATAAGTGAAGTAAATAAGTCAATATTTTATTTACTTTCATTATAACCCCTCCTCTCCCCAAACCCCACCTTCCTCAGTCTCCACTCCCTAAATCTCCAGGTATTTTGCAACCCAAAGCTGGCAACGCTATTATCATAAGTCAGCTTTGACTTGACAACACTTTCCACCACCACCAAGGCACGACAACCATAATGCAGAAAGGTAGAAGATAATGCAGTAAAGGTAAGGTGATACATACAATAAACATTGCAATACACTCTAGTCCTATCTTTAAAAGGCAACCTCCTGATCTTTTCCATTACAAATTTGCAACTATTCATTTCATCTGTGGCCTTGGTGCATATCTTGTTCTGCTGCTCAGGAAATGCATGGAGTGGAGAGTGATAAAGGGACAAAGGAAGGATGAGGAAGCCGGCAACATATGGTAGGAAAGCCCTCCCCTGCTGCCTGAGGTCAGGCCCCATTTATAGTGCAATCCTAAACAGAAGTACATCTGTTTCCATTGGTGTAAACAGGCTTAGAAAGGGGGTCTGTTAGATTGCACTGTTAGAAACAGGAGTAGCCTTGATTATAGGGCTCTTTTGGTGTATCCTTAGGGTTGCCAGGTTCATCCTGGCAACTGGTGGAAGATGGAGGACTTATCAGGAGAAAGAGGAAGGCTCAGGCCATGACACTGACATCACACAGGAAGTGATGTCATAACACACAGGAAGTGCTGTCCCTATAATGCTCTAGTATTTGGGCAAAAACTCTATGGTAAAAATGCCTTGTACCATAGAGGTTTTGCCCAAATACCAGAGTGTTGCCCAGACATCAGTGGTGTGATGATGTCACTTCCTCTGTGACACCAGCAACATGGCCTGAGCCTTCCTCTTTCTACTGATAAGTCCCCCCACCAGCATGGAGGACAGGTCCTGGCAACAAAGAGCCTCTATTTCCATGGGGGGTCTAGCAGCCTTATACGTCTCCTATTGTGCACATAGTCTATATTCATTCATTAGGAGAAGGTGTTTGTAAACTTCCTGCATCATGCAGAGAATTGGACTAGATGACCCTGGAGGTCCCTTCCAACTCTATTATTCTATATTTCTATCCTTGCCCATCCAACTGAGGAATCTAACAATCTAGGTAGCAGTTCTGTCTAGTGCAAAAATTGAAACTGAAGCCTAAATCTCAATACTGTCTTCAGATCGTAAATATAAAGCATTTGAGATTTCCTTTTTCTTTAAGGTCTATTATGAGGTCAGAGAAACCCAACACAGCAGTCAAAAATAAGGATGGATGTGATCTAGGATTACCAAGTCTGGACTGGGAAATTTAAGGAGATTTTGGAGGTGGAGGGTGAGGTTTAGGAAGGGAGAGACTTAAATGGGATATAATGCCATAGAGTCTACCCCTCCAAAGCAACTGTTTTTCTCCAAGGGAACTGATCGCCGTCATCTGGAGTTCACTTGCAATTCCAGGAGATATCCAGACCCCATTTTATCATCCCTAAAGTGATCCCTTCCCTACAAGGAACAAATATCAGTTTGCTGGTAGATGAGTGCAAAACAGACCCAGTTAATGACCAGTATGATTGTGAAGATGTGGAAGGATATCCTGTGAGCAGCTGAAAAGGTATACAGTACAGTAGAGAAAACCAAGCCTAGATAGCAGTATCTAAGTTGGGGAACAGGCTTTGTGGAGTGGTCGGGGCTCATCGTAGTTAGGGTTGCCAACCCTTGGTGGAGGTGAGAGTTCCCCACCACCAGGCCCTTTTCCAGCTGCCAATCATCTGGCTGGCAGAGATAGTTACTAGGAGAAAGAGGAAGGTCCAGGCCACATGGCCAGCATCTCATTGGATATTATGTCATCACAGCAGCAACATTCAAACAACGCTCTGGTATTTTTGCAAAAACTCTGGTAAAAACAGCTTTTACTATAGAGTTTTTGCCCAAACATCAGAGCAGCACAGTGATGATGCAGCGTGATGATGTCACTTCCTATACAACACTGGTGATGTGGCCTGGGCCTTCCTCTTTCTCCTAGTTAGTCCCCCCATCATTCCCCACTGGTTGCCAGGAGGGACCTGGTAACCCTAGTGGCAGAACATCCTGCTTTTCGTGTGGAAGGTCCCAGGTTCAATCCCTGGCAGCTCTGATTTAAAAAGATCAGGTGAAAGACCTTGACCTGAGACCCTGGGGGGCTGCTGCTGGTCAAGGTAGACAACACTGGCCTTGAAAGAGCCAGGATCTGACTCAGTATAGGGCAGCTTTGTGTGCCAGAATGCCTCAAGCCCAGGCTGTTGATGCTACCTCCTGCTCCAGCCCTCAATATCATTACATCTCCGTGCCCTTGTTCCCCAGTACCTCCATTTCAATTCCGTTTATTGCTGTCCATTCCCATCAGCGGCTCAGATTCATGCGCTGTATCATTAAAGAGACACATGGTTTATTTACTCATTAGCATATCCAGCTGTTAGCTCTCCCTTCTCCCAATATTTCAGGCTAAGTAGCGGCTTGACATAAATAACACCCATTCAACTAGCAGCTGAAGGATATTGTAAATATAGAACTCTTAAGATACAATCCCTCTTTAAAAAAAAAAAACACGCTCTGTACAATCTCGGGTTAGTAGGGGGCGGGATGGGATGGGAGACTGGAGAGGGGGGGAGGCCAGGACTCCCGATCGCTGTTAGAAACATAGGCCCATTAAAATGAGTGAAATACAGCTTTATTAAATGGATGGCATTACCTCAGGAACGATGAATCATAAAGTTTCTCTTTTTCGGTATTACAATATGATACAACCTTTTAAACTTTAATCATTTGCCTCATATTCCCAGCAGTCAGCCATCAGGTCTCTGGACTCTATGGCTGATTGAATTAAGATGAGCCAGCTGGGGAACCGTTGGCTCCCCTTCCCCTGGAGGCTCCGGAGCGGTCAAGGGGAGGTAACTGAAGCTCCTGCCAGGAGAGCTCATACTGCATTTGCATGCTAGAAAAGTGCCTAGAGATATTAGAGCTCTTGCCTTAACAAAGGCTGGTGCATTTGAACATGTTATGAACACAATAAGCTGCCGCTTACTGAATCAGACCCTTGGTCCATCAACTTCCATAATGTCTACTCTAGACATCTCCCAACCTTTTTGAACATGTGAGTACCATTGAAATTCTGATGGGGGGCAGTAGACACAATCACAAAATGGCTGCCACAGGAGCTGAAGCCGATCACAAAATGGCTGCTGCAAGAGGTAGACCCAATCACAAAACGTCAGGAAGCAAGGCTATATATAACTCTAATAGTGCCCGAATGACGCAAATAGCACCTAATGACAGACTCTCACCATTAAGGATACATCAGTCTCCAATTCTGACATATTTGTTGCCTTTTCTGTCCCCTCCCCCTGCAGTTGAGCCCAGGCAGATGATGGCCATGAAACCAAGCTTGTTATCCTTTTAATCTGTTAAAAACGTCTTGACTGTTTTGCATGCTAATTTGCTGCCCATCTGGGGTTGCTAGGTCTGTGTTGGAAAATTCCTGAAGACTTTGGGGGTGGAGCCAGGAGATGGTGGGGTTTGAGGAGGGAATGGGCTTCAGCATGGTACAATGCCGTACAGTCCACCTTTCAAAGCAACTGATCTCTGCTAGCTGGAGATTGTAAAAAGTGGGAGATCTGCAGGTCCTACCTGTAGGCTGGCAGCCCTATGCCCGCCCTCTATAGATACGACTGCACTTTTTCATTTTATAGAAAAAGAGATGCCAGAGCTCATTAGCACAAGTCATTCGCATAACTTATTTGCATATCCCACACACCCTTGACATCACCGGAAGGTGTACTAAAGTGTATCAGCCCAACATGTACCTTAAAATGCTTCTTGAATTATAGTTGTCAATAAAACCTTCCTCCCATCATACTTTTTAAATTACTTTCTTCTGTGTGGCCACAGTGACATGATGAAGATTTCCATCTGTCTGCTTTATATGTTTTGGTTATTTTCCCTTTTTTTGTGGGAGGAAATACTAGAAAGTTTATCAAATCTTAGAGTTCAGCAAAATTCTCACAGCAGGTTTGAACAATGGAGCCCAGAAGTATTTTTTTTTCTTGTTGGGGGGGGGGGGGGAGAAAGAAAGAGCACAATAAAATTTAGAGGTTCCGGAGCTCTGCTCCTGTGAGCTCCTGCCCAAAATGAGGCCTGTCTTTGGGTGCCATGAGGCCCATCGGCCCACACTGGAAAATCCAGTCTACTCAGACTGGCAATGGCTCTCCAGGGTTTCAGCTAAAGGTCTTTCAAATCACCTACCACATGGTCATTCTAGCTGGAGATGCTGGGGGTTGAACCTGGGACCTTCTTCATGTCAAGCTTATGTTCAGCTGTTGAGTCACAGCCCCATCAGGTTCCAAGGTTATCACCAGTGTGCTCTTGCAAGTTGTAGTCATCTTGCTACTAATAATATGTATTCTTTCTATCGTGTGCAGGGTGTTTGGTGCTGCTTTGCTAGTTCAGCTTCACAACAATCTAATGAGCCACCACCTCCTTGAGGCTCGGGGCACTCTGAGAATTTTGAGAAAGGTGTAGGACAGGGGTAGCCAAACTGTGGCTCTTTCACACATATTGTGTGGCTCTCAAAGCCCCCAGCCAGGCTTGGAGAATACATTTAAAGTTAAAGTTGCTTTCTTTCCATCTCTCCCTCTTTCCTCCCTGCCCCATCTATCTTCCTTCCTTCCCCCCAAACATCTGATATTCATGTCTTGTGGCTCTCAAACATCTGATTTAGTCTATGTGCCTCTTGCATTAAGAAAGTTTGGCAACCCCTGGGATGGGGTGGGGGACGTCTCTTGCCCTGCTGCTCTGGCTCCCTCCCTCACTCAATGTAGAAGCAAAAGCAAAGCTGGGGGAAGAAGAGATGGCATAGTATGGCACTATAGGACTTCCCCTAATCTCTATGGTTTCTACCACAGAGATGAGGGAAATTCCTAGAGGGTTGCACTATATCATTTCCCCCCCAATTTCTCTCTCCCAAATACTCTCAACCCCTGTTCCAGAATAGGCAATCCTAGGAAGCAATTACAAAAGATTGTGAGATCCCAAACCAAGCATTCAACTATGAGAGCGGTTCTTTCTGAATGAACATTAAATAACAGTTTGGGACAACCAGAAGATAGCCAGTAGAATTTGATTACTCTGGTTCATTTCTTGAGTTAACTAGCAGTGGTGGGACCATACATCCTTATCCATAATTATGTTTTGAAAGCATTTAAGAGAGCCAGTTTGGTGTAGTGGTTAAGTGTGAGGACTCTTATCTGGGAGAACCGGGTTTGATTCCCCACTCCTCCACTTGCACCTGCTAGCATGGCCTAGGGTCAGCCATAGCTCTGGCAGAGATTGTCCTTGAAAGGGCAGCTGCTGAGAGAGCCCTCTCCAGCCCCACCCACCTCACAGGGTGTCTGTTGTGGGGTAGGAAGGTAAAGGAGATTGTGAGCCGCTCTGAGACTCTTCGGAGTGGAGGGCGGAATATAAATCCAATATCTTCATCTTCTTCTTAAGACAAAGCAATGGATTTTTTTAAAAAATCCTGTGATTATTTCCTGTTCTATTTTCTACACATTTGAGCACCGCTGTTCATTTACGTGGATGCTGCCTCTCTAAGTAAAAGAACCTAAAATAACCATGTGAATCATTCTGGGTCTTTAGACTGTCTTGGTCTCTCAAGATGGCAGCGTGTGGCTGGTCTATAAATAGCCGCCGTGGTGTGGCAAAGCCGACACTGAGATTTAAGTGACGCCACACAACAAGCCTCTGCTGACACACAGTTTCTATTTTTATGAGCTTAGCAATAGATCCCACGTCAGTCATCGGTATTAAAAGAAGCTTCACAGAAGTTTCCGTTCAGCCCAGCTCCCTTGGCTTTCTGCTCAAAAGATCAAGGACAAACACCAGCCACCCCAACCTGCTCTAGATTTTGCATAACAAAGAATCCACTCCACATGGAACAAGGCAGGAGTCTGTGTTTCACAAATACATGGATCTCTCCCCATTTTCACCTCAAAAAGAAAAATAAACCATCAATCGAGGAAGACTTTCACCTGCTACTAGTGCAAAAAGATTCAGTATGTGTTTTCCCCATACAGCTGTGACATCTCCATGTGGAGGCACACATTCCACTGAGAAAATGTCTGCTTGTGCTAGAGCTCCTTTACATGGATGCTGTAGCGCTGGAGCTCTACATCAGTTAGCCACGTTCTTGCTCAAAAAAAGCCCTGTCACAGGTTCTTAAACTTTTTATGTGCTGTGAACTTCCTTGACAGTCTGGTGAAACCTATGGACCCCTTTCTCAGAATAATGTTTTTAAATGTTTAAAATAAAATACACATAGGGTTACAAAAAAACCCAACTATACTGAAATACAGATATGAAAATGATTTTTTTTAAAAAAAATGGTGATGTAGTAATATATGTGCTTCTTTATTAACACATTAAATAACGGTTTGAACTTAGCTGGTCTATACTTGTAGCCTATATTTATAGCCTGCGCGTCTATGTATGTTACAAAAGGCTATGCCTTCTCACAGAGAAAACATTAAACAATGAACAAAAGATTGTAGATAGGGAATACTGGAAAGCAGGGCTTTTGTTGTAGAAAAAGCCCAGCAGGAACTCTACGTATTAGGCCACACCCCCTAATATCACCAGTGTTTCACACGGGACTTTTTTTGGAGAAAAAGCCCAGCAGGAACTTATTTGCATATTAGGCCACACACACCCTGATACCAAGCCAGCTAGAACTGCATTCCTGCTCCAAAAAAGCCCTGGAAAGCAACTTATATGACTGAGTCATGTGAGAATATGAGACTTCACTATGGTGACTGAACAACTACTAGGCAGAGAGTTGCCCAATAGTTGCCTGGCTATGTTACACAAGCATCTGTAGAAAGGAAGACTGTGATCATGTGTAATCTAGCAGCAGGTCTAACAACTAGGGCTGCCAAGCTCCCGGTCCGAGCAGGGGTTCTCCCGCCTTGGAGGTTTCCAACCCGCCAGCCTACACCCGGATGTGACATCATCGTGCCGGTGACATTGCGTGCCAGCTGCTTTAGGCGTTTCCAGGAAACTCTATGGTACAACAGGTTGGTACAATATAGAACTAATGGTACAATGGTACAATATAGAACAATATGGTATAATATAGAACTAAAACCCGCCATCTGGATATATTATATTTTATACTACATTTTAAATTACCTCAACTGTTAGATTGCTTTAATGATTTTATTGTATTTGTTGTTCATACTATGTTTTGTTAATTGTTATTAGCCACCCTGAGCCTGTTAGGGGAGGGTGGGATATAAATGAAATAAATAAACAAACTGCTTAAAGATGGGCATAAATAGTGCATAAACTGCTTAAAGATGATCAAGTCAGGAGCACTTCCCATTTGCACCCTGCTTCTTACTAATCTCCAGTAGATAGTGAGGGAGGGAGGTTCAAGGGGAAGCACATTGTCACCAGGGGTTGTTTTCTAGAAAAATAGGTAGTGGAGCTCATTAGCATAACTCATTAGCATATGCCACACACGCCCTCTAACCCTCTAACATCATCGAAAGTACACCATAAGGCACCGCCCACCACACAGGTTTCACCGCAAAAGAATCTCCAATCCAGAACCGGCAATCCTACCTGAGGAAAAATTGTTTTAAGAGCACAAAGAAAACAATCAAGATGTTAATGGTTTCATAATAACAAACATTTATTATAAAATCAACAACTCTAAAATTAATGATAAAACTTTTGTGAACATTTTTTATTGAACTTTTTCATATAATCAAGAAATGTAAACGTAGAGGAATCCATCAGTATTTCCATATACAATTTTGTAATCAGAGGCAGTTAATACATTAAAACAACTAAAAGTACGTTTTGTAACTGATATATAATACTTATTCTGTATTTCTTCTTACTTTTGTTAGCAGATATACATTCTTCCATATATTACATTACTAATACTTCTTATCATTTATATTACTACCATAACTGTAGCGATGTTACAGTCTCAGGGATTTCCTTTTGAAGAATAAGATAGTCCAAAATTGGGTACCAAATAGTATAGAAGAAGAAGAAATTGGATTTATATCCCGCCCTCCACTCCGAAGAGTCTCAGAGCGGCTCACAATCTCCTTTACCTTCCTCCCCCACAACAGACACCCTGTGAGGTGGATGGGGCTGGAAAGGGCTCTCACAGCAGCTGCCCTTTCAAGGACAACCTCTGCCAGAGCTATGGCTGACCCAAGGCCATGCCAGGAGGTGCAAGTGGAGGAGTGGGGAATCAAACCCGGTTCTCCCAGATAAGAGTCCACACACTCAACCACTTCCAGTCAGAGTTTAGAAGTCAGAGTATAAAAGTCAGAGTTTTCCACTTCTATAAATGATAAAACTTAATATCACAGATGATGAGACAGGATCTTCAGTGCCCCTCAGGATGGGTGTACTGAGTGCACAAAGGCAATTTTAGCAACAGCATTCGTTGTCACAAAGAAGAAAGATAAGAAAGTCCCAAATGTTAAAGACAGTCCTCCGAAAAGCCAGGGATTACGCAGCTGCACCGGTTTATTCAATGATCAGACAAAGGAAAGATAGGTGAGGAGGGGGAGGTGGAACTCTCCAGAAAGCTTCAGGAGCTGCGCTGAGGTGAGCTCCTGCTGAATCCGAGGCCTGACTGTTACTCCCCGAGTCGTTAAAATGAGATATTTGCTGCCAGGAGACATAACAATGACCGATAACAGATATCTTTAAAGGGATTAGACAGATCCATGGAGGAAAGGTCCATCATTGACTACTGGCCAAGATGACTAAAGGTAGCCTCTGTATGCCACCAATAGAAGCAACATCAGGAGCCTCTATGCCCGATTCATTGGCCCTCCAAGGCAACTGGTTGTCCATTGAGTGAAACAGTAGCTAGACTAAATTCATCACTCGTCTGATCCAACAGGGTGTCAAGTCCCCGGACTTCCAGTTAGCAACACACTCTTGAGTTTAAACAAGATTTGCTTATTGATATACTGGAGACACAAGGCAAGACGGCCCTTGTGAAAACTGACAATGGCGGGAAAGCATCTCTTCATTTATCTTTAGATATACCATTACATTTCCAAGCAAAAAGCGCCAAGCTTTGGACCCTTCCCCCAGAGTCCCATTCCTATGCCCTGTTGCAGGTGCAGACTGAATTCCTGAGAACTAGACAGCAATCTTGAGCTCCCTAGGAACTAGGCAGAATGATACTTGTACTCGTTACAAGGAGAGATAGCATGTAGCCGCAAAAGCAGAAACAATAGCATAGCAGTAAATGAGGTTACTGTAGGGCATACCCTGGGCCTTCAACCATGGCAAGAGACCCCCTTGACACAGGGCACCACTTAAGATCCAGCCATAGTCTTACTCAGTTCCCTTTCATATTATCGCTCTTCTTAACAGTTCCCCCTTATTATTATATGTCCCATATGGGTTTTGTCCAGGAAGGTGGTCTTCAGAGTAGCCCTTTCAGTGGTGAAAGAGAACCCCTTGCTCTCTTTAAAGCTGGTCGGATCCAATCCTTTATATTCCCTGTCCTGTAATCTGACTGAATCCAAATCCAATAAAACCCCATGGAGGTTGTGTCAACTGCACATAAGGTTTTCAGCGTTCGTGTGAGTTTGAATCTGCAAGTGTCTCCATTTGTGTCTTGTGTTTATGTTTACAACTAGTAGTTAATTAGCGTAGAGCCAATTAAATATTGTGTAGAAATTCCTGCTAGAGAAAGAGGAGGTAGTACTCTAAATAAGAGGTTCTAAGTTTCTCTGTTGGTAGTTTAATTGTGGTTACTGCATGCTTTTAGTCATTTAAACAGTTTTGGAGAACTTTCTGTTTCTTTGTTCTAGAGATCAGAAGGGTTTTAACTAAAATGATGTTCAGATCAGGAGAAGTTCATTAGACAGTTTACTCTTTATTATTTTATATTCCAATGTAACCCTCCCTTTTATTTATTAGTAAAATTTTCTTTTTAATCAAACACACAAACTGTGCCAATTTTATTCCCATTGAGCATTTTTAGTGCTCTGATAATTTTCCCAACAGTTTGGGCACATGTTAAATCAAATCAAATTTGTTGTTGTTCAGCCATACAGTCGAGTCCGACTCTTTGCAGCCCCATGGAAAAAGTCACGCCAGGCCCTCCTGTCTTCCCCCATCCTCTGAAGTCTACTCAAATTCTTGTTTGTTACATCAGTAACAAATACCAAGTATCATAAAGCTTGTATCAGAGATTGAGCTGGAGATCCTGAATTCCAGGCTTACCTCAAATACAAAACTGCTGCATGAATTTTTGGCAAGCCACGATTTTCTCAGCATCATCTAATATAAGGCTAATAATTTAAATTATTGCTCACCTGCCCTCTTTCTCAAACATTACCTCTGCTCTAGGGGATTACATTTAGAAAATATTCATTTTAATTTTGCTTTGGTATTTCAGAAAGGGCATGATTGTCATTTCTCCAAATCTCAGTGGTACTGAATTGATACCACTTCAGAAGTCTATTTTAGGGGAGCCAGTTTGGTGTGGTGGTGAAGTGTGCAGACTCTTATCTGGGAGAACCGGGTTTGATTCCCCACTCCTTCACTTACAGCTGCTGGAATGGCCTTGGGTTAGCCATGGCTCTTGTAGAAGTTGTCCTTGAAAGGGCAGCTAATGTGAGAGCCCTCTCAGCCCCACCCACCTCACAGGGTATCTGTTGTGGGTGGGGGGAGAAGACATAGGAGATTGTAAGCCACTCTGAGTCTGTGATTCAGAGAGAAGAGTGAGGAACAAATCTGCAGTCTTCTTTTTTGGAGGGGTAAGAATATCAGGAATTGGTAAACCTGACCTCCATCTGCAAGCCAGGTCCATCATTATAGTTTTCATGGGGCAGTAGACCTGACATCTGGAGGATGGAAGCCAAATCTACTGCCACTGTTTCAATTAAATATCTCAGGTGTACCCAGCCTTTTTGAACCTGTGAGCAACTTTGGAATTCTGATGCGGTGTGGTGGGCACAGCCACAAAATGGCTGCTGCAGGTGGTGGAGCCAGGCACAAAATGGCTGCTGCAGCTTACCTTCATTCATACAGTGAAGATGCTTGTGGTGTAGTGGCAGCTGCTTCTAAAGCAACATATTCTGAAAAAGCATAGAGCCACTCAAATATTAAAAGTCAGCATGGTGTATTGGTTAAGAGTGGTGGACACTAATCTGGAAAACTGGGTTTGATTCCCCACTCCTCCACATAAAAGCCAGCTGAGTGACCTTGGGTCAATCACAGCTCTCTGAGTTGTTCTCTCAAGGGAAGTTCTTGAAAGAGCTCTCGCTGTCCCACCTCTCTGGGGAGAGAAGGGAAGGTGATTGTAAACCACTCTGAGGTATAAATCCAACTCTTCTTCTTCTCTCAAATGCTCAATGAGAGTGCTTGTTGGCTGCACCCACTGTCTAAAAATGCTTGGCAGGCACCAGAAAAAGTGTTGGTGGGCATCACAGTGCCCAGGGTCCCACTTTGGGAACCCCTGAAGTATCTGAATACACAGCCCTCGTTTGGGTGGGAATAGGAAACAAAGAATAAAAACGATTTTAAAAACTTTCATTTGCTGCATGGTAGGAGAAATAGGAGATGAAAGCTTAACAATTTTTTCAAGAAACCTGGAACAGTACAGATATTCTTCTAAAACTGATGAAAATTACAGCTGCATGTGCTTTTTTCCCTTGTGTTTTATTAAATCAAGACTCAAAGTTATTTCTCTGCCTTTTAGTTCCTCACACAGACTAAAATAATTAAAATGAATGATTTAAAAAGAAATGCTTAGAAATGCCAGGACTACCAGGCATTGAAAACCGTTGGTGGTACATATGACATCCAGAGTCCAGATGCTAGGATACTGCCCACTGAAAGCAGTGGAAGCGGAGAACCAAAAACTACCCCAAATTTTTCCAGTTGTGAATTTCAGACTCCTGAAAATTTCAGAAGTGCTGTTTGCCATTTTGGACATCCCCAACTTGAGCTGGAAAAAAATTGGGGCATAATTTCAGCTCAGAAATATCCTAATTAGGGTTGCAAATCTTCAGGTGGTAGCTAGAGGTCTCCCATTATTACAGCTGATCTCCAGACAACAGAGATCAGATCCTCTGGAGAAAACGGCTCTATGGCATTTATACCCTGCTGAAGCCAGGGCCAGCCATGGACTGTCTGGCACCCAAGGCAAGGCTAACTTCTGATGCCCCCCTCCTTCACTGAAAACATCATCAAGTCACATGGGGAGTGCCCTATTTGGCACCCCCAGAAGGCCAGCACCCTAGGCAATTGCCTAGTTTGCCTAGCTGAAGCCCTCCCTCCCCAAACCCCGCCCTCCTCAGGCTCCATCTCCCAAATCTCCAGGTATTTCCCAAACCAGAGCTAGCAACCCTAATCAGAATGCACATCTCTACTGTGTTCACATGATGATGCTATTTGTGGACGAGAGAAGGCAGATGATGCATCCCAACAATTGCTTTCCATTGCAGCCCGTCTTGATGCATGGCGTCCTGTTCTGAGCCGCAGCCATCATTTCAGGAGCGCAGGAGGTTGCTGGGGGAGGAGAGAATGAAAAATCGCTTTCCTGAAGTTGCTGCACCGACATAACTTCATCTCCAGACTCCTGGCTTGTACAGTGGAAAGTAAAATGCTGCACTATGGGAGGAACCCCTTATATGGAAACAAAATCAGCCATCAACGATGTTCCCTCTAAGCGGCAGAGTCTTGTGAGCAAAAATTCTTCTTTGTGAGCTACTGGCACTAAAGTTGTGAGCTCCTGCATAAATTATTGTGCTCTAGGGTCATCCTTCCTGAGCTAAGACAAAAATGTGTGAGCTGGAAGCTAAAAATCTGTGAGCTAGCTCACGCTTACTCAGCTTAGAGGGAACATTGGCCATCAGCCTCAGATTGCTGAACCCAAGTTCACAGACTGTAGAGTCCACACATTTTAACCCCAACTTAACTGGTGGAAGGAGTGGACACTGATATGTCACATAGTGCTAGTACAGTGTCAGAGTCTCAGGGGAGGGCAGTAGAGAGTTAGTAAAGGGCTAGATAGGGTGCTCCCTGACTCTTCCTTTACTCACTCATCTTGCTTTCTCTTTGTTACCCAGAATGCTGCTCTCCTTCCTTCTGCTCATTTGCCTTCTTTCTCTTCTTCTGTCCACCATGACAGCTATATTCGCTTTCTATCATCCCTCTCCATCCTAGCTTGGATAGCTAGTTAGAAGCCTTTACTCTGCCTTTCCTATCTCACATGGAGTTCTCTTACAATAAAAAGCTTCTATTTCTTTTCTAAGAAACAAGCCTCAAGCAGCCATACTATAGAATTCTGCAGCACAGAGACTCAACTCTGCTTTGCTAACAGCTTCACCAAGAGAAACATTCACATTTCAGCAACACGAAGGAATGGCTTACACTAAGAATGTGCACAGACCAGAAAAATGCAGTTTGTGGCCAAACCACGAACCAAATCAAACCGGGAGGTTTGCTCACAAACTGAACCAGTTCATGGGTCATGGCCCTGCAAACATCATTGAAAGGGACCTCAGTCCTTTTAAACAGGGTTTGCAGAAAACCAAAAAAACATTCAATGGCAGGAAGCAGCATGATCCCTGCTGCTCAGCTACTTTTACACAAAAAACCCTATGAAGTTTAAGGGATTCAGAGCCTTTTTAAAGTCCTGCTTTCTTCTCTGTCCACAAATCGCTTTAAAAGTTCATGGAAGTTTGTGATGGTAGACCCCGTCACAAACTTCAGTTCATGAATCACGAACAGGGCAAAATTCATGAAGAATTTTGCTTTGTGGTTCGGTTTGTGCCCATTCCTAGCTTCCAGTCTCTATTACTGGCCACAACTTTATTGCGAAAGATATAATAGCAATGTGCCATCACCCTCTAGATCACAGGATGACTACAAGATTAATAAGTGCTTTGAAGCTGTCATAATTAAGGATTGATTAGATATGAGTTCAGGAGAACCTCAGAGACCAAGAAGAGTTTCAAGGTATAAGCTTTTTTGAGTCATAGCTCCCTTCATTAGACATGAGGTTTGGACTTAAATCTAACTGTTCAACTGCAGACCAACACAGCTACCTTCAGAAACTATCTTCATAATTAAGGAATTGGCTGCTGGTGAAGTTCCAAATCAGGTTTAGGGTCTTGGTTTTGACCTTTGAGGCCCTGAATGGCCAGGGACCAACATACCTATGGGACCACCTCTCCCCATATGTCCTTCAAAGGGCTCTAAGATCAATGTCGACTGATATCCCCTGGCTCAAAAGATGTCCACCTAGTTTTTCCTAGGACCAGAGCCTTTTCAGTTCTGGTGCCTACCTGGTGGAATGCGCTTCCCAAGAAATCAGGGCCCTGAGGGATCTACTGCAGTTCCACAGGGCCTGTAAGATAGAGCTCTTCCACCAGGGCTTCCAGGACATCCAATTCCATCTGCCCCTCCTACTGTATGCTGGATATTGGTCAGAACTGCCTTTGGTTTCCCCAGAGGTGTGTTAGAAAGTTAAAATGGCCTAGGAGTAGGGTTGCCAACTTTGGACTGGGAAATAACTCAAGACATTTGGGGGGTGGAACCTGAGGAGGGCAAGGGCAGTGATGGGACCTGAGGGCTTTCTCTGAGCAGAAATGCGGCTTGGCATCGGGGGATGTGGCCTAATATGCAAATGAGTTCCTGCTGGGTTTTTTCTACAAAAAGGGGTCCTGCAGGACCTCATTGGTATAGAATGCCATAGGTTCAACCCTCCACAGTGGCCATTTTCACCAGAGAACTGATCTTTGTCATCTGGAGATTGGTTGTAATTCTGTGAGATCTGCAGGACCCATGTGGCAACTGGCAACTCTATCTAGAGGCGAGCCAGGTTTCCTGGGCCCTGCGGGGTAACAAGGCAGCACAGCAGGGAGCAACTGGCACAGCTAAATGATGCCTTCACGACAGCTAGATTTACTGGGATTGGTCACTTTCTCCTGGCTTCCAGAGGCTCTCCAGGGCAACAGCCCACCAGGAGCTTCCCCCGTAAGTTAAATGGCCAGTTGACCCCTGCATTTCCCCCTTGCTTCTCTTCTCTTGCTTTATCTCTTTTCCAACTACTCTGCTTACTCTAGCCTCTTCCCAGGTTCTATGTTGTACATCCACCTTGCTTCTGTTCCTAGGAGCACTGGAATAGTGGCCTTTGAGGTCTGTCTTACCAGCATTCTAGACTTCTCCCCATGAATTTTGGCTCAAGCAATCTTGGAACAAAATATGCATACTCTGTACAGCTAAGCCAGAAATAAAACATTGGCTGCAATCCCACACACTAAATAATTCACTTTCAGTGCACTTTCCAACAGATCTTGCCAGTTTACACAGTAAAACCCAGCTGGAAAGTGCACTGAAAGTGAATCGAAAGTGCGTTATTCAGTATGTGTGATCACAGCCGTTGTTTGCTTGTTTCTCCTGGTAATATGCAAAGTCCAGAGAGGGGAAGTCTGGGATGTTACACAAGAGAATCTCTAGACAAGAGGCCTCCTCTGCAATCAGAAAGGGATACTCCATTAATCTTCATAGCCGGGTTTTAATTGCACACACTTGCATACATCAGCCTTCTTGTTTGCTACACCTGTCACGGCTGACACTCGGGTTTGTGTGCTTGTCATTTGCGAGGACTAATTAGAGGGGCTTGAATTTGTTGGGGAGGTTTCCCGGTGTCAGGTTTTCAAAACGTTTAATCCTCCCCCAGTCCTGATGAGCAGACTAGTAATACCGCCAATTAGGCCACGAGTCTCCAAATGAGAAAGATTTCAGAAAGACTCTCCAAGAACGAAAAGCCTGTTAATTAAGCACCCCTGGAACATCTAGAAAAATATTCTCTCTGTATTTGAATATTCTGCAGTCAAGTGGTTATGCAGAAAGATGAGGGTTGTCAAGGGACCAGAAGAAGCAAACCCACCTGGCTCACTCCTGATAGGGTTGCATGTCCCCAGGTAGTGGCTGGAAATCTCCCAGGGTTACAACAGGCCTACAGAGATCAGTCCCCCCTGGAAAAAATGGCTGTTTTGGAATGTGGACTCTATGGCATTCAGTGTTCCCAGGTCTCCCTTGGCCACCAGCAGGGGTTGGGGGTGGGATTGCCAGATCCAGGTTGGGAAACTCCTGGAAATTTGGGGATGGAGCCTGGAGAGGACAGGGACCTCAGTGGGACACAATGCCATAGAGTCCACCCTCCAAAGCATCCATTTTCTCTAGGAGAACTGACCTCTATAATCTGGGGAAGAGTTGTAATTCTGGGGGATTCCCATGTCCCGCCTAGAGCCCCTGTGCCTACTGTTTGCCCCCCTTCTTGCTAGGGTTGGCAGCTCTGGGTTATTATGTACCTGGGGAATTTTGGGGTGGTTTGAGGAAGGCAGGGTTTGGAAAGGGGGGACCACGATTGGTATAATGCCATAGAGTCCACCTTCCAACATGGCCATGTTCTCTGGTGCCTGGAGATCAGTTGTGATAGCAGGAGATCTGCAGTCGCCACCTGGAAGTTGGCAATAGCAACCCGACTTCTTGCTCACTTGCCTACGAGTCTGTCCCTTGCCCTCTCTCAAGCTCTCATGCCCATCTGCAGTTACAGCAGCCTACAGTGCTTGCATGTCCTCTCTCCGTGGGTGCTGGGGGCAAGTGGGTGCAGCTAGGAGAGCTACTGCCGTGGCCACCAGGAACGCTGATGCTTTGCGCACCACCCACATTCCCTTCTCCAGAAGCATCAGGCAGCACATGAAGCGGGAGCACAGGTGGCAAAGCACTCAGAAGTGAGCAGTGGAACAGTGGGAGCGAGGGCTTTTTTTTGTAAGCAGGAACTCCTTTGCATATTAGGCCACACATCCCTGATGTAGTCAATCCTCCAAGAGCTTACAAGGCTCTTCTTACTGCAAGCTCTTGGAGGATTGGCTACATCAGGGGATGTGGCTTAACATGCAAAGGAGTTCTTCTACAAAAAAAAACCTCTAGGGTAGCAGAGAGCCAGTAGTGGGTCCCACCAGAAGCCATGGGCTCTGGCAGAGTATGCTGACACCACCTCTGATCTGAGTAGATTCGGTAAGCTCTTGGAGGATTGGCTACATCAGGGGTGTGTGGCCTAATATGCAATCGCCTTCCCTTCCTCTCCCCACAACAGACACCCTGTGAGGTTGGTGGGGCTGAAAAAGCTCTGAGGAAACTTTGACTGACCCAAGGCCACACAGCTGGCTGCATATGGAGGAGTAGTGGGGGATCAAATCCGGTTATCCCAGATTAGTGTCCACCACTCTTAAGCACTACACCACAGCTGGCTCTCGGATTTATAACTGCTGACCTCAAGAGAGAGAACACACCTTCCAGGTCCACATCTGGCTACATCTGCCTGCAAGCCCAGCCTGGCTCTGATGTCTTGTATGCAGGGGTGGAATTCTAGCAGGAGCTGCTTTGCATTTTAGGCCACACACCCCTGATGCAGCCAATCCTCCAAGAGCTTACCAAATTGAGCATTGTAAGCTCTTGAAGGATTGGCTACATCGGGGGGGCGGGGGGGTGACCTAATATGCAAAGGAGCTGCTGCTAGAATTCCACCTCTGCTTCTATGAATTTGACTGCCACCATGCACAGCGTTAGAATTCTCCAGGCGGAGGCTACATAAGTACCACAAGACTTTTGGAGGCTCAGAATGCCTGGCAGCTACAAATCTTATTGTGGCAACTCTTTTCCTTTTCACGTAGTTATGGGTGCATCACAGTCTTCCTTCCAAAGCACTCAGCCCCACCCACCTGATAGGATGTCTGTTGTGCGGGGAGAAGATATAGGAGATTGTAAGCCGCTCTGAGTCTCTGATTCAGAGAGAAGGGCAGAGTATAAATCTGCAGTCGTCTTCTTCTTCCAGGCACCCAGACCCCAACACTGAATAAACAATCCGTAAGTGTTGTGATCATGTTCTAGCTTATCAGCTGCTACCGCTTCCCGCACCCCCTTCCTGTCAACTCACGCTGCTTAATTGTTACTCTGTGCCCTGCCTGTGCCAGCTTCAGAGGGCTCCGTGGCATAAACAGCATGAGCTTCAAGAGGCTGACAGGTTTGTGCTCCAGTTTGCAAGAAAATTCCCCACCAATCCAATCACAGCAATCCCTTTTGTGCATGATATAATTACAGCCCAGGGAACATCAGAGGTTTGTTTAAGCAATTCAGCCAACAGTTTCCCATCCAGCAGGGAAACCAAAGCATCGGGTGAGTCTGGAACATCCATGGATACTCCATAATCGTCTGAAAATAGATTCAGTTGTGAGGACTTATTGGCTAGCACAGAGGGAGAGATCTTTCTCTGTTCTTATTGTAGTAAGATTGGTCTGGGCAGCTTACTGATCTGTAAGGGAAGTGTTCTCTTTATTATGAGTATATTCCCACTACCTGATTTACAGTTGCCTAGGGCTTTTTTTGTAGCAGGAACTCCTTTGCATATTAGGCCACACACCCTTGATGTAGCCCAGGGGTGGAATTCTAGCAGGAGTTCCTTTGCATATTAGGCCATACACCCCTGATGTAGCCAATCCTTCAAGAACTTACAAAGAGAGCCTTGTAAGCTCTTGAAGGATTGGCTACATCAGGGGGTGTGGCCCAATATGCAAAGGCACTCCTGCTAGAATTCCACCCCTGAATAGCCAATCCTCCTGGAGCTTACAGTAGGCCCTGTACTAAGAGCCCTGTAAGCTCTTGAAGGATTGCCTACATCAAGGGGTGTGGCCTAATATGCAAATGAGTTCCTGCAGTTGCCAACTATTTGATCATTATGCAAAACCTTAAATATAGATGTTTAATTTGATTCTAACAGCCAAATATACTGGAAGGCTTAAAGCCATTCCCTGAATAAGAAAAAGTTCTTGTGCTTCTGGAGCAACTGAAACTGTCTCATGCATGTTGTTACATTGTCCCTTGTTTGTCCCCACTCCTCCACTTGCACCTGCTGGAATGGCCTTGGGTTATTCATAGTTCTGGCAGAGGTTGTCCTTGAAAGGGCAGCTGCTGTGAGAGCCCTCTCAGCCCCACCCACCTCACAGGGTGTCTGTTGTGGGGGGAGAAGATCTAGGAGATTGTAAGCCGCTCTGGGTCTCTGATTCAGAGAGAAGGGCGCGGTATAAATCTGCAATTCTTCTTCTTCTTTGCTAAAGCCGGGGGCAATACATTGGGAGCATTTATTAATTCTTATGTTCAGTGTTCTTGTAACTATATTATCTTTAAATTGTTGGTTTTGGATGATGCGGACTGTTTGCAAGCTGTTGCTAAGTTTCTTGCACGTGTTTTAAAGTAGTTGTAATATTCAATGATTTATTGATTTGGGTTTTTTTTTTCCTTTTCCTGAATCCTACCAACTTTTGGTTGAAGGGTAGAAATAATAACATTTATTTTAATTTATATAATGTAATAATATACAGTCGTTTTCCCCACACTGTATCTGTTACTGTCGGTTTTAGTCATTGGGGGGAAAGTGCCAAACTCAATATTGAGTTTAGAACTATCATCTTTTTTAAAAAAAAGTACAGTTTGAGCCAACTACACATTGAGTTTCCTTGTATAACTGAACTTTGTGGTTACCATGAAAGCGTGAGAAAACCAGTTATTGCCAAAAAAATAAAATGCATCATCAAATAAACCCCCCAAACAAATACATGTGTTCTTTCAGTGCCTCCGCTGGATTTTACCCCAGATAAACCAGTACAAAGGGCTTTTTTTGAACAGGAAAGCAGTTTTGGCAAACAGGAAAGCAGTTCTGGTTGGCTTGGTGTCAGAGAGCCAGTTTGGTGTAATGGTTAAGTGTGCGGACTCTTATCTGGGAGAACCGGGTTTGATTCCCCACTCCTCCACTTGCAGCTGCTGGAATGGCCTTGGGTCAGCCATAGCTCTGGCAGAGGTTGTCCTTGAAAGGGCAGCTGCTGAGAGAGCCCTCTCCAGCCCCACCCATCTCACAGGGTGTCTGTTGTGGGGGAGGAAGGTAAAGGAGATTGTGAGCCGCTCTGAGACTCTTCGGAGTGGAGGGCGGGATATAAATCCAATATCTTCTTCTTCTTAGAGGGTACATCTAATCCACCACCCTGCTTTACATAAAGGCCAATTACCAGTCAGATTATTGGTCTATTGAACCGAGTTTGTTTCTTTTGATTGGCTGCAGCTCTTCTAGAACCTGAATAGCAAAGGCTAGCCCAGTCTCATTTGATCTTGGAAGCTAAGAAGGGTTGGCCTTGATTAATACTTGGACGGGAGGCCACCAAGGAAGTCTATGCAAAGATGGGCAATGGCAAGCCAACTCTGAATGTCTCTTGCCTTGAAATTTTTTTTTGGAGTTGCCAAAAGTCAAATGCAACTTGACTTTTAAAAAATGCTCTTGTACATCTCAGACAGGTCATTTCCCAGCCTTTAACTGCAGATGCCTGTTGTTGAATGTGGGACCAAAGTATTTTTGGGAAAGAGGCATTTTTGTAGCCATCAATTTCAGGAAAGACGTTACAGGCAATATGGCTTTGTGACTGAGGAACTCTGGCTTACTTCAAGACTGTCTTCAAGCCTCTGTTGAGGTGCTCAAAGCTCTCGTTGAGGACCAGCCTTGCTGGAAAATAATTCTCCTAGTGGTAGGTTTTTGTATCAAGAAGCCTCCATTTGTAGAGCTACTTCCTCTATAATGGCTCGATCACACACCAGCTCACGAAGGAAACACAGGGGGATCCTACACTGGGCAAAAGACCCAGTAATACTACCCTTTCAGATGCTGCTATCTACACTGAAAACTGGCCTCACTACTGTCTTGCGCTGGCGTTTTTGCTACCATCTACACTTGAAATCCTGGAACAGGAGTGAAGCTGCATCAGGCTCGGTGTTGCTGCTCATTTTCCAAGACCAGGAATCCAGCGGCTTTTCAGCAGAGCTGATTCTTTCTGTTGCTTTTCTTCATTACCACCAGCAGGTGGCGTTTTCCACAGCAATCCTCATTGGTTGGTCCTATGTGACGTCCTATGTTATCTGATCGGACTACCAGGTAACAATGGGCCGAGGGGGAGGCTCCAGTGCTATCCACTTCCTGAACTGTGTGCTATCCACTTCCTGAACTGTAGGAAGTCCAAATATCCAAATGGCAACACTCTCAGGGTCTGAGTGTCCTCAGGGAACCTGGAAACTCTGTCCTTAACTCGAACTATCTGGATGAAAAATGAACACACATGAACACATTAAGCGGCTCAGCACTCATTCGGAGCATGGGTCCAGCAAGGTCTGTGTTGTCAATATTGTTTGCTCAGACTGGCCGCAGTTTGATGAACACGGGTTATTGAGGAAGACTCAGCATGGGTTCTGCAAGGGAAGATCTTGCCTCACTAACCTGTTGCATTTCTTTGAGGGGGTGAACAAACATGTGGACAAAGGAGACCCGATAGATGTTGTTTACCTTGACTTCCAGAAAGCTTTTGATAAAGTTCCTCATCAAAGGCTTCTTAGAAAGCTTGAGAGTCATGGGTTAAAAGGACAGGTCCTCTTGTGGATCAAAAACTGGCTGAGTAATAGGAAGCAGAGAGTGAGTATAAATGGGCAGTCTTCGCAGTGGAGGACGGTAAGCAGTGGGGTGCCGCAGGGCTCGGTACTGGGTCCCATCCTCTTTAACTTGTTCATAAATGATTTAGAGTTGGGAGTGAGCAGTGAAGTGGCCAAATTTGCGGATGACACTAAATTGTTCAGGGTGGTGAGAACCAGAGAGGATTGTGAGGAACTCCAAAGGGATCTGTTGAGGCTGGGTGAGTGGGCGTCAACGTGGCAGATGCGGTTCAATGTGGCCAAGTGCAAAGTAATGCACATTGGGGCCAAGAATCCCAGCTACAAATACAAGTTGATGGGGTGTGAACTGGCAGAGACAGTTCATAGTAGGGTCATGGTAGATAATTCACTGATGGGGTCATGGTAGATAATTCACTGAAAATGTCAAGACAGTGTGCGTTTGCAATAAAAAAGGCCAACGCCATGCTGGGAATTATTAGGAAGGGAATTGAAAACAAATCAGCCAGTATCATAATGCCTCTGTATAAATCGATGGTGCGGTCTCATTTGGAGTACTGTGTGCAGTTCTGGTCGCCGCACCTCAAAAAGGATATTATAGCATTGGAGAAAGTTCAGAAAAGGGCAACTAAAATGATTAAAGGGCTGGAACACCTTCCCTATGAAGAAAGGTTGAAACGCTTAGGGCTCTTTAGCTTGGAGAAACGTCGACTGAGGGGTGACATGATGGAAGTTTACAAGATAATGCATGGGATGGAGAAAGTAGAGAAAGAAGTACTTTTCTCCCTTTCTCACAATGCAAGAACTCGTGGGCATTCGATGAAGTTGCTGAGCAGACAGGTTAAAACGGATAAAAGGAAGTACTTCTTCACCCAAAGGGTGATTAACATGTGGAATTCACTGCCACAGGAGGTGGTGGCGTCCACAAGCATAGCCACCTTCAAGAAGGGGTTAGATAAAAATATGGAGCAGAGGTCCATCAGTGGCTATTAGCCACAGTGTGTGTGTGTGTGTATATATATATATATATATATTTGGCCACTGTGTGACACAGAATGTTGGACTGGATGGGCCATTGGCCTGATCTAACATGGCTTCTCTTATGTTCTTATGTTTTCAGGGTCTCCAGCAAAGATCTTTCACATCATCTGTTACTTGGCCCTTGCAAGATGCCTGGGATTGAACCTGGGACCTTCTGAATGCAAAGAAGATGCTCTGCCACTGATTTACAGCCCCTTCCCAGTACTGAAAAGAGGGAGGAAGAAGTTGGAGTCACGAACCCATGCAGCTGCCTTAAGTATTGAATTGGTCCACCAAGGACAGTAGTGCCTACTCTGACAGTGGCTACACAGAGGGTCTCAGGCTGGGGGTCTTTCACATCCTGTCCTATTAAGAGGAGATGTCAGGGAATGAACTGGGGATCTTCTGCATGCCAAGCAGATGTTCTACCACTGAGCCATGGCCCATCCCAGAGCCAAAAGAATGAATGAAAAACACCATGCATGGCTAATGCAAAATGTTCTTGACCCCAAAAGAAGTCTGTGGGTCCTGCTTCATGCCCCATTGCAATTGACTGAAACATTTCCCATTGACTCCGCTCTGCATTATTGACCACCCAGGCTTGCAAGAAGTTCATTACTGAAAGAAGTCACTTACTGTTCTTTATTCCTCCTGAGCAATGCCACCCCATGAAATATAGATGGCTCAGGCCTTGACCTAGATAATCCAGGTCTCATCAGATCTTGGAAGCTAAGAAGGGTCAACTCTGGCAAGTACTTGGATGGGAGACCTCCTTGGAATACCAGAGCCAGGAGGCAGAGGCAGGCTTTATTCAGCCACCTCCCTGAATATCCTCCAGGCCCCCGGTAAGGGTCAGTCACCAGAGGTTGTCATAACTTCCAGGTGCACACACATGCACATAAAAATAAAAAAAAAACCAAAAGAAATATAAATGGCTCAGATGGCAGCATCGTTGTCCTGCAATTGGGTCCCCTGCTTGATCCACCCCTACTAGCAAACTTTTTAAATGTTCAGTCTAACGCTTTGCAGGGCTTTTGGGGTAGAAAAAGCCTAGCAGGAACTCACTTGCATATTAGACTACACATCCCGACATCACCATTGTTTTGCACAGGGCTTTTTTAGTAGAAAAAGCCCAGCAGGAGCTCATTTGCATATCAGACCACACCCCCGATGCCAAGCCAGCCAGAACTACGTTCCTGTGCGTTCCTGCTCAAAAAAAAGCCCTTTGTGACCTGCACCTCTGAGCTTCAGTAAGCCACCAATATGCTAACATCTAAATTCTCAATTCCAGACCAGGCTGTGCCTGCCAACCAATTGTTGGTCATCAGGTTGGGGACTTTTTTCTGCTTCTGTTTTTCTCTTATTCAGAAAACAAGAACATGAAAATCAATTTCCCCCCATCTCCGTTATGGCTGGGGAACCCATCACTTTCAGCTCAGCTGCAGGATTAATCTATTGAAGAGTTTGCAGGAGTTTTTGCTGACATGGAAGCATTTTCAGAATATATTACATCGCTCCCCCCCCCTCCTCCTTCCCAACAGCACTACTTTATAAAAATGGGCCTGGCTTTGTCCTGGTACTCAGCAAGAAGGAGACAGGGAGGGATAATAAAGGAGAGAGGAAGAAAGAAGGCGCGCACGCTTGTGTGTGTTTCTGAACTAGGGCCAGTACTTTTGGCTTAGAAGAAGAATTGCAGATTTATACCCCGCCCTTCTCTTTGAATCAGAGACTCAGAGCGGCTTACAATCTCCTATATCTTCTCCTCCCACAACAGACACCCTGTGAGGTGGGTGGGGCTGAGAGGGCTCTCACAGCAGCTGCCCTTTCAAAGACAACCTCTGCCAGAGCTATGGGTGACCCAAGGCCATTCCAGCAGCTGCAAGTGGAGGAGTGGGGAATCAAACCCGGTTCTCCCAGATAAAAGTCCGCGTACTTAACCACTACACCAAACAGGGTGGATTTCTGTGGTAGAGTTAGTGTCCTGCATCTAACCACACTGTTCAGCTAAGTCAGAAGCCTTCCTTCAACCTAAGGAGCCTTCCTCTATGTTAAGTGGCTCAGCAGAAGAGCCACTTAAGTTAGAAGGAGCCTCCCTAGTAAGGTTGCCAGCCTCCACGTGGTGCCTGGATATTTGTTGGAATAGTTCACTGTAGCCTAATTTCAGGGCTTTTTGGTAGCAGGAACTCATCTGCATATTAGCTCACACCCCTTGATGTAGCCAATCCTCCTGGAGCTTACAGTAGGTCCTGTACTGAGAGCCCTGTAAGCTCCTGGAGGATTGGCTACATCAGGGGTGTGTGGCATAATATGCGAAGGAGTTCCTGCTACAAAAAAAAACCCCTGCCTGATTTGAATAGAAAGACTGCTAGTACAACTGATCTCCAAGCAGTACAGATCAGTTCACCTGGGGAAAATGGCTGCTTTGGAAGGCGAAGTCTATGGCATTATACTCCACTGAAGTCCACAATGAATAACAGATATTTGTAAGGTGTAAAAAGATTTATGTTTCTAAGTGGATATTTTAAGTGAGCGTTGGTCACTTTAAGAAATAAGTTTTAAGACACTATACATGGAAGTGCAACTTTTCTCCTTGCCACTTTCTTCTGTGAGTCTCACTCTTGTTGTCAAACCTCCTGGAGATCTGTTGGAATAGTTCGCTGTGGCCTAATTTGAATAGAAAGACTGCTAGTACAATTGATCTCCAAGCAGCAGAGATCAGTTCACCTGGAGAAAATGGCTGCTTTGGAAGGTGGAGTCTATGGCACTATACCCCACTGAAGTCCACATGTAACTAAAGAGTCCATGTCACCTAGAACCTCGGAAACATGCTAATTCAACCTTGGACACATGTTGTCACTTTTCACCTTCAATAGAAGCTGGACAGCCATTGCTGCAATCAATTATTGGGTGACAATTTCTTGTGGATTTCAGAAACGTGTGACTTTAATGGACACTTTAGTTATGGGTGGATTCTTGAAGTTGATATTAAAGATACCTAGATTTGTTCATGAAATGACTCTTGGATTTATTATTGCATTTGTCCATTTCGAGACAAAACAAGAGACAAGAGGTGTTGGCTATATTGTTGAATATAATCAGGGCTTTTTTTGAGCAGGAACACAGTTCCGGCTGGCTTGGTGTCAGAGGGTGTGACCAAATATGCAAATAGATTCCTGCTGGGCTTTTTCTACAGAAAAGCTCTGATTGTGATGAAGTTTAATTGGTACACAGGATTACTATCGCCAATGTATAGCACAAGCCGCTACGTGAGTATTTGTTGACCAGCACTATGCCACATGGTATAGGTCAGGGTGGCCAAACTTGCTTAACTTAATAGCCATATAGAATAAACGTCAGATGTTTGAGAGCTGCAAGACATGAATGTCAAATGTTTAAGAGCCACAAGACAAGGAAGGAAGGTAGGCAAATAGATGGGGGAGGGAGAGGCAGAAAGAAAGAAACTTTAACTCTAAATGCATTCTCTCAGTCAGCCAATTGGGCAGTGGGGGCTTCGAGAGCCACACAATAAGTGTGAAAGAGCACATGTGGCTCCCAAAACACAGTTTGGCCACCCCGGTATAGGCCAATCTCATCAGATCTCAGAGGCAAAGCAGGGTCACTACTTGGAAGGGAGACCATCAAGGAAACCTCTGCAGAGGAAGGTTAATGGCCAACCACATCTGCTTCTCACTGGCCTTGAAAGCCCCTTGGTGCAGTCACCTTAAATCAGCTGTGAGTTGATGGCACTCTACACACTCACACACACAAAACAATTCTGTTCTCCTTGCAGTTCTTCTGATTCTCCCAAATCCAGCACACTGCAAGGCACAGCAAAGGCGGGGCTCATGCCTGCTCCTGCAGCATAGAGACAGACATGGAGAACAGGCCGGGCAGCAGCTCTCTAAGGAAAACAAACCGAAATCTCTTATGGGGGGAAACGGTTTAGTTAATTTATATGCCACCTTTTCGGAGATAAAACTGACTCAAGGGCCTTGACATGGATAGCCTAAGTGAACCTAATCTTGTCAGATGGGAGACCAACAAGGAAACTCCAGAGTTGCTAAACAGAGGCAGACAATGGCATGCCCCCACTGTTCATCTCTTGCCTTCAAAACCCTCTGGGTTGACCACACTTTCCTCCGCACTGAGCTCTTTCGGGTACAGAGTGAACAAAATGCACATTACCTTCAAATTTGTTTTCTCATGCAACAAGCTATTCTTTCAAACCAAAAGACACCTTGGGAACCTGAAATATTCTTCTGAGCATTAATGCATTCACATGGGACTGAAAAATTGGGAAGCTACCATATAGGGTGGCATGCTTAGCAGGAAAAAGAGGTGGAGGAAGAGATTGGATTTATACCCCGCTCTTCATTCGGAGTCTCAGAGTGGCTTACAACCTCCTTTCCCTTCCTCTCCCCACAACAGACACTCTATGGTTAGGTGGGGCTACACCTGACAGAACTGCTCCTGAGAGAACAGCTCTTTGGAGAAGTGTGGCTTGCCCAAGGTCACCCAGCTAGCTTAATATGGAGGAGTGGGGAATCAAACCCGTTTCTCCAGATCAGAGTGTGCCACCAGCCCCTTTTGTCATCCCAGGGAGGCAGCAAATTCTGGTTCCTTCCAACCTCTTAGTGAGGAAAGGGCTAAGTCCTTAATGAAGGGCAAGATAAGCTTAGGCAGACCAGATCAGAACCCGCAAGCTGACTTGCACTCCAACCAAACACAAAACATGGCAGTCTGCCAGCACACTTCAATCAGGGAAGCCAGCCAGGGTTGGAAGAATGAGCACAGTTTGACATGTGGCGTCCTTCATGAGATTCAGCAACGTTTATGAAATTAAGCAGGTATGGAAATGGGGGCAGGGGGCAACAAGCAAAATAGTTCAAAAACTGGCTCCCCCTCATATAACAAAAAGGTAGATTAGATCATTTTAGTCCAGAGGTACTTCAGAGAACAACAGACGTTTCGGAGTCTAAGACAGGGGTGCCGAACTCATTTATTATGATGGCCTGATCTGACATAAACGAGACCTTGTTGGGCCGGGCCACGTGTGTCATAAAATGTAATGCCGGGTAGCAGAGATGTAAACTTTACAAAGGACAGAGACAAACACAATCAAAGATTTTTTTAAAAAAAAAAACTTAAAATATGCCTAAAACATTAGCACTTGTTGAACTTAATCGTGTTTTCTTTGTATCTCTCCTACGGGATCCAGAGAACTGAGCAGAGGAATCTCTGGCTCCTTCCTTCCTTCCCCTGGGGACCAGGAGGGGGAGGAGCCTCAGCCAATAGAAGGGAGAGAGACTTGGCTCAGTAGCTCTGCTATGTGATTGAGAGAGCCTGGCAAAGCAAGCTGTGATGCAGAAGGAAGCAAGAGAGAGGGAGGAGGAAGCAGGTGACAGCCAGTTGCTCAGGGGCCTGATAGGAGCCCTTGCCTGATCGGGCCCCAGGGCAGCATGTTTGACACCCCTGGTCTAAGCTTTCAATAGTCAACGCGCCCTTCGTCAGACACAAGTAGGAATTGAGAATACACTGCTCCAGGCGCCACAAAACAACAATCAAGAGTAATTTAGTAGTAGCCAGTCATACACAACAAAGCACACTCCTTCCAAATACACATTTGAAATATATGGATATACAGTTTCCAGAGATAAATTCCAAATATATGGACAAATATATAAACATGGAAATGGTGGGTCGATCCAAAGTGTACCATTTCTCAAATCCTCATCAGGTCCAATGGATGAATATATAGCCTTGGTATCACTTTGAAATGGGACCTTTACCCTGGACTCCAGAGAGCTTGCAAACTTAATGACTGTTGTCACTTTTGGAGTGGGGCCAAAGCAGGCTTCAAAGAACTTGCAATCTTATATACAACAAATTGTGTTGGTATGGGAATCACCCCAAAAATTCACCCGCAGCCATACCCTACACTCATTGCACAGGGAAATCTCTCTCTCCCTCTCTTTCTGCCCTCCTGGCCAAAGATGGAGCATGGAATGCAGGGAGAATCACTTCCGCCAGCTACAGCAAGTCGGTCCCTAATAAAAATATTTTACTTCATATAGTAGCCTTCATCCCCCTCCCTACCCCATCCCAGAGAAAATGTCTATGCTCCAAATGTCCCGATTTTAAAGCAACAGCTCCATCTTTTGTTTGCAGTACACATTTGACAGCTCAAGCCAGAAGGCATAACGTCGAACTTTTCTTTCCAAGTGGTATAGATTCCTTTGCACTGGATTACCAAATAAGGTTCTCCCCCTCTCTCTGTCTCTTGCTCTCTCTCACTCTCTTTCCCCTCTGAACTTTTCTTTCAAAAGGTTCATTGTTAAATGGAAATCAGACACTCTTACTCTTGCCCACGTTCCTCCCCAAGTGCACTCAAGACCGGGGAAGCCAGCTAGGATAGAAAACATGCAGTGTAGTTCGTCTCAGGGTATTGTCCATGTTGCCAGCCTCCCCATAGCCAGCAGAGGATGAGGGTGGACTTACCAAGAGAAAGAGAAAGGCTCAGGCCATGTCACTGGCATCATACAGGAAGCGAAATCACCATGCCAGTGACTTCCAGATACTGCTCTGGGAAAAAACCTCTGTGGTAGTGGAAACAACTCTATGGTAAAACCGGCTTTTTACCATAGAGTTTTTACTTAGAATCTGGCAACCCAACACCCAAAGTAGCTTACCTCATTTCCCTCTCCTCCAACCCTAACAGGTAGGTTAGGCTGAGAGGGTATAAGTGGCCAAAGGTCACACAGCAAGCTTCCATAGCAAAATGAAGATCCAGTCCTGGATCACCCAGATCCCATCTCAGCACTTGATCTACTATACACTATGCGCTACCCCAGAAAGAAAACCTGATAAATCATAAAACAGCATAAAGCCCTTAAAAATTAACAAAGTATTATAAACCCAATGCACTCAATGCACAGCAGCCAAGAAGGTCTGAGCGCCTGCTCCGGCTGCAACGCCACTGAGGATGTTCTCCGCAGCTGAGAACGAAACGTCTGGAAGGAAAACTTTCTCCAGTAGAACACGGCACTTGAGCCCGAAAGATTCTACAAACCCTAATATTATAAACCCAGTCACTGAAAACCAAGCCAGAGCACAAAAACAGCATTAAAAACACAGCAGCTGAAAATGAGTCTCTTAGAACAGTTTTCAGGCTTTAAGAAAAAACAACAGACTATTAAAACATAACTTTAAAATATGTATAGAAGGAGAAGGTTTGGATTTATACCCCACCCTTTGCTTGGAGTCTCAGAATTCTCCTCCTCTTCATCTATTTTCATTCCTCTCCTTACATTTTATTTTCATTATTAGGTATTCACAATCATTCCTAGATGTTTGTAATTCGACACATATAGGATTTTGTGGCCATTTAAGTGTCTATACGTATGTATTTATATATTTATTTTCCATTTCTTGATGTGGTTGGCCTCCCCAGCCAGCACTGTCATCTGTGCTAGGAATTGGAATAAAAACTGCCATCCCTATGAGATGTCATGATGTGAGACGGCTAGGCTGGGCAATATGTGATGTCATGGTAATCTGAGTGCTGTTGAGTTGTCTGTTGATAGAATGTTTTTATTGTATTTTATTGTTTTATCGTATGTTGTACTCCGCCCTGAGCCCTACGGGGAACGGGCGGAATAGAAATTTACTAAAATAATATAAAATAAATTTCTCTAACGCTGCTTCATAGGTTTAGATTAGATAACATTTTATATAAACTGAATAGATGAAAATATAAAATATTTTCTTGCCCAGTCCCATGGTAAGAAAAAGATTTTGGACAAAATGTATCCTCTACTGTTTAATCTCTGGCTGAGGGCCAGACTAGATGATACTGCATCTTAAAGGACACATTAATAATGTCCATGATAAACCAATCTGTGACCTGTTTATAGGCAGAAAATACATCGCTCTTAGAGGGCATGAATGAAAGGCTCAACCCCTTAAAGAATTGCTTATTAGGATATGGATAGTGGTAGAACTGGCCAAACCACCTGGAAAATGTGGGGAGGGGGTCCACATATTTATGAAATATTCATTTGGGTGGGGCACGGCTCAGTGGCAGAGCATCTGCTTGGCACACAGAAGGCCTCAGGTTCAATTCCTGTCATCTCCAGTTGGGAAGATCAGGTAGGAGGCAATGTTAATGACCTGTATATGTGTCACACAGCAGGGGCCTAGGAGGGCCTTCTGCTGGCTGCCACCACTCTGGGAAGGGTCTGCATGGAAGGGCCCAGAGCACCCAACCACCCCTGTATCTTCCTTTTTAGTAAATACCTCTTAACTGTGACTAAGGAGACATGAGGACTAGGGTTGCCAAGTCCAATTCAAGAAATATCTGGGGACTTTGGGGGTGGAGCCAGGAGACATTGGGGCGGAGCCAGGAGCACGGGTGTGACAAGCATAATTGAACTCCAAGGGAGTTCTGGCCATCACATTTAAAGGGACAGCACACCTTTTAGAAAGCCTTCCTTCCATAGAAAATAATGAAGGATAGGGGCACCTTCTTTTGGGGTTCATAGAATTGGACCCCCTGGTCCAATCCTTTTGAAACTTGGGAGGTATTTTGGGGAGAGGCACTAGATGCTATACGGAAAATTTGGCACCTCTACCTCAAAAAACAGCCTTCCCCTGGCCCCTGACACCCGTGGTTCAATTCCCCATCATTCCCTATGGGAATCGTTCCTGGAGGTGCATAATGGCTGTGGGGGTGGAGCTTCCCCCGCCGGCCAGCTGGCTAGGGGAGGGGGGAAGCCTGTGAAACCAGGGGATCCCCCGCTGGGACCTGGGGATTGGGAAGCCTAGTGAGGACCCAGAAGTATTACAACAACAGTTTATTTCCAGTGCGCAAATAATAAGTGGGTAAAAACAGTGAAATATATATTCAGTAAAGGTGGGTGCAAATAAACAGAAGCCCTGACATGTTTAGCTAAACATTCCCTTCCTCTAATACCAAAACTCACCACTTTGGGTAAGAGATCTCTCCTGCTGCATTCTCTCCTGCAGCCTTTCCTAGAGAGAGAACACACCCTGTCTGTGCTTGGCCCTTTTATGTTTTCCTCCCAAGTCCCACCCACTCTCTGGGCCACTTTCCCTCCAAAACCTTGCCACCCAATCAGAAGGACAGAAGGGATCCAGGGGATATAGGCTTTCTGTACAGGCTTCCCAACCCCCCCCCCCCGCCCTGCCAGGGGACTCCTGGATTAGCAGCCTTTTCCCCCGATCTCCAAAAACGTGAAAGCGGGAGGGGTGGGGGTGGGGGAAACGGTGCGGCCTCCCTTTGCGAGGTGCATGCTGGGACTCGTAGTCCTTGCGTCCTCTCCGGCTGCTACAGGCGTCTCCTCGGGGAGTCTGGCCGGCAGAGGGGGGGAGCTCTGCCCCCAGAGGACCATGTGCGTTTCTACCTCCGGAGGCTTCAGTCGCTGATTGAAAAACTTCCTCTCGGGATGGGGTGTCTGTGTTACTTTGAAGAAGTTGGCAGCAACTCGTGAGTAGAGAGGCCAGTCCCCCTTCAGTGTTGCCAGAAATGGGGGGGGGGGGGAGTCTGCTGAGTACTTCATTATTCTCTATGTGGAGATCGATTCTCATAGGGTAAAATGGGGAATTGATCTGGAGGTTTTGGGGGCTCTGGGGGCACTGTTTTTTGAGGTAGAGGCACCAAATTTTCAGTATAATATCTAGTGACTCTCCCCAAAGTATACTCCAAGTTTCAAAACGATTGGACCATGGGGTCCAATTCTATGAGCCCCAAAAGAAGGTGCCCCTATCCTTCATTATTTCCTATGGAAGGAAGACATTTTAAAAGGTGTGCGGTCCCTTTAAATGTGATGGCCAGAACTCCCTTGGAGTTCAATTATGCTTGCCACACCCTTGTTCCTGGCTCCGCCCTGATGTCTCCTGGCTCCACCCCCAAAATCTCCTGGCTCCACTCCCAAAGTCCCCAGATATTTCTTGAATTGGACTTGGCAACCTTATTTCTGTAGTAACTCCTAGGTAGGCTTCTCTGGAGCCTGTAGGCCTCACTAGGCCGAGGATCATGACAATCTGCAATCCTGAAGAGCTGCTGCCACTCTGAGTAAACAATACTGACCTGGTTGGACCAGTAGAAGGCAGATTCATGTGTTCAAAACATGGGACACCATTTATTGACTACTTCAAGATATGATTTAAATTTGTATTCTAGGACTAAGTTCTGTTGTTTGAGTTCTGATTGTTAGGTTCTTTTACCTTTAATAAATCTGAAAGGGAAAAAAAGAATTAGTAACGCAATGTTGGGTAAAGAGATGTCTGTTTTGAGCTGGCCTGTTGGCTTTTAGCATCCAGAAGGTTGAAGGGCAGCTTTTAAACAGACTTTGGTGAGAGAGTTGACAGCCATTCCGGATGATGTTTTGTGGCCTCAAAGCAGGGGATAGGCCATGTTGACAACCAGCACAATAAATCAAAGAAGAGTCAATCAAAAAGATGGAAGTCTTAGAAGAAGCCTTGTAAAGATGGACAAAGTACCAAGACGTCTGTATACTGAGGCTAAACACCCCAACGCCATAATACGTCAGTTGGTGTCTGCTCGTATTTAAAAGGAAGCAGAGATACAGTCAATGTCACAGAGGCTGAGGGATGTAACGTGTTGCATGTGATTACCTTGGTCTGCAATTTAACGGACAGCTTGCCTCCATTTCTAAGGGGGCAAGATTCCAGTGGGCTCCCATTGGTTGATCTGCTTCACCCCGGATGTGGAATATGCAGCTGAGCGCCTAGAGATGCCCTGCCGTTTGCTAAACCCAAGCCACTTGTGCATCAACCACTGAAAGTTCCTGTACTAATGGCGAACATCCAGAAAACATCCTACTCAATATGTGCACAAACTATCCCCCCCCCCTTTCCTCCAAAGCAAATATAAACCTCATTTTCTTCCAAAGTAAAGGAGAAATTGTAAAGTGGCTACTGGCAGCAGAGTCGGTCTTTGCTAATGGGCAATGGACTGATGCCCTGTGCCCTGTACTGAGGCAGGGCTGATTGCCGACAGTCCACCCGCCCCTCCCCACACACCTCTTATCTAATCTAAACTCATGAATAAGGTTGCCAGCATCCAGGTGGGAGCTCCTTGGATTAGAAATGATCTCCAGGTAACAGAGATCAGTTCACCTGGAGAAAATGTCCTCTTTGAACAGTAGACTCTATTGCAGGGTGTCAAATATGCAGTCCAGGGCAAAATCAGGCCCCCAGAAGACTCCTATCAGCCCCCTGAGCAACTGACTGTAGTCTGCTTCCTTCTCCCTCTCTTGCTTCCTTCTGCATCACAACTTGCTTTGTAAGGCTTGCTCAATTGCACAGGAGCTACAGACAAAACCTTAATTTTCTCCATTGGCTGAGGCTCCTCCCTTAGAAATAAAGGGGCGGGAGGCAGAGCTTGCTTTGCCAGGCTCTCTCAATTGCGCAGCACAGCTACTGAGCCAAGCCTCTCTTCTATTGGCTGAGGTTCCTCCCTTTCTGGTCCCCTGCGGAAGGAAGGAAAGAGGCAGAGCTTTCTTTACCCAGTTCCCTGGATCTCATGGGAGAAATACAAAGAAAGCACCTTTAAGACTGAGTGCTAATGTTTTAAGCATGTTTTATTTTAAGGGGTTTTTGTTTTTTTTAAATCTTTGTGTTTGTCTGTGTCCTTTATAAGGTCTATATCTCTGCTACCTAATCTTAAATAGGTACACACATGGCCCGGCCCAGCAAGGTCTCATTTAGGTCAGTTCCGGCCCTCATAACAAATGAGTTCAACACCCCTGATCTATGGCATTATTCCATTGAAGTCCATCCCCTCCCCAAACCTCATCCTCTTCAGGCTCCACCCTCAAAGTCTCCAAATATTTCCCAACCTGAAGCTGACAACAAAGCAGGGTTTTTATATAATATATAATAGAATATAAGACACACCCAGGGTGAGGTCAGACGGTAAGAAAATCCCGCTACGGGCATGAGTGGAGTCCGGAAGCATGTCGGATTTTAAGCGGTTGTCCAAACATCAGCATCTGCAAATGGTGGTTAGCTCGTTCGAGTCCCGCATTGAGACGACTGGAGCGTGGACTAATTTGATACTGCTTTAATCCGGAACAAAATTCTTCTGACGGTTCCTGAGCGGAATTTCTCTTTTTGAACGCTCCATCGTTGGCGACTCGTTGGAAGCACACCACCGCTTCCCTCCCAAAACCCCCTGCAAGTGATATCACTGCGCCAGTGAATGAGAGAGCGAATGTTGGCTCAATAAATCGTTTACTCGCCCCTATGTCTGGGGACAAAACTCACTTTTGAAACTAGATGTGAACTAGATGTGAACTGATTTGAATTCCTGGTTTTTTTTCTGCACACGTAGTGCTCATGCTGGAAAAGTAGTGCCAACGGACTAGCAAAACTGTTAGTGATCCGACCCATTTAAAAGCGACGACGCACTGCAGATAGCGGGCATCACTGCGCCTGCGCTAATGCAGATTGATGTCTCATGAAACGAGGTCCAGTAGAGCACTCTGATCGACCAACGACGGGACCCACATGGGATAGAACGGGAGCCTGGCTGTTGTCTGATAGGGAAATTGGTTGTGCAGATTATAATAGAGGCGTGTTGCAGATGGATTTAATGGTGAGTGTGACCACACCCCCAGGGCTTTTTTTATAGCAGGAACTCCTTTCCATATTAGACCATAAACTGCTGATGTAGCTAATCCTCCAAGAGCTTACAGGGCTCTTTGTACAGGATCTACTGTAAGCTCCAGAAGAATTGGCTACATCAGGGGGTGTGGCCTAATATGCAAAGGAGTTCCTGCTACAAAAAAAGCCCTGAGCACACCCATTAGAATGGAGAAGGGGAGAATGTCGTGAGCCCCTTTGGGTGCCAGTTGGGGAGAAAAGTGGGGTAGAAACAGAGTTGATTTCACCAGAGTATGTCTCTTTTTTGGACCTGGGGCAGGCTTACTGTAGCTCAGCCCTGGGAGCTGCAGAATAGACAATGCTTGCAGCCTCAGCATGCTGTATCTGATGCCCGGCCAAATAAAAACAACTTGTACGAAGTACCACAAGGCTGCATTTTTTCATTATGTAAATGGAGCACAGCGGGACAATTAATTGATTATTCAATTACTACGGCTCTCTCTCTCTCTCTAATGTCTTGGGAAGATGAGAGAGCCTTATCAAGACCCTCCAGTGACTGTGTCATAACAAGGAGGTGGGGGGGGGAGGAGAAAAAGGAAGTATAACCCCGTTTACCCCTCCCCAGCACAATTCACAGTTTACTTTGGAGAGAAGGCAAGAAGAACGTACCCCAGAGACGTTCTTCTTGTTCCCAAAGAAGCACAACTTTTTGTTTAATCATTAGCTCCGTATACACAATCAAACTGCCTAAGTGGTATTGAATTACACCAGTAATATTGCAGTGTGCAAACATTCCAATTTAGGAGGAGAGATACTACCGACCTTCTTGTAGTTTACTTAGTGGAAGAACTCTACATTGAAAAGCTCAGTTATAGTTTAGACATAGAAGACAAGAGTCAAAAGAGCAGAGAAATCATAGGAAAGAGAGTCATAGAATTGTTGGAAGGAAGCCACTGTTTACTATAATGGAATACCTAAACCATTGTTTTAGCTGTGCCAAAACACACATGTGTGAAGCAATGTTCCCTCTAAGCTGCAGAATCTTGTGAGCAAAAATTTTAGTTTGTGAGCATAAATTAGTGCGCTCTGAGGTCATTCTTCCTGAGCTAAAACAAAAATGTGTAAGCTGGAGGTTAAAAATCTGTGAGCTAGCTCACACTAACTCAGCTTACAGGGAACACTGGTAGGAAGTAATCTCAATGATCACTGGATAGTAACACTTGTGGAAGGAAGGGTGGAGGTGGGAAACTCAGGTTCCTACTGGGCTGTGTGAGAATGGTAGTAGAACATGTCATCAGGCTGCATTGAACTTATGGAAATCCCATTGGTTTTTCAATAGGGTTGCCAGGTCCAATTCAAGGAATATCTGGGGACTTTGGGGGTGAAGCCAGGAGACATTGGGGGTGGAGCCAGGAGCATGGTTGTGACAAATGTAATTGAACTCCAAAGGGAGTTCTGGCCATCACAAAGAAGGAACCACACACCTTTTAAATGCCTTCCCTCCATTGGAAATAATGGATAGGGGCACCTTATTTCGGGGCTCATAGAAGTAGACCCCCTGGTTCAATCTTTTTGAAACTTAGAAGGTGCTTTGAGGAGAGATACCAGATGCTATTCTGGAAATTTGGTGCATCTATCTCAAAAAACAGCCCCCACCCAGAGTTCCAGATATCCACGGATCAATTCTCCATTATACCCTATGGGAATCGGTCTCCATAGGGAATAATGGAGCCCAGCAGACATTTCCCTTCCCCCACTTTCTAATGACCCTGGTGGACCCTGCCCCCACCTGGGGATTGGCAACCCTAGTTTTCAAGGCAAGAGATGAACAGAGGTGGTTAGCCATTGCTTGCTTCTGGGATCTGACTAGATCAGGCTAGTCACAGAATCATAGAGATGGAAGGGGCTGATGAGAACACCTATGTTAGTAGAATATGTCATCAGGTTGCAGTAGACTTATGGAAATCCCATTGGATTTTCAATGGGGTTGCCATGTCCAATTCAAGAAATACCTGGGGAATTTGAGGGTGGAGCCAGGAGAGCCAGTTTGGTGCAGTGGTTAACTGTGCAGACTCTTATCTGGGAGAACCAGGTTTGATTCCCCACTCCTCCACTTGCAGCTGCTGCAATGGCCTTCGGTCAGCCATAGCTCTCACCAGAGTTGTCCCTGAAAGGGCAGCTTCTGGGAGAGCTCTCTCAGCCCCACCCACTTCACAGGGTGTCTGTTGTGGGGGAGGAAGATAAAGGAGATTGTGAGCCATTCTGAGATTTGGAGGGTGGAATATAATTCCAATGTCATCTTCTTCTTCTAGCCCAACCCCCTGTTCAATGCAAGATCAGCCTAGAGCATCCCTGACAATTGTTTCTCCAGCTGCTGCTTAAAGACTGCCAGTGAGGGGGAGCTCAACACCTCCCTAGGCAGCTGGTTTTTCCTAATACCCTTCCACCAATAATTTAAATCCATTATTGCAATTCCTATCCTTTCACACCAAGAACTGCTTCCTGCCCCCCTCTAAATGACAACAAGAGAGCAATTATGTCCCCAGTCAGCCTTCGTCTCCAAACTGAATATTCCCCGTTCTTGCACACTTTCCTTATGGGACTTGGTCTTCAGGCCCCAATTATCTCTGTCACTCTCTTCTGTACTTGTTCCATTCTATGCTTGCCAGCCCCCAGATCCCGGGTTGCGGGGGAAATCCCGAGGTTTTGCAGGCCCCTCCCTGCCATCAGTCAGCTGGCTGGTGTGAGGAAGCCCCACCCCAACAGCCACAATGTGTCTTTAAAACTGCCCAGGCTTAATAGAAGCTTGCAAACTGCTTGTGTTTTGGACTGTGTGTGTGCCTTTAAATCTTAGCAGGCAGAGCCACATGGCTCTTCCCAGGGAGCGTATGAAGCCTGTGAGAAAGGAAGAGAAATGAGCACAATCCTTCTGTTTGTTTTGCATTTGTTTCAGAAGTTGTGTGTATAGTAAAACAGATAGTAAAGAGGTAACTAGAACGCAATTATGGGATGGAGGAAAACTCCAACCCCTAGGCTGCTCTCCTTTTGTTTCTGTTACTCTGAAGAAGTTGGTTGAAATGCTGCAGATGGTTATATTCAGCAACTCCCATGAGTAAATTGCCCCAGTGAGATCTCAAAAGTGTGCACTTGCAAATTGCATTTATTTTGGCTGCTTTGTGAGTGTATGTGTGCTCACTTTCATTTAATAGAAATGCAGCTGCTGGGGGATGAGAAAATGAAGACTGTATTCAGAGAAACTGCACAGCTGTATTTGTGTTTATTTATTTTAGGGAATGGGAAAGTCTCCTGGCTCCACCCCCAAAGTCCCCAGATATTTTCTGAGTTGGACCTTGCAACCCTACTCCATTTCATCCACATATATATTTTTTTAAAGTGAGGCCTCTTGAACTGCACATAGTACTCCAAATGCAGCCTGACCAATGTGGTGTTCAGAGGAACTATGAGAGGCTGACCAAAGCAGTGTACAGCAGGATCATGACATTGAACCATCTATGTCCAGGCATTGAGTGGATTACTAAGCAAATAATATTTGATATTTTTGTAGGCTTGGAGTCAACATCACTATCGTATCTCAAGAATGGTCCCCGTCAGCTTTTCACAAGTGAAAATAAAATAGTACAAAGAGTCTGGTTCAATCATCCTTTTTTCTTCCCTGCACATATCCTGAATTGTCCCGGCTTTCCTCCGTCTGACTTCTGCTATGTAAAGGAGGCAGGAACATGGCTCTAATTAACGTAACTGGGGCGCGTAAATGAGGCCCAATCAATTATGTTGCATTTGCTTTCATCATACTTGCCAGCAGTTGGTGAATCCTCTGACAGTTTGAGTGCAACATTTTCAGAAGCCTTCAGTGAATCAATAATAAGTTGACGCTCATACATATTCAGATTTTTGCAATGATCCCTCTCTAGATTGGCTCGGGGGGGGGGGGGGGCGGTATTAGTGTAAACCTCAAGAGAGCCGGAGAATTCAGACACAGTGCAATTCAGGTGGAGACACGAAGAGGAGGAGAAGTTATGACAAGAGCTTCAACTGACTAAGGAAGAAGGAAGAGAGACACAACTCATCTTGGGATAGGATACGATATTAGTGCTACAAATAAATAATAAATATCCCAGCGTGGCTTGAATGTGCCCCAAGCACACCCTGGATTTGAACTTATCCTCAAAGGTTCCCAGGAATGCTGTGGATTTTGCTGCAAACACTTTTGACTGGCAAACTCATCGCGTTTGAACCTGCCAGTCAGATGGGAGCCAATTGCTTGGTCTGTTCAGTTTGTGCTGAGCAGCTGCAAAAGCCCGGGGTAACCAGTTTACATCAGATTGTCCCAAAAAGTGCAAAGACAATGCCAATTCAATCTGATCAGCAGACCTGCAGTGCCCCATGGGGCCCAAAGGACTCGGCCTCCTTGTGGATTTTATGGGCCCCCTCCCCAAGTCTTGATTCCCCCCTCACCCCTTGGGACCCCTCACCTCGATTGCCTCAGCACATGAAGCAGGTAGAGGCACTGGCAAGCTCTCTCCTGAAGCACTCTGAGCAGAGTTGGGTGAGTGGGTAGATTCCAAAAGTTGGGTGGGTAGGTGGGCAGCCAGCCCCACCCCCTGCTCCCAGCAGCCATGAAGAGCTGGGGGCTCCATGTGCTGCCTTGTTTTCCACCACCATGAGCCTGACTGGTAAGTTCTTGAGTGGGTGGGAGGAGAGGCCCCTAGACTGCACAGGCTGCAAGGGCAGCTAAAGTCCTTTCGGGATGGGGAGGGAGAGAGGGAGGAAGGCGGCCAGGGCATGTCTCCCCCAGCCAGGGTCTACAAGCTTCATGAGTTCCCTGCTGCTCCCAGTTGGAGAAGGGCACAGGAAAGCAGGGAAATGGGGAGGGAGCGAAGAGATACAAATCAGCCTTCTTTTGAACTTCCAAATTGGAAGTTGATCACTGCAGGCTGTGCTCCAGGAAAAGTAGAAGGGGAATCAGAGCTTACATGCCATTTAAATCACACTGGAGGGGGGAGGGAGAGGGGTGGCCCCCAGCCTCTCCAGCTTCTTGCTCTCCACCCCCCATGGCCCCCCTCCTGCGGCCCCCTCCCTCTTTGACTTAACTACGGGGCTGCTGATCAGTAACCATGAGTGCCACTGATTTCCAAGACCAGGGATGGCCAATATTTTTAGGCATGCAAGAACCTTTGGAATTCTGTTATGAGATTAGAGTTGCCACGTTTCCCCTAGCCACTGACACGGAGTGGGGGTATAAGTTTGCCAGCTCCAGGTTGGAAAACGTCTGGAGATTTGGGGGTGAAGCTTAGGGAGGATAAGGATGTCAGAGGGGTACAATGCCATAGAATCCCCCCTCCAAAGCAGCCATTTTCTCAAAGGGAACTGATCTCTATGGTCTGGAGATGAGCTGTAATTCTGGAGGGTCCCCAAGTTCCACCTGGAGGCTGGCATCCCTATAACCACAAAATGGCTGCTGCAGGAGGCGGAGTCAACTGCAAGATGTCAGGGGGTGAGGTCATGCATAACTCTAACAGTAACTCTTCAAGATAGATCCAGGTGGGCAGCCACATTGGCCTGAAGCAGTAGAAGAAAGCTGGAGTCCGGTAGCACCTTTAAGACCAATGAAGTTTTATTCAGAAGGTAAGCTTTCGTGCACATGCATACTTCATCAGACAATGGAATGGGGTACAGTGAGCAGAGCTACATATAGCTGGTGGGCAGTGGTTAAGGATGCAAAGCGGTACAAAGTTAGAATCCAGTGGCAATTTCCTGAAGGCATTCACTTAAACAGAGGCAGAACCACTTTAACAGGATGCCTTTTTAAAAAATTGCTGGCAGACACAGCTCACTTTCAGTCACAAAGTGAAGATCCTTGTGCAGTAGCAGCAATCGCTGCCAAAGCAACTTTTAAAAAATCTGCACAACCAATCAGATCTCCAATGGCCAATCAGAAGCCCAGCTGAGCAATATCCCCACTTGCCTCCAACCACAGACGGTGGACATCGGAAAAGGTGTTGGAAGATGCCATAGAACTCATAGGAAACGTATTGGGAACCACTGACTTAGATGAATACTGAATTGAAAGATTTTATTGAAACACAGCTTTTACTGACTGATTTATATGATTTGTGAGAGCCAATTTGGTGCAGTGGTTAAGAGCGCACTGAGAGAACCAAGTTTAAGTCCCCGCTCCTCCACATGCAGTCAGCTGGGTGACCTTGGGCCAATCACAGTTCTCTCAGGGCTGTTCTCTCAAGAGCAGTTCTCAAAAGAGCTCTCTCAGCCCCACCTACCTCACAAGGTGTCTGTTGTGCTAAGGGGAAGGGAAGGAGATTGTAAGCCACTCTGGGACTCCGAGTGAAGGGCAGGGTATAAATCCAGTCTCTTCTCTCGTCTTCTTCTTAAGAGGCCTAGTTGTCTTTTTAAAACATTGCCTGTTGAATGAAGCATATATGCAACAAAGACGGGTGAGGAGTGGCAGCATGTGCAAAAAAACCAATCATCCTGCTCTACATAGTATGTAAGGAATACAGTGAAATGACCTGCCAAAGATCCATGAGCAGATAGACAAACTAGAATCATAGAATCACAGAGTTGGAAGGGGCAGGGCTTTTTTGTAGCAGGAACTCCTTTGCATATTAGGCCACACACCCCAATGTAGCCAATTCTCCAAGAGCTTACAGGGCTCTTAGTACAGAGCCTAATGTAAGCTCCAGGAGGATTGGCTACATCAGGGATGTGTGGCCTAATATGCAAAGGAGTTCCTGCTACAAAAAAAGCCCTGGGAAAAGTCAATAGAGGACACCTAGTCCAACTCCCTGCTCAATGAAGGATCAACCTACAGCATCTCTGACAAGCTGCTTAAAGACTGCCAGTGAGGGGGAGCTCACCACCTCCCTAGGTAGCTGATTCCACTGTTGAACAACTCTTATTGTAAAAAAAAGTTTTTTCCTAATATACCTTCCTGCCCTTAATTTAAACCCATTATTGTAACTCCTCTCCTCCGCTGTCAGCAGGAACAGCTCCCTGCCCTCCTCTAAGTGACAGCCCTTCAAATATTTCCAGAGAGCAATCATGTCTCCCCTCAACCTCTTCTCCAGACTGAACATTCCCAAGTCCCTCTGCCTTTCCTCATAGGGCTTGGTCTCCGGCTATCCAACTATTTGTCAAAAAAATCAGGTCTCTGTTCATGACAGGTGAACAAAATGCAAGGTGAACCAGTAGGTGTTTGAGCATCCCTATCCAAATAACTATAGGCAGCCCCATAGCGCATAGTGGTAAAGCTGCAGTTTTGCAGTCCTAAGCTCTGTTCACCTGAGTTCGATCCCAGCGGAAGCTGGATTCAGGTAGCCAGACGTCGTGATGCGATGTCACCCCAGAGTTGGAAACGACTGGTGCTTGCACAGGGGACTATCTTTCTTTACCTATATTCAAATAACTGCGAGCAAGTCAGGGCTCAGCTGATCCTACCGGTGCCTTATGCTGAACCAGATCTTGGTCCATGAAGGTCAGTATTGTTGTTGGGTATTTAAAACAGCCGAGCAATAGAAAAATGTAGCACACCTGTGCATTAGCTTTTAAAAGGCAAAGTTTACTAATTCCTTAGGGGGAAAGGGAGTTGGGAGTTCAAACCAAGAAACATCCTGTATAGCGCTCTCTAATCTGCACCTTGTCTCTGTAAAGGCTAAATCTTGAGCTGCAGTTTGGTGTAGTGGTTAAGAGCAGCAGACTCTAGTCTGGGAGAATGTCATTTGATTCCCCACTCCTCCACTGGCAGCTGCTGGGGGACCATAGGTCAGTTGCAGTTCTCTCAGAGCTATTCTCTCAAGAGTAGTTCTCTAAGAGCTCTCTCAGCCCTATCTACCTCGCACAGTGTCTATTGTGGGGACGGGAAGGGAAAGGAGATTGTAAGCCCCTCTGAGTCTGAGTGAAGGGTGGGGAATAAATCCAACCTCCTCCTTCCTGTGCCCCAGGCAAGAGTTAGAACAAAAGGCAGTAAAAGTTTCCTAAGTCTCACCCAGGACACCCTCAGATCTACTGATTAGCCAATAGACAATTCCAACACCAACTTACTTTGAATATTGTCACCTACACTTTGGTGGGAAAAGACATGCAGACTACTCCTTTTGTCCTAAAGCTAACTAACTAGGAATTAGCACACACAACAGATGGACAGACACAGACAGATAGATGACAGACAGAAGGACGGACAGACGGATTTTATTTATGGCAAAAGCCAACATTTGAAACAAAAGGGATAACTACACACATCCATAAAAACTATCTGTAAAAAACATGATAAAAGTATTATTAAAATTCAAAAATATACAGAAATGGCCATTAAAACAAACGTACTCCGGCATTTTAAGCTACTAGTAATTTTCTCGTTCTAAAGGCGAACCAACCAAATCTAGCTATTTTAAGTAACTGCAGGATATTTGCTCTTCAGGAGTTCTTTAAGTTGGCATACTTTTTGATTGCTAATCATGGAGGGAGGGATTCTCTATGCTTACTGTACACCTTGCATTCATAAAAGACATGAACACTGAGGGGGCAGACTTGTTGACAGTGACTCCTGATAAAGGGGAGGTCCAGCGCCCCCCCCCACCAAAAAAGGGAAGAAAGGGCAGCAATGGTTGTGTTTTCCTGGATGTGAGCGGTGGCTTGGACAGTATTACCCCTCTGGCACACACAACAACATATCAACTCATTCATGATATCAGGGAAAGAACTTGCTCGTATCCCAAGAATCGTCTACTCTGACTTGCAGCAGCTCTCCAAGGTCTCGGGCTGAGGTCTTTCACATCACCTACTACATAATCTTTTCAACTGGAGATGCCAAGGACTCGACCTTCTGTGTGCCAAGCTGATGTTCTACCACTAACCCACAGCCCCTCCCCTAAGATGTCATTCTGTAAGGTGCCTGAGACACCTTCAGCTGCTGTTAAGTGGCTGGAGCCATTTTGGTGTAGTGGTTAAGTGTGCGGACTCTTATCTGGAAGAACCAGGTTTGATTCCCCACTCCTCCACTTGCAGCTGCTGGAATGGCCTTGGTCAGCCATAGCTATCTCAGGAGTTGTCCTTGAAAGGGCAGCTTCTGGAAGAGCTCTCTCAGCCCTACCCACCTCACAGGGTGTCTGTTGTGGGGGAAGAAGATAAAGAAGATTGTAAACCACTCTGAAACTACTGATTCAGAGAGAAGGGTGGGGTATAAATCTACGGCCTTCTTCTTAAGGGTCCCAGAATTCTTTGCAAGAAGCCATGACAATTAAACATGTATAAAACCTACATATGTTCGTAGTGTATGTATACTGTCAACTGTCTCAGGATTCAAACATTTATGTTGCAAAGCTATATTTAATGCCATATATCCACGGAAATCAAACCCAGCAGGATGGCGGTATTATAGCAATAAGTTCCACCTTAAAATAAGCATCTTTCTTTGTATAAAGACCCAAATGTGTCTACACAGGCATCTTTCTGTGCAGTTCAAAATGTGAAAAAACAGATTCCCAATTGTGGAGTCGGCCTGCCCAGTCTTTCTACACTTGCCATGCATAGGCCCTTTGCACCTTCTAGTGCAGGAGTGGCCAAACTGTGGCTCAGGAGCCACATGTGGCTTTCACACATATTGTGTGGCTCTTGAAGCCCCCACTGCCTAGCTTGGAGAAGGCATTTCTCTCTTTAAATCACTTCTCCAAGCCAGCCAGCAGTTTGGAGAATGCATTTATAGTTAAAGTTGTTTTCTTTCCATTTCTCCCTCCCTCCCTTGACCTATTTGCCTGCCTCCCTTCTTTGCAGCTTTCAAACATCTGATATTCATGTCTTGTGGCTCTCAGAAACCTGACATTTATTCTATGTGGGTCTTACATTAAGCAAGTTTGGCCTTAAGCAAGTTTGGTCTTACGTTGGCAAGTTTGTTCTAGTGAGTGCAAGTATTTTTTTTGGGGGGGGGGGGGAGGGCATCGGTTGTCACCATGATGCCACTCTGCTGAGTTCCCTCCCCTCCCTAAACTAGGGTTGCCAGCTCTGGGTTGGGAAATCCTTGGAGGTTTTGGAGATGGAATCTGAGAAGGGCGGGGTTTGGGGAGGGACTTTAACGGGATAGAACGCCATGGACTTCGCCTTTCAAAGAGGCCATTTTCTCCAGGAGAACTGATCACTCTCGCCTGGAGATTGGTTGCAGCCCCAGGAGATCTCCAGCCACCACCAGGAGACTGGCAACTCTGCCCTAAACACCTCCCCACCCAGGATCCAACCCCCCCCCCCAAAAAAACCCTATGTATTCCCCAACCCACTATTGGCAACACTGCTCATAGCCATACTGGATCAGGTATGGCAGGGGTGGCCAACGGTATCTCTCCAGATGTTTTTGCCTACAACTCCCATCAGCCCCAGCCAGCACGGCCAATGGCTGGGGCTTGTAGTGTATGGCGTTCGCAGAACGCAACCAGTTCATAAGGGCCACAACGACAGAATGACATCAGCCGCGGAGGCAACTGAGAAACATCCAGGTGCCTCCGCGCTGGGCGCAACGATCCACCAATCACAGCTCGTGGCGGGAAATACGGCTGGCCGGCATTGGACCGGCCAGCAAGGAGAATAGTCCGGCAACTGTATATATGCGGGATCCGGCCCGCGTGCTCGCTCTCTCCATCTTGTATTGTACCATGGAATAAACTATGTTGCCCTACGCTCGTCTCCAGGTCTGGTACTTTACAGTGGCGACGAGGATGGGATCCTAGCCTCATCGGCTACGACGGAGACCTTGGGCAACGAACGACCGGACACGACCGCCGCCGCCACCATGGCCAACCAGGGCGGAATCACCGGCTACCTCGAGCCCTTCGACCCTGCAAATCCAGAGGGCTGGGAGTCCTACTCGGAACGGGTCGAGTTCTACCTCCGGGCCAACAAGATCACCGACGCCGGAGCAAAGAGGGATGTTCTCCTGAGCGTCTGCGGGCCAGCCACGTTCGAGATCGCCAAGGGTCTCTCGGCGCCCGCCCGCCTGGCGGAGAAATCCTACGAGGAGATCATCAGGCTCCTCACGGGCCACTTCTTGCCGCAGCCCTCACGGGTGGCTCGCAGATTCATGTTCCACAAAAGGGACCAGACCGCAGGAGAGTCAGCCGCGGACTACTTGGCAGCCCTCCGCAAACACGCCGGGAACTGCAACTTTCCCCAGCTGGAGGAAACCCTGGCCGACCGATTCACGTGGGGCCTCCGCGACGAAAGGCTCCAGCAGAAGCTCTTCGCCAAAGAAGAGCTCACCCTCCAGGGCGCCTTCAGCGAGGCGGTAGCGTGGGAGAGGACCGCCAGGACGTTCCCCCGGGCCAAGACCGAGACCGCCCACCACGAGGAGCTGGACCCCGAGCACCAGGACGAGGGAGAAGCCTTCCAGACGCGACGCGACGCAGGACCCGCCGCCCGAGCTCCACAGCGCCCCCGAGCCCATGAACGGCCGAGTCAGCGCACCAGCGAAAGGGCGAAATGCGCCAGCTGCGGCGACCCCCACGATCGGCGGGACTGCCAGTACCGGACCTGGGACTGCAGAAGCTGCGGGAAGACCGGCCACATAGCGCGGGCTTGCCGAGCCAAGCCCAACCGCCCGCGACCGACCGCACACCACGAGGCCGCAGAGTCCCACTCCACAGCCTCCACCTCACTTCAGGTACTGAATTTGCCCCTGACCACCCCCAACAAGATAACGATGGCGGTCCTCATAGACGGGGCCCCCTGCACCATGGAAGTGGACTCAGGCTCCTCCATCTCCATAATAGCGGAGGAGACCCTGAGAAGGCTACGCCCCGGCCAAGGGCTGCAGCTGCGACCAGCAAATTTCATATTGCGGGACTTCCAGCAAAACCCGGTCCAAATAGCGGGGTGGGCACGGGTGCTGGTGGAGCGGGGGTCCTTCAAAGGCCCCCTAGACATCCTGGTGGTCAGGCGGCCGCTTACCACCCTGTTGGGTCTTGCATGGTTTGGCCCCTTGGGAATCCGAATAGAGGTGGCGCGCACAGCCACAGCAGGAGGGTTCGGGGAGGTGTGCGGAGAGTTCCCCGACGTATTCGATGGGTCGCTGGGTAGTTACAAGGGCCCGGCCATCTCCCTACCGCTCGACCCGACGGTCAGACCGATCCGGCTCAAGGCAAGGAGGGTCCCCTTCGCCTTGAAGCCCAAGATCGAGGCAGAGTTGGACCGCCTAGTAGCCCAAGGGGTCCTGGAGCCAGTTGATTACGCCATGTGGGAGACCCCCATAGTGACCCCGGTCAAACCAAATGGGGACGTGCGGATATGTGCCGATTACAAGTGCACAATTAACAAAGCGCTCCAAGACAACCCATACCCGGTGCCAGTAGTCAGCCACGTCCTGGCAGCCCTGGCGGGGTCAAAGATTTTTGGGAAGCTGGACCTGGCACAAGCCTACCAGCAGCTCCCAGTGGACGCTAAAACGGCCGAGGCGCAGACGATAGTTACCCACAGGGGGGCGTTCAGGGTTAACCGGTTGCAGTTTGGGGTCAGCGTGGCTCCGGGGATCTTCCAGAGCATAATGGATGCTCTCCTTAAAGGGATCCCCAGAGTCCAGCCATTTTTCGACGATGTTTTAATCGCCGCCCCGGACCCTGAGGAATTCCGCAACCGCCTGCGAGAGGTGCCCCGCCGGTTCCAAGCCGCTGGACTAAAAGTTAAGAGGGAGAAGTGTATGCTGGGGGTGCCACGGGTGGAGTTCCTGGGTTTCGCAGTGGACGCGGAGGGAATCCACCCGACCGAGGAAAAGACCAGGGCCATTGTTCAAGCCCCAGCCCCCACGTGTAAAGCGGAGCTACAGAGCTTCCTGGGGGTCCTCAATTTCTACCACACGTTCATACCCCACAAGGCGGCTCTCGCCGAACCCCTACACCGATTACTGGACAAAAAAGCTCCATGGGTGTGGGGGAAGAAGCAAGCCGCCGCCTTCCAGGCAGTTAAAGACGTTCTGGTTTCCAACGGGGTGCTGCACCACTTCGACGAGCGCCTTCCGGTCATCTTGGCTTGCGATGCATCGCCGTACGGGGTGGGCGCAGTCCTGGGGCACCAGTTACCGGACGGCCGGGAGGTTCCGGTCGCATACTACTCACGCACCCTGACCTCGGCAGAACGGAACTACGCACAAATCGACAAGGAGGCCCTGGCCATAGTAGCGGGGGTCCATAAATTCAACGATTATTTGTATGGGCGCCGGTTCACAATAGCGACGGACCATAAGCCGCTTTTGGGTCTGTTGGCCCCAGACCGCCAAACCCCCCAAATCCTGTCCCAGAGGGTGTTGAGGTGGAATCAATTCCTCAACTCGTACACCTACACGCTGGTACACAGGGCGGGCAAGGCAATGGGTCACGCGGACGCTCTCAGCCGGTTGCCGCTCCCTGACACAGGCCCCGATCCAGCCCCAGCACACCAGGTCATGTCGATCGAGTCGCTTCCGGAGCAGCCCCTCCACGCGGCGGAGGTGGCTAGAGCCACCGGGAAAAACAAAACCCTAGCACGGGTGCTCGACTGGGTGGTGAGGGGGTGGCCAGAGGGGAACATGGGGGAAGAGTTCAAACCCTACAAAATGCGAAGGGAGGAACTCACAGCCCACAAAGGGTGCCTACTATGGGGGAGCAGGGTAGTGGTCCCCCCCCCTCTACAGAAACGGGTCTTAGAATCACTCCACGAAACACACCCAGGCATAGTGAGAATGAAGGCCCTGGCCAGGAGCTACGTATGGTGGCCGGGGATGGACGGGGAGATAGAGAACTGGGTCCGGAGATGCAGCACATGCCAGGAGTCGCGGCCGGACCCACCCAGCGCCCCGGCTACACAGTGGGAGACCACAAGGAAACCGTGGTCCCGGCTCCACATTGATTTTGCCAGGCCGTTCCAGGGACAGATCTTCCTAATCATTGTGGATGCATACACAAAATGGTTAGAGGTCGTTCCCGTAGGGTCTACCTCGTCAGCAGCAGCCATTAGAGCATTACGCAGGGTCCTGTGCACCCACGGTATTCCGGACACCATAGTCTCGGACAACGGGGCAGCGTTCACCTCGGGGGACTTCCAGGCGTTCCTCCAGAGGTACCTCATTAGACACATCCGGTCAGCCCCCTTCCACCCGGCCACCAACGGCCAGGCCAAGCGGATGGTCCGAACAACAAAAGAGGCCCTGGGAAGGATAGTGCAAGGCGATTGGGACCACCGGCTAGCCGCGTTCCTCTTCGACAACCGGGTCATCCCAAACCCAGTCACCGGCGTCAGCCCAGCCGAGCTCCTCATGGGGCGCAAGCTCACCACAAGGCTAGATCGGCTAAACCCCGACAGAGCCCCCGACGTGCGAGGGTCACCGGAGGTCAGAGAAGCGGCTAGGGGGTTCTTCGCAGGGGGCCCAGTGTACGCCCGCAACTACGCTTCAGGCCCCGAGTGGGTAGCCGGGCGGGTACTACGGGTCGTGGGTTCCCGCCACTATGAGGTATCCACCGAGGGGGGCCAGATCCTACACCGGCACATCAACCAGTTACGCCGCCGGACTCTCCCAGAGGTACCCACGGAAACGAGGGAGGGGACAGGGTCCGAGGGGCACCCAATGACACCTGCACCGACACCACGGCCACACACACCAGCAGAGGCGGACCACCCCTCGGACCCCGACCCACAACCCAACAACGCTCAACCCCCCGGGGAAACCCCAGAGGCGGAAGTAGCCCCGGCACCACAAGCCACTCCCAGGCGTTCAACACGGGAGCGCCGACCTCCCGCCTACCTCCAGGACTATGTCACTAACTAAGGGGGGAGGAGTGTAGTGTATGGCGTTCGCAGAACGCAACCAGTTCATAAGGGCCACAACGACAGAATGACATCAGCCGCGGAGGCAACTGAGAAACATCCAGGTGCCTCCGCGCTGGGCGCAACGATCCACCAATCACAGCTCGTGGCGGGAAATACGGCTGGCCGGCATTGGACCGGCCAGCAAGGAGAATAGTCCGGCAACTGTATATATGCGGGATCCGGCCCGCGTGCTCGCTCTCTCCATCTTGTATTGTACCATGGAATAAACTATGTTGCCCTACGCTCGTCTCCAGGTCTGGTACTTTACAGGGCTGATGGGAGCTGTAGGCAAAAAACATCTGGAGAGCTACCGTTGGCCACCCCTGAGTTATGGCAAGCCAAAGCCTTTTCCTTTTGTTTCCCTGGGAAAGCAAAGTTTCAGGAGTTCCTCCTCCACAAACAAAAGCTTCCCTCCTTTTCCTTCTCTCTCTTTCTCTCTTAACTCCAAGCAGCCTTGCTTGCTCCTTCTCCACCTTCCGGTTTCACAGCCGCGCAACTGAAAATCCCCCCCCCACCCCCCGATATATCTGCAAAAGCCTGGCTTTTGTTAGTGATCGCAGACGCACCTCTACATCGCCCTTCAATTGGCGTATCGTTTCCTTTTGCACTTTCTCTTTTTCTCTGTCGCTGCATTTGCATACGTATGGCAGGGCCCATGCATAGATATACAGCTCATCTCCATAAACAAAACGCAGAAGAAGAAGAAGAGACATCTGCCTCCTGCTTTTAACTCTCATTGGGAGATGCTTGGGGGGGGGGGGATTGGATCAGGAAGTGCGCGTTTGCATCCTTGCGTGTGCTGCAGAGCCATCTGCTGGCCGGAAGTTGGATGGTCTCCGCACAAACCGGAGGCTTCCTAGCTAGATCAGTGGAGCAAAGTTCGAGCCCACTGTGGCGCCTTTAATATCAGCAAAGTTTTTATAATATGGTGGGTTCCTTCCATGCAAGGAACGAGCGCAGAGTGTTAAAGCTGCAGTACTACAGTCCTAAGCTCTGCTCACGACCTGAGTTCGATCCCCAGCGGTAGCTGGGTTTTCAGGTAGCTGACTCAAGGTTGACTCAGCCTTCCATCCTTCCAAGGTGGGTAAAATGAGGACCCAGCTTGCTGGGGGGAAAGTAATGGCAAACCACCCCGTAAAAAGTCTGCCGTGAAAACGTGAAAGCAACGTCACTCCAGAGTCAGAAGCGACTGGTGCTTGCACAGGAGACCTTTCCTTTCCTTCCATGCAAGGAGGAGACGCTGTTGTAGTGATCATGGCTTTTATTAAGTAGAGCATGGTAATGGCTGAACTCAAAAGACTGCAGAACGGGCCAACTGGGCCAACTATATACACTTCAAGGTTCCCCCACAAGGACGCCATTGGATCATTCAAACCAGCAGGGGGCCCGTGATTGGAGCAGGGCAGCAAGGATTTGGATCCTACTGCCCATTGGTCCCTGAGTCCCCCAACTTGATTCCTAAGGGCTCCAGTGAACCAGGCAAGAACACTATTAATTATACACAACCTTAGTCCACAAACACAACAGTTTTATTCAAGGTATTAGCCTTTGCGTGCACACACACTTCATCGCACAAAAACTTATCCCTTGCATAAAACTTTGTTGGACTTAAAGGTCCACCCTCCAAAGAAGAAGACTGAAGAATTGCAGATTTATACCCCGCCCTTCTCCCTGAATCAGAGACTCAGAGCAGCTTACAATCTCCTATATCTTCTTCCCCCACAACAGACACCCTGTGAGGTGAGTGGGGCTGAGAGGGCACTCACAACAGCTGCCCTTTCAAGGACAACTCCTGCCATAGCTATGGCTGACCCAAGGCCATTCCAGCATCTGCAAATGGAGGAGTGGGGAATCTAACCTGGTTCTCCCAGGTAAGAGTCCGCACACTTAACCACTACACCAAGCTGGCTCTCAGCAGCCACTATCTCTAGGGCAGGGGTGGCCAACGGTAGCTCTCCAGATGTTTTTTTTGCCTACAACTCCCATCAGCCCCAGCCATTGGCCATGCTGACTGCGGCTGATGGGAGTTGTAGGCAAAAAACATCCAGAGAGCTACCGTTGGCCACCTCTGCTCTAGGGGAACGGATCTCTGTAGTCTGGAGATGAGATAAATTCTCACCTCATGGCAGGCATTTGCCATCTTCACACCTTTCCTTAATCTGGTGCCCCCCCCCCCCCGCTTGTCTCCTCAAGCTCTGCTGTGGTCCAGGTGGCAGAGGAGGAATACAGAACAGAGAAAGATGGCTCCCAACTCTCTGGCACCTGACCTCAGGGGGAGAAGAGTGTTCAAAGGGACCTCTTTATTTCCCCAGAGCAGGCTCCTGGTTTGGTACAAGGGAAGCAAAGATGAGACCACAGCAAGAGAACAGGGACTGAGGATCAATCAGCTGCAATTGAACCAGGGCCTTTTTTGACCAGGAACACACAGGAATGCAGTTCTGGCTGGCTTTGTGTCAGGGGGTGTGGCATAATATGCAAATGAGTTCCTGCTGGGCTTTTTCTATTGAAAAAAGCCCTGAATTGAACTGTCACTCAAGGACGTTCCAGAGTTTGCTCAAGGGAATCCAATAAAGGCAAGGGATGAATTGGGGGGGGGGGGGGGTGGATATTGATGAATATTAATGTTACCCATTCCCCCCCCCCCCCCGCAAGAGTGTTTTAAACCTGTGCCATTATTTCCTTGCAGTTCTTTGCTTTTCCACACCATTGCATCATATATGGACAGAAGCCCTGTAGTGTTCCTTGGATATCTTTGTTTTAGAAACTAAAACTCAGGCGCATCTAAATACTTAAGCTGCCTTTCTCTTTCCATAGGCTGTGTATTCAAAAGGACATGCGTTTTTCTTAAATTCCCAAATACCTTTCTTGAACATCTGTATATGCAGTTAATCACAATTTGTTCCCAGTGAAAAGTCAGATGGTGAGTTCAGAGGTCCCCCCCCCACTCCCCATTCCAGCAAAATTACAATATAGAACTTGTCAGCTTTCTGTAGTATCCCTAAAAGATAGATAGAGGAAAGGTGAAACTGTAGTAGCTTCGAAAGACAAAGCAGAAATCCTGCATACCTTGAGAATGCGAGATGTTAATAACAGTGCAATTCTAAGTGATGTTAACACGCTTCTGAGCCTGTTGATTTCAATGGACACAGAAAGGCATAAGGCTGTTGAGGACTGCTCTGCAAGACAGGGTCAAAAAATAGCTTTTCTTTTTTTGCTGCAGTCTAGTGCAGAGTGGACATGCTTCCCTCTGTGATGGAGGGTGGCTGTTATTCACTAATCAAATTCTCATTCTTTAACATGAGTTTAATTTTTGATATTTTAAAGTAAAAAGGGAGAGCGTAAAAGAAAGCAGAGAGAGAACATCCAGATTGAGATCCAGAGATTTTCCCCATTTTAATTTCTTACAAGAGGAGGGGAAAGCCCATTCCTCCGGCTCTGGGCTTAGTTTCCTCTCCTTTAGCTCTGCTTCGCTACCTGATCCCTCTGCTGTCTCCCTTCCCTTCCCAAATGCTCCCAACCCCACACTTTGTCTCCTTATTCTTCCCCTTGTATTTCATCCACTATTTAACTCCATTGGTAAGATTAATAACCATTCATCTTTCAACAACTAGGATTGCCTGGTTCTCCCTATTCTCCAGTGGAGGGGGTAGGGTGACCAGATCCAAATTAGGAAACTCCTGGAGATTTGAGGATTGGAGCCTGGGGAGGACAGGGATTTCAGTGCGGTAAAATGCTATAGATCCCACCTTCCAAAGCAGGGGTGGCCAAACTTGCTTAACATAAGAGCCACATAGAATAAATGTCAGATGTTTGAAAGTTATGAGAAGGAAGGAAGGAAGGAAGGAAGGAAGGAAGGAAGGAAGGAAGGAAGGAAGGAAGGAAGGAAGGAAGGAAGGAAGGAAGGAAGGAAGGAAGGAAGGAAGATGGGGAGGGGGAGAGAGGGAGAGATGGAAAGAAAGCAACTTTAAATGCATTCTCCAAGCTGAAAGCAACTTTAAATGCATTCTCCAAGCTATCACGTGACTTGGCTTGGAGAAGTGATTTAAAGAGAGAAATGCCTTCTCCAAGCTGGTTGACAGGGCAGTGGGGACTTTGATAGCCATGCAATATGTGGCTCCCAAGCTGATTGTGATATGAACTATACAACAATTCTTGCAAGGTCAGCCTGTAATATACATCATTCATTGTAATTAATTTCTGATTTAGTTATTAATATTATTTCATTGTGTGTATATATATATATATACACCTTACCACTGTTGAAGATTTAGATTAAGAAAAATTGAAACTGAAAAATTAAAGCACCTAGGTCTTTGTTTGGAGAACTTGGGCTGAAAAATATCCCTATTTTATAGACAGAAAATTTGGTGGGCACTTACTGGAAAGAAGTGTTCTGCAAAATTGTTTCGTTCTAATTTTGCTGGTCGCTCCAATGTTTGTGTTAATATCAGAATCAAGTTCAGATTTGTACTCTAAATGCCACATCTACAGTATGATGTTTCAGCCCTCTTGCCAGCCGCTGTCCAGTGTCACAAATGGACTCATTCCACACTCCCTCTTCTGGTTACCGCTAGAAGAATGGGCTTCATGACACCTCTCCTGCTGTGATGTAAATTCCCACCATGCATTGCAGCAATATTGACCTGACAAGTTTAACAATATGGCTCTCGAAACCTTCCCACCTGTCAACAAATATGTGAACTTGAAGTGACGTCGGCAGCAGAGAGGAACAGAATCGACAGGTAATTACCCCTGATCTCCTCCAGGAGATGACAGCCAGCACACGTTGTGACACGGTAGCTCATGAGCTGAGCCGAGCTTATGGCAATGACCCCTTGGATGCTGCGGAGGCTCACCTCTGCAGAATGCTCTGATGTTCAGCCCCAGGGGACCACAAATTTCATCCTAATGGCATTTTGGACCAAAGGATCTTCTCATCCCTGTGCCAAGACCAACACACCATGAGGCAGTTGGGATTCTTGATTAGTCGCCGTGGGTGTACCAAGTGTGAAATTTTGGAATCCACAGTGTTAAATACAGGGTTTGATGCATGAGGAGGCTCTTGCATAGTGATTAAAACTCTGTATTAGTGATTCAGCATGTCTACTAAGCAAGGGTGGAATTCTAGCAGCAGGAGCTCCTTTGCATATTAGGCTACACTCCCCTGATGTAGCCAATCCTCCAAGAACTTACAAGGCTCTTTTTTGTAAGGTCTTGGAGGATTGGCTACATCAGGGGGTGTGGCTTAATATGCAAAGGAGCTCCTGCTAGAATGCCACCCCTGCTACTAAGTGACTGCAAACTACTACTAAGCACCGGAACATGTGGCTGACAGAACAAGGAATGGCTCAAAACAACTTGAATATGAACAGCAACTAAAACATTTTGTACAGCAGTTTCTCAGAGTTGTTCTCGAATTGATTATGGTCGTGGGACTTAGGGCAAGTCCACACATTGCCAGCTGTGATTGTAAATTCTATCACTCCATCCCAGAGGAGGTTCAAGGGGTGCTCTCCACCCCCCACCCTCAAATCCTAAAATGAGGAGCTCTTGTAGTCCCATTCATTTGCAGGATGCAGAGAGAGATTTCTAGGATGATTCGTTGGGTGTGAGTTGTAGCCCTCCCAAGTTATCCAGGTCTGGAACTCTGTTCTGTGCTGGAGGAACAGGATTGGCAGCTCTGGGTTGGGAAATTCCTAGAGATTTGGGGAGAGGAGAGTTAGGAGGACTTTAGCAGGGTATAATGCCAAAGAATCCACTTTCCAAAGCAGCCATTTTCTCCATGGGAACTGATTCCTATTGTCTGAAGACAAGTTCTAATCCTTTAGCGGTTGCACTTGGTTAGTGCCTTGAAGCATTCTTGCCATGTCTTGATTATGAAAAATTCAGCTAGAGAAGAAGCAACTGTGAAACGGAGACAATGGAGTACTATCCCATCTACTAAATATCTCCTGTGCTGTGCATAGCTGCATGGAAATTTTATGCTTCAGTGCATTTGGAAACATCACTGGAAGATTTGTCTTCACTACCATTGGACTGAAAATTCTTGGATTTACATCCTTCATTGAACCTTAATGGACTTTATTGAAAGGTGGTTCATCCCACTATGTGAAGTTCCCATTTTGTCGATGTGGTTTACTTTCTATTATCTATGGCTTAATTTCCAATGTTCATATGTGCCTTTATTTCATATTATATGAGGCTTAATTTTTTACTTTATTATATATAAATTTTCTACAGTCTTGTTTCTTTATTGAGGCTGGTTACACGGAACCTTTGGTTTTTCCCAGCTCCACCTTTCCATGTTTTCTCTTTGGTTGCTTACCTCCCGGAGGCTGGCAAACATGTAAAAGAGAGGCCAACCCACCAGTTTACTCTTCAGATAATCTGCACTAATTATGGCTTATGCTGCTTTGCTTCATGAAAGCTTGCAAGATCTGGATGCCCATCTCCAAAAGACAAAGATCATTTATTCACACCCACACACATCCACCCACCCACACACCTGTTCTTAAGAATAACCTATTTTTGCTTCACTTTCCCTCCCAAAAAACACTTGCCATTCCCTGTACTTTACAAGCAGTGCAGATAGATCTGATAGAACAGGAAGACCATTGGATCCTGGAAAAGATAGGTTCAAGCTCTGCTGTGCAGTGGAAGCTCTCGTGGCCATCTCAGACTAGTCTCTCTCTTTCCGCCTAGCTTATATCATAGGATGTTTGTTGTAAGGATAAAACTGGAGGAGGGGGGAAAGATGACATCAGCTGCTCAAGTCCTCTTTGAAGAGAGGAGTGGGATATAGGCAGGGATTTGTTTTCTGGAAAAGGTAGGGTTGCTAATCCCCAGGTGGGGGCAGGGGATCCCCTGGTTTGGAGGCCCTCTCCGCGCTTCAGGGTTTTCAGAAAGCGGCAAGTGGGGAGGGAAATGTCTGCTGGGCACTCCATTATTCCCTATGAAGATCGGTTCCCATAGGTTATAATGGAAAATTGATCCGCGGGTTTCTGGGGCTCTGGGGGGGGCTGTCTTTTACATCGCTATCACCAGGTGTGCTGTTCTTCCAATCTAGGTTAAGTTTACCCTCCTTCTGGTTGGATAAAAATGTAATCAGTAGTGTTCCCTGATGGGGATTCTAATGAGAAGCAAGAAGGGGCTGCAAAGGAAAACATTAGCAATGTATTGTGTACTGCATTTTGGTCCCTGAATTTCCAGCACAGCGCTGCCCAGCCTGAACAAGGGAATCGCGGGAAACCTGACTAGGGGCAGACTTAACTGACCACCTATTAAAATCTGTGGCATGAACTTTAACTGGCCAGGATTGGACTGGCCTTGGGAGGGGGTTGATCCAGGTGGATGCATTTATAACTTGTTCCAAGTACTTAAAGTTCAATCCCCTGCATCTCCAGTAAGGATCTCCAATAGGGGATGGAAAAGACCTCCACCTGAGACCCTGGAGAACCACTGCCAGTCTGAGTGGACAATACTGATCTTGACCAGACCAGAATCAACGGGTTGAAATTAAATCAAAAGAGTTTCCAGCTCAACATTAGAAAGAACTTCCTTACCATTAGAGCTGTTCCTCAGTGGAAAAGGCTTCCTTGGGACGTGGGGGCTCTCCTTCCTTGGAGGTTTTTAAACAGGCTAGATGGCCATCTGACAGCAATGAAGATAAGAACATAAGAGAAGCCATGTTGGATCAGGCCAATGGCCCATCCAGTCCAACACTCTGTATCTCACAGTGACCAATATATATATATATATATATATATATATATATATATATATACACACACACACATACACACACACTGTGGCTAATAGCCACTGATGGACCTCTGCTCCATATTTTTATCCAATCCCCTCTTGAAGCTGGCTATGCTTGCAGCCACCACCACCTCCTGTGGCAGTGAATTCCACATGTTAATCACCCTTTGGGTGAAGAAGTATTTCCTTTTATCCATTTTAACCTGACTGCTCAGCAATTTCATCGAATGCCCACGAGTTCCTGTATTGTGAGAAAGGGAGAAAAGGACCTCTTTCTCTACTTTCTCCATCCCATGCATTATCTTGTAAACCTCTGTCATGTCACCCCGCAGTCGACGTTTCTCCAAGCTAAAGAGCCCCAAGCGTTTTAACCTTTCTTCATAGGTAAAGTGTTCCAACCCTTTAATCATTCTATTTGCCCTTTTCTGCACTTTTACCAATGCTATAATATCCTTTTTGAGGTGCGGTGACCAGAATTGCACACAGTACTCCAAATGAGACCGCACCATCGATTTATACAGGGGCATTATGATACTGGCTGATTTGTTTTCAATTCCCTTCCTAAAAATTCCCAGCATGGTGTTAGCCTTTTTTGTTGCAATCGCACACTGTCTTGACATTTTCAGTGAGTTATCTACCACGACCCCAAGATCTCTCTCTTGGTCAGTCTCTGCCAGGATTCACAGGATCCTGTGAATTTAAGGGGAGGTGTTTGTGAGTTTCCTGCATTGTGCAGGGGGTTGGACTAGATGAACCTGAAGGTCCCTTCCAACTCTATGTTTCTGTGGTGGACCAGTGGTCTGTTTCAGTATATGGCAGCTTCATGTGGTCATGTGTGTGCATGTATATTCTGTTTCCAGGTGCTCTGTGCAACCTAGCCTGGAAATCCTTGGGAATGCCCCTTCTCCTGTCAGTCAGCACAGTCCTCAGGACTGGCTTGGAATGCTTGGCTGAGGGCATTCCCTTGCTGGCTGGTAAGTGACGGCAAAGTATGTAGACAAAGATTTTCATTAGAAGCTCTGAGGCTGTGGAATTCACTCTTTGTCTGGCTTTATAGACCATTTTGCAAGCACCACCCAACATTGCTGTACAGGAAAGCTTTTGAAAACCAGGGTAAAATCATTCTATAATAGATTGGGTGGTGCCAGAGATAATATTTTAAATGTTCTGGGAGTTGTATTTTACAGGTATTCGTCACAGTTTTGAAATCTTTTTATTGTTGAGCAACTCATTTTGATCTTTTTTTAAAGAAAAAGAGCAGAATAGATTATAGTGAGAGTCGTGTAATGTAAAATTAGACCTTTCCCTATACAAAGAGGCTTTAAAACATCACATCACTTTAATTAATTTTGCATAAAACCAAAATGTCCACACTCAATAGGCCTGGGAGAACAAAGAAGTACTTGGAACAAGTTATAGACGGAATTTAAAAATTGGTGTGAGATGGAGCTACAAAAGGGCCGAGACACCAGCATCGTTTCTGCCTACTCGTGTTTCCTTAGTCCTTTAGTTCTGTTCACATGTTGCAGTGAATTCATGCACATCCTACCTATACGAGTATAAATCTGCTTGTAAGAAAGAGCCAACACACATTCATTTTGAACATGAACTGGGGACTATTACCTGGATAAATGTGGGACTTCTATCACGCATTCAGTTGTTCATGGATTGACATGAGCATTACTCAATGAGCATACAAAGAACAATCAAGTGTATACTGTACATAGACTACATGTGTTCACTGAAACTTGTGAACAAGGCTCTTGTGGCCAGGTTTCCGTTCTTTATCCCTTCTAGGTACCAAACTCCAAGTGGGGCCTGGCAATCTCCACTTCATCAAAGGCTCCTTAGAAAGCTCAAGAGTCATGGAGTAAAAGGACAGGTCCTCTTGTGGATCAAAAACTGGCTAATTAATAGGAAGCAGAGAGTGAGTATAAATGGGCAGTCTTCGCAGTGGAGGACGGTAAGCAGTGGGGTGCAGCAGGGCTCAGTACTGGGACATATGCTCTTTAACTTGTTCATAAATGATCTGGAGTTGGGAGTAAGCAGTGAAGTGGCCAAGTTTGCAGATGACACTAAATTGTTCAGGGTGGTGAGAACCAGAGAGGATTGTGAGGCGCTCCAAAGGGATCTGTTGAGGCTGAGTGAGTGGGCGTCAACGGGCAGATGAGGTTTAATGTGGCCAAGTGCAAAATAATGCACATTGGGGCCAAGAATCCCAGCTACAAATACAAGTTGATGCGGTGTGAACTGGCAGAGACTGACCGAGAGAGATCTTGTGGTTGTGGTAAATAACTCACTGAAAATGTCAAGACAGTGTGCGGTTGCAATAAAAAAGGCCAACGCCATGCTAGGAATTATTAGGAAGGGAATTGAAAACAAATCAGCCAGTATTATAATGCCCCTGTATAAAATGATGGTGCGGTCTCATTTGGAATACTGTGTGCAATTCTGGTCACCGCACCTCAAAAAGGATATTATAGCATTGGAAAAAGTGCAGAAAAGGGCAACTAGAATGATTAAAGGTTTGGAACACTTTCCCTTTGAAGAAAGGTTAAAACGCTTGGGGCTTGGAGAAACGTCGACTGCAGGGTGACATAATAGAAGTTTACAAGATAATGCATGGGATGGAGAAAGGAGAGAAAGAAGTACTTTTCTCCCTTTCTCACAATACAAGAACTCACGGGCATTCGATGAAATTGCTGAGCAGTCAGGTCAAAACAGATAAAAGGAAGTACTTCTTCACCCAAACGGTGATTAACATGTGGAATTCACTGCCGCAGGAGGTGGTGGCGGCTACAAGCATAGACAGCTTCAAGAGGGGGTTTGATAAAAATATGGAGCAGAGGTCCATCAGTGGCTATTAGCCACAGAGTGTGTGTGTGTGTGTGTGTGTATATATATATATATATATATATATATAAATTTTGGGGGCCACTGTGTGACACAAAGTGTTGGACTGGATGGGCCATTGGCCTGATCCAACATGGCTTCTCTTCTTATGTTCTTAATCTCCAGGAATTACAACTGATCTCCAGGTGGCAGAGATCAGTTCCCCTAAAAAAAACCAGGAGCTTTGGAGGATGAAGTCCTTGGCTTTATACCGGGGGTGGGCAAACTGTGGCTCAGAAGACACATGTGACTCTTTCATACATAATTGTGTGGCTCTCGAAGCCCCCACTGCCCCATCAGCCAGCTTGGGGAAGGCATTTGTTTCTTTAAATCACTTCTCCAAACTAGCCAGTGGGTTGGAGAATGCAGTTAAAGTTGCTTTCTTTCCACCTCTCCCTCTCTCCTCCCTATCTTCTTTCTTTCCAGTTTGGTGTAGCCAGCTTGGTGTAGTGGTTAAGTGTGCGGACTCTTATCTGGGAGAACCGGGTTTGATTCCCCACTCATCATTGGCAGCTGCTGGAATGGCCTTGGGTCAGCCATAGCACTTGTAGTTGTCCTTGAAAGGGAAGCTGCTGTAAGAGCTCTCTCAGCCCCACCTACCTCACAGGGTGTCTGTTGTGGAGAGGGGCAGGGGGAAGGTAAAGGAAATCGTGACCGCTCTGAGATTCAGAGTACAGAGTGGGATATAAATCCAATATTCTCTATCTCCTTCCTTCCTTCGTTCCTCCCTCCCTCCCTTCCTTCCTGCCTTCAGGCTCCTGAATTCCTAGCCACAGTTTGGCCACCCTTGGACTATAGCCCTAGCTATCTGTTCTAAAGTAAAGCATGACACTAGCTTGTCCATGAATGAAGCTGTCCAGCATTTTCAAAGGCAGCCACGTAGGCCTCTGGTGTTAGGGGGAAGTGGAGTTAACCAGGGGATGCCAATTCTAGGTAGGGAAATTCCTGGAAATTTGGGGTGGAGCCAGGGATGGACAGAGTTTGGGGAAGAGATGAAGCTCATCAGTGATGTGTTGCCTTATTTAGAGGACGCTCTCTGAGGCTGCCATTTTCTCCAGTGCAACTTATCTCTACTCTGTAATCCGGAGATCATTTACGATACGATGAAAGTTTATTGTCTATGGCCAAAGGCTGTTGCAGTCTGACGTATATAACAAAATTTAAAATGCCACCATTAAAACAATCTAACCCAAAAGTACAAATCAAACAAAAGCATTGCACTCTTTAGCTGCAGCTCCAGCCTGCATTTTCTTGGCTGCTAAAGCAAAGAGTGATACTTGATAGGAGACAAATTGATCAGCATCTGAGAGAAGGAAAGGAGGGAGGAAGGGAGGGAGGAAAAGAATTTAGAAGATATTGGATTTATATCCTGTCCTATACTCTGAATCTCAAAGCGGTCACCATTTCCTTTACCCCACCCCCTCCCCATACACACACAATAGATATGCTGTGAGGTAAGTGGGGCTGAGAGAGTTCTTACAGCGGTTTCTTTTCTTTGAAAGAAAAAAAAAATTAAGCCCATTCAAAGAAATTTGGTTCTGGGCTTTATGTCGAGAGGAAAGGATAAAATGTAATGTGCGAGGCCCTCTGAAACTGGAGCGCCGCAAATGCAAAGATGAGAAGCCAGTTGAATTCTGGGAGAATACCAAGCCCCACCAGGAGGCTGGGCACTCTAGGTTAAATATGGTTGCCAGTATTCTGGGTTGGAATATTCCTGGCTATTTGGAGGGTGGAACTAGGGGAGAGCAGGGTTTGGGGGAAAGAGGGACCTCTGTGGAGTATATAACACCATAAAATCCACCTTCCAAGCAGCCATTTTCTCCAGGGGGACTGATCTCTGTCACCTAGAGATCAGTTGTAAATCCAGGCGATCTCCAGCCACCACCTGGAGAATGGCAATCCTTACATGTGCCATTTAGCTAGTTAAAACCACCACCCAGTCTCAAGGCTAATTTTAGACCAGAGGGAAGCCGTACAGGAGGGCAAGGGTTAAACTCCCCTTCCCCCTGCATTTCAGTCCCAATCCGAATCCAGCTCCCAGGTGGCTGCTATTTACTGTTGGTGGATCTCTCGGTCTCACATCTCGTTTGGCTCTCAGTCACTCAGCTCCATGTCTCTGAGGTGTCAATGTTGTCACTCACTGGAGTTCTCTCTTTATCCACACATCAGGCAGCAGCGAAGACAGCCCCGGCTCAGAGCTTCCAAGTGTTGCCTCAGTAATGGCCTTAACCCTGACCTTTGCAGATCGGGTGGTCTCTGGGGAGAGCAAGATAATTCAGAATCTATTCTCATTCTGTCCGGAGCTGTGGCTGCCATTCTCGCGGAGATGTGCCTACGTGTGGAGATTGTGAAAACTCTCTGTGATGGACCACTGGCGGCAAAACGGCTTGTGCACTCAAGTTGCCTGGCCAGTTTCGGATCCTGAGGAGGAAATTATTCAAGCACATTTAGAAGGACATATCTGCGCGTTTTGTAAAGCTGTGTGGCCCAGGGCTTTTTTTGTAGCAGGAACTCCTTTGCATATTAGGCCACACCCCTCTGATGTAGCCAATCCTCCTGGAGCTTACAGTAGGCCCTGTACTAAGAGCCTAAGTATCTCTTGAACCTGTACTAAGAGCCTAAGTGTATCTTGAACCACTTTGCAGCAGTATTCTCTCTACGCCAGGGCTGTTGAATTTATTTGTTATAAGGGCCAGATCTGACATAAATGAGACCTTGTCCATTCATTCAATTTATTGCATTAGCACATATTGCCATAGCATCAAACCACCAGATTCAGCAATAAAACAAACGAAACAAGAAGAGAGAGGAAAAAAAACAATATCTCGTGCCTTAATACAATAAAATACAATAAGATGCAATAAAACTCAATTTTAAAAACCAGATATAAAATTTAAAACATCAGAAAAAAATTAACCAGTACCACACTAGTAAGCTACACAGAATAATAATAATGAACAATTAGTGTGGTACAGTCTTCATTTTCTTTTCCATAATGCCAGTCATGAATCTTGCAACTTGGAGGGTAATATGTCTATCTCTGTCAGACAGCAAGAAGACTAGTTTCTCCTGATTTGACTTACCATGAGAACTTGTCAGACCAGGCCATGTGTGTCATAAAACATAATGCCGGGTAGCAGAAATCTTGGAGGATTGGCTACATCAGGGGTGTGTGGGCCTAACAGGCAAAGGAGTTCCTGCTACGAGAAAAGCCCTGGCTGTGCCCTACAGATGTTCTTCTTTCCGTTTGTAGCGTTTCCAGAGGGAGCCAAAAACATTTCTCCACAAAAATTCTAAATTAATTGTAAGATTCTTCCCATTTTGTCTGCTGACATTATTTCCTCTTCCACTATTGCAGTCCCATTATTTCCCTATTCTTAACATGCCGTGTTCTTCCTTAGTCACGTGGGTAGGTCCAAACAATTGGTGATTCTATAATGACCTGGGTATTGTGACAAAATCATGTGCTTTCTGGGAGCTGGCTGCATATGAAGATCATTATGGGCAAATAAAGCCAACTGAGTGGATGCTGCTCAGATCAATCACTGCTGATGATGGCTTTTAATGAACGAGACATCCCAGTGCTACAGACCCAATCGGATATGCGCTGGTGCTTTACCATAGGCAAACAAAGCCCATTGCCCTCATTCGGAATAGACTTTCACTCCCTTTTGGACACACACACACATAATTTTGAGACCAGTTTAAAATATTTACAAAAATACCCCTCCATTTCAGCACAGAAGTAATAGAAATAATAATGTACATAAATCCACTCAGCATCAAAACAAACTAGGGTTGCCAATCCCCAGGTGGGAGCAGGGGATCCCCCAGTTTGGAGGTCCTCCCTCCGCTTCAGGGTCATCAGAAAGCGGGGGGAGGGAAATATCTGCTGGGAACTTTATTATTCCCTATGGAGATGTATTCCCATAGGAAATAATGGAGAATGGATCCGCGAGTATCTGGGGCTCTGGGGGGGGGGCTGTTTTTTGAGGTAGAGGCCCCAAATTTGCAGGGTAGCATCTGGTGCCTCTCCTCAAAATACCCTCCAAGTTTAAAAAGATTGGACCAGGAGGTCCAATTCTATGTGCCGCAAAAGGTGCCCCTATCCTTCATTATTTCCTATGGAAGGAAGGCATTTAAAAGGTGTTCAGTCCCTTGAAATGTCATGGCCAGAATTCCCTTTGGAGTTCAATTGTGCTTGTCACAACCTTGCTCCTGGCTCCACCCCCAATGTCTCCTGGCTGCACCCCCTAAGTCTCCTGGCTCCACCCCCAAAGTCCCCAGATATTTCTTGAATTGGGCTTGGCAACCCTAGGACAAACCACACTCAGCAAAGATACTATGGAACTTGCAAACCTTGCAGTGAAGACGTTTGAGAAGCAAACATACGATGTCCAAAAGCCACGATCACCCAATGAGCTGAATGTCTGAGCTTTTTTCCTGTCCAACTCAAGTATCTCTTGAACCACATTGTAGCAGTATTCCCTCTACGCCAGGGTTGCTGAATTCATTTGCTATAAGGGCCAGATCTAACATAAATGAGACCTTGTCAGACCGGGCCATGTGTGTCATAAAACATAATGCCAGGTAGCAGAAATATAAACTTTATAAAGGTCACAAACACAATTAAAGATTTTTCTTTAACTTAAAATAAAACATGCTTTAAAAATTCGCACTTGTTCTCAACGTTCCCTCTAAGCTGCAGAGTCTTGTGAGCAAAAATTCTACTTTGTGAGCTACTGGCATTAAAGTTGTGAGCTACTGCATACATTATTGTGCTCTGGGGTCATCCTTCCTGAGCTAAGACAAAAGTGTGTGAGCTGGAGGCTAAAAATCTGTGAACCACACTAAGTCAGCTTAGAGGGAACACTGCTTTGTAGCTATGCAGTTGTAGTTGTGGTGGAGTTTCATTTCAATGGATAGGCGGGTTTTCGTTTTCTAGACTACCAAGGGACTTACAAAACTTCAAAGAACGCTGGGATGAACCAAGACTTGGAAGGTTATGGGGACCTGGAAAGAAATCCCATTTCACAAAAATCTTCAGGTCTTACAGCAACAGACATCTTTTATTTCAGTTTTTTTTTCCTTTTGCTAATTACAGAATGATGCGAAACACTGAAAACTGCCAACTCCAAACTGTAACACGAAATTTACATCATTTCAATAGTGAGGGAATCGCCGATCAAAAAAAATGTATACATGGTGCTCGACTTCCAAGAATTCACAGCTGGCTTTGTTTCTCCACATGATGGGCCAAAGCCATGCAGAAATTGCTTCCTGTATGGCAAAAGGGATCGGGAACAAAGCGCACCACAGAGACAAGGAAAGCGTTATTCCTCACCCCGTTCCTCAGTGTATACGCTTGTGCGTGTGTGTGTGTTTTACCGCATTGCATTATGTTGCCTGTATTTATAGCCCACTCAAAACGTGTAAAAGCATAATTATATAATCTATTTATACGGCTCCATGAAAAGCCTCTAAGTGTCATATAAAAGGCAAAGTGAAGCATGAAATGTTATATCAAGACATCATACTGACACGTATCTGTATCAATTGAGGTATAGAATTTTTATTTTTTTTCAGGCATGTGTGGGAGTCAGGTGCATTATGGGTCAATAGCAATTCCTGCCTAGCTGAACTAGAACACTTACTTCCTCATTAAAGGGCTCTTTTCAAAGGAAATCAGCCTCTGAAATGGTAGGTCGCATTTTTTTTTTTTCTGATTCACCATTAGGAAAGCTCCTGGGGGAGTCTGCTTCTATATCTTCTCCAATACGTTCCACCCTGGGGCCTAGCATCGCAGGGAGAGGCCCTCCTGGCTGTTCCACCAATCAAAGCAGCTCATTTGGTGGGTGCACAAGACAGGACCTTGTTGGTGGCAGCCCCACAATTCTGGAACACCCACCCCCGGGAGATGCACCTGGCCCTTTCACTTCCAGTCTTTAAGAGGCAGCTGAAGACAGTTTAATTTAGGACTGCATTTGGATACGTTTACTAGAAGCAGTCCCAAGTTATCTTTAAATATTGTGTTTTATGTTTTTAATGCATTTTTGTGTTTTGCCTATGTTGTAAGCTGCCTCGAACTTCCCCTTCCAGCCCCTTCCCCATCCTCCTGGTTAGGGTTGAAAAGAAGCAGGTACAAGCTAACTACTGAGTACCAGTAAGGAAGTGACCCAAGTAGGGTTGCCAGCTCCAGGTTGTGAAACTCCTGGAGATTTTGAGGACAGAGTCTGGATAGGACAGGGGTATTTGGACTCTATAATGTAATGCCATAAAGTCCATCTTCCAGAGTATCCATTTTCTCCAGGTGTCATGAGCCCTGAGAAGGGGGAGTTGGAAGGGTTAACAGACCAGGAAGAATGGCCTTCCAGTGCCTCAGCCACAACCAACAGCTGGCACATCAATCACTCTCCCCACATTCCAGGCACCAGTGACGGCTGTTGACAATCGGTCTCCTCCAAGCTCTCCCCCTCCCATCTCAAGAATGTGGAGCTGTATTTAGAAAACACTCTCAGAACGCAGGCATGAGGCACGCCAATGCTTCCGATCTCTTAGCCCCGAGTTCTAGGAGAATTACGGCCACCCAGGGAGCAGGCTGATTGAGGCTCCCATATAACTCACACCCGGGACTTGGCAACGTCATGGAAGCAGTGTCGATTCCCTGGCTTGCATCCACACTCCTTCCAGATTCCAGCCCCTGACCGGTTTGAATTTCCTGGCACCCTGACCCTTTGGGTTTGGACACTAACTTCTGCTTCTGGTTTGTGATTTTGCTGTGGTGGCTCGGCTCCTGCTTGACTTCCTGGACTTTGACTTCGGACCGGCTTTAGACTCCCACCTGCCTGTGCCCTGAGAAAGTGACACTAGGGGAATTGATCTCTGAAGACTGGATATGGGCTAGGGTTGCCAGGTCTTATCTGGCTGCTAGTGGGGGACTCTGATCCTCTTATTAGGAGGCTTTGGTGCACGTGCTTCACACACACCATGATGACATCATCCAGAGATGACATCGTCACACTGAGAATGTTGCACTGGGGATGCTCTATCATTTTTTTTTTGGGGGGGGGACTCTTTGGTAATCATAGTGTTTTTCCCCAAATGCAAGAGTGTCTCCTTGTGTGATCATCTCTGGGTGACATCATCATGCTGGAGCTCTTCAGGGATGGGCTCCCACTGCCAGCCAGTTCCATGGTGGTGGGTTGGAGGCCCTGAAAGCAGGCGGAATGGGAGAATGGGAATTCTAAGATAGGCTGTCATTCCAGGGGATCCCTAGGCCCAAGTGGGAACTCCCGTCTTCTGCTTGGAGTCCCCAAAGAGAGACAGTCCCAATGAGACATTTATTCTACCCATGCTCCTGGCATTCCATCCTCTGAGAAAGCCATTCTCTGAGATGGCTCTAGGCCATGTCTTCAGAGGGGCTGAGGTCCAGGGGTAGGGTTGTTGACAACTAGGGTTGCCAATCCCCAGGTGGGGGTAGGGGATCCCCCAGTTTGGAGGCCCTCCCCCCCCCGCTTCAGGGTCATCAGAAAGCGGGGGGGGGGAGGGAAATGTCTGCTGGGAACTCATGTTTCCCTATGGAGACATTCTCATGGGAAATAATGGAGAATTGATCTGCAGGTATCTGGGGTTCTGCTGGCCCTGTTTTTTGAGGTAGAGGCACCAAATTCTCAGCATAGCATCCAGTGGCTCTCCCCAAAATAATTCCTAAGTTTCAAAAAGATTGGACCAGGAGGTCTAATTCTATGAGCCCCCAAAAAAGGTGACCCTATCCTTCATTATTTCCTATGGAAGGAAGGCATTGAAAAGGTGTGCTGTCCCTTGATATGTGATGGCCAGAACTCCCTTTGGAGTTCAATTATGCTTGTCACACCCTTGCTCTTGGCTCCACCCCCAATGTCTCCTGGCTCCACTCCCAAAGTCCCCAGATATTTCTTGAATTGGATTTGGCAATCCTATTGACAACCCATGAAAATAATTCGTTCCTTTATTTAGTTAGAAAAATTATATGCTACCACCTCTCCAGGAACCTGCCTAAAGCAGATTACAAAAATATAACTAAGAAATCAAAACATTAGAAGAAATTAATTAAAATAACAGCATTAAAACCCAGCCTAGCATAAAAACCTAGACCATAAAACCAGGCCTCAGATTCAGCAGGAACTCACAGGAGCACAGCTCCTGAACCTTTCTGAGGGTTCCTCCTCTTCCTCTCCACCTACCTTGTCCTTGAATAGTAGGTACAGCTGCATAACAATCCCTGGATTAGGAGAGCGGGCAGCCAACCTGACACCAGGGGCTTTGTCACACCCCCAGCAGCCCTCATTAACCCCTGGAGAAGCCTGTGCCACCCTTTCTCCACTTCTTATGTGATTTGGGGCAGCAGGTGGCTTGCTGGCCTTTTGATGGGGTGGGGGGTGGCCCAGGAGAACCCCAGGTGAGCAAGGCCTGCTTGGGTTGGCTGGATCTCTGGCGAGCCCAAGCAGGCCTCGCTCGCCCGGGGCTCTCCCTTCTTGCATCGGGTTGCTTTTGGCTGTGAGAGGGTGGCATATGCTAATGAGTTATGCTAATGAGCTCTGCAACTTTTTTTTTTTTTACAAAACAACTCCTGATAAAAAAACAGACTATTGACAACTTAAAATAACAGTTTCCAGCCTAGAACAGTGTTAAAAGATCAACACCTTAGTTGAAAGCTTTGATTAACAGAACTATTCTGGCCTGGCACCTAAACAAAAGCAACCGGGAACAGAAAGAGGGGAAGAAAAACTTAACCCCAGTAAGTTGAATTAAGAAACCAAGAGGTTAATTACCACAAATGGCCAAATACTATCAATTAAAAACATATAATAATATCAAATACAAGAAAATATGTGTTTAGTACAAATTGGATAAAAATAGATATAAGCCCAATAGCCTCAAAACAGAATAAAATCATACGCAGAATATGAAGAAGATAAGATATTGGATTTATATCCCGCCCTCCATTCCAAAGAGTCTCAGAGTGGCTCACAATCTCCTTTACCTTCCTCCCCCACAACAGACACCCTGTGAGGTGGGTGGGGCTGGAGAGTGCTCTCACAGCAGCTGCCCTTTCAAGGACAACCTCTGCCAGAGCTATGGCTGACCCAGGGCCGTGCTAGCAAGTGCAAGTGGAGGAGTGGGGAATCAAACCCGGTTCTCCCAGATAAGAGTCCGCAAACTTAACCACTACACCAAACTAATCAAACAGAATCATATGTGATCAAGACAATACTCATTTCAGCCAATTTGATCTTCCTTAGTAGTCAAATATAAATATTGTGCGTTAGCTCCAAGTAATACAATAAATACTAAAAATAGGACCAATTAAAAATTACTCTATAAGAAATCTCAATGACTCAAGGCAGGGATAAAATAACAGAGGCCTTGTTTTCAAATACCTTCTGCCCTGGTCATATGCTTGTGTCTTCCATTTTGTGTCTTTCTCTCTTGGTCCAAGGTAAGTGTCTTCTCATGCAATTTGGAGCCAAAAGCAAGCTTCAGCTGGAAGTTGTGCCAATAACTTCAAACGCTCCAAGGCACTGAGTGCAGCCACTGGCCATGGTGGGGAGAGAAGTGGGGAGAGCCAGTTTGGTGTAGTGGTTAAGTGCACAGATGCTTATCTGAGAGAACCGGGTTTGATTCCCCACTCCTCCACTTGCAACTGCTAGCATGGCCTTGGGTCAGCCATAGCTCTTGCAGAACTTGTCCTTGAAAGGGCAGCTGCTGTGAGAGCCCTCTCAGTCCCACCCACCTCACAGGGTGTCTGTTGTGGGGGAGGAAGGTAAAGGAGATTGTGAGCAGCTCTGAGACTCCGAGATTTGGAGTGGAGGGCGGGATATAAATCCAATATCATTTTCTTCTTCCACCCACTGTTGCGTTCTTCCACTTACAGGTAAAGGAAAAGCAGTGGGAAGATCAAAAGTTTCATGGCATCTTTGTTTATGTGCTTGAAGATGCTATCTTCAGGGAAGACTGCAGCAAACCTGTTCCTTGTGAGCTGGGAACTAAGTTAGAAAGTGAATAGTCATGGCAGCACTAAAAACAGCACAATGGCTTGAATAGAAATCAGGTTAATTACAACTTAGGGTAACCCCTACTGGTTAATGAAATGGAAAACTTTTCCTGATTGTTCCTTACCTGCTATTAGAGTGCAATTAAAGAAGATTTCCCTCAACCCCCCTTCATCTGGATACTTACAGCATCCCAATCCAAGCCAAGGTGGTCAGATGGGCATCAGTGTATCAGTTCCTCCGGGTGCTTTGGACGAAAACATGTATCCAATCAGGATTCTGGTTGGGGAAGGGTGGAGAATGGAAGCTGTCTTGGTTGCCCTAGTTTCAGAGGGTAGCTGTGTTAGTTTGCAGTAGAACAGCTAGATTCAAATCCAGTAGTACCTTAGAGAGCAAGATGAATTTTGGGGTATAAGCTTTCAAGTCAAAGCTTCCTTTGTCAGACTACTTGTGTCTGATGAAGGCAGCTTTGACTCTCAAAAGTTTATATCCTGAAAATCATATAGGTCTCTAAGGTGTTACTCGAATCAAAACTGTCTTTCGGTTGCCCAAGTAAGTGATCTGTAGTTTGCCTGATAGAAGACCAGAAGAGACAGCATGTGTGTGTCCTTGTTGACAATCCACGATGGTACCCTTCGGGATCATGTGATGGGTTCAGAGAAGAAGTTACTGCTCTGGAGAGGTTCTGCTCTTATCTCATGAGTGGCTCCAGGGCTGGCACGTGGGGTTCTGCCGCCTGAGGCATACCTCCCTCCCACCAGGGAAAAGTTCCTCTGACCCCTCAGCACCGAGAAAGAACATGCTGCACTTTCAGTTATCAGTGCTCTCCAAGTTCAGAGAGCGCCAAGGACTGACAGCACCATTGTTTCTGGATGCTGAGGGGTGGGGGGGAGCTCCTCTGACCCCTCAGCGCCCAGAAAGAACACGCGGCGGTTTCAGTCATCGGCTGGAGTTTGGAGCACACCGAGGACTGACAGCACTGTTGTTTCTGGGTGCTAAGGGACCGGGGGAGCTTTTCCAACCCCTCAGCGTCCAGTCAGAGGTACAGGGACGGCGCGAGCGGGGAGCGGGTGCCCACCCTTTGCCCCTGTTGGGAGCTGGCACTCTAGGCAACTGCCTAGGTCACCTACTCCCACATGCTGCCTCTGAGTGGCTCTAGGAAGAAGATGAAGAACTACTTATTGACAGTTCTACCACTGTAGAACACTGTAGAACTGTGGATGCCCCAAACAGGGATAGTTTCAGATATCTGATTCCTGTTTTTTCAACTTTCATTTCCCCTGTAATTCTTCTTCACCATTTTCTGTTTCCTCAAGTGGAGTTTTTCCCAAGTGGAGCTTTTCCCATCACATTTCTCAACATTATTTTATGCAAATGAAACAGCATTTTGGGTTGGTTCCTGCCAGCTTTTTCACTCAGTCTTGGCCCTTGTTGTAGAAGAAAAAAGAAGGAGGAGATTGGATTTATACCCTGCTCATCACTCGGAGTTTCAGAGTGGCTTACAGCCCTCTTTCCCTTCCCCTCCCCACAACAGTGAGGTAGGTAGAGCTGAGAGAGCTCTGACAGAAACTGCCCATGAGAGAACAGCTCTGAGAGAGATTGTGGCTGAGTCAAGGTCACACCAGCAGATGCATGTGGAGAAGTGGGGAATCAAACCCAGTTCTTCCAGATTAGAGTCTATGCTCTTAACCGCTACACCAAACTGGGTCTCTGGTAGCAGTGAGACTACTGCTCTACTTCATTGGCACTGTCTTACAGGGGTTCCATCTTATTTCTGCTGGGATGGAGCACATTGCCCTCAGTAAGGTGATAGCACATTGTGATATTTCTCCTTCTAAGTATGTCGTGGCGTGGTCCTCTTTAAATGTCCTTGAAAACAGTTTGTTAAATTCCAGAGATCAGCACTGGTTTCAGTTGGTTGCTGGTTCATTCCTAGGCAAAGGTGCTAGTTTTGACCTGTAAATTCCTAGAGACGGCCTTAGGGGACACCAGATGTACCTCCCATGACTTGAGAACAAAACAATGATGATTGGTTTATGTCCCCAACTCTTACTGCAAAGGCCGTCCTTCAGGAAGAGCCAAGCACTACTATTGTGCTATTCAGGGCTTTTTTTTTTTGCAGAAAAAGCCCAGCAGGAACTCATTTGCATATTAGGGCACACCTCCTGATGCCAAACCAGCCAGAACTTCATTCCTGTGCATTCCTGCTCAAAAAAAAAAGTCCTGATGGCATAGCTATTGTGGAATGCCCTTTCAAGAGAGATTCATCTGACAGGCATGTTCTGTTGAAGTATTTAGACTTCTGCTGGGGGAGTGGTCTTTTCTACCATCGTTACTGTAATTTCTGAGGTCACTGAACTTCCCTTTTGTGCTATTGGTTTTAGATTGCATGTATTTGTTTGTTTGTTTAACAGTATCGTATTTGATTAATTTTAATGTTTTATAATATTGTTTCAGTCATTGCTGTAAGCTAACCTGAAGACTGTTCAGGGTTGAAAAACTGCATCTAGATTTAAATAAATGACTACCCTCCGGGCTTTTTTTGAGCAGGAACACAGTTCTGGCTGGCTTGGCATCAGGGGGTGTGGCCTAATAGGCAAACGAGTTCCTGCTGGGCTTTTTCTACAAAAAAAGGAGCCCTGACTACCCTGCCATTTAACAGTTCAGAGAAACCATCTGCAAGCTTTGTCTGCAGCCCAAGTAACCAGGCAAACTAACCCAAGTAGTCAAGTAAACTAAAAGTGAAGTCTTCAATTGTGTATATTCAGAAGCAAATCCCAGTGGCTTGGATCAGGCTTAGAGTTTCCATGGGCAGGAGGATTCCCATCTGCAGAATTTTGGCTTCCTTTCCTGCAGCAGTCCCAAATGCTACCCCTCAGCGCAGCTCTGGAATTGGGTGGGATCTCTCAGAACCAGCTGAAGAGGGACTCGGAGATCTGCCGCAAGAGGGAGGAATCAGCAAAATTCCTGTGCACAAGTAGAAATTTTTGGCCGAATTCAACCCATTGATTTCAAAGAAACTCACTCCTTTGTACATCTTCTTAAGACTGTGTCCTCAGCCTAAAACGAGTCCTTGAATTTTGTAAATGTGGAATAAGAACCCATAAAAGCTGCAAAGTCAAGGCAGGACATTAGTTCAGGGCAGGGCTTTTTTTGAGCAGGAAGGCACAGGAATGCAGTTCCGGTTGGCTTGGTGTCAGGGGGTGTGGTCTAATATGCAAATGAGTTCCTGCTGGGCTTTTTCTACCAAAAAAGGCCCTGGTTCAGGGTTTCTCAGACTTTGCTAACATCCCAAAGGGAAGGGGAGGGGAGAAAAAAAAATTAAAAGCAAATCTATTCGAGAACAGGCTGCGCCGTTCATAATTTAGGTTTGTACCTAACTCTTTTAAAGACGTTTCCCAACATGTCGATTTTCAAACAAGGACACCGAAAGGGTGCGCGTGCAGCACTTTGCATTTTCTCCATGCGCTTCCTGCAAACAACCTCTCGTGCTGCATGGTTTGAGGCAGGATGTGGGGGGAGAGAGAGAGAGGGCTCAGCAAAGGCTTGTTTCCTCTCAGCTGCTCAGGAGAGCAGAGCAAGGAGAAGATTGATGATGCTCTCTGGATGTAAGATCTCCTCCGTGTGAAGGCTGCTTATGAGGCCTGATAGACTTGTCATCTCTTAATAAACCTCACTGATATGTTGGAGAGGAGAGTGCGAGAGCAAGGGGAGGACACGCAAAAGGTGGCGAGCAATTTACTCCGTGTTACACTCCTCCCTGCTGCTTTCCAAGGGAGGATTTTGTTTTTTAGGAAAAATTTTTTAAAGAGGACTTTTACTTTCTTTCCTTGGCCCTGTCCTACTTGTGAGGAACCACCTGAGCTAGGAGTCAGTGTCAGACCAAACCTGATCCAAAGCTGGAATGGCATTTTTAAATTATTATTTATTTCCACTTTATTCATTTTATGTCCCTTTCTTTCTGCCCAAGCACTCCTGGCAGTTTACAAGAGAAAAGGGGGAAAGGCCAAAAGAAAAGATACAAAAGTAGGGTTGCCAGTCCCCAGGCGGGGGTAAGGGATCCCCTCGCTTAGAGGCCCTCCCCTCGCTTCAGGGTCATCAGAAAGTGGAGGGGGAGGGAAATGTCTGTGGAGCACTCCATTATTCCCTATGGAGACCAATTCCCATAGGAGATAATGGAACATTGATCTGCGGGTATCTGGGGGGGGCTGTTTTTTGAGGTAGAGGCACAAATTTGCAGCATAGCATCCGATACCTCTCCTCAAAACACTCTCCAAGTTTCAAAAGGATTAGACCAGGGGATCCAGTTCTATGAGCCCCTAAGAAGGTGCCCCTATCCTTCATTATTAAGGTGACCAAAATGAGATTGCCGTTACCTGGGATTTCTCCTATGGATTTGTGATAATCCTTTCTGGAACTCATCTTCTGGAACTGGACTTTTAAGCACTCACCTGATTTTCACTCAGGAAGTGAAACTCCACTACCAGGGCTTTTTTTGTAGCAGGAACTCCTTTGCATATTAAGCCACAGACCTCTCATGTAGCCAATCCTCCTGGAGCTTACAGCAGGCCCTGTAAGAAGAGCCTTGTAAGCTCTTGGAGGATTGGCTACATCAGGGGTGCGTGGCCTAATATGCAAAGGAGTTCCTGCTACAAAAAAAGCCTTGTTTTTTTTGTTCTCATCGAGGCTGTTTTGTTCTTATTGAGGCTGGTTTTCATGGAAGCATTGTGCTTTGGATTCCCCTGCCTTTCTTTGCCATGATTCTCTGTCTGGTTTGCACAACCTCCAGGTGATAGCTGGAGATCTCCCACTATTACAACTGATCTCCAGGCAATAGAAATCAGGTCACCCAGAGAAAATGGCCTCCCCAAACTCCACCCTCCTCGGGTTCCACCCCTAAAATCTCCAGGTATTTTCCAAGTCAGATCTGGGGATCCTATCTGCAACACGAGAAAAAAAAAATAGAAACACCTTCAAAACGAGGCCTTTATATGCCAAGGGAAACAATGTCTTTCAGCATGCCAAGGACTAGTCTGAAACAGTTTGATTTTTGATTTTTGTTTCTTTCATGCACAAAGATTGCAATTGGGTGCTTCTGCAATGTAAAAAAAATAATAATGATGAATGCAGTCTTCTTGCAACATATAAAGAAGAAAACAGAACATAATAGGTGCCTCTTCAGAGCTAGATTTTTTGTATGCCAATATTTAATTGATTTAGTTTATATTTAATTTAACTCACATTTGATTAATATTTTGGTATACAGAATGAGTTTAGTTTTGAAGGACCATTATTATCATTAATTGACTCAGTCAGATATTTGACTGGTAGATGGTATTCTGAAATTCAAGATCTGGCCAAGTTCTTGGGAATTGGAGAGGTATCTTTGCAGGGTTTATGCTGTTCCAAGCAATGCTGACTTTCTGAAGCTGAGCTGGTGTTATTTGCTCAGCACCCAGAATGTCCAGGTGTTCTTTGAGACTTCTAGGCACTGCTCCAAGGGCTCCAATGACAACTGGCACAATGATAACTTTCTTTTTCCTGAGACACTCTAACTCTGTTCATATGTCTTGGTATTTAGTGATCTTCTCCTGTTCTTTCTTTTCTATTCTGCTGTTTCCTGAGATGGCAATGTCAATGATCATAAGAACATAAGAGAAGCCATGTTGGATCAGGCCAATGGCCCATCCAGTGCAACACTCTGTGTCACAAAGTGCTCCATATTTTTATCCAACCCCCTCTTGAAGCCGGCTATGCTTGTAGCCGCCGCCACCTCCTGTGGCAGTGAATTCCACATGTTAATCACCCTTTGGGTAAAGAAGTACTTCCCTTTATCCATTTTAACCCGACTGCTCAGCAATTTCATTGAATGCCCACGAGTTCTTGTATTGTGAGAAAGGGAGAAAAGTATTTCTTTCTCTACTTTCTCCATCCCATGCATAAACTTGTAAACCTCTATCATGTCACCCCGCAGTCGACGTTTCTCCAAGCTAAAGAACCCCAAGCATTTCAACCTTTCTTCATAGGGAAAGTGTTCCAACCCTTTAATCATTCTAGTTGCCCTTTTCTGCACTTTTTCCAATGCTATAATATCCTTTTTGAGGTGCGGTGACCAGAATTGTATACAGTATTCCAAATGAGACTGCACCATCGATTTATACAGGGGCATTATGATACTGGCTGATTTGTTTTCAATTCCCTTCCTAATAATTCCCAGTATGGCGTTGGCCTTTTTATTGCAACCGCACACTATCTTGACATTTTCAGTGAGTTATCTACCATGACCCCAAGATCTCTCTCTTGGTCAGTCTCTGCCAGTTCACACCCCATCAGCTTGTATTTGTAGCTGGGATTTGTGGCCCCAATGTACATTACTTTGCACTTGGCCACACTGAACCTCATCTGCCATGTTGACGCCCACTCACCCAACCTCAACAGATCCCTTTGGAGTGCCTCACAATCCTCTCTGGTTCTCACCACCCTGATCCAAACCGTATTTCTCATTTCTTCTACAACTGTGATATCAGGATTGTTTTGATCCAGGTTTTTATCTGTTTGCAACTGGAAGTTCCAAAGAATTGTTGTTTCCTCGTTTTCTATTATCTTGTTTGGTTTGTGCTTCCATGAATTTCTGGCAAATGGTAAGCCATACTTCTTGCAAAGACTCCAGTGTGCAACATAGCTGCAACTTTGTTGTGACATTCTTTATAGTCAGTTTGATCAATTATTGTTGTTGTTTCTATGATACAAGAAGGATCACGATGCAATCCTACAGACCCTTCTTTTAAAAAAAACAACGGGGGGGTAGCTAGATGGGGGGTTTGTGACTGTATTCTGAGAGTACAACTTTAGCACCCCAATGCAAGTTCTACCATTTCCACTAACAGGGCAAAATTCAGCAGAGGAGCATTTTATAAGGCAATAAGGAAAACCATGGCTACTAGCAGGGCTTTTTTTTTTTTTTTTGAGCAGGAACGCACAGGAACGCAGTTCCAGCTGGCTTGGTGCCAGGGGGTGTGACCTAATATGCAAATGAGGTCCTGAAGAGCTTTTTCTACAAAAAGCCCTATGTGAAATAGTGGTGATATCAGGGGGTGTGGCCTAATATGCAAATGAATTCCTGCTGGACTTTTTCTACAAAGAAAGCCCTGGCTACTAGCCACAGTGACTGAAGAGAACCTCCACATTCAGAGGCATTCAGCCTCCAGGCAGAAATCAGGCAACATAAAGAAATTACTGTAATGGGATGCTAAACATAAAGAAATATACAAAAATTACAAAAGCTGTGTGTCATTATTATAAAAGTATTAAAAAGTATTATTATAAAACATCTCATACCAAAGAATCCATGCAATATAAAGCTGCAATTGTTACAAAAGTTCATCAACATCCTAAAAATCAGGTAAGTGCATAAAAGTCCAGTTCCAGAAGATGAGAAAGGATAATCATAAACCCATAGGAGAAATCCCAGGTAATGGCAATCTCATTTTGGTCACCTTCTTGCCTTATATTTGCTGAAATCCTGCATATACCGCAACCTCCAGGTAGAGACTGGAGATCTTCCAGGATGACAATGGATCTCCAGGCAACAGGGATCAGTTCCCCTAGAGGAAGTGGCTGCTTTGGAAGGTGGACTCTATGGCATTGTACCCCGCTAGAACCCCTCCTCCCCAAACTCGGCCCTCCTGAGACTCCACCTCCAGGATCCTGGACTAGATGGATCATGGTCACCAGGGTTTCTTTTGTAGAAAAAGCCCAGCAGGAACTCATTTGCCTATTAGGTCACAGCCCCTGATGTCACCATCGTTTCGCATACAGCTTTTTTGTGGAAAGAGCCCAGCAGGAACACATTTGCCTATTAGGCCACATCCCCTTATGCCAAGCCAGCCGGAACTGCATTCCTGTGTGTTCCTACTCAAAAAAAAGCCCTGACGGTCATTGATCTGATCCAAGAGGGCTCTTCTTATGTTCATAACAAAGTAATTACATCCTGGGGTGTTACAACCTGAGTCCTGTTTTGCAAGAGCCCCAAGGTACAGAGTGGTAAGCTGCAGTACTGCAGTCTGAGTTCTCTGCTCACGACCTGAGTTCGATCCCAGTGGAAGCTGGGTTCAGGTAGCCGGCTCAAGGTTGACTCAGCCTTCCATCCTTCTGAGGTCAGTATAATGAGTACCCAGCTTGCTGGGGGTAAAGTGTAGATGACTAGGGAAGGCAATGGCAAACCACCCCGCAAAAAAGTCTGCCGTGAAAATGTCGTGATGCGACGTCACCCCAGAGTTGGAAATGACTGGTGTTTGCACAGGGGCTACCTTTGCCATTACTTACCTGTTTGCATGTTGTAATTAGGATTGCCAGGTTTGTGTTGGAAAATACCTGAAGATTTTGGAGGTGGAGCTGGGAGAGGGTGGGGTTGGGGAGGGAAGGGAAGGGAAGGGAAGGGAAGGGAAGGGGCCTCAGCATGCTACAATACCATAGAGTTCCCCCTTCATATCAGCCATTGTCTCCAGAGGAGCTGATCTCTGCTGGCTGGAGATCAGCTGTAAAAGTGGGAGATCTCCAGGCCCTACCTGGAGGCTGGCAACCCTAACAATGAAGCATTCCGGGGTGGGGTGGGGAAGGAATCAGAACAAATGCTGCTCTGACCAGGATGACACACAAACATCACGTGCATCCTGTTCTTCCATCTGTCAGCCTTGTTTCCAAATTCTGTGTCTTCTCAGTCAGTCCTAGCTCCCTCCCCCCCTCCTCAGCTTCAGTAATGAGAGGAAGCAATCAAGGGGCAGGCTTATCTCCCTTTCACAATTGGAAAAGGGATCTCAACGATTCATTGTCTGACCATTCCAAGCTCCTGTTGGTGTGTAATTACTTTCCTCCTCTCCCAATAACCCCAGCAACTTCAGTCAGGAGAGGGGGGTTATCCAAGGTTCGGCGGCAGCGAATTGTGTTGCCTCTGCCGGTCTTTGCGGCTGCAATTAATTTTTTCTGTACGGGAAGACAACACTCCTGACCTTGACTCCCCAGTTAAGAGGGTGGGAGGAACCCTGTCCTGGTAGCCCAAACTACAGGAGCGGGATAGGCAGGTTTGTTATCTTTTCCCTTCTTTTTTTTTTTGCTTGCAAGTTGCAGCCAATTGACGGCCACCCTGTAAGGTTTTCAAGGCAAGAGATGTTCAGAGGTGGCTTGCCATTACCTGCCTCCAGGGGTTTTTTGTAGCAGGAACTACTTTGCATATTAGACCACACCCTCCTGATATAGCCAATCCTCCAAGAGCTTCCAGGGCTCTTCGTACAGGGCCTACTGTAAGCTCCAGGAGGATTGGCTACATCAGGGGTGCGTGGCCTAATATGCAAAGGAGTTCCTACTGCAAAAAAAGCCCTGCCTGCCTGTGTGGGACCCTGGTCTTCCTTGGTGGTCTCCCATCCAAATACCAGCCAGGGCCAAAACCTCTTCGCTTCTGAGATCTGACAAAATTAGCCTATCCTGGCCTATCCAGGTCAGGGCTCATCATCTCTACAGCTTCCCTATTTCTGAAAAATGAAAGGGGATATGTGGGGGGCGGGGGGAAAGGACCATGAAGAATAGTTAGATGTAAGCCCAGCAGAACCTTAGAGGCCACAAGATTTTGGGGAGTGTGAGCTTTTCAAGTTATCTGATAAAGGAAGTTTTGACTCTCAAAAGCTCATACCCCCAAAAATCGTGTTTTTGTGAGCCAGCTTGGTATAGTACAAGGGTGGCCAAACTTGCTTAATGTAAGAGCCACATAGAATAAATGTCAGATGTTTGAGAGCCGCAAGGGAGGGAGGAGAAAGGAAGAGGGACAGAGGGAGGAGGAGAAGAAGAAAATGATGATGATATATTGGCTTTATATTCTGCCCTGTACTCTGAATCTCAGTGTCTCAGAGCTGTCACAATTTCCTTTACCTTCCTCCCCACCCCCCCCCCCACACACAACAGACACCCTGTGAGGTAGGTGAGGCTGAGAGAGCTCTTACAGCAGCTACCCTTTCAAAGACAACTCTGTGATGGCTTTGGCTGACCCAAGGCCATTCCAGCAGCTGCAAGTGGAGGAGTGGGAAATCAAACCCAGTTCTCCCAGATAAGAGTCCGCGCACTTAACCATTTTGTCTTAAATCCTGAGAGAGAGGAAGGAAGGAAGGAAGGAAGGAAGGAAGGAAGGAAGGAAGGAAGGAAGGAAGGAAGGAAGGAAGGAAGGAAGGAAGGAAGGAAGGAAGGAAGGAAGGAAGGAAGGAAGGAAAGCAGGCTCAGCATTGCCATCTTGCTTGATCATCAACATTGGTATGATATCCTGGACAGCTGCATCTTGGTTACCAGGTCTGCAGGATTTAAGACAAAGTGATCCAGCACTCTCTCATCTTGAACCCTAGCCTAACTTTCAGCATTGTGTAAGGGAAAGGCCAGGGGAGCTGAAACAGTGTCCCCGTTAACATTTGTTTGCCATGCTCATTCCACCACTAACTACAGCTTCACACACATGGAGCTCCATTATACCAAATCAGACCCCCTGATCCATCACAGTCAGTATTGTCTACTCAGCCTGGCAGCTGCTATCCGAGGTCTCCGCCCAGCAGAAATCTTACACATCACCTGCAGCCTGGTTTTTTCAATTGGAGATGCCTGGGATTGAACCTGGGACCTTGTGCATGCAAGGCAGATGCTCTACCACTGAGCCACGGCCTCTCCCCATCTTCCAAAACGATCAGAAAACAAATCATCCTCACCCGCCCAAAAGAATGCATGCTGCTTAGTTGAGGAGTCATATAAAGCGAGGAATCCATTTAGGTGCTTAAGATATGATGACTATTGGGATATTGGGTTAATAGGGCAGAATTCTTTTAGGGCGTTTTCGCACTGACCTTAATCAGCAGCGACGCCCCTCTTCACCGCGCAGGATCGGCGCGGATTTCGCACTAATTGCCGCGGAGCACCCGGAAGAGCCGGAAAGTCCCACGGCTTTTGCGGCGCAAATGGAAACTGGTTTTTGGTGGTTTCCGTTTGCGCCGCAAAAGCCGCGGGACTTTCCGGCTCTTCCGGGTGCTCCGCGGCAATTAGTGCGAAATCCGCGCCGATCCTGCGTGGTGAAGAGGGGCGTCGCTGCTGATTAAGGTCAGTGCGAAAACAGCCTTAGAGTTTTTTAAGTTTGTGTGTGTTCATGTGGGTTGCCAACCTCCAGATGGGACCTAGGGATCCTCTGGAATTAAACATCTCCAGAGATCGCCAAAGAAAAATTCTCATGGAGAAAATGGCAGCTTTCAAGGGTGGCATTGCCTTTTTGGAGGCTATTATGCTCCACTGAGATCCTTCTCCTCCCAAACTCCAACCTCCACCCACAAATCTCCAGGACTTTCCCAACCCAGAGCTGGCAATCATAGCACCTTGTTTGGATTTTCATAATTTATATGGCATTTGTATGTACCATGTATAGGATTGAGTCCAGCCCCTTTTTTCCATTTGGTGAAAAAGAAAGGAGAGGTTCCCCTTTAGCCACCAAAAAGGCTAGATTGGGAATCATGGGACTGCATAGGTGAAAGCTGTGTAGGATGGGCCCACTAGAGAGTCACTTTGGTGTGGTGGTTAAGAGACGTGGACTCTAATCTGGGAGAACTGGGTTTGATTCCCCGCTTCTCCACATGCAGCTGCTAATGTGCCTTTGCTAGCCACAGTTCTCTCAGAGTTGTTCTCTCTAGAACAGTTCTCTCAGCCCCACCTACCTCACAGAGTGTCTATTGTGGGGAGAGGAAGGGAAGGAGATTGTAAGCTGCTCTGAGACTCTGAGTGATATAAATCCAATCTCTTCTTATTCCTCTTTTTTCTTCTTCCTCTTTCTTCTTCCTCCTTCCTCTTAAGAACATAAGAGAAGCCATGTTGGATCAGGCCAATGGCCCATCCAGTCCAACACTCTGTCGCACAGTGACCAAAAAACCAGGTGCCATCAGGAGGTACACCAGTGGAGCCAGGACACTAGAAGCCCTCCTCCTCCTTCTATAATAAGGACCAATAATAAGGAGTGAAAAAACTGGCAGGAATCAACCTGAAATGCTGATTCATTCACACAAAATAATGTTGAGAAATGTGATAGGAAGAACTCCACACGAGGAAACAGAAAATGGTGGAAACAAGAAAATTACAGGGAAAGTGAAGGTTGAAGAAGCAGGAATCAGAAACTATCTGAAACTATCCCTGTTTGGGGCATTCCCCATGTGGCAGAACTGTCCAATAAGCCTTAGACAAGGACATTTCTAGGGCAAACATCACAATTTCTGTGTCCCCCCCCCCCCCGCCCCACACACATACATTCATTATTTAAAAACCTAATATATATTAATGAAATAGCAAACATTCACCCAAGAAAGAGATCAGTGTTATGTTAGGAAATAAAGATATACATATGATAAACATACTGTGGCTCAATGGGACTGTGGCTCAATGGTAGAGCTTTGCATTCAGATGGTCCCAGGTTCAATCCCCCACATCTCCCGCTAAAAGGATCAGGTCCTGGTAATCGGTGATGTGAAAGATTTTCCTGGGACTCTGAAGAGCCACCGCCAATCAGAGTAGACAACCCTGATTTTGATAGACAAAGACTCACCCTTACGCCGCTCTCACGTTCGTCTTCTCAGCGCGGCGTCCTCCCAATTTCCCACTATTTGCACCAGGGCTGCTTCAAACATCACGGTTTTCGCGCAGCAAACAGAAAAACCTGTTTCCGTTTGCTGCGTAAAAACTGCCATGTTTGCTGCAGCCCCAATGCAAATAGTGGGAAATTGGGAGGGCGCTGCGTTGAGAAGACGGACGTGAGAGCGGCATAAGGTGAGTGTGAAATTGACCAAAGGCTTTGAGTCACAAAAGGCACGTTTGCGTGTTCATGCATGAGTTTGGTTTTCAACATTAAGCACACTAAAGGTAAAGGTAGTGCAAACACCAGTCGTTTCCGACTTTGGGGTGACATTGCTTTCACAGCGTTTTCACGGCAGACTGTTTACGGGGTGGTTTGCCATTGCCTTCCCCAGTCATTTACACTTTCCCCCCAGCAAGCTGGGTACTCATTTTACTGACCTCGGAAGGATGGAAGGCTGAGTCAACCTTGAGCCAGCTACCTGAACCCAGCTTCCACCGGGATCGAACTCAAGTCGTGAGCAGAGAGTTCCGACTGCAGTACTGCAGTTTTACCACTCGCGCCACGGGGCTCTTCAATTAAGCACACTAGGCATATATTTTAAGCACACTAGACATACCCTATGTATGCCACAGTAATGAAAACTGACAATTCCAGTTATTGGGGAAAGAAACTCAAGAATCAGAGTATATCCAGAATCTTGGCCCAGTTTTTGAGCCTGGCCAATTCACCTGGGTCAGGGTGAGGTGCGTGCTGCAGGTACCAAGCAGACGGCAACCCCCCAAATCCCCACCATTACAGCCTACGTGGTATAAAAACATTGTTGGCCCAGTGCATTGAGGCAGTGTGGCTGGGTAGATGCAGCAACCCAGAAGGTGGGTTAGGAAGGGAGATGAGAAGGTGCTTTAAGAGGCAAAAGGATTTGCTCTGCAAAGGGATGCAGTGTTTTCCAGCCCATTTCCCTGTAGCCAGGTTGTCTCTCTTTGACTGAAGCTTTAAAAAAAAAAGCTTCAATCACTAGATGTTAAACGTTTCCAAGGACATCAATTCAGTCCTCTTCTAAAAGCAGCCTTCCGTCTTCAAGATTTCTCCTCTAGGTGTCAGAAGATACAGCCCAGCCCTAGACAAATTTGTTGGTCAAGCTGACCCATCCTAGATCCCCCCTCCCTTTTTATGGAATAGGAAGGACCTATTCAGGACAGGTTGCCATTCCCCTGGTGTGGCCTGAAGTTACAGCTGATCTCAGGTTAGCAGAAATCAGTTCCCCCAGAGCATAAGGCTACTTTGAAGGGTGGGCTCTGTGGTATCTAGGGTTGCTTGCTAACTCCAAGTTCAGAAATCCCTGAAGATTTGGGGACAAGACCTGAGGAGGGCAGATTTTGAGGAGGTGAGGGACCTCAGGAGGGTATAATGCCACAGAGTCCACCCTCCAAAGTCTCACCTGGAAGTGATGTCATCACCTCAGCAATGCTGCGGGTTTTGGGGTGAAACTCTATGGTAAATTCACCCTCAAACCACAGAGGGTTTTGCCTAAAAACCAGGATGCCCCTGAGCAACGTCCCTGTTTAGGGGTGGGGAGAAGCCCCCCCAAACCACTGCTTGTCAACAGTGGGGAGAAGACCCTGAAACCAGGGGATCCACCACTCAAACTGGGTGACTGGCAGTGGCAACCCTATCTGCAGAGTCTCCACACACAGACTATGTGGTAGTGAAGGCATTCACTGCAATGTGGACTTAAGGTTTGTTTGCGTGTTGAGGGAAAAGCCACTCTGCTTTAATTCCATCCCTGCCACTACCTTCCATAGTTGAGCTCTGTCACAGCAATCCAAGTCTAGGTATATTCACTGGAGGGCAGGGTTGAGGCAGGCAATGGACGCCAAAGGAGAAGAGGCGGCAGCAGCAGAAGCAAGAGTTGAATTCCCATTTAAATAAAATGCCAAAAGGCCGTCAGTGGAAGTGACATTTATACTGTTACTACAAATGCATTCAGTGGGAAAGCTGAGTAACAGGAGCCAGCGCGGGGGGGAGCGAACAAGCTGTAGCGAAGACTGCCATCTGTATATTGTGCCCCGTTTTTAATATTCTGTATTCTCATAAAAAGTGTTGTTTCTGTCACTATTCAATCTCACAAACTCACATGGAACACTGTTAAAAGTCAGCAGTGTGTGAAATGGTATTTTAAAATAAATGAAACCGGCTCACAGCGCGGCGGAAGAATATTGCAATGGTGCGGCGCTGACAGACAGGCACTGAAAAGTAACAACCGTTATCATCTTAAAGCAAAGCGGATTAAATAAAAACCCACAGCTAGTGGGGCATTTCCAAGTCTGATATTGACACAGCTGCTGGGGTGGTTATTTTTCATTGTCTCATCAAGACAAAGCATCATGGGATATCAATCTTCCCTCTGTCAGGCCAAGCTTGGGCTAAAGTTATTTTTTATTTTTTTGGTGGTGGTTGTTTACATTTTCATTATAGCCGTTTTACCTCAGAATTTTTTAGGGGAGAAAGTGTCTAAGATAGAACCTTGGAACCTGAGGTACCAAATGTGGAGGCATGAGGACCAGAATTCCTCATGGGGTTAAAAAAAAGAGAGAGAGAGAATGGATTTCCCTCCCTCCCTCTTACTTATCCCTAGCAATTCTTCAGAGGATGCTGATCATTATTCTTACATTTTGGTGAGAGATTGAAATCCGAGCGTAGGGAGGGCTGAGAGGTGGGGTGGGTGGTACGATGACTTCTTTTGCAGATGAGGTTGGGAGGAAGTCAGAAAACACTCATTCCCTCGAGGCAAGGGAAAAAAGAGCAAAGAAATATGATTAACGGACATTGCCTCACTACACTTTCTTCAGCAAACTGACCTCTTCCCAGAACCGGCTTTCGTTCCAAATGAGCTTGGCTGGTTTATGAAACATAATTCAGCTCATAGTAAATTCTTTCTCATGCGGTATCCATTTGCTGCTGCACATTTTTCTGTTTGTGTGTGTGTGTGTAAAGTCTGACTGGAAGAACATTTGTTTATCATTTCTATGCTGCCTCTTCGGAGTCCAACTTGATGTGGGTTATAATTTAAAACGCCAAACATGAGCAGCATTTTTTTAAATATATAAAACAGAAGCAGACCATTAAATAGCTGAGGAGATTTAAAAAAAAAAACAACCCTCTAATTAAAATCCTAGGGGGAATGTTGCGTTTTAACCTGGCACCTAAAAGTAAATTAAGGACATGCCAGGTGAGCCTCAAGGGAGAGGGTATTCCAAAGGCAACTTATGGTGATCCCTGTAAGGTTTCAAGGGAAGAGGCATTCAGAGGTACTTTGCCATTGCCTGCCTCTTGCATAGTGACCCTGGACTTAACTGGTGGTCTCCCAACCCAAGTGCTAACCAGAGCTGACCCTTCTTAGCTTCCAAGGTCTGATGAGATCAGGCTAACCTGGGCCAACCAGGTCAGGGCATAAAGAGAGTGTGCCATCACAGAAAATGCCTGTCTCTAGTCACCCCCTAACTTACAATTGAAGACTAGAGCACAGAGAGCAGAGCATGAGAGGTAGATCCTAACTGGTGGGTTGGATAGTGTGGGAGGAGACAGTCCTTTCTCTCTTTCTTTTACATCATGGCTTGAAAGGGCTGTAGCCCCATATTAATGTTCCATTCCTCCCTGTGTCACAGGCCACTGTATGTGTGGGTGTGAACACAGTGTTTTTTGGCCACTGTGTGACACAGAGTGTTGAACTGGATGGACCATTGGCCTGATCCAACATGGCTTCTCTTATGTTCATGCAAGTCACCTGAGGTATGACAAAGTAGCCTCCTTAAGAGGGTTGGAACTAGGGCTTTTTTTTTTAAGCAGGAATTCCTTTGCATATTAGGCCACACACCCCTGATGTAGCCAATCCTCCAAGAGCTTACAGTAGGCCCTTTAATAAGAACCCGTAAGCTCTTGAAGGACTGGCTACATAAGAGGGGTGTGGCCTAATATGCAAAGGAGCTCCTGCTACAAAAAAAGCCCTGGTTGGAACTGATCAGAAGATGACTTGGTTATTCGGATGGAAATGGTCATGATGGACAGCTCAGTGCAAATTTCGACTCCCATCTGTGATGGTGGTGAAAATCACACATTCTTTGCTAGAAATTATTAGGAAAGGGATTGGAAAATAAGACAGCTGTTATCCTAAAGCCATCTCTACAGATTGATGGTTTCGGCTTTTGCTGAGGTTTTTTTTTTTTTTAAAGATCTATAGATATATGGATGAGAGCCCTCTGGCAGCAGCCTAACAGCAAAATCCTACCTGAACAAAGTTACTGCATTCTGTGTGCATTGATTTCAATAGGCTGTACACTGGAGTAACTTTGTGTAGGATTGTCCTGTAAGGGTGCCAGCTGTACAGGGAACTTTGGAACTGGTTTAAGGCCTAAATGGGGCAAAAATCCTAAATCTGACCACAGCAAGGTGCACCAAAGGGAATACTAGGATCTGCCATCATATAAATCATCGCATACATCACAAGTCCTCTGTGGCTCAGAGGGGTAAAGCTGCAATCATGCAGTCCAAGCTCTGCTCACAACCCGAGTTTGATCCCGGCAGAAGCTGGGTTCAGGTAGCCGCTCAAGGTTGACTCAGCCTTCCATCCTTCCGAGGTGGGTAAAATGAGTACCCAGCTTGCTGGGAGTAAAGTGTAAATGACTGGGAAAGGCAATGACAAACCACCCCATAAAAAATCTGCCAAGAAAACATCATGATGAATATCTTTAGGATAACAGCTGTCTTATTTTCCAATCCCACTGAGGAATGTTCTTGGGTTATGAGTCTTAGAAAATGCAGGTTTGCAGACACTGTTGCCTTGCAGGCCACTTCTCCTGCTGAGGGTAAGAGGACTTTCAGCACCAGAAGGACCTGTAGGTAAAGAAAGGAGAGCAACTTGTAAAAAATAACTGTCTTAAAGGTAGCCAATGGCAAACCACCCTGTAAAAAGTCTGCAAAGAAAACGTCATGATGTGACATCACCTCATGGGTTGGTAATGACTCGGTGCTTGCCCAGGGGACTACCTTTTATCTTTTATATGGGGCTACCCTCGAAGACAAATCCAGGAAGTAGTGCAAATGCAGCTGCTCGTCTTTTAACCAGAGAGCACAGGATCGACCAGCTTCTTTTGAAACACCTTCATGAGTTGCCTCTTTGACTGGGGATTCTATTTAAGACGGCGAAACTCTTTCATGACCTGGGAACCACTTAGAGACCCAGCATAGTGTAGTGGTTAAAGTGTTGGACTAGGATCTGGGAGAGCCAGGTTTGGAATTCCCTCGTGCCATGGAACCTTGCTGGGTGACCCTAGGCCAATCCCCCCCTCTCAGCCTGACCAACCTTAAAGAGTTGTTGTGAGGTTAAAATGGAGGGGAGGAGAATATAGGCTGCTTTCGGTCCCCACTGGGAAGACAAGCGGGATATAAAGTAAATAAATAAATAGTTGAAAGGACAGTCTTTCCCAGTGTTAATCAGATCCAGATGGGCAGCTGTGTTGGTCTGAAGCCATAGAACAAAGCAGGAGTCCAGTAGCGCTTTTAAGACCAACAAAGTTTTATTCAGAATGTAAGCTTTCGTATGCATGCACACTGCATCAGTCAGACAATGGAATGGGGTACCGTGAGCAGAGCTACATATAGCTGGTGGGCAGTGGTTACGAATGCAAAGTGTATGTTGCATGTTAAAAAGTAAATTAGGTGGACAGGAACACCTCTGGGACAGACATGTTCTCAGTTTAACTGAGACTTGAGGGCAATAGAGCAATTAACAGACTCCATTTATTGCCTTATGACACTCTCACCATCATTCTCCCATTCTGACATGTTACTGTTTTATTGGTTTCCCACGTAAGTGCCATCCGGACCAAATGTTCTTTCAATTTGTTAATTTCACTGCTTTGCCATTGGATTCTAACTTTGTACCCCTTTGCATTCTTAACCACTGCCCACCAGCTATAAGTAGCTCAGCTCAGTGTGCCCCATTCCATCGTCTGATGAAAGATGCATGCATACAAAAGCTTACATTCTGAATAAAACTTTGTTGGTCTTAAAGGTGATACTGGACTCCTGCTTTGTTCCAGTGTTAATCAGTGAGCCATTCCTTCCAAGTGTTTCCCTTCCCTGTGCCTTCACCTAAGGCTCCATCCATCGATACATTACAAAGTCCTCGAGTTTGTCAGGGAGCAACCTCTTTCGCTGTAAAACCTAAAGAAACACTTTTCATATTGGAGATTCTGGGTAGAGAAGCCCAGAAAAGATTCCTTAGAAGTTTGATCAGTTGCAATGTTAACAAGGGGTGATAGAGATAAGGAAGGCAGAGATGGAAGATTTCAAAACCTGGTTTAGGGAATCCAAATGCTAAAGGTACAGTCAATTTGGTGTAGTGGTTAAGTGATCTGGGAGAACCGGGTTTGATTCCCCACTCTTCCACTTGCAACTGCTGGAATGGCCTTGGGTTAGCCACAGCTATGGTAGGAATTGTCCTTGAAAGGGCAGGTGCTGTGAGAGCCATCTCAGCCCCACCCACCTCACAGGGTGTCTGTTGTGGGGGGAGAAGATACAGGAGATTGTAAGCCGCTCTAAGTCTCTGATTCAGAGAGAAGGGCGGGGTATAAATCTGCAATTCTTCTTCTTCTTCTATACTCCCTCTAAGCCATGGAGTTTTGTGCACAGCTGGATTAACCATTAGGCCAAGTAGGCACTGGCCTATGGACCCCCCACGCTTTTAGGGGCCCCAGGCCGGCTTTCCCCCCACCCTGTTTCCCCCCCTGCTCATAGCCCTCCCAGCCTGCATGTGCAGCCAGCAACTGAGCTGCTCTTTGCCTAACTTGCCTGGTATGGCTGCTGCTGGCATCATTGCCAAGTTTGCCTCTCTCTGCCTCTCCCCCACAGCTTAGTAAAAATGGTTTTTAAAAAGGTGCCTGCAGGCTGCAGCAGCGGCTGTGGGTGGTGGGGCAGGTGCTCAGACTCTGAGATAATTTGTGAGCCCCCCCCCCCAAGATTTCGACTGCCTAGGGTCCCCCATAGGCTTTAATCCGGCACTGGTTTTGTGAGCTGCTTTGTGAACTACTGGCATTAAAGTTGTGAGTGAGTGATTTGGCTATTGCATAAATTAGTTTGCTCTGGGGCCATTTTCCCTGAGCTAAAACAAAAAAGTATGAGCTGGAGGCTAAAAACTGTGAGCTAGCTCACACTAACTCAGCTTCGAGGGAACACTGCTGGGCAGTCCTGAAATTTTCTCAGCAGCTAACATGCAAAGCTCTGTTCAACAGAATGCCCCTTTCCTCTCAGCTCCACTCTGCAAGAGTCGGCCTGAGTGCTGTGTGCTTTGACACCCCCTCGCTGCAAACAGAACACTATCTCTGCAAGATCCCAGTGGTATACTTTTGCATTTCCCTCCTGTCTTTGTCTGAGCGAGAAGCGACAATTGCTACTCTGCATCCTTAATAGCAGTATAATCAAAAGTTATGATGCATTTTTCGGTAATCATAAGAAATGATCCCAGTTAAGCTTTTAAGTAAAGGGAACTTGTTGGTTGGGGTGGGGAGGAGGGAGGGGGGGAATAAACCCGGTGAAAACATTTCAATTTCCATTTTGAAATGAATGCGCCAAAGCCAATTTTGGTAAAGCAGTTAACAGCGTTTGAGCTCCCGCTCTTCCCAGCCTCTTTAACAGGAACGATTTGCTTTTTAACAAGCAACTGCATAGAGATCTCGGGCACTGTATTAACTCAGCACCTTCCAGCTTTCTGTCTGTAGTGTATTTAAATTGGGTAATAGAACCAGGCAGAAGCACTATCCACATGAATCTTAAGATGCAGCCGCTGAAATAATCTTTTGATAAGACCCACAAATGAATAGATTCATCTGCTTCCTTTGGGGTTAAAGCGGTAGAGATTTTTGTCGGAAATATTCCCGTAAGGGGTGCAGTGAGGTCATACTAACTGGGGAGGCTCAAACACCCGCTAGTGCGTCTCACGTTCTGTTTGCCAGTTGCAAGCCGGGAGGCGGTTTTTCATTAATCCGTTCAGCTGTTCACAAAGTTAGCTTTCATCCAGGTACTTTTCATGTGTTCAAAGAAGTATAGTACAACCAGCAAAGCATTGTCATGTGGAGTTCTAGCTTTCTGCCTCTCCCGCAAACTTGTTATCACAGCAAACTCTTGCAACCAGTTGTGGGAAAGGCTGCGGCTCAGCAGTAGAGCATCTGCTAGTCGTGCAGAAGATTCCAGCTTCAGTCCTCAGCAGTGTTCCCTCAATGGCGGCGGTCACATGCACTTTCAATCATGCATGCACTTTCAGTCATACATGCACTTTCAATCCACTTGCAGTGCACTTTCTAACTGGATTTTACTGTGTGAACTGGAAAGATCCAGTTGGAAAGTGCATTGAAAGTGGATTGAAAGTGCATTATTTAGCATGTGTGATCGCGGCCTATGCTGAGTTAGTGTGAGCTAGCTCACTGTTTTTTAGCCTCCGGCTCACACACCTTTGACTTAACTCAGGAAAAATGGCCCCAGAGCAAACTAATTTATGCAGTAGCTCACAATTTGAATGCCAGTAGCTCACAAAGTAGAATTTTTGCTCCCAAGACTCCACAGCTTAAAGGGAGTATTGGTTCTTGGCATCTCCAGCTAAAAAGGTCAGGTAGTTGATGATATGAAAGACCCCTGCCTGCAGAGCAATTACCAGTCCAAGTGGACAAGACTGACCTTGATGGATCAAGGATCTGTGTAGAAATCAACAGAATCATAGAGCTGGAAGGGACCTCCAGGGTCATCTAGTCCAACCCCCTGCACAATGCAGGAAACTCACAGATACCTCCCCCTAAATTCACAGGGTCTTCATTGCTGTCAGATGGCCATCTAGCATCTGTTTAAAAACCTCCAAGGAAAGAGAGTTCACCACCGGAGAAAGCCTGTTCCACTGAATTAGTGAACAGTCAGCCACTCAGAGCCAAGCTTTGGATCCAAGCTTTGGATCTGTAAAGTTATGTAACCACTTTTTCACTTTGTCACTCAGTTTTCTTTTGCTGCTGCACCACTGGAGGAAAGGAGCAGGAAGTCTCCCATTATTGCATGCGATGAGGTTCCCCCTAGGTAAAGTTTGTGGCACCCCTGATCCTCACAAGTAACCCATCCCACTGGGAAACCTAGCTTGAGTCCTATAGATGTCCCAAGCTTGTGCCATTTCTTTCCAGGTTATGTCAATTATAAGCGATTGGCTTTTCCTGGAGGGGATCCCAGTGGAGCCGGGCCTAGAATTCTAATTGAGGGGAAAGGCAAACCCATAAGTCAAAGTCAAATGCCAAGCTCTCAAAAGATAGTCCAGGCAGATGTGGAAGCTGGAGTAGTTAATGGGCTTCGCTAGCGAGGATACAGTGGAAGGCTTGAAGACTTTGGAACAAAGAAAAAACAAGCAGAGGCAGAGTGGGGGGATGGAGTCTGTGAGCCTGAGATGCGTTAATCAGGGTTGCCAGCCTCCAGGCGGTCGCTGGAGATCTCCCACTATTACAATTGATCTCCAGGTAATAGAGATCAGTTCACCTGGAGGAAATGGCTGCTTTGGAAGGTAGACTCTCTGGCATTATACCCCATCAAAGTCCCTCCCCTCCCTAAACCCCACCTTCCTCAAGCTCCACCCCCAAATCTCCAGGTATTTCCCAACCCAGAGCTGGCAACCCCATTTATTGTGCAGATGACGTCTGATAAGAGGAAGTTAAGTAGGGAAGAGGAAGGAACCAGTCGTGGCAGTATGGGTGGCGGGGGGGAGAGCAAGGCAAAGAACCGGCAGCACAAATTCAACTCAGTTATTAAAAATATGTATGCCTGACCTCTGGCATTACTATAGTATAAAGCACGGGTGGCCAACGGTAGCTCTCCAGAAGTTTTTTTGTCTACAACCCCCATCAGCCCCAACCAGCATGGCCAATGACTGGGGCTGATGGGAGTTGTAGGCAAAAGACATCTGAAGAGCTACCATTGGCCACCCCTGGTATAAAGCAACGACTCTGGACTTCCTGGGCGGTCTCCCATCCAACTACTAACCAGGGCTGACCCGTCTTAGTTTCTGAGATCTCACAAAATTAGCTGGCTCAGGCCAGCCACATCAAGGCAGAATTATAGACTTTGAAGCTTTGATTTCAATGATTTGAGAAGGGTGTAAATCTGCCTAGGACTTCATAAGTACTCACATTTGGCTGGACAAAGTCCAATAGTTATCCAACCATCACCTTTTCAGTTCCATTTCCCCCCATGTCAAATTAATGCAGCAATCCTTAGTTTAAAAAAAAAATTAAGGGAAGTCAAATAGGAACACCAGCCTTCAGGCGGGACCTGGGGATCTCTCAGAATTACAGCTCGCTTCCAGCCCACAGACATCAGTTCCCCTGGAGAAAATGGCTGCTTCGGAGGCTGGACTCTATGGTATTGCACCTCACTGAGTTCCCTGTCCACTCTAGGCTCCATCCCCAAATCTCCAGGAGCTTCCCAATCGGGAGCTGACAACTCTAACCCCCAGCCCCCTAGCTAGTGGCTGGTGGAGGGCTGATAACCAGTGTTCCCTCTAAGATGAGTTAATGTGAGCTAGCGCACAGTTTTTTTAGCCTCCAGCTCACACATTTTTGTCTTAGCTCAGGGAAAATGGCCCCGAATTTATGCAAGTAGCTCACAACTTTAATGCTCATGAAATAGAATTTTTGCTCACAAAACACCACATCTTAGTGGGATTATTGCTGACAACAATGAAAAAATGCATGACTTTCTTCATACTGTGCATTTCTCTTTTCTATTTTAAAAAGTGGGGAAAGGACAGAACACCCCCCCTTCCCCCCAAAAAAGTCCTTTAACTGAAAGTGAAACAAACAGGCATTGTGATAACGGACCCAACCGATGGCATTCTAGGATGACGGTGGAGTCAACCCAAAGAGACATTATTAGGGTCCCATGTACCAAAAGCGAGTGGACATCTGCAATTACTGGAGGGTAATCTGCTGGAAATGAAGCCAATCCAAGAGGGCAACGTTCTCATCTTTTATTTTTCAGAATTCAAGTAAGCGCTCCCCAAATTTCAGCAGAACGAACTGTTCCAATCAATATCTCCAGGACTCTACGCATAAGACTCAATTAATAGGATGCCAGCGAGGGCTCACTATCGACTGCAGTCTGATCTAAAGCACAAACCAATCATTTTTTTTTTTTTTTTGTAGTAGCATCGTGAACTGAAGGGGCAACAATACGGTATTACAAGTCTCTGTAGGATAAGCTCTGCAGAAGGGCTGTTCTTACGAGAAACATTCCTTACAGTGGATCAAAACAAAGGCAAAAGAGCTTGATGCTAACATTCATGTGGAAACTAGTTGCCACAAACTTCCCTTCTCTTGCTTATTTATTCTATTTACTCGCATTATTTAAAGTCCACCTTTTCCACTAGGACTCAAGGTAGATTACGCAGAGCAAGTCAATACAGATCGACAAGAAGGGACATTCAGTGAACAAAGCAATAGGATTTGGGCTGTTGAGCCAGCCAAAAGTCTAAAAACCAAACTGAAGCAAAGCATAAGCAGAGCTTTTTCTGTAGCAGGAAATCCTTTGCATATTAGGCCACAGCCCCTTGATGTAGCCAATCCTCCTGGAGCTTACAACAAACCCTGAACTAAGAGCCCAGTAAGCTCTTAGAGGATTGATTACATCAGGGGTGTGTGGTTTAATATGCAAAGGAGTTCCTGCTACAAAAAAAGCCCTGAACATAAGTATTAGGGTTGCCAATCCCCAGGCGGGGGCAGGGGGATTCCCCCGGTTTGGAGGCCCTCCCCCCGCTTCAGGGTCATCAAAAAGCAGGGGGGAAAGGGAAATTTATTTTATTTGTATTTGATTTGATTTATATCCCGCCCTCCCCACCGAAGCAGGCTCAGGGCGGCTCACAACATTAAAAACATCACAATAGTTAAAAGAATACATATTATAAAATAGTACATTCTATAAAAGTTATACATTCAATAATTAAAATCAACATTTCGTTTCATTTGGTGCTAGGATCTAGACATTATGTCTTCAATTTTTCAGTGCGACGGCATTCCGTCTGCGATGTGGCTCCATGTTAATTAAAGGCCAGCTGGAAGAGGATGGTTTGCAGGCCCTATGGAACTGGTCAAGTGGGATCTGCTAGGCACTGTTTTTAAAGACTGGGTGAGGCATTATTTATTATTTCTTGAATTTCTACTCTCATTTACCAGTCAAGGCCCTATTTTTCCTTTTGTATACGTGGCATATGCTCTGACCTGGCTAACCCATGGTAGCCCAATCTTGTCAGTTCTCAGAAGCTAAGCAGGTTGGCTGGCCAGTACTTGGATAGGAGTTCTCCAAGGAATACCAGGGTCCTGACACAGAGGCAGGCAACAGCAAACCACCTCTGAGCCTCTCTTGCCTTTGAAACCCCACGAGGTGGCCTAGGGTTGCCAAGTCCAATTCAAGAAATATCTCAGGACTTTGGGGGTGGAGCCAGGACACATTGGGGGTGGAGCTAGGAACAAGGTTGCAACAAGCACGATTGAACTCCGAACAAAGTTTTGGTAATCACATTTATAATGCCTTCCCTCCATTGGAAATAATGGATAGGGGCACTTTCTTTGGGGGTTCATAGAATTGGACCCCCTGGTCCAATCCTTTTGAAACTTGGGAGGTATTTTGAGGAGAGGCACTGGATGCTATGCTGCAAATATCTACCTCAAAAAACAGCCCCCCCCAGAGCCCCAGATACTTGCAAATCAATTCTCCATTATTTCCTATGGGAATCAGTCTCCGTAGGGAATAATGCAGTGCCCAGCAGCCATTTCCCTCCCCCCCCCACACACACACACTTTCTGATGACCCTGAAGCAGGGGGAGGGCCTCCAAACTGGTGGATCCCCTGCCCCCACCTGGGGATTGGCAACCCTAGGGTAGCCCTAAGTCAGCTGTGACTTGAAAGCAAACAGATCAAACAACCAGTGTGGTATACAGGACTTGGAGAGAGAGAAAGAAACAAACCCCGGACAGAGGTGGGATTTGAACTCAAACCTCACAGATATCTCCCATTACCTATCCTATCCTATAGTCTTTTAATCTGTTCCTTTCCTCTCTGATGCATCTATTGACTGGCAGGTGAGGATTTGTACAGCACTGGAGTGATTGGGGGAAGTGTACAGGTAATTTGTGATTTGCAAACAAAGCAAAATCTAAAACTGGAACACCTGGAAGACGTAATTCAGAGAAGGGCAGTATTATGTCTTCTGCGGGGAGGGGGGGATCAGATGTACCACAGTGCTTCCCTCCCTATAGGGATCTGCGGTATTTTTCCTGCTGCTCTTCCTAGGGGGAGGAGGCAGAACATGTCACAGGAAGCACTGAAATGGAAATTTGTTCAAACTATTGAGCAAAAGAGAGAGTGGCTCTTGCTGGCCCTTTCTGCCGCAGCTGGAATGCACAATCAAGGAGAATAAAGAGTGTCAGATCATGGCTAACTGCTGAAGTCCGGGGCTGGCCCTGCCACTCCGCAAACTAGGTGATTGTCTAGGGCGGCGACCTTCTGGGGGGGGTGCTGAATTGGGTGCCCCCCATGTGATTAGTTGACATTATCAGTGCAGGGGGCGGGGGGGGCACCAGAAGTTAACCTTGCATAGGTGCTTGCCCTGTAGAAGTCCACTCCAGGTCTAACCGGTGCTTCTTAAACACACACACAAGGAGCACCCCAGCCCCTGTGCTAGAGGCAGGGTACCTTCCTTGGCACCTGTGGAGAACTCCCTCACACACACTCTGAGTTTTAAAAGTCTGAAGGGGTTCTTTCTCTCTGGAAGTGGCAGAGAGCCAGTTCATCAGCCTGCTGAATTACATCTATGCAGATGTTAATGGCCCTCATAGGAAAGAATGTGGTGTGAGGAAGTCTCCAGGTGATTCCTGGAGATTTCCCAGAATGCCTTCCAGGAGGGCTCCCAGGATGCACCTGGGAGGACCAGGTCAAAGGGGTAGAGGGAGTGATGTAAAGTGGGTGGAGGCAGGGGTTAAGAAAACTTCCTTGCAAGGGAAAGTTACTCTTTTTTTCCCTTGGGATGCTTAGCTGAGGAGGACACTGTGCTCTGGTCTGCAAGCTGGCAGCCATCAAAGACACGGGGCCTGACTTGAGTCAACATCGTAGGGAGAGGGGGTTTAAGCCTTCTTCCCTTGTGCCATTTTCTCAGCCTGTCATTGCTCCAGTGATCCATGATTTAGCCCACAGAAGAACCTTAAGCGTAGCTCATCTGAATGTGTTGGAAGGAAGGAAGCGACTCACAGTCTCCTTTACCTTCCTCCCCCACAACAGACACCCTGTGAGGTAGGCGGGGCTGAGAGAGCTCTCCCAGAAGCTGCCTTTTCAAGATCAGCTCTGTGAGAGCTACGGCTGACCCAAGGCCATTCCAGCAGCTGCAAGTGGAGGAGTGGGGAATCAAATCCAATTCTCCCAGATAAGAGTCCGCACACTTCACCACTATACCAAACTGGCTCTCACCACCTCCCCACATGCTTCAAGCTTAAACCCCCATCCCCACATGCTTCAGTCCCTATCTGAATCAAATTTGTGTGCACCTGGGAACTAAATGCTCAGTATGGAGCTTCCAGAGCACATCTGGCCAACAGGACTGGTGTGGACACACTGGAAGACACAAGGACCTTATAATAAGTGAAGCAGCCCAAAACAGGGCAAGCGTTGCCTTCACATTAGTTGCATAGGAAGCCTCCAAAGCGAGAGGCAGATGATCGTTCTTTTTTTTGTTTAAAATGCTGGTGGTCTTCCAGAGGTGTCACTGCCCAGTGTACAAACTCATTTCTCTTTGTGCTGCTACCACCTCTGGTCAGTTAGGTTTCAGAGGCACTACAAAACCCCACAAAACGTCTCTACCAGTGTTCCCTCTATGCTGAGTTAATGTGAGCTAGCTCACTGATTTTTAGCCTCCAGCTCACACATTTTTGTCTTAGCTCAGGAAGGATGTCCCCAGAACATAATAATTTATGCAGCAGCTCACAACTTTCATGCCAGTAGCTCACAAAGTAGAATTTTTGCCCACAAGACTCTGCAACTTAGAGGAAACATTGGTCGCCACCAGAGACCTTCACGCCACGAACAACCATGCTTGTTTCCCCCTCCTTTTGGTCTTTTCCCACACTTGTGTCATTGGTGGTTCTTTCTCTTTGCCTGATTTCTAAGTCAAGAAGCCAGGGGAAAAAAAAAACACCACCCAGATTGATTCTCCTTCCTGCTCCACCACAGTGCCTACCTTCTCCCTCCTTGGAGCCTAACTCATCATACGGCCAGTCCGACCTCCGTCCAACAGCACTAAATCCACTCCCAAGATTTACAGAACGAGGAAATGAAATCAATGTGGCCGTTTTTTGAGTTATGTGAATATAATAAACCTGGAGAGATTCCTACTTGGGATGCAGCCCGGTGCGCGGCTCGTAACTCATCAGCTTGTTCATTAAACAAACAGAGAAAGGGAAAGAGAGAGAGAGAGGTAGCAAGGCTATTAGCAAGCATCTCCCAAGGGAGGAAAGGCAAAGGCAGGCAGTCTGGCTAGGCGCATCCTGTGCATTCCTTCCAAATCCCATTTGGATTACTGTGTCCCAGTCTCCGTGGCCTCGAAAGCCAGGCTGGCTTCAAGAGGTCGGTTCCCTTGGGCAGTGACGCAAGGCCGTTGCCCCAAGGAAGTCCCCCAGCCAATTCTCGACGAGCCATCTCTATCCAATATGTTTTTATTCTCCAAAAAGCTTTTGTGGACAGGAGCACACTTTGTCAGCTGCATGCACTGTTAGGGTTGCCAAGTCCAATTCGAGAAATGTCTGGGAACTTTGGGGGTGGAGCCAGGAGACTTTGGGGTGGAGCCAGAAGGCATTCGGGGTGGAGCCAGGAGCAAGGTTGTGACAAGCATGATTGAACTCCCAAGGGAGTTCTGGCCATCCCATTTAAAGGGACCACACACCTTTGAAATGCCTTCCTTCTATAATGAATAATGAAGGATAGGGGTACCTACTTTGAGGGCTCCTAGAATTGGACCCCCTGGTCCAATCTCTTTGAAATTTGGAGGGTATTTTGGGGAGAGGCACTGGATACTATGTTGCAAATGTGGTGCCTCTACCTCAAAAAAACAGGCCCCCCCAGAGCCCCAGATACCCATGGATCAATTCTCCATTATACCCTATGGGAATCGATCTCCATAAGGAATAATGGAGTGCCCAGCAGACATTTCTATCCACCGCTTTCTGATTACCCTGAAGCAGGGGGAGGGCCTCCAAACCAGGGGATTCCCCTGGCCTTACCTGGGGATTGGCTACCCTACATACAGTGGGTCTTCACTAGGCAGACATTTATATATGAGGTTTGAAGGGGGGGACCACCAGGAGGTGCTGGTTGGAAGAGCGTAAAGCTCTCCGGGGCTCACATGGGGAGAGGTGGATCTTCCCTTCTTTCTCAATACTGTGTCTGCACTACAGTCTGTAACTCAGTGATGCATCTGCTGAAGGAAGCTCTGGAATTCAGGGCTGTCAAACTCATTTCTTACGAGGGCTGGATTTGACCCAAATGAGACTTTGTGGGGCCACTGGTTTCCTAGCCTCCCAAGTGGTCACCTTGCCTAGATCTGGCCCTGCTGTCCAGTTTAGTGTAGTGGTTAAGTGTGAGGACTCTTATCTGGGAGAACCGGGTTTGATTCCCCATTTCTCCACTTGCAGATGCTGGAATGGCCTTGGGTCAGCCATAGCTCTCAAAGGAGTTGTCCTTGAAAGGGCAGCTTCTGTGAGAGCTCTCTCAGCCCCACCCACCTCACAGGGTGTCTGTTGTAGGGGAAGAAGATAAAGGAGATTGTAAGCCACTCTGAGACTCTGATTCAGAGAGAAGGGCAGGGTATAAAACTACAGTCTTCTTCTTAGTTCAGATCCCAGGTAATATTGGCAAAGCAGTCATTGCTGACAAGAGGAATCAGCAATTAGGACAAAAAAACCCAACGAAGCAGAATCTGATAGGGAGGGACACAAGTTTAGTCAGAATGACCTAGCCCGGCAAATTGAAATATTGTAGCACCATTGCAATTTTATTTGATTGTTTGATTGTTTTACTGTTTTAATATTGCTTATTGTTTACTGTGTATCTTATGTTGTCAGCCACCTTGAGTCTCCATAAAATGGGCGGGATATAAATATAATGTAAATAAAAAAATAAATAACATATTGAGGAGGGATTTGCGGAAAACCTGAAATCTATGTCGTATTTACTATCAGTTGCCTAAACCTGTGCCCTACCTCCTCCACCAGTTCCTGAAGGAACCTGGCAACCCTAAATTGTTGTGTTCAAATCTAACTAGTGAGGAATATTTCCTCCACACATATTTTGCCTGTTTTGGTATCGAATGCAGTCCATTTGCTTCCTCAGTCCACTTCAGTTATACTAAGGAGTCCAGTGGCATAACCTCTTCAAGATGAACTTCAAATCACTACGAGTTTTTTTTTTTCTTTTGAGATCCAGAGGGGAAACGGCCGAGGCTTAAGCCTAATCCTATCTACCTTGGACTGCAAGAAGATCCAATCAGTCAGTTCCTAGGCGAAATCAACCCTGACTGTTCCCTGAAAGGTCAGATGCCAAAGCTGAAGCTCAAATACTTTGGCCACCAAATGAGAAGGGAGAACTCACTGGAGAAGACCCTGATGCTGGGAAAGGCAGAAGGCAAAAGAAGAAGGGGACGGCAAAAGATGAGATGGTTGGACAGCGTTACTGATGTAACTAACACGAATTTGAGCAGACTTCGGAGGATGGTGGAAGCCTGGCATGATTTGGCCCAAAGAGTTGGACTCGACTCTGCAACTGAACAACAACAATACCGTCTACCAGTTTTCTGATTTGCCTCACCCTCCTGCCAGTGACCCAATATGCTTCTCTCCCCCACTTAGATGCTTAGCAACTCTCAAGTAAACCAACTGGAAATATTGGTATCCATTTAGTTTTCAGCACTTAGACTTCATAACTCTTTCCTATTTTGTCATTCTTCATACTTATGAGACATCCGGCAAGTGATTGATCCTTGGTAGGACTCTGTGGTCATTCACATTTGCTTATCTTTCACCCACTGGGGGTACGCCAGAGATTTATTGCAGCCAATAAAGGTTGTTTCCAAAAGTACAGATTTTTCTTCTTCTTTTGGGTATGATAATTTCAAATAACTCTTAGGCATGATAGCAATTACTGACAAGAGGCAGTTTCTGTTAATAGTTTATCACAGTTCATCATACCTCCTTTGTCAACCAAAGCACTTTGACAAGCACGGGGTTAATTAAAACCAAGAAGACAATAAAGTACACCTAATCAAACATTACAGGTACAGAAATCAATTAGCAGATTTATGGTTCTTTGGAACTTTCTATAATGCGCCAAATTCAAAGAAACTGTCAGCTCTGTCTCCCCGAGAGAATGTAATTGAATTTCTAATTGAAACAACCCTTTCAATGGGGTAACACAATCTGGCAAAGTTTGATTTGCATGAAAGTGAGGTCTGCAGAGGCCAAAAGGAGCCTACAAAAACCTGCATCCCCCAAGCTGCTTCCTCATTATAGCAAGATTACAAAAGAAGTTTAGAATCAATCAAATTGGCTGAGATGGATCGCGGAAGATGATGGGTCTCTCTGTAAAGGAAGTTGAGCTTTGCCTCTAACAAGCTCCTGGAAGAGTCACAAGTCAGGCCTCCTTGTTGCAAAATCACAGTCTTGCAACCATTCCACCTTTTTAAACTTCATTTTCTAGCCCACCTTTCTCACTAAGTACCAAGGCAGATTACAAAATATGAAAAGCAAATTCAGACAGACAGGAAAGTCTGATGCATTGGGACTACAGAACCAGAAAATAATGGAAACAGAAAACTGCCTCAGGCAGGGGTTCTTAAACTCCGGTCCATAGGACTCCTAAAAGTAGGGTTCCCAGCCTCCCACTGGGGGTGGGGTTTCCCCCAGTTTTGGGTCCCCCAACCTACAGGCATAGAGCTGGTCAGAGGAGGGATCCCTGCCCCTGAAGAGCTCCATCAACACCCGATATGTTTGGCATGATGACATCAACTGGAAGTGCCATCATCGCATGAGGCACATCATGTGGAGGATGCTCTAGCATTTGAGTAAAAGCTCTATGGCACCATAGAGATTTTTACCCAAACGCTAGAGTGTTCCCGCCATGAAGATGCCACTTCCAGGTGACATCATCACTCTACACGGGTAAGAAACATCCACCATCAGGAGCCAGGTAAGACTTAGGGGGACTGTTAGGGGGTCCATGGAGGGGCCTCAGCAAGTCTGTGAACTGAGTGCAAAAAAAGGATTTTGTTTTTATTCTATTTCCTTCCTGTTACTTTGAAAATTATTTTTGTGGAAAAAAAACTTAAGTCAAAGCATGTTACTAAGGTATTGTTTTACTCTGAATAAGGCAGCATGAGGTGTTACTGTAAATGGTCATGTAACATCCAATTAGGGTGGCCAGAACGTCCCGCCCTCCCGGGAAAGTCCCGCCCCCGCCTCCTGAATCCCGCGTCCCGATTGGCCAAGCTCGGGACTCATTCAGAGTCCCGGATTGGCCAGGCCTGCACCGCCGCCTCATCCTGCCCGCCTTCCTCCCTCAGCCCCGCAGGCCCAGCAAGCCGCCTGCCTGCCTCCCGGCCCCTCTTCCCTCCAGCGCCGCCTCTCGCGGGCAGGCCCGCACCGCCGCCGTCCTGCCCACCTTCCTCCCCCAGCCCCGCAGGCCCAGCAGGCTGCCTGCCTGCCTCCCGGCCCCTCTTCCCTCCAGCGCCGCCTCTCGCGGGCAGGCCCGCACCGCCGCCGTCCTGCCCACCTTCCTCCCCCAGCCCCGCAGGCCCAGCAGGCTGCCTGCCTGCCTCCCGGCCCCTCTTCCCTCCAGCGCCGCCTCTCGCGGGCAGGCCCGCACCGCCGCCGTCCTGCCCGCCTTCCTCCCCTGGCCCCGCAGGCCCAGCAGGCCGCCTGACTGCCTCCCGGCCCCTCTTGCCTCCAGCGCCGCCTCTCGCGGGCAGGCCCGCACCGCCGCCGTCCTGCCCACCTTCCTCCCCCAGCCCCGCAGGCCCAGCAGGCTGCCTGCCTGCCTCCCGGCCCCTCTTGCCTCCAGCGCCGCTTTGCAGCTCTCCTCGCCACGGCCCCTTCGCTTTTTGACGGTTAGCCTCCGCGCCGGAGAGGGAGGACTCGGCGCCCTCAGGCATGATGAGGAGGCCCCGCCGCCGGCCGCCTGACTTGCCAAGCACTGCAAGAAGGTGAGCGGGAGGCCGGGCGGGTCAGTTTGCCGAGAAAGTCCACCTTTGCAGGGAGTTCCCGAGACCACCGTTTCCTCTTAACTCTCAAAGCGAGGCAAAACAAAAAAAAACCCACCCCATTTTTGGGAGCAGGGGGGTAGTGGTGCCTAAGCGGAGGAGGGATGTATTCTCGTCGTGGCTCAAAAGCTCAGATGGGGGGGGGGGGGTCGAGCGAGGGACGGAGGAGTCGGTTCAAGTCCCCAATGAAAGCAGCAGGCCCATTGCAAAGGCTTGGGGGCCTGTTTGTTGCAGAGCCTAACAGATGTGTTAAAACGCCCAGCGTTTGAAATGCCCCCCTAGTCAGTCCTCCTTTGGTGCCGAGCCTTTCGCCAGCAGAAGCGTGCAGCCCCAGGCGGGCAGCCCTGATCCTATTAAGCATGAACTGACTGTCAGCTTCAGCTGTTCTCCCCCCCCCCCCCCCGCTCGCCCGCCCGCCAGTTTTTTCACTTGAGGAACACAAAGCTTTCCCCCTTCCAAAAATCTTATTAACCAGCTTTATTTCTCCTGGTGGCTTTTTTTTTAACGGCCCCCGTGTTTTCTGCCCATGATCTCCGTGTCGATGCTTTAACCATTCAAGCCCCCCCTCCACCCCCAAAAGAAGAGGTGCCGGACCCCGCTCGCCCGGGCCTCTCTCGGCCGCAGCCGCCGCCCCTGCTGGCTGGCTGGCCGGGCGAGCTGCCTTCCTCCTCTTCCTGCCGCCTCTGCCGGTGCTTGCGAGGCGCTGGCTGCCCTGGCCGGCCGGGATCTTGCGGAGCCGCGCACTTCAAAAGCCGCTGCCTGGCTGTTTAAGAGAGCGGGCTGCAGCCGCCTTGGTTGGTGAGGCTGATGCTCTGAGGCTGCATTTCCTGGGAGGTAAAATGTGGTGCCTCTCGAGGTCGGCTGCTAAACTCAAAGTTTCCCAGTGCAAAATCCCGTTTCTGAAAAGGGGTTTTTCCTGTCTTTTCCCCTGATTAGCAGTCTCATCTGGAAGCGGGAGGGGGAGGGAGGAGAATGCAGGCTCTCCAGGCAGGCTTCACTTTGCTGCAGGAGCTTGGGGGTGGAGGCTCAGGATCGTTGCTTCACTGAGGCTGGGAGGCTTGGGAGCTTTTATTTTGAGCTATGTGCTCACTCGTGCGTGTCTAAATACAATCGGGCGGCATTTGGAGCAATAAATTTCCCCTGCTCCTTTAAACAGGTTCCCCAGCTTCCTCCCCCCCTCCACCACCTCGGCTCCTCCCTTCCCAACTCAGTTTCACTTCGGCACTTGCTCGTCCCAGACTCAGCGTTTCCTCCTCCTTCCTCGGCTTCCTTCCACGTGGTCTCCCAACAAACTTTTCTTCTTCTCTCCCAACTGCACTGTAAGTTGTAATTTTTTTTCTGAGTGCATAGAATCATTGAACCTTAGAGCTGGAAGGGCCTCCAGGGTCACCTAGTCCAACCCCCTGCACAATGCAGGAAATTCACGAAGAAGTTAACAGAATCAACATTGCATGCGTCTCTTTCCTACTAAAGTCAGTGTAAAGGGCTTCATTTTTGGCAGAACTTTTATGCCATGCTCTAGACAAGGGGTGGCCAAAGTTGTGTAATGTAAGAGCCACATAGAATAGATGTCAGATGTTTGAGAGCCACAAGACATGAATGTCAGATGTTTGAGAGCAAGAAGGCAGGCAGGCAAATAGCTGTGGGGAGGGAGAGGTGGAAAGAAAGCAACTTTAAATGCATTCTTCAAGCCACTGGTTGACTAGGCTTGATTTAAAGAGAGAAATGCCTTCTCCAAGTCAGCTGACAGGGTGGTGTGGGCTTTGACAGCCACACAATATGTGTGAAAGAGCTACATGTTGCTCCTGAGCCACAGTTTAGCCACCCCTGCACTATACTGTTTTTGAATATTTTACCAAGTAATTCATTTGCATTGTTCTCCACTTCAGTAATTGTAGTCCTAATACATTGTTTATTAAAGGCTCTTGCTGTCTGATTGAATTGCTTTTCATTTTTTGTATTCTGTCCTGAGTCTCAGTGAGGAAGGTGGGCTATAAATGAAGCTGATAACAATACTAATGTTATATGTTGGATAGCCTCTACCTGTGTGTTGTGTATATCTTCTTAAATTAGTTGTGGAGTATATGCAGAAAGTATTCTGTTGGTATTATTTCTTATTGTTAAAGCACAATCTGATGGCAGTATAATTTTCAAATTAACACTGCATTTTTGTGGTGGTGAGGTTTATTTTGGTCTGTTTTGAAGCTATGAATTATGCTTGGTATGTGTGCTGTGTGAAATGTATCTGCTGGAGTTCCCTATTGCTGCTTAAGTCAAACTCTCTTCTTTTGGCCTGCTTTGTTTTCTGCTGAAATTTGACCTTCTTTAAAAACAAACCAATCCAGAGTGCTTTGGTTAGGTTATTTATTTTGGTACAAGGAAATATATGTTTTGCTATTTCGTCTATAACTCTACCAATCGGTAAGGTTCTACAACATCCTTGATGCTTTATGCAAAATTTTTGTTATTTTTGCACAGGCAGGAGGCCTAAAAGTCTAGAGCAAGGGTGGCCAAACTGAGGCTCAGGAGCCACATGTAGCTCTTTCACACATACTGTGTGGCTCCCAAAGCCCCCACTGCTGCCCCATTGGCCAGCTTGGAGACAGCATTTCTCTCTCTAAATCATTTTTCCAAGCCAGCTGGCAGCTTGGAGAATGCATTTAAAGTTAAAGTTGCTTTCTTTCCACCTCTCCCTCCCTCCTCCCCCATCCAGAGGTTATTTTGTAGAAAAAAAGGTGTGGGAGCTCAGTAGCATATCTCATTTGTGTGTGCCCTGGAATCTGTGTGCAGTGGGGAGAGAACTGCCCACTGCATACAGACCCTGGCTGGAGGTTCAGGTGCTGTGCTCCTGTGAGCTCCTACCAAATTCAAGCCCTGTCCCCATCTATTTGCCTATTTCAAACAGCTGATGTTCATGTGTTGTGGCTCTCAAACATCTGATGTTTATTCTATGTGATTCTTAGCATTAAGAAAATTTGACCACCCCTGGCCTAGAGGTAATGTAAAATGGGGAAAAGGTGGTCGTGCGAAGTTATATACGACAGTATGTTTGAAGTTTGGGGGTGGGAAGAAGTTTCTTCAGAGGAAAAGGCAGGTTTGGGAGAGTGCCCAGAAAGTGATGTCAAAGGAAGAAGTGGGGTTTTAGTGGAGTGTGCTGGTTTTAGTAGGGTGTGCCAGAGCAAAATTGTAATGAATGACATTATTAAAACACTTGTCCAAAGATGAGATTGGAGTGGTAGTGGTTAGCATTGTATGAGATCGGACAGGGAAGTCGAGGTCTGTTGGGAAGTGGGGGGAATGTCCTTCCATCTGATTTGAATATTTAGATGAGCATAAAGAGGGGCACCACTTGGCCTTTGGGCAGCATTAAGCATCACTGACCTGAGTGGTACTTCTGGAATTTACTCCATCCACCACTGGAATGGAGAGTGAACTGGACACTGATCTGTTCCGGTTTGAGACTGGAATACTGGACTGGATGGGCATTCAGTCTAATTTAGCAGGAACACAACCCACATAATATTTTTAATTAGGACCAACCAAATGACCCATAACAGTGCAAGCTTTCAAGTTCACCAAAACTCATAGTCAAGCAGTAACATTAATTAAAAAGAATTTGGGAAAGGGACATAGTATTCAGCCCTGTTAAAGCTTGCATTGTTTGTGGGATGCAGAACAGATTGAATTGGAGTTGGTTTCAAGTCACTCCAAGCCAATAAAACAACTGGCATTTGGGGGAAATGATGTCACAGGAAGTGATGTCACTTCCTGCTTCTGGCAGGTGGCGCGGGGAAACGATGTCACAGGAAGTGATGTCACTTCCTGTTTCCGGCGGTGGCATGACGTCACCGGAAGTGACGTCACTTCCTGTTTGCGGCGGCGCGCGCTTTGCGCGCGCACACACACATTCACTCCCCCTTCAAGGTGTCCCTGGCTGGCCTGCAGATATTATGGTCACCCTACATCCAATTGTCATGCTTGCCATGTTATAATAATTTGCATGAAAACTTCCTTCTGTTATTTCTTGGCTTTAGATTTTCTCCTTTTATAAGCCAGGATACCATATACGCATTTTCTTCCTATTCAGTCTTGGGAACCAATGGCAGTTCTCCATGACTAGAGCATTCAGCAATTCACCTCTTCACTCCTCTCTCCTTTTGCTGTGCTGATTTGAATTAATTCAGATTGCCCAGGTATTGTTTGATACATTCCCTTGTTGATGTTATTTTTTTGAGAGTCATGGCAGTGAGGGCTTGTTGGGGGCCTCACTTGATGAGCTACACCAGATGTCCTCAACCTAAATCCTGTGGGCAACTTTGGAATTCTGTCAGAGGGTGGTGTGTGCAACCACAAAATGCCTCCTACAGGAAGTGGAGCCAAACACAAAATGGCTCCCACAGGAGGCACAGCCAACCACAAAATGGCTACCACAGGCGGTGATGCCCCAAATGCAGAAGCCGCCCAAGTGTAGAGGGAAAGAGGGGTAATTAAAAATATATAAGGAAAGTGGGATGAGAGAGAATAAAACAAACAGTGAGGCAGGTGTCACTGAAACAAAAGCTGATCAGATCTTCAGCGGCCAATCAGAAGCCCTGCTGGGCAACAGACCTTCCTGACTCCACCCACTTTCTAAGAACATTTGGCAGGCATCAAGAAAGGCAGGCATGCTAGGGACTGCAAACCAAACTTCATACAAATGGCAAATTATAGAGACATTTTCAGTGGCATCTCCTGGCCCTCCATTCTATATTTATTCTGGCTTACAAGACCCCTCTCATGTACAAGTATGCAACCTCCACATTCACAATCTGTTGCAGGAGAGACGAGCTAATGAAGATTCTCACATGTCACGCCGCATCTTTCTGCTGTGGAGCGAGAGTCTGTGGATCTAATTAGAGCTTATTTTAGCACAGCCCCCACCCTCCTCATCAGGCAACAGGGGTCTATCTGGCCATCCTGAGCGAAAACTATGTTTGCTTTCTAAAAGCAGCAGATAATCACAGAGTTTGAATATTCATGGTTCCCTGTGCAGGTGTCTCACCCACACTTTGAGAACCTAGCAATTAAGACTTAAGCTGTGACTTTTAATGATAGATCACCGTGGTGGGGAACGGGTAAGACTTCGTTGTTGGGAGGAGAAGAAACCAACTCCAAGACATGTGCCTGGAGACCCAGGAAAGTAGAGGGTGAAAGGAAAGAGGGAATGGGGTATTGTGAGGGATTTTGCAAGTTCAGGAGTCTGAATTTCTCAATTTCAGTTTTGCTTTCATCCTCTAAAACTCAACAGTATGCACTGTTCAGCCTTATTTGTACATAAATTAGCATTGTACGTGATATGAATATGTAAGATGAGTTTAAAGTTGCCAGCTCTAGGTAGGGAAATACTTCGAGATTTTGGGGAAGTGGAGGATTTGGGAAGGTACGCATCAGCAATGTATCATGCCATAGAGTGCACCTGCCACAGCAGGCAGCCAAGGGGGCTTCGAGAGCCACACAATATATGTGAAAGAGCCACACATGGCCCCCAAGCTGCAGTTTGTCCACCCCTGCACTAACCTAACAAAGGAGTCAGAATATTATAGGACTACAGATACTGATAAATGCAGCTACAGACCACTGGCAGTCACTGTAACTATTGGGTCTGGTCTAGGATGGCTGGAATGGTCTAGCAGCCATCCTTACCTTCACTTAGCAGAGTGCTTCTTCTGAGCTTCAGTGCAGCAGCATGGCCTAGTCAAATGGTTACCACACTCTCACAAACTGCACAGACAGCCTTGCTTTAAGTTAAGAATCCAACACTGTTGGATTTATTTAAAGGGAACAACATATAGCTGTAGTGGAGAGAAAGAATGTCTAAACTATTCTAGCTAACTAGATGGCTTTGGATTGTAGTAGGCCATCTGCTTAGTTCCGATCAGGAGAAGAGACACCATGCTGTTCCTCCTGATGCATGAAGGGAAGAAGGAGGAACAGGAGGAGAGCAAACAGGAAGTTTGCTGAGTTACATCCTGCCAATTAGAGAGGGTGAGTGATAGTAGAATAGACAGGAAGGAGACTGATATGAACCTATCTAGCTTGCTCTATGGTGTTTGCAGTCTTGGGGGAGTGGGCAAGAGACATCGCCAGTCTGTTTTTCCAACAGTAACAAGTCAGGAAGGAATTGTCAAAGGGAAAAAGAGTATGGGCCTGAGCTAGAGAATCAGGGCTATTGTGTTCGGGAAGGCAAGGAGGCATGGATGAGGATGGCATGTTTTCACTCAAGGCTTTGGGGTAATTCACTGGGCTCAGGAAGTGATTTCACTAGCCTATCTGAGATTTCGGGCAGGGACGATGCAGAATTAAATATGCAGATGATGGTTTAGATCCCTTGGTCATTGGTGCCTTCCCAACACTACTGCCTACTCTAGGGAGGGGGGGGATGAGAAAGAAACCACGGGAAAGGACAGACCTGTGGGTTTGGAAATCATACAGACTATTTTGGAAATACAGTATTTGTGGACCTTTCTTTGTTACCATTGTTTATTAACTATAGTCACAGACTTGGCACATCGCAAATGTATTAACTATCCCACCATCTACAATTTGGTTCATAACTTGTGTATAGCTTGATATACCGCTATTTTATTTGTTTTAACTGTATAATTTAAATTTATTTTAAAATGATGTTATCTGCCCTGAGCCCAAGCCTTGAATTCAGCAGGAGCTCACAGGAGCACAGCTCCTGAACCTTTCTGAGGGTTTCTCCTCCTCCCCACCTACCTTGTCCATTGAATAGTAGGTGCAGCTGCATAACAACCCCTGGATTAGGAGAGTGGGCAGCCAGCCAGCCACGGGGGGGGGGGGGGGGTTGCCACGCCCCTAGCAGCCCTCATTAACCCTGGAGAAGCCCACACCTCCCTTTCTCCACTTCTTATGTGATTTTGGGTGGCAGGTGGCTTGCTGGCCTTTTGACTGGGGGGGTGGCCCAGGAGAGCCCCAGGCGAGCGAGGCCTGCTTGGGCTGGCTGAATCTCTAGCCAACCCAAGCAGGCCTCGCGTGCCTGTAGCTTTCCTTTCTTGCTTCAGGTTGCTTTTGGCTGGGGAAGCGGCATATGCTAATGAGTTAATGAGCTCCACCACCTATTTTTCTACACAACAACCCCTGTTATCCCCTGTCCCACAATGGTGACCAAGGGACCTGGCAACCCTACTTTGGATGTATAGGGAGGGCTGCTTCTCTGGATAAGCTCTGATGTGATAGCCTCCTTTGTCACATGGACACATAAAACTGCCTTATACTGAATCAGACCCTTGGTCTATCAAAGTCAGTATTGTCTACTCAGACTGGCAGCAGCTCTCCAGGGTCGCAGGCAGAGAGAGGTGTTTTATATCACCTACTAACCAATGTTCCCTCTAAGCTAAGGAGTCTTGTGAGCAAAAATTCTACTTTATGAGCTACTGGTATTAAAGTTGTGAGCTACTGCATAAATTAGCTTGCTCTGTGGCTATTTTTTCTGAACTAGGACAAAAATGTGTGAGCTGGAGTCTAAAAAACCGTGACCTAGTTCACACTAACTCAGCTTAGAGGGAACACTACTACTAACTGGTCTTTCTTTGCCTGGAGATGCTGGGGATTGAACCTGAGGTCTTCTGCATGCCAAAACGATGCCCTACTGACTGAGCCACAGGTAGGCTTGCCAATCCCCAGGTCCCAGCGGGGGTTCTTCCACTTTCCAAGGCTCCTTCCCGCCCCCAGTCAGCTGGCCGGCAGGGGGAAGCCCCACCCCCAGAGGATCATGTGCCTTTCCTCCTCCGGAGGCTTCAGTCTCCGATTGAAAAGCTTCCTCTTGGGATGGTGTGTCTGTGTTACTTTGAAGAAGTTGGCAGCAACTCGTGAGTAGAGAGGCCAATCCCTCGCTTCAGAGTCACCAGAAACGGGGAGGGGCGGGGGAGGAGGGAAGCGTCTGCTGGGCACTTCATTATTCCCTATGTGGAGATCAATTCTCATAGGTATAATGGGGAATTGATCTGGAGGTTTTGGGGGCTCTGGGGGAGCTGTTTTTTGAGGTAGAAGCACCATATTTTCAGTATAGTATCTAGTGCCTCTCCCCAAAGTACCCCCCCCAAGTTTCAAAACGATTGGACCAGGGGGTCCAATTCTATGAGCCCCAAAAGAAGGTGCCCCTATCCTTCATTATTTCCTATGGAATGAAGACATTTAAAAAGGTGTGTTGTCCCTTTAAATGTGATGTCCAGAACTCCCTTGGAGTTCAATTATGCTTGTCACATCCTTGTTCCTGACTCCGCCCCAATGTCTCCTGGCTCCACCCCCAAAGTCCCCAGATATTTCTTGAATTGGACTTGGCAACCCTAGCCACAGGCCCTGCCCATGCAAGGCCTCTGGAAGGTTCCAGCATGCAAACAGCTGCCCATATCTGAGCATTTTCTGTCATCGCTCCCATCTGGTGGAGTGGCCTTCCTGAAAAGGTCAGGTAAGCCCCCCCCCCCCCCCCATTACTCCCATTCTGCGGAACAGAAAAAATGGAAACGTTTAGGAGGGCATTTTTATCAGTAATTTTTATAAGTTTTAACATCTGGGGAAATTGCTTAAGTAGTTCTTATTGTATGTGCAGCTTTTTAAAGTCGTACTTAAGGTCTTTATTGCGCAGTCAGTTTTTACCGTTTTTGTAATCTGCCACGAGTCTCTGTGAGAAAAGGCAGTTTATCGATGATGTTGTTAAGGAAGTTAATTTGAGCGGTTTAGAAGGAAGCACGATTGAGTTTGTTAAGACAAGTGAAATTGCTCTGGTGAGATGGGTGGTTTCCATAAAGGGTTGCCAGGTTCTCCCTGGCCACCAACGGGAGGTGGGGGTAGGCTTCCCAATCCCCAGGTCCCAGCGGGGGATCCCCTGGTTTTAAAGGCTTCCCCCCACCCCCAGCCAGCTGGCCAGCGGGGGAAGCCCCGCCCCCACAGTCACCATGTATCTCTAGAGCTCTGGCAGGTTTAGAAACCTGCAAACAGGTCTGTTTCAAAAACATGTGCCTTTAAAGTTGAGCAGGAAGCAGGAAACAGGAAGCACTTCATGGGGAAGGGTCAGCAGCAGTTTTGTCAGCGCACAGACCCTCCTTTAGTTTTGCTTTCATTTTCAGAGCAAGTAAAGTTGTGGAGGAACCAGACCCAGTAAGTGTGTGTGTGTGTGTGTAAGAGAGAGGGAGGGGGCAGGGGATTCCCCGGTTTGGAGGCCCTCCACCCGCTTTAGAAAGCTTTAGGAAGTAGGGGTGGAGGGGAGGGAAGTGTCTATTGGGCACTCTATTATTCCCTATGAAGAATGATTCCCATAGGTAATAATGGGGAATTGATCTGCGGGTATCTGGGGCTCTGGGGGGGATGTTCTTTGAAATAGAGGCACCAATTTTACAGCATTGCATCTGATGCCTTTCATCAAAATACCCTCCAAGTTTCAAAAGGATTGGACCAGGGGGGCCAATTCTATGAGCCCCCAAAGAAGGTGCCCCTATCCTTCATTATTTCTAATGGAGGGAAGGCATTGAAAAGGTGTGCAGTCCCTTTCCATGTGATGGCCAGAACTCCCTTTGAAGTTCAATTGTACTTGTTCCAACCTTGCTCATGACTCCACCCCCAATGTCTCCTGGCCCCACCCCAAAGTCTCCTGGCTCAACTTCCAAAGTCCCCAGATATTTCTTGAATTGGACTTGGCAACCCTAGGTGGAAGGGTAGGGTTGCCAGTTCCACGTTGGGAAACTGGAGATTTATTTAGGGATAGAGCCTGGGGAGGACAGTGTTTGAATTACAGACTAGCGATGGCTCTTGCTCAGTCCTCCAAGACTGCAAATACCATACTGCAAGCTAGATAAATAAGGCAATATCAGTCTCTTTCGTATCTACTCTATCACTCACTCTCTCTCATTGGTAGACTGTAACTCAAGGAACTTCCTTCTTCCTGTTCTCCTCCTCCTTTCTTTTTCCTTGCACGCATCAGGAGGAACAGCATGGTGGCTCTCTTCCTGAACTGAACTAAGCAGATGACCTACTACAATCCAAAGCCATCCAGTTAGCTAGAATAGTTTAGTCACTCTTTTCTCTCCTCTACACTTTTATGTTACCTTTCCTTTTAATAAATCCACCAGTATTGGTTTCTTAACTTAAAGCAAGGCTCTCTGTGCAGTTGGTGAGAGAGTGTGGTAACCATTAAACTAGGCCACTCTGCTGCGCTGTAGCTCAGAAGGAGCACTCTGCTAAGTGAAAGTAAGATAGCTCCCTGACCAGTCCAGCCATCCTAACCCAGACCCAAGAAACAGGAACCTCAGAGGAGTACAATGCCACAGAGTTCCCCCTCCAAAGCATCCATCTTCTCCAGGGGAACTGATCTCTGTCTCTAGAGATGAGCTGTAATTCCAGGTAGGGTTGCCAAGTCTCCAGCGTTGTCTGGCGGGGGATCTTCACACATGCACAACACAATGATGTCATCCAGAAGTGACGTCATCATGCCGGCAATGTCGCTCGCTGCCTCTCTAGGTGTTTCCAGGGAAACCCTATGGTTTTCCCAGACGCTCTAGAAGAAGATACTGGATTTATATCCCGCCCTCCACTCTGAATCTCAGAGTCTCAGAGCGGCTCACAATCTCCTTTATCTAGCCATTTGGAAGAGGGAAATTCTATGGTACCTATTGTGCCATAGAGTTTTCCCTCCCAAATGGCTACAGCATCCGGGAAAACCAAAGAGTTTTCCCAGAAATGCCTATAGTGGCCACTGCACACCATTGCCGGTGCGATGACGTCACTTCCGGGTGACATCATCACGCCGAAGACATCAGGGGAGGTTCCCCCCCGCCGGCCCAATGTGGGCCAGCGGGTTGGGAACCTCCAAGGCGAGGGAACCCCCGCCTGGACCAGGAGCTTGGCAGCCCCAGCTGTAATTCCAGGGGATCCCCTAGTCCCACCTGGAGGCTACCCTCCCTAGTTCCGTAATATCCCCTTGCTAAGTTGTTTGTTTTCTTTAGATACAGAGAAGACAGTGGAGTTTGTGAGGAACTTCAGGAGGAAAAAAGTTGTTCTCCTTCCAGTGCTTGGGTTCAGCATCTGCCTCTTTTGTATCTTTGCAATTTGTTCACATACTTTGGCAACACAGAGGATAACTTCAAAACCCTGCTTCTCTGAGCTGGCAATAACAGCGGTGAAGAAAAGATGTCCTTCCCTCTCCTCCCCCCGGCTTTCGGCATTAAAAAAGCTCCGACGCAGAGCCTAGCAGTTCACAAATATTACTCATGTAATTTGTGTGAGGCAAAAGAGGAGGTGAATAAAAAAATATGTTCCAACTGAACACAAGGAGCATTGTTTGCATATCAGAAAAATTAATCTCCATAGAAAAATGTGAGAGCCTGCAATTCAGAAAGCAAAGAATTAGGACAGCCCAGCTGAGAATAATTTTCTAGCCAGTTAATTTAATTGCATAAATCATTCCTTTGTTAGCAATAAAGAGATATAATTAAAATGAGATTGCTTCTCATTTCTATTCTCAGGAAACTAAAGGAATTGATTTTGGGGCATACATTCCTGAATACCACATTGGCAAATTACACATACCTTAAAAAAAAAAAAAAGACACCATCTTGTGCTAATGTTGTGGAGAGGTTTAATTAATTATAGATATACTTTATGATCTTAAAGAAATAATTTGCTTAATGCTCATTGAAATAAGGTTTGCAAATGCAAGCACATTCCTTGGACAAAGGGTGTTCTGATTTCAGCAAACAGGCCGGGAAGTTTAACTGGTAGCTGGCGGGAAAGTTACAACTGTGATGTTAGACAGAAGGAACGGCATTGGACTGGAAGAGATCCACACTCCCTTCTCTGGCTAGCTTACCTGGTATCTACTTTTCAGGCCCAGGTAGGGTTGCCGACCTTCAGGTGGTACAGGTAGAAAGCCAGGAGGCATCCACACCAAAACCAGCCTCAATAATTGAAATATTTATACAAAACTTTTTTACTTATAAATAACAGAATTCTATATAAAGTGCAAACAACAGCCACACCCAAATGCAAAGTCCATATTTGTATCGGAAAATTAATACATTCAAAACTGGAACTCTGGGTTGTAGTATGTTTCTACAAGCTTCAAAAAACATTCTACAAGCTTCAAAAAACATTCATACAATTCATTTGGGAGACCCAAGCTCCAAACATTCTGCAGACAAATGACGTTTTTTGAAGCTTGTAGAAGCCCCGTGTGAAACAGGGCATTACGTGCATCCCTGTTGCAACTTGTGCCTTGCTGCTTTCGATCCTTATACCTGCTATAATAAGACTTGGGCGTTGGACTCTATTTCCACGGTTCACCATACCACAACCTGGAGTTCCAATGTATTAATTTTCCAGTACAAATATGGACTTTGCATTTGGGTGTGGCTGTTGTTTGCACTTTATATAGAATTCTGTTATTTATAAGTAAAAAGGTTTTGTATAAATATTTCAATTATTGAGGCTGGTTTTGGTGTGAATGCCTCCTGGCTTACCTGTTCCATTTTCCATGTTACTCTTTTTGGTTGCTATAGACCTTCAGGTGGTAGCTGGAGGTTTCTCACTATTACAACTTATCTCCAGGCAACAGAGATCAGGTCACCTGGACAAAATGGCCACTTTGGAAGGTGGACTCTATGGCGATCCATGTAAGAATGGGAACAGAGGACTCGGCAAGAGGGGTCAGAGAGCAGCTCCACGGTTACGAACAAAGAGAGATATCACCAGGGCTTTTTTTGTAGAAAAAGCCCAGCAAGAACTCATTTGCATATTAAGCCACACCCTCTGGTGTCAGCATTGTTTCACACAGGGCTAAGCCCAGCAGGAACTTATTTGCATACTAGGCCACACACCCCGATGCCAAGCCAGCCGAAACTGTGCTCCTGTGCGTTCCTGCTCATAAAAAAAGCCCTGGGTATCACATTCAAGGAGATAGCACCTTTAAACATACTTAGAGTGATGTAGAGGCCCCAGTGTCCTCTACAAGGCATGCTGAGTCACTCCAACAAGAATTCTCCATAGACATAGAGGTGAGAGCCAGCATAGTAGAGCAATTAATCATTCCCTAGGATCTGGGTGACCCAAGTTCGAATCCCCGTTTTGCCATGGAGGTTCAGAGAGAGACCTTGGACCGGCTACAAACTCTTTCAGCCTAACCTACCTCACAGGGCTGTCGTGAAGACAAAAAGGCGGCATGAAGGCTGTTGCAAGCTAGTTTGGGGGCCCCGTTTTGATTGGAAAATATAAAGGTGATGTCTCCTAGGCTATTCTGCCAGTGATGAGGGTTTCCTAGGGGAAAAAATTGATTTGGAAATTATCCGGTGTTCTGAAGAGGGCATTTGTTTTGTCTTGTATTTAGTTAACACTGTTTCTCATGTTACTTTGAGGTCCCAAAAGCAACACATTCGATTGGGGGGGGGGGGCGGGAGGGAATGAAATGTTAAGTAAATGCTACATATTCAAACAAATTCAAACCTTTGGCTTTCTAGTTCTCTTTTCATCCAGTCCAGATGAGGCAGTGAATATCCTTGCCTGATGCCTGGATTCAGCAATAAGGCAGATAGAATGAAATGAAGCCCTGACTAGACAGAGGCAGTGGTGGCCAGGCCCGTAGCCAGCTTCCGGGCAGGGTCCCCTGACTTTCAGGGGGCCCTTCAGAGGGCCAGCCTGCTTTTCTCTCTCTTTTTTGCCATGGCTGAGCCAGTGAAGCATCATCAGTGGTAGCCAGGAGAGCCGAGCAGTGCACAGTGCAGTGCAGCAGCAAAAGCAGCAGGTGGAGAGGAAAGATGTGGTGGAACGGGAAGTGGAGGAAGCCATGTGGAATAGGCCAGGGAGGTGGGGATGGTTGGAGCTGCTGGCTGCAAAATGCTGGAGTGGGGGAGAGGGAAGTGGAAGGAAACCCCCCCTCCTCTTGTACACAAGGTGCAGATCCTTCTTGATTCCAAAGTTTTAGGGTTGGCTGCCTTGACTTGGCCACTTTCAGAGCCTCCAGCTTTTGCCCCAGAAAGCTTCTGAGAAGTGGCAGTGGATGGAAAATGTTGCCCCCCCCCCCGACTTTTTAAGAAGCCTCTCGACTTTTAAAATCCTAGCTACGGTCCTGGTGGTGGAAACAATGAAATCCATCAGTGATGCCAATTTATACGAAGCTGTACCCCTCCCTACATACAAGATATGGGTAAACTCTGACCGTTTTCGCACACAGCTTACCTCGCAGTCACAATCCTGTTCCCTCCGCAGCGTCTGTCGGATTTCCCACCATCTGTGCCGGAGTTACAGGAAGTGCCGCGGCTTTTGCGTAGCAAACATAAACTGGGTTTTAGCGGTTTACGTTTGCTACGCAAAAGCTGCAGCACTTCCTGTAACTTCGGCGCAGATGGTGGGAAATCTGACCAGACGCTGCAGAGGGAACAGGATTGTGACTGCGAGGTGAGCTGTGTGCGAAAACAGTTTCTGTTTTGCAGATGGATTCCCAAATAGCTTCAAAATGCCTTTGTCAGGTAGACCAAGAGCAAGCAGGCAACCAAGAACACAGTACAGCAACAAACTAAAAAACAAACAGCAGTCTAGCGGCACCTTAAAGACTAACAAAATCTCTTTTAGCATTAAGTTTCATTAAGTCAAAGCTTACTTCATCAGATACCTGGAGTGTGCATCTGCAGAGATTTGTGTGTGTGTGTGTGTATATGCACCTGACTACACAAACTCTACTGCCAAAAGCTTATGCTAGAATACAGCTATTCTTTACGGTGCCACTGGACCACTATTTTAGTTTGCTACACAGGACAGACAAGGCTACCCTCTCTGGAATCCTGCATCCATACTTTACTAACATTCAAGTTGGGTCACTTTTGTAGAGTAGACATTGGGACTGACTCAGAAGAATGCTAAGAATAGGGCAGCCTTTTCACTAACTGGGAGCTGCAGGTTGGATCATATTGAAGAAGAAGAAGAAGAAGAAGAAGAAGAAGAAGAAGAAGAAGAAGAAGAAGAAGAAGAAGAAGAAGAAGAAGAAGAAGAAGAAGAAGAAGAAGAAGAAGACTGCAGATTTATACCCTGCCCTTCTCTCTGAATCAGAGACTCAGAGCAGCTTACAATTCCCTATATCTTCTCCACCCACAACAGACACTCTGTGAGGTGGGTGGGGCTGAGAGGGCTCTCACAGCAGCTGCACTTTCAAGGACAACTCCTGCAATAGCTATGGCTAACCCAAGGCCATTCCAGCAGGTGCAAGTGGAGGAGTGGAGAATCAAACTCAGTTCTCCCAGATAAAAGTCCGCACACTTAACCACTACACCAAACTGGCTCTCTACAGTGGAGATCTTTGCCAGTTTTTTTTTTAAAGGCACAATTCCACATGCAAGTTTGGAATTTTTTTAAAGCCCTAAATGATCTAGGTATTGGAAGAACTATCTGCTCCCATATGAACTTCCTAATGTATAAAACTTTTTAAATTGAAGTTTGGCTTCTGCAGTAGGTAGATCACTTTTGGAATCAGGGCCTTTTCCATGGTGCCTCCTGCTTTTCCAACACCCTTCCAATGAATATTCTATCAGGTGTATCTACATCATTGTTTGGGACAATCAGAACACTTTGCTTTGCTTTGTCAGCATTTAGTTTGTGGTTTACTTATTTGCTGGAGGCATTTTATTTTTGACATTTTTCTATGAATACTTAAAACTATGCGCTAGTCACACGTGCAATCTATATTTGACAGGAAAGCGGGATATAAATCTGTTAAAAGAAATAATTCCTGGCATCGATGACAGTCTCTCAAAGAAAGCCTCCTCTTGCCAAGTATTTCTTCTGAATTTCACAGTCTCAAGCATTGCCTTTGAAAGTTGACAGCAACCAAGCGCCTTGTTATGTTTCAACACCTTGATTCAAAGAATTGGATTTGGTCAGTTTGATTAAGATTAGCCAGAGCCTACCTAAAAGCCTTCCTTAAGAAGAGGAGCAAGCCACAGGAAGCTGAACATTTCCCCTTTGTTTTGAGAGAGAGAGACTTCTGTGACGTGCAGGGCTGGCTGTGTTCAAAGCCGCTTTTTTGAGGTGCTGTCAAAAGGCAGGCAATTCACCTTTGTTCTGGCAGATATGCAGCTAGAAATAAATATTCATCGGAGTCTAACTGAATACATTGCAGGGTGCAACAGTGTCACCCAGTGGACAACCCAAAGACTCTATTTCATTCAAGCAGACTTCCCTATCTTAAAGGGGGGGGACTCCAAATTATAGCTTGGCCAATTTAACACTGTAAAAGAACCCTGCTATGGTAGGTCCCTCTTGGCCACCCGTAGACGATGGGGGTAGGGTTGCCAGATCCAGGTTGGGAAACTCCTGGAGATTTGGGGGCGGAACCTGGGGAGGACAAAGACCTCAGTGGGGTACAATGCCACTGTCCCCCCCTCCAAAGCATCCATTTTCTCCAGAGGAACAGTGTAGTCTGGACTGGTGAGCTGTAATTCTGGAAGATCCCCAGGCCCCACCTAGGAAGATCTCTCTCACACACACACACACACAGACACACACACACACCACAAACAAGCATTTCCAACCCATAAAACAATTTAATTCTACAGTAAGGCAAAGAGTAAGGCAAGGACTGTACCATCCCAGAAAACCAAGAGTTTGGTCACTGATGGGAGATATTCATTCTTAGCAGTCAAGTAACATTTCTATATGTAAAAGGCATTAGAGAGTGATTAAAATGCAGAATTCACTGCCAGAGAATATAGTGATAGCCACAGGAACAGACGGCTGTGAAAAGAGATGAGAGAGATTCATGGAGGTCTCTCAGTGGCTACTAGCCAAGGTGGCTGAGGGGAACCTTCACATCCAGTGGCACTAAACCTCCAAATCCCAGAGCCTGAGGCCCTTCAGAGATAGTGGTTGGCCGCTGTGTGAGACGGGACACTGGATTAGATGGACCACTGGACCCATCCAGCTGGACTCTTATGTTCACCCACACAGCCTAGAAAGCAATTCTTGTAAGACAGATCAGCAACATTATCTTCACATTGTAGGCATTGTGTGTGGTGGGAGGGAGCACACCAAGGACAGAAGGGTGCCTTTAAAAAATTCATGGCAAAAGCAAGAATAGGTCCAGGAACCTCCCGTGTTGTATTCAGTCTCTTATGATCAAGTTAGACAGGACATTGGAGATCTGCAGTTCTGGAAGGTTTTATTTTGAAAACCAATTTAGCAGCTCACTTGTTGCTGCTTTGAAAAGACGAGGAAGGAGAAACTTATCCCTTTCCTCCTGTGCCCCCCCCCCCTCAGTTCATATCACCCACTGCCAAGCCTGTCATTAGCTCAGTAGGACAAACTCAGGAACAATAGGGGAAGGTTCAGATTTGATTACGGGGGAGGAGGGTGTGGAATAGAAAATTGTTCTCCTTGTGGACCTTTTACAGTTGTCTGATGAAAAAAATTGTAAATTTGGGGGAGTGCTTAAAAAATGATGACTTTTTAAAATTAGTCAAATGCTCCTTGAGACAAAGTATTTTATGCTCAGAATATAGTACGAAAAAGCCTGAGGTGAGGTCTTTTTGAATCTTTCCAACAAAAACTCAGGAATTTGAGGGAGAACTGAAAAACCTGGGGTATTTTCTTCAGAGTGAACAAGACTCATCTTGTTTGTTTCACTCATTCAAAACCCACAGCAAGAAAAAAGACTTTCTCAGCATTTCCAACGGGAAAACTGGATTGTTTGGGGAGCGCTTAAACTTATGCTATTGACCAGGGGTGTCAAACATGCGGCCCAGGGGCCAAATTATGCTCTTGGAGGGATCCTATCAGGCCCCCAAGCAACTGGCTGTCATCTGCGTCCTTCTCCCTCTTGCTATTTTCTGCATACCAGCTTGCTTTGCCAGGCTTGCTCAACTGCACAAGAGCTACAGCACAAAGTCTTTATGTACTCCATTGGCTGAGGCTCCTCCCTTGAGGAAGGGGGGAGGGAAAGCTTCCTTTGCCAGGCTCTCAATCGCATAGCAGAGTTACTGAGCCAAGACTCTCCTCCTTCTATTGGCTGAGGCTTCTCCCCCTCCTGATCCCTTGGGGAAGGAAGGAAAGAGCCAGAGCTCCCTTTGCCCAGTTCCCTAGATCCCATGGAAGAGATTCAAAGAAAGCACCTTTAAGACCAATGAGTGCTAATGTTTTAAGCATGTTTTATTTTAAGGTGTTTTTTTTTAAAAAAAAAACTTTTTCTGTGTCCTTTATAAAATGATGTCTCTGCTACCTAATCTTAAATAGGTACATACCCGGCCCAACATGGCTCAGCGCAACAAGTTCTTATTTATGTTAGATCCAGCCCTCATAACAAATGAGTTCGACACCCCTTTAGACTTACAGTTTTGTTCAAATGTAAATAATTCAGCCAGCAATTAATGTGCTATATGTTTTATAATACATTATTAAAGAGTTCAGTTGTTTCTGCGTTAACTTAATATATATAAGCATGTAATCAGTCCTACCATAACTGAGAGTTTCTGTCCAAACAATACTTTGTTTACTTCAGGAATTTTTGTGCCTTCAGCTTTTACTTTTTTCCTACCTCTCAGATAACAAAAAATAAAGACATATATGCTAAGGTAGCATAGGGTATAGCAGTTTGCAACTCTTTCTCAAGTACTGGGGATAGTGGGTCTGTTTATCAAAAATAAAGGCATTACTCCCTTTAAAATCCATAAATCTCCCTCCAATAATACAATTTTATATGTAAAGTCATAAATGATGAACTTTATGTGGTTTAATCAATCAAGATTTTGACAGAAAACAGATTACTGCATATATTTCAAAGCCCTCCACCTCAAAAAATCCCCCTGGGCTTCAAAACTTCTGGAAGTCTTACATATCTATCTAGAAGGGGAGAAATTGGCAAAGTCACATGCTGTTCTCATCTGACAGAAGCACATTCTGTAAGCTGTAGAAAATCTTTGCACCCAGTTCCAAATTCCACAATTGATAATGTATTCTGCCTGATTGCTCTAAGCCCATTTTTAGGGTATGTGCTCTAAGCTCTTCTTCTAAACCCATTCCAAAGGTATATGCTTTAAGACCATTCTTAGGGACTGGGGCATTGGGAAGACAGAGATGGACCAATGGGTGCCCCTGGAGAAGAGACTGGCCTCCAGAGAAATAGAATCAATCCAAATATAGTATCAACTAAGGAATCCCAGTTTCTTGAGGCATCCGGAAGGACAAGAAGCAGCCCGGCAACCCTTTCTCATGCATGAATTCTGTTCAGGAAGGAACATCTTGAATCAGGCTGTCATTTGCTGTGGCCTTCTCTCAAACAACTGATATACTGCCCGAACCCAGTCCCACACACTTGCATTTATTTGCATCTGCGAAAGCATTGCAACCTATTGCATATAGCTTAGACTTAACAGCATATGTTGTCATAGAATACAGGACAGAGAAACATGTTCTCATCAACAAGCTATTCTGAAGATCAAGGGATCAGTTGGGTTAATTGAAGAACCTTGGGTTGGATCCAACCAGATTTTATGCAGGTAAGGAAGGCGTGAGGGACTCCTCTTTGACCATTATATGGAGAGTAATGGGATCTGCATATACTAAAGCCATCTAAAATGGAGGAATTAGGGGAGACTAAGTGAAAAGGCTAGCTGGATCCAACCCGCTGAGTGATGGGATATAAGGCGAGGATATATGCAATATCTACTTGAAACATGTATAGGTAGGATGCTGAATACTGGTTTGACAAATCCTGGGAAATTTGAGGAGTGGTGTCTAGGGAGGGTGGATTTTGGAATACCTGTGACTTCACTGCCAAGCGATGATCAAGGCTACCTCCCCAGTGTCCATTATTTTTACCACAGAGACTAGGGAAAATGCCTAGGACGTCACTGTGAAGGCATTTCCCTCCTCTTGATTAGTTCCTCAGTGGTGGGAAATTGGACCGAGGATAGGTAAATGGAAAACCCTTGTTCTTAATGCCGTGAGGCATAGAAGTCTGAAACTGACATGCTGAAGTCAGGAGACCAGAAGCAGCCTACAAAAGGAAGTGCCCTGCTGGTTAAGGACCAGGTTGAAGGGAAAGGGGGCAGATCTTTTAGATTGCGAAGTTTGCATTAGCCCAACCCACTATCTCTTCCATCAGTCAGGGTAATCGTAAGCAAGCTTTGAATTCCTTGGAGAAACTCTGACATTTAATGAACTCTTAAGGCAGGGCAATGAAAATATCCATCAAAGCCAAATGCAAGTGATCAGTTTATTTTTATACAAAATACAAAAGCCTCTACGAAAGCATGGTGAACAAGACTTTAAAGAGGTTCCCATGTTAACGTCACTCAAAAGATTCCTGCTCAGGTGTTACTGGGTGCTCAGACATTAAATGCAGGGCAAGAATGGGGCATCAGAAGCAGATCAGGCAGAGACCTCATGGTCTCACCACCACAGACAACATAGTCCTATTTAAGATGCAATAATGCCTCCTAGCAGATCTGTGGCAGTGACTGAAGTTTCCATGCTGGTCATTTGCTTCAGGGGGCCCATTTCAACAGGGACATTGTCTGGTTCCACTCGGCACTTTTTTCTCCTCTTGAGGAAGTTCTAGAATTTTCGGCAGCCGACAGGCAAATCCACCATTTTTAATCAAGATGAACTGGTTGACAACATAAAATCAAGCAGGGATGCCCTGTCTCCACTGATCAGTGCTAGTCCACTCAGCCCTAAAAAGGGAGGGAGATGCCAACCTATCCCACCATGAATGCTATGGGAAAGCCACTCTTGAAATTGTTTTCTGCAATGGGAAAATAAGTGTGATAACAACAGCATGAAATCAAGGGCGGAATGATGTAGTCAAGGCCTCCAGTTCCAGAATTTTGCCTTCTCTTGCAGATGTGCAGCTGTCCACTATTTTTGCAAGGTTTTCATGATACTTCTCCAAGCCAACCCTCACATTAAGATAGATCTCCTAAGGTAGAGAAAGGGGGGGAAGGTCAGGAATTTATTCACAGTAAAACACAAGCTGTACATTCTGAGGGGTCTCAGTATTCTTCAGCCCATTCGTGTTTTCTATTTTTACAAAACCCTAAAATGGAATCTCGGCTTTTTACATGTGGCAAATTCACCAGAGCTTTTAGCCTAAATAAGCCGAGAACGGCTAAGCGTTATGTATGTTCTTCTGCAATTGCTTGGGCCAAAGTTTTAATAAAATCTCAGGTAATGGCAACTGACAGGTTTTGAAATATTAGCAATAACTGATGAAAAGAATATATTTCCTAAGATGTAACTTTTTATTGGATGCTGACAGTATAAACCGCATAGAAAAATTGTATATTTGATGTTTATAACAGCTCTGTAATATATACCCTGTATTTTAGTTCTCTGCATCAGGCTTATTCCTCTGCTTTATCAAATAAATTTTATTTTTAATAGAAGACATAAGTGAAAAACAATGGGATACTGTTTAGTTGTCTAGCCCTTACACCACAAAAGCTTTAAAAGCTAAGTCACAGTCCTTTAAAATGTTTACCAAGTGATATTTAACACCTTTGAAACTCTTATCAATATAAAATCACTGGGGACCCAAGGTGTTGGAAGGGCTGTGGTAACATGGGTAAAGTTCTCCACTGCTACTAACAATGGAAGGACAGAAAATGCCTTGCCTGGTACACATGCTCACTTCTCATTTTATTAGCTATAGCTACAAGATGCAATTTTTGGGACAAGTTGTTTTGGTTTTAGTTGTTACGGACAGTGTCTGTAATTTCTAGAAATAAGCTTTTCTTTGAAATGTAATACGTATTTAGTTTTGTATTGTTGAAAATAGAGGGGTTTTTTTAAAGGAATCTCAGGCCTTACCAGCCTGATTCTCATCCCTATATGCCCTTCCAAAGTCACTCAAAGGCCCTTTCACAGTATGCAAGGGAAAACTGCAGTTACTACTAGTGCCATGAATTAGGGTCCTTGTGCCACCAGCAGCCTTCTTTTTCCTTGGCTCAAAACTGGTTAGCGCTGTGGCCTACAGGCCTCAGAGTAGCTTCTCTCCCAAGGCCAGGGGCCTTGCTGTAAACTTTACTTCTGGGCCTACATTTCCCAGATACCCTTCAAGGCCAGGATTGGGCCTGGCAAAATAGGAGGGGAAAGGTAAGCCTATCACTGCTGAGAAGGCAGAGCCCTGAGAGATAGCATTTAAGACCCATGCAGCGTGAGACTGACCTAAAAGGGGGCAAGGCGTTCAAACAGAAGTCTAGTAAGAGAGCCAGTTTGGTGTAGTGGTTAAGTGCGTGGACTCTTATCTGGGAGAACCGAGTTTGATTCCCCACTCCTCCACTTGCAGCTGCTGGAATGGCCTTGGGTCAGCCATAGCTCTTGCACAGTTGTTTGAAGGGCAGTTGTCGAAAGGGCAGCTTCGGTGAGAGCTCTCTCAGCCCCACCTACCTCACAGGGTGTTTGTTGGGGGAGGTAAAGGAGATTGTGACTGCTCTGAGACTCTGATATTCAGAGTGAAAGGCGGGATATAAATCCAATCTTTTTCTAAAAGTCACGTTGAGCTTTATTGTTTTCCAGCTAGCTTCTTCCCATGGGAGTTTTGCCCTGTACGGTTATAGCAAAAACATGCTAATTATTCTCGATTTCCACAACTGTTCTTACTCAATGGTTGCAGTGTTTGATTAGTAAATTAATGTTTCTCATTCATTCTGCCCGAGTCCTTTGTGCCTCATACTCTGCCTTACAGCAGGGCATTCCCCAAATGAAGAGAGATCATGATGGGATGGATTCTGGGCCCACTTCCTTGAACCAGAGGGGTGGCAGACAGCCACAGCTCTGCATGCTGGGGTACTGAAGGGAAGGAAAGGACTGTGTGGGGATGGAAGGCTCCTTGGAATGGACTTCACATTTCCAACAAACCCTGCAGGCTTCACCCTTGGTTGGCAGGCCAGATCTAATTACTGCTGGGTCGACAAGCAGCCCTGTGGCGCAGAGTGGTAAAGCTGCAGTACTGCAGTCTGAACTCTCTGCTCACAACCTGAGTTCAATTCCGGCAGAAGCTGGATTCAGGTAGCCAGCTCAAGGTTGACTCAGCCTTCCATCCTTCCGAGGTGGGTAAAATGAGTACCCAGCTTGCTGGGGGGAAGGTGTAGATGACTGGGGAAGGCAATGGCAAACCACCCCATAAAAAGTCTGCGATAACGTCGTGATGTGACATCACCCCAGAGTCGGAAACAACTGGTGCTTGCCCAGGGGACCTTTCCTTTTTTTCCCCTCCAAAGGGTGCCACTGTTCCAGGACCATTCAACATAGTCCCACTGCTCTGACATCATTCTCTAATGGCCAAATTCCTCCTGATCATTTCCTAATCTCCCCAAGGAAAGCCTTAGCACCGAACTGACAATTACATCAGCCTCATTCATGCATCCATTAGAGTGAGAAAAATGTTCACGGCTGTGGGAGCTCGGAGCTGGCTCCCATCAGCAAAAGAACAAACATTTAAAAGTGTTCCATGGGCTGTTCTTCATGGCTATGCCAGATCAGACCTGAAAGGGGTTTCAAAGGTGCCCCTTGACAGAGTTGCAGACAACCCTATCAGTGCTCTACTTTCCTTACTCTCCACTGAGCAAAACCCACATTATGGCTACTTTGGTCTTTGTGTGTGTGTGTTTTAAGTGTGGCCATACCCCTATTCCAGAGGGCATTTCCAGCATCACATTGGATTAGTGCACTCACTCACCTGTGCTTTTGATTTCTCCTTTTCAAGACTGTCGTTCAGCTGCTGAATTGCTGCCTTGTGTTGCTTGATTTCTGTGTGAATGGAGGTCAGCTTTTCACAAACAGCCCCTCTTTTCTCCTGAAACTGGTTGCAATACCTGGAGAACAAGAAGGTGGTAATGAATTAGCACTGCTACTCCCGAATATTTCATACCCTTGCCAAACACCAGATTATAAGTGTTGCCTTAGGTCTTGTTCTTGAAACAAGAACCAAAATTGATTTGTTCTGCATGTGGATAACTGAACAGATTATTATCCATATGGCCAACCTATGAGTGACCCTCAACTTCTGGGGCACCCCCCTTGCGTGTTAAGAGTATCTATCCAGGTAAAATTAAATTAGGGACCGCTGCCTACGAATACCAAGATTCAGACTTTGGCAGTAGCACTTCACTATGGGAACCGAAAAGTTCCCAGAAATGAAGCAAGCAGAAAATAAAAGCAGAGTCTAAATATATCTTTATAAATACAGCCCAGGAAAAGCTGAGATACTGAAATATAGGGGCTGCCTTATGGATGCCTGAGATGCAGCTCCACTCTCTCCTGGTAACTGATGTTGCTCTAGAAAAACCACAGCCTGGTATATTAACGGTGCTTGTTTTTATACCAATTTCAAACAGCTCCAGGAAAAACAAACAAAACCAGGTTGTTTACTCACAACTGATTTTTCTCCAAACTCGGAGAACCCCCAGGTTTGCAGAAAATATTAAAAGTTTAAAAAAATGTATTGAGGGGTTTCACCCCCGATAATGCTATCTGAGGGCCTTGCTGCTGATGCTGCAGCTGAAGAGGAGAGCAAGGTAAGGATGTGGGTAGAGAGAAGGAAGCAAAGGCAGAGGGGTGGGATGCTCCCTTCCTACAAGTTTCTCGTGGGTCTCTACTTCTGAGGATCTAAGCACCACTTCCTTAGCTAGAACACGACCCAGGCTCAGCATTACAGACCCACTTTCACCTTATTTCAACTCACTTTGAAAGCTAAGGAAACTTGGGGTTGTTTTTCCACCTGAGAAAACCGTTTCACTTGCTCACGCTCATCCCTTCTTGCCACCAGCTCTCCTATTCCTTCCCCCCCTACCCACCATCATCTAAATTTAGTTTGGAAGCTTCCAGTCTTTTGCCCGTGTTACTGTCAAGTGTCATGCACACCAGCGGCATAATAATAAATTGGTATATATTTTTAAACAAGCTGTCGTGTCTACAGGAACAACTTCCTTGTCAACACGGACCCTGCAGCTGCAGAAGCAGAGAGAGACAGCTGAGCACCTTCAATTTGTCTTCTTTTTGATGCGTGTTTGTATTTTTGGTCTAAAAGTGCAGGCTGCAAATACCTCCATAGAGTCATTTCTTTTACTGCAACCGCACTATATACTTTAAGGCACAATAGGTTGCTTCTCTTCCTTAAGATCTACGACCGGTCAATGCCCTTCCTTTTAGAAGTACACTTTCAGTTCTTTCTCAAACGCAGTGGAGCACAGGTCTGCAATTTCACTGAACTTGGAATTTTGAGAACATTGGGCACCATAACAAAATGGCTGCCACGGGAGCAGAGGCCCATCACAATATGTCAGGACGTTCCAGGCGAAGCATCCCTTTATGACCAACGGAGCTGATCCCAAGTTATCAAACCTGGCTTACACCTTCAGCAGTTTTATTGTGTGGGCCTCCGAATAAGAAGCCTCCTTTGAGGGCCGTATAGGAAGAAAAGCTGGATCTGTGCTCAACTATTAAATACATTTGAAAGATTCAGATCTGGAGCCTGGCTGAAGATTTCCTATTATAGAAAAGCTGGATTAAAGCCCAGTAGCACCTTAGAAACCAACAAGATTTTAGGTATATGATTTTGAGAATCAAAAACTCCCTTCATCAGATATCTGACAAAGGGTACTTTGACTCTCAACATAAGAACATAAGAGAAGCCATGCTAGATCAGGCCAATGGCCCATCCAGTCCAACACTCTGTCACACAGTGGCAAAATTTTTTATATATATATATACACACACACACACTGTGACTAATAGCCACAAATGGACCTCTGCTCCATATTTTTATCTAAACCCCTCTTGAAGCTGGCTATGCTTGTGGCCGCCACCACCTCCTGTGGCAGTGAATTCCACATGTTAATCACCCTTTGGGTGAAGAAGTACTTCCTTTTATCCGTTTTAACCTGTCTGCTCAGCAATTTCATCGAATGCCCACGAGTTCTTGTATTGTGAGAAAGCGAGGAAAGTACTTCTTTCTCTACTTTCTCCATCCCATGCATTATCTTGTAAACCTCTATCATGTCACCCCACAGTCGACGTTTCTCCAAGCTAAAGAGCCCCAAGCATTTCAACCTTTCTTCATAGGGAAAGTGTTCCAGCCCTTTAATCATTCTAGTTGCCCTTTTCTGGACTTTCTCCAATGCTATAATCTCAAAAGCTTCTATCTCAGAAATCTTGGTCTTGGGTGCTACTGGACTCCAATCTAGTTCTTCTACTGCAGACCAACACAGCTATCCTCTGAAATAGTCCTATTATAATGTTTAGATCCTACAGTTTTATTATAATGTTTCCCCATCAATGGATCCTCATTTTTCTACTTATCAACTGGATTAAGAATTGCCACCATTGAAAGTTAATTCCTTGAAAGTTTAATGGAGCCATAGTTCTGAATACAGCACCTATTATCATGAAACAGTTCTAATTGCTGCCTTGGGAATATAATACCATTGCCGGGAGGAGGAAAGCCTTCTCAGGCTTTGATCAAGTGACACTTTCCCTTCTGTTTGAAAAGTGTTAGTTGGGAAACTACCCCCCTAAGTCCAATTTCCCCAGAGGTCTTGAATTTCCTTGATAATGAGCAGAAGTATCAAGAGACATTACAGAAGATTCATGAAAGGCAAACAGGCCACTGTTTAAAGTGTTGGCAAAAAGGGTATCCTGATGTCCAGAGTGAAGAATGAAAAAAAGGATTAAAAGTTAAAATTAGTACCAAGCAGTGTTCCTTCTAACCTGAGTTAGTGTGAGCAGCTCATAGTTGTTTAGCCTTCGGCTCACACATTTTTGCCTTCGCTCAGGAAGGATGGCCCCAGAGCACACTAATTTATGCAGTAGCCAAAGTGCGCACTCACAGTTTTAATGCCAGTAGCACAAGTACAATTTTTGCTCACAAGACTCCACAGCTCACAGGGAACACTGGTACCAAGACTTTACTAATCCCAGGTATGAGACTGCCACAAGGCCAAGAAATTTCACTGTATATTCAGCAATATTCTAGTATATTCAGCAATTGCTTCATTGCAGCATTTCTTGGAACATTCTCAGTAGAAGGACACAGCGTATTTATCATTTCACAGCAAGACCTTCTTTGCTATATGACATAAAAATGCATCTGCATGACGTTCTGGCTACTGCTTTTCTATGTTAAAAGCATTCTGTGGCGGTGGATGGGTTAGTTTCTTAACCAGCTGCTTTCCATACTGGCTCCAATATTCAATTAAACAGAGGTTTATAAAGCAATAACAGAATTATGAGAAATAAGAGGAAAGTTAGGCTAGTGTTAGAGGTTAGTTCTTTGTTGTAGCGCCAACAACCGAGGTTGGCCATGTATGTGCACATACACAATACAATATGCGGTATTTTATTTTGATGTGTTTGTTTTTGACTGTTTTATTATTTTAATATTGGTTTTAACTATTTTATTATGCCTGTAATCTGCCCTGAGCCCGTTATGGGAAAGGGTGGGATATAAATCTACAAAATAAAGAAAGAAAGAAAAATACTTTCCACTGCATCAATAAAATGACCAAGAAACTGCAACAGGTTTTCCAGAAGCGATAATTAGAAAATGCAGTCATTAGAACCATATGGGGGAGTCTGATTCCTAAATGTTTGGTCTGGCTATAAGAGCTCAAGAAAATTTATTGAGGCCTGAATTAGTACTATGCTGAAAATTTCCAGTGGACAGATAACTTATTCTTTAGCAACAAAACAGAATTCAAGCCCAGTAGCACCTTGGAGACAAAGCGCACTTTGTCAGTGATGGAGGTGGAAAGTGCCATCAAGTCACAGCTGACCTATGATGACCTCACAGGGCTTTCAAGGCAAGAGGTGGTTTGCCATTGCCTGCCTCTGCAAAAGGACCCTGAACTTCCTTGGGTGTTCTCCCATCCAAGTACTAAACAAAGCTTCCGAGACTGATAAGATTAAACTAGTCTGCTCCATCCACTTTGTCAGTACTATGCTAAAAATGTTGCTGTCAAGTTGCATCACGTATATTAATTGCTACAACAGGCAGTCGCTTTCCTAACTAAATAACATATTACACTCATTTGTCGGAAGGGACCAGAAGACTGAGTATGCTTTCCTCTAGGCACTAGTTTTGAAATTGCTTAAAGAATTAAGTAGGATGAATACAAATGCCGGTTATGCCATACTCTGTTATTGCCTGCTTGCGCTGCTCCATATCCTCACGTATCTTCTTTATTTTGATATCGGTAACGGTGAGCTTTTCCCGTTTTGTAGTAACCAGCCTCTTCAAGGACATCTCTTCCATCTTGGAATTCCTGAGTCCACTTTTGCTGCTCTCAATCTGGTGCTCCAGGGCTCGGATCTAGAAGGGAAATGTTTTGTAAGAAACGTCAGAAATGGAGATAGTGAGAAAAAAAAATCATATCCTCTGTAAAACAACGTATCACAGAGGTGAAGAGCTGCATTTATTTGGCCAGCTCCAAAACTAATAGCTTGTTTTAAGAGAGAATCAAAGCCCGCTTTGCAAAATAAAGAGCAAACAGAAAAAGACTTGGCACATACAGGCAGACTCAGAATTCTTTCATGAAGCTGTTAGAAGCTGTATGGTAATTTATCATTTTGTTGTTTCCTCTGTCGCCTTGTGCACTATTTGGTGGAAAGCCAGGTTAGAAGTTTTTGCTTCCTATTGTATTAATAGGCAGTGGGGTGGGGGAGATAGACACAAAGAATCATCAGAGGGAGGAAACAATTTGAAAAATCACCTCTTGCTATTCAAATAGTCCCCCCCCCCCCTCAGGATTCTTCGCTCTTCAGGGCTTCATGGCCATCCCTCCCCTCTTTTTCCTTTGACATCCAACTGCTATCAACTTTGGGGGAAGGGTGTTTTGAATACTTCTAGTCTGAAACAGTGTCCCCACATTTCCCTGTGTAGTTTAGGATCAGAGGTACCCAAAACCAAAGCAAGGCTGAGCCACTGTTCGGGGAATATCTAAATGCACATTCCTAGTCAACAATCTGTTCCTACTGGAGTGTTTGCACGTCTTCATGGAACAAATTTACTTTTAAAAATGTTTTATAAATCAACCAAAGTTATAGTTCTGAACTTCTGATGTGCTCCTGATTAGGTAAAGACTCCTGCTTTGTCTGTGGGTGGCCCCACTGTGCCCTTTTCATTGTCCCGCTGGAATCAACCAGCCATTTTACTATTGGATACGGCAATCTCTTGAGAAGGGAGCACTCACTGGAGAAGACCCTGATGCTGGGAAAGACAGAAGGCAAAAGAAGAAGGGGACGGATGGCAAAAGATGAGATGGCTGGACAGCGTTACTGATGAAATTAACATGAATTTGAGCAGACTTCGGAAGATGGTGGAAAACAGGAGGGCCTGGCGTGACTTGGTCCATGTGGTCGCAAAGAGTCGGACTCAACTATGCAACTGAACAACGAACAGTGATCTCTTAGTGCCAGGCAGTCTTAGATCAGCTGAACTTTGCATTCTGCTGGCTTTTGAGAATCCATTTCAAAACATAGGCTTTAACAAAACCGCATGCACGTTTCACATTTGCTTGGAATGTCTTTGGATAAGTGATGTGACTACAAGCCAGCATGAACCGGTATTTTCTACAGGGCCAGAGAAGTGTACAAAGCAATTTACAGCTTTCAACTGCACATTATGTTTCTATTCATACTTTTTGTTTGCCCAAATATTATATGCCCAAATAATATAGGATCTGGGAGATCAGGTTCAAGTCCCCTTTCTCCCATGGAACCTTACCAGGCGATCTTGGGCCAGTGACACACTCCCAGCCTAAGATACCTTGCAGGGTGGTCGCTGAAGCGATAAAACAGAGGGGAGAGCAATACTGTAAGCTGCTTTGAGTCCTCTTTTGGGGGTGTAACTAAGTTACTGTGTGCACTGTGGGATTGCTTTAAAACCCAACAGAGCACTCTTCTGTGCATGGACTGCTACAGCCTGGCTGACTGGCTCACTGGTTCTTCACCCAGTCTTCTGACTCCAGCTCAAGGCTTGGTCTGGGAAAGACTATGCCCAAGGAGTATGGACAGCAGCAGTTTTGTAACTCAAGTTAGGAGACGCAGAAGACAAACCTCTGCCAGGACAGCCAACTGCCGATCAGTATTTGCTGCCTGGGTCCGCATTTTCTCCTGATACATCCGGATCTCCGCCTGACAGGCTGGCAGCATCTCTACCAGGTCTCTGTAGACCTCGTACTTCTGAATAACTTCTCCCTTTAACAAAAAAATAAGACAGGACTTTTTAGTATTGCAGACCATGTTTATATAAAGTAGATAATTAAGAGCTCGAGATTTGTCACGTGCCTCATGAGAGAAGAAAGTCGCGGGATTTAAAGATCAGGATCAGAAAGCAAGCACTGCACATGGCTGACTGAACAGCTGGGTCTTGATTTTTAGTTCTGCAATTTATCCAGTGTCCCTGTTTCACAAACACTCAAAACAGCTCGCCAACAAATTAGAAAGGTTCAAAATAAAGAATGCTAAATGTAAAATAATAGCACCAGCACTGACATAAATAATATATGCCCAAATAAGACCGCCCTTTTTAAGCTTGCACACTTGGACTGCTAAGAAGATCGGCAATTAAGGATCCACCAATGCGGTTTGAAGACCTATACCGCTGAATAACCGTACTCATTGGATTGGTTTTAATGCTGTTAAGTTAGTGTTTACTGTTTTATATTGTTAAATTTAAAGGCTTTTTAACCACTGTATGTTTTTATAAAATGTTGTTAGCCGCCCTGAGCCTGCCGAGGTGGGGAGGGCGGGATATAAATAAAATTATTATTATTATTATTATAAAGCCCTATATGGCCGAGGCCCTGCCTACCTTAGGGACCGCCTCTCCCCACACGTTCCCCAGACAGCACTAAGATCTAGCTCCCCAAGCCTTTTAAGGATCCCTGGACCAAAGGAGGCCAAACTGAGAGTAACAAGAGAGCAGACCTTCTCCGTAATGGCCCCCCACTGGTGGAATCAATTACCGGAGGAAGTGCGAGCCCTGCGGGACTTTAATCAGTTCCGTAGGGCTTGCAAAACCACCCTCTTTCTGCAAGCATATAAGGAGCCCTGAAAGCGATATCTAGCCATCGAAATACATCTATTGAACATAGCACCTTAATTTATTGTAGTTTTTAACTTTTATGTAACCGTATTTTTAAGCGTATGCACTAACTGTATTTTAAAATTGTTTTATGTAAATCATGGTATACCATGTCTTGTTAGCCGCCCTGAGCCTGCTTCGGCGGGGAGGGAGGGATACAAATAAAAGTTTATTATTATAATTATTATGACCCAGAGGAGTACAGAGTACTCTGCGTTTTACTCAAAAACACAGCAAGAAGTTCCCATGTTTGCAAATAATTGTGCATCCACATGACCACAGACATCCTTCAACACTGTGTGCCATGAGCTACCGTGATTTCCTCCAAGGTGGATGAATTCCAGTTGAGGTTCCCAGCATTCTTGTTACATCTCCATGAGCCAGCCCATTTTTGTGCAATCCTATTTTCACTTTCAGGAAAGCAGTTCCTGGCAAGCTGAAGTGCATACGCATTTGGAGAAAGTACAGTGCTGATCTACACTCTTTCAGCATATAAGAGAGGCCTCTAAACTTCCATTTTCCCAATGGAAACCCAGATAGCAATTATTAAATTAAATTAATCTGAACTAAAAGGAAATACCATGGACCATTTTTTTCCTGGAAAAAGAAACACCATTTAAAAAAGAGACACACCATAGAGACTTCTAGGGAATATGGCAACCTGATAAGGAACACTTTCAAAGGCTCCAGTAATGTCTTGCTGTGGGGCGAACAGCACCAGGAAAGAAGGGATACTTCTCTAGCTTTAGCTGTCCCCCACTGGAGAGACACAACTGACAGATAAACCAGTGCGGGGGCTTGATAAGCCACATTGTGGTCCTGCATTTTGGAGCTGGATGCATGGAATATACTCCAATCAATAAGCAAAGATTTTAATTAATGGGAAACTAACAGAAGCAATTTCAATTGAAAAAGGAACATATTTGGGAATAAATTTGACTGGGCAAAATTATTCCAACAGTCTTGAATCACCAGAAATATCCCCCTAAATGATAACATTTTTAACACAGCAAGAAGAAGAGATTGTAAACAACACAAACTGACCGGTAAAAACTGTAATCTTTTTAACAATAACAGAAAATCTGGAAAACAATTCAAGCAGATTTATTGATGGAAAAAACTAAAAATCTCATGGCTAGGAAGAATCTCTACAATTAAAATGAATGTGTTGCCAAAATTAATAAGCTTCAAAATTTTACAAGATGAGAAAAAGAGAGAAGGATTTAGCAGTCCCAAATAGGGAAGGGCGTGAACATTGTCACGAACCTAATTCCATGACGAACATCACCCACTTAATGGTTTGTGAGCTGAGGGTCATGTTTATAGGGAAGATCTCTCCTCCTTCCGTTCTGCTGGCCTTGGGAGCTTCCACCCACCCGGCATCATGAACTTCATGAAAAGCATGAGTGTCAGGGGTGGGGGGAGTAGTAGAGTGCCAAGGGTGATGCAGTAGTTGAGAGGAAGAGGTGGTTGGGGGGGTAGTTGGAGGCGGGGTGGGAAGCTGGGAAATGGGGTTGGGAGGAGTGAATGCCTTCACTTAGGTGGGCGGGCCCTCACCCAGAGCCTCTTTCTAGAGTCCATTGTAGACGGGCTCTTTCTAGAGCCCATTTATTTCTCATAATAGGTCTTATTCCTATTATGAGCAATAAAAGTATTATTTTCTGTACCCTTACTGTTTTTCTAACGCAAATTAAAAGAGACGCCATATATGTTTCAGCTTCAGCCAAAGCGATACTGATTGCATCCTTAAAGCTAGTGGTTTATGTACAGTGTATTTTTAAAGGAAGTTAACAATTTGTTTGAACAGCTGCTCCTAGAGCTGTGTGCTTTTCACAACACTGTGTTATATTGAGACTCCTCGCCGAGATGCCAGCGTGACCAACTGCATTTTTTTGGAGTTCCAGTTTTCCATCCAACAAAATCCCAAGACAAACAGTCAAAAGGTAGGAGAACAAGTGTACCAAAAGTAACGTTCTAATTTCACAAGAACAAGTGTACTGCTTGATGCCTCAAATCATGAGGTAGGAGGAGGAATACCCTGAGACCAATACCTATGGTGACTCTATGGCAGGGCTGTAAACACTGTGGGGGGCAGTGCAGGCGGAATCCCCTATCAATTTTGCTAAGCCCCCACCCCAATCTCCCCCTTTAATTATGAACTTTGGCAAACTTTTTGGGGATTACTTCTCTGTAACCTCTCCAGAGTTGAAGAAAAGCCTGCTTATGTGCGAATTAAATTAAGGTAATTAGATTATCTTTGGCCAGTCACATGCGCTCAGCCTAACCTACCTCACAGGGTTGTTGTGAAGAGAAAATGGAGGAGAGGAAAAACAGTGCATCCCGCTTAGAGATCTCCACTGAGGAGAAAGCCAGCAGGAAAAACAAAGAAAAAAGTCATGAATTAAAGCTTATAAAGGCTGGTCGGATGGGGAATGTTATGAAGGACACCGCACTTGGTTTCTCTCAATCAAGCCAGTATGAATACCTAAGCACCAGAAATAGATCAAAGAAATGTATTTATTATATTTATGGAATGTGCACTTATGAAGGTAGCTCAATTGCTGCCGATAAAATCGAACACAAAAGAGACTGCACCCCTCACCTTGTCCTTCTTGATCTTCAAGAGCGTCTCCTTCAAGCGTTCTTTGCAACTGGTCAGCTCCTCTGGAGACTCCGTGATCTTGGACTTCAGTTGCTCTTTTTCCTCTTTCAGCTCACATATGATGCGTTTGAGCTCGTTCTAATTAACAAGAGTGAATGCAGAATTTGGCCGATGCCAAGGCAAGGTTCAAGCCAATACCAATCAGAGGACCCATAAGGCAGCCTTTTAGTAGCCAGCAATCAGCCTGGCTACTAAAGTCTTCAAATAAGGAAATATCATTAGCAGCGACGCCTGCCATAGCACAGAAGCGCAACAAGCAGCAGCTTTGATTACTTCGGTTTTCCAAAACACTAGAACCTGTCCTGCAAAAGGGGCACAAAGGGCTGTCTCAGCACCAGCCACCTTATGGGGGTGCCCCACGCAATACTATAGATTGTCAACACCTGGCTATTTTGTTAAGCAAACCTTAACACATTGATTGTAAAATACCCTGAATAAATTATACACTATTCCAGGCAGCTTATGACAGTCTGCTGTTTTTGTACTCAAAATTGAGCTTGTTAGTGTTTCAGTATCTGGCAGAGGATTGACTCAAGTAGCTGGAATATGTCCACCTCCCCCAGGAGAAGATAAAGTTCCAGTAGCAGCAACCATCTTGCAACACAAAATTCCAATGTTAGTACAGAGTACCATGGAAACATTGTTCTTATTGCATTTTGAAGTTTTTTCTTTGCATGAGACCATAACCAGGATACATATGAAAGTCCCAGTGCTGTAATAGGGACACAGGATTCTAATCTCATTTCAGATGCATTTGCCACCTCTATGCATATCTCCAATCTCTGTGCAAGCCAATTACATTTTCCTTTGTCCCACTGCATCCCAAGACCACCTGGTCCTTCTCTGGTGCTGTAACAGTTAAGAGGGGAAGACTCAAATCTGGGGGACCAGGTTTGATTCCCCACTCCTCCTCCACATGAAGCCAGCTGGATGACCTTGGGCCAGTCGCAGTTCTCAGAATTCTCTCAGTCCCACCCTACCTCACAAGGTGTCACTTGTGGGGAGAGGGAGAGAATGGGATTGTAAACTGCTTTGAGATTCCTTATGGTAAAGCAGGGTATAAACACCTACTCGTCTTCTTTGAAATGCCTCTCTTCTTCTGACCTACTAGATGATGGAACTTCATTCTCATTTGTATCTGACAAAATGAGTTTTGACTCACAAAGCCTCAAACCCCGGAAAATTTTGCTGATCATCAAGGTGCTACTGGACTCAAATTGTGTTCTACCACTGCATAATAACCTACCTGAAATACAATGCATGTAGACAGTTGAAGACAAATGTACATTCAGCTGCACCTCTCTGCATGCTGAGGTTACTCCAAAGGCTACCATCAATTCCCTGCTGAGATACACTTACCAGATTTTGGGTTTTTTCTGTAATTTTCATTCTCCTTTGGCCGATCACTTCTTGCAAAGTGCTCTAGTGGAAAGAACAACCGTTTGACAATTAAGGAAACAAGAAACTTGGCTTTTCCCTTTGAGCTCCAGCAGAGCCTAGACCTTTGCCTGACATTCTGTCTAGCCTGTGGCTATGCAGAAACTGCACATTCCTCTAACTCACAGCTGCACACAGTGGCCAGTCTCTGAAGAACAAGCCGTGGCCTTTTGTGTTTCACAGAAGGTGACGGAATGAGCTTCACAGGCCATGGAGGTGATCTTTTAAGATTCAAAACACAAAAGCTGCCATTTTGAGACTAAGTCCTTAGAGAGCAAAGCCAAAGGAGCCTTGCATCTCAAGCAGACTCCCACGTACCGCTTTCTGCCGATACTCCTGGTTGAGCTTGTGCTCCAGCTGTTGAATATCTTGAGACAGCTCCTTGAACTCCTCCTGTTGATCGGCAGGGATAGTACTGGATGCACAGGAGAAAATGACGTTGGGTATTCAAGAGTAAATATTCAAAGACTCCCACTTTTTAGGAAAGCTGTGGATATATCCGTTTTACAGGCTTTTTAGGGGGGGGTTGGCGCTGAATCAGGCCCCCGGAGGACTCCTATCAGGCCCCTGAGCAGCTAGCTGTCATCTGCTTCCTTCTCCCTACATCTTGCTTCCTTCTGCATAACAGCTTGCTATGCAAAGCGTGTTCAATTGCATAGGATCTACAGAGCAAAACCTCTATTTTCTCCATTGGCTGAGGCTCCTCCCTTGGGGAGGAAGGGGGGGAGGCAGAGCTTGTTTCCAGGCACTCTCAATCACACAGCAGAGCTACTGAGCCAAGCCTCTCTTCCTTCTATTGGCTGAAGCTCCCCCCCCCCAGCCCCCTGGGGAAGGAAGGAAAGAGCCAGAGCTTTCTTTGCCCAGTTCCCGGGATTCCATGGGAGAAATACAAAGAAAGCATCTTTAAGACTGAGTGTTAGCATTTTAAGCATGTTTCAAGTTTTTAAAAATTTATTTATTTATTTATTTAGTATATTTCTATTCCGCCCATTCCCCGTAGGGCTCAAGGTGGAGTACAACATACGATAAAACAATAAAATACAATAAAAACATTCTATAAACAGACAACTCAACAGCACTCTGATTACCATTGTGTTTGTGTCCTTTATAAAGCTTATCTCTCTGCTACCTAATCTTAGGTACACACATGGCCTGGCCTGACATAGCTCGGTCCAACCCGACATAGCCCGGCCCAACAAGGTCTCATTTATGTCAGGTCAGGCCCTCAAAATAAATGCGTTTGAACTTCGACACCCCTGTTCCCATCTCAAGTTCACTGAGCTTAAGTCAAGCTCACGTGAGTAGAATGAACAGCTCTATTCTCCCCCTCAACACTCAGCAAGTCCCTGAGATAGCTGAAAATTGACCAATGAGCATGTTCAGCTTTATCCATCCTCTGCTCATTAAGCTACTGCAATGGCTTGCCTTTCCCTAACTACTCCACCCATATCTCCTAGTGCATACACAACCATAAGCCAGGAAAGGACTCTTGCTTTGCACCTACTCACAAGGATTAGAATAAGAAAGGAAGTCTTCTAGGACATGCACTTTGGGATAAGACAGATGTTCTGAGGGTGGAGAAAATCACGTATTTCAGGCCCCTACTTATACACTATAAAAGTTACCATGCAAGTCAGCCTCCCAAGACCAGAAAGAGCATGAACAGCTTTGGTGACTTGGTCCTTATCATCAGGTAGCCATGAGTAGCTTTTATTGGGTGGGAACAAGCCTCACATTCTTATACCACTGCTAATACCCAAAGCTAGCTGAGGATTGCTGCTTGTAAGAGGAGTAAACCGCTGCAATGTATTTGTCCTGAGGCATACTATAAAGACCCACTGGAAATACCAAGAGATCTTCAAAGTCTTCAAAAGAAGAAGACTATAGCCCTAATCACACCCGAACCCCTCCCTTAATTTCCAACTACCGTTAAGGCAAAAGGTCATGGAGGTAGTGACCAGGTACTCTGTGCTTGGATCTGAATTCAGCTGCAGTTAAGAGCTCCGCTGCCTCCTCAACAGACTCTATGCTTAACGGGGAGAGATCTGCACGTTCCATTGCATATCCAAAGTACAATCTGAACTCAGACACAGGCTGCATATTTAAGTTGTGACCGCTAAATCTCAAGCAGCTTACTCAAGTTTTTCCAGCTTCAACGTTGCCTTCTGGATCGACATCTGAAGCTGCTGCACTTTTTCCACAGCCAGTTTCTGCAAAATAAAAAATTGGTCATAATAATAAAGATAGCGAACTTTACAAACAGCTCACCACATTCCACACACACCCCCAAAAAAATATTGCTCCATTTTTAGGTTACAACCCTTAAAAATCTGCTCTAATTTCTGGTTGTATATGTAGAACTATCCAGCACGTCTACTGGCCAAGGGCAGGCAGAAAGCTGACCAGGATCCAACAACTGAGTTGGTAATTTGCAGCTGATAGCTAAAAGGATCTTTCCCCACCCTTCCCTAGCTGATTCTCCACAGTACACACAGGGAGTCACTCCTTGATCTGGCTTCTCCCCCACCCCACTGATGGCCCGAGCTTCACTTTTCAAGGAACGAGAGTTGCAGCTGCCCAGAAAGCAGCATTTCACAAGGTGTGACTCCTCACCCCAACTCATTGTAACACTAGAAAGGTTCTCACTCCTGTTGCATTCAAAATATAGAGACACATGCAGAGTCAAGACCCGCTAACCACTTGCTTCTTGGCCCACAGCCACTCAACTTCCCCTGCTTCTCTCATCCCTTCCCACCTTCTCCTTCTAGTTCCTATTAATCTCAGTCCCGGACTTCATTTTCTCCTTAGACCAGCCCCACGTTCCCAGGCCCCTACTTTTCAACCAGTTTCTTCTGTGTTTCACAATATCCTTACATCTGACAGAACACTGCCCAGCTCTGTGAATACTGAAAGTTGACCAACAGTGCCACCCACTGACAAGATAAGGGGGGGGGTGTCTCTCCACACTTGAGGAAACTTCACAGGTGCACACAAAGTTTAAAAAAATGAAGGAGAGGCCCTTTTGTTTTGGAAACTTGACAAAGAAAAGAAAACCTGATAAAAATGGTCCCAACAGGCTAGAACACTGAAGAGGGGGGGGGAGGGGGGGGTAGCAGACTAGTGAAGAGAGGTCCCCAGCACTTCAAGGGCCAGAAGAAAAAGCAGGGGACTCTGACCCTCAGGTAAGCATAAGCATCAGCGGGGCTGAGTGCTGGAGCTGTGAGATTCCCCAGCACCTCTCTTGCTCAAGGCAAAATGCAGAACGGCTTCCACCCACCCTCTGCTCAGGAATGTATGCTGAGCGTGACTGAATCTTATTTTTGCAGGTATTTGAGGGAGTTGACAATCTGCAACCTTTAATAGCAGGTGCCCATTTGTGACGACTGGCCTGTATCCTGCCGCTCCACTCAGAGAAATCAGAAGCTTTCCTGCAGCCCAAGGAGCCTTCCACTAGTAACTCCTTCTCCAGAAGAAAAGCCACTTCAGTTGGAGGAAGGATTCAAATGTTACTGAGCTAAGTGGGAGTGTACAGGCCCTTCTAAGGCTCGTGTCAGGACTGCATGCTGTTTGACAAGACAGATCTCCACAAGAAACTATTTTGTAATATGCCAAGTGATTGTGCACAGAATTGGCAGGAAGGAGGCTTCTCTCCACGACTGGTTAAACTACCTGAATTGCTATAACTGTTGAGAAAATGAAGCAATAGGATGATTTCAACCATTTCTGCAAGCACCGTAAAAAGTCAACTTGGAAGAAAAAGGCTTACACAGACTCAACAGACAGCAAGTGACATACATGGCATGGTAAAGAGACTGAGGAAGCAGAAAAACAGGAAGTCCAGAGGCATCACGGCCGAAGTTTCCAAACAGCTGAGTACAGCCAGTATCATCCAAATCCCAGAAAACTGAACAAGTAATCTTACGTGTGTGCTCTGGATTTCCAGGTAAACCTCACGGCGGGAATCACGGAAAAAAAGGAAGTTAATAATGCCACTCAAGAAATGTGCCGTCCTCTTGGGTTCTAGAATTTCATCAGGGGAAAAAAAACAGTGAATGCTTTCATCACAGGTACAGGGCATGCCATTTTTCAAATTCAAAAGACCACGTGTTTAACATTAAACTGTTCAGTGTAGATGCAGCCAGCTAAAGAAGACTATAGCAGTGGAGGACTCCAGGAGCATGTTAAAACATTTCTTGCGTTTTGAAGTTCTAGGGCAAAACTTCTGTTTAGGAAGCAGATAGACCTACTGGGGAACTGATAATGAAAACAGAAGCAGCGCAGAAGATGGGGTCTGTGTGACTAACAGAAGATAACTCAAGCATCATCAGTTACAGATAAATGTTAACCTGTCCCTGTTGAACCCAACAGATCAATATGGTATCACAAAGCTGTGGTGTCGTGGTTAGTGTTGGACTAGGAACTTGATTGCCCAAGTCTGAATCCTCACTCTGCCATGGAAGCTTGACGGGGGATCTTGAGCAATTTATCTTGTAGACACTGCAGTGCATGTACTAATTCCTTGAGCATACAATTTTTTTAAAAGCCTACAGAAACTAAAAGGTATTACAAGTCATTCACTCATTGTAATACTAAGGGGGGCATATTTGCTTTACGCTCTGAATGTTTGATCTGCTCCCCATATGAGCCCCGGAGGTCATTATGATGGGCCAGCCAACATCTTCTGACCATCCCTGGCCCAAAGGATGTTCGGCTTGCCTTGACCAGGGCCAGGACTTTCTCGGCCCTGGCCGACCTGGTGGAATCAGCTCCCTATGGAGGTTTGGGTCCTACTGGATTTGTTACCATTCCGGACGGCCTGTAAGACGGAGTTGTTCCGCCAGGCCTGTGGCTGAGGCAAGTGGGTGTCCTTATTTCATTATACCATCTAACTGGTCTCCCGGCACAGATTGCCATCTTGATTGCTAAAAATTGGGCTGATACAGCTGACATCTTTTGGACATCTAAGTTGCCTGTGACAATTATGTCTTAATTTATGTGTTCACACCATCTACGCTGCCTTAAATTAATTCTGATCTAACAGCTTAATTGTTTTAATTGTTTGATTGTTTTATTGCCGGTTTTAATTGTTTTACCATGTTGGAATCCACCCTGAGCCCATTATGGGAAAGGGCGGACTATAAATTTACAGAAATAAATATATTATCACTCTTGGCCATTATTAAAGAATCTAGCTTGTTATTTTTCTAGGGATGACCACAGACTGGACCACGGACCTAATTTTTGACCGGACTGGGGATAGGTTCATGGTCCGTTTGCCTAGTCTCTGCATTTCCTCTTTGGACAGACTGCGTTTTGATTTTTGGCAGTTCTTTGGGTCAATCCATGGACCATTAATTGTCAAGGCAACCAGGGAGGATGTTCTTCTACAGCCTTTCTGCAGTTGCAAAGTGGTGGGGAGACTGGGCGAATGAACTGATGTCATTTAAAGTTTAGATGCAGGGGGCCATTTGACACAATTCCCCTCATCCTTTTGCACATGGACCCTAGGATCTTCCCCTTCCTCAAAGCCAATCTACATACAACTTAGAGGGTAAGTATAGAGGCATCCCAGTGAGGTCCATCGCCAGTTTGATGCCTCTGGCCAGTAGGGGGGTGTTTGAGACAATACCCCCCCTTTTGCGCACAGACCCTAAGATCTCCCATTTCCCCAAAGCCAATCTGCACACGAGTAGAAGGGCATCCTGGGGAGGTCTGCTGCGAGTTTGATGCCTGTAGCTCAGGAGTGGCCAAACTGTGGCTCTTTCACACATATTGTGTGGCTTCTTTCTCTACCTTCTTTATCCCACGCATAATCTTGTAAACCCCTATCATGTCACACCTCAGTCATCATTTCTCCAAGCTAAAGAGCCCCAAGTGCTTTAACGTTTCCTCATAGGGAAAGTGTTCCACACTTTCATCATTCTAATTGCCCTTTTCTACACTTTCCCCAGCGCTATTATCTTTTTCGAGGTGCGGTGACCAGAACTGTGCACGGTATTCCAAATGAGACCGCACCATTGATTTAATTTAGTTGAAATGCATTTGGTTTACATGAGACTTTATTTCAATATTTTCTTTTATTGGCTGCATGGTAGTTTATGCTTTTAATTTACATCTTGCCTATTTATCAAAGGAGAATCGTTTTACTAGGATTATAAACGTTGCGCAATTTTTAAAATCTTTTAGTCAGCCTTTATTGGTTTTATCTTTTGGCCACATATCTTCTGTTTAATCAGTTCTTCCTTTGCCCAGCAGCCATCACTGGACCTGAAAGCAGATATGCATTGCTGATAACAGTAGTATACAGAGAGCTTTAAGGGCTTTCTTTAGTTTATTAACTACGGACTAGAGATAATGTGGAGACAGATATGCAGTGCTGGAAGATTCAACTTAGCTTACAAAGCAGATGGGCAGGAAGCATGTTAGGTTTTTTGCCATTAAGTTAATTTTTATTGTTAACTGCTTTGTCTTAAACGCACCATAAGGTTTTTATGTTTTGATAATGCCCATAGTATGTATTTGAATTTATCATGCTTAGTTATTCTGAGGTTCCCCTTCTGCTGTTTCATTCATAAACACTCTGTATTAATCTTCTTAGAGACTTAAATCCCATTACTTACACCTCAATAAACTGATTCAAACTGCTTAGTTCAGCTCTGGAATTCTGTATCTTCTTACTGGTTTAGTACTACCCAAGAAATTATCCAGATTAATGGTAGGCGACGTGTCTCTCTCTTCTTCATGGTCTTAGTGCTGTTGTCATTTGCCTCTCATGAGTGTAGCTGAAAGAGGGCACTATATTCTTAGGTTAACCAGCTATGACTAGGACTTTTTCGGTGGCAGCACCAGAAATGTGGAATGCCCTCCCAGAGGCCATAAGGGGCCTGAGAGATCTTTCACAATTCCGCAGGACCTGCAAAACTGAACTATTCTGACAGGCCTTCAACATCTAACTAAGAGGAAACTGCCACCTCACACCACTGAGGAGCTATAAACATTGTAGGATCGCGAACAGGAACAGAAAAAGAAGATCCTGCCATATTGAAGTTGCATAGCACCATATAATGTTTTAAATTGTATTTTATTGATTTTAAACTGTTTTATAGAACTGATTGTTAGCCACCCTGAGTCCGCTCGCGGAGAGGGAGGGATAAAAATGGAAGGAAGGAAAGGAAAGGAAAGGAAAGGGGAGGGGAGGGGAGGGGAGGGGAGGGGAGGGGAGGGGAGGGAGGGAGGGAGGGAGGGAGGGAGGGAGGGAGGGAGGGAGGGAGGGAGGGAGGGAGGGAGGGAGGAAGGAAGGAAGGAAGGAAGGAAGGAAGGAAGGAAGGAAGGAAGGAAGGAAGGAAGGAAGGAAGGAAGGAAGGAAGGAAGGAAGGAAGGAAGGAAGGAAGGAAGGAAGGAAGGAAGGAAGGAAGGAAGGAAGGAAGGAAGGAAGGAAGGACCACCACATCATTTTAGGGCTTACAAATGCTATAGTTTTTAAGGTCTGATTTTATTGTTTTATAACCAATGCTGCCCTGAGTGGGAATGCTGGGATAGAAATTGAACCAAATAAATATGTGTCTTCCCTGCATCAAACGTAGAAGAGTGCAGCGTTTAAAAAAGGTCCACAGCCTGGACTGTGCTGTGGCTTTAAGAAGGGCCTAGGTCAAGAGACATCAGGACAGAGCTCATTAATCATCAGTAATTCTAGATATCCCCCTAGCAGAACAGCCAGTGCCATGCAACAGGAGCAGCATTTCTGCTCTCTCACAGGACATACAAAACCAACAGCATACAAAAGATGAGTTCAAATTCTTACTTGGACTTATGAGATCAGCCATCTGGAAGTCGTTGACTCGGCAGACTGGGAAAAACTTCTCCCTGTCAAGGTTTAACAGAATATTTATTTATATATCAAATTTATATCCTGCTCCCTCTCTCCTGAATGGGACTCAAGGCAACTAAAATATAAAACACATCCAATAAAACAGTACAAAAATAAAATACAACATACTTTTAAAATGTAAAACAATTAAAAAATCCATACCAGTTAAAATCATTCCACTATCAAGCAGGGTAAGGATGCAAAGATGGTGAAGACACAGTTGGAGTAATTTACCAGCTGCCTGCTGAATCACAATTACCCAAAGGTCACCTGAAAAACAGCAGCCTTGCCTGCCCTGTGGAACCTAGTGAGGTCCCACAAGGCACACACCTCTTCGGGCAGCTGGCTCTACAGGACTGGGGCCACCACTGAGAAGGCGCTCACCCTTGTTGACACAAGGCAGACAGTTTGTGGGGCCAGGGACCTTCAATAATTCTAGATGAAAATCAGAGCAGACAGGGAGGATCATGCTAGGAAAAGCAGGATATTAATTTTTATCCATATTAATCTTTACCATTATTAATTTTTATCACAGTATTTTTTGGCACTATACCACATGACATGACCCCAGTCAAACATCCAACTGAATTCCAGTTTGCTGCCATGAACTCAAGCATCACTAGGAAACCCCCAGCAAGCAGAGAACCCCAACCCACTGCAACATACAATAAATTTATGTACAGGTTGGAAGTCTCCAGCAGGAACAAAGAACTTAGGGGGGGGTCATGACCTATAGCAAGCTAAAAACTTGTCTCAGCTACACAGAAAGTCCATCACAGATCAAATTTGAGGCAACAAGGAAGATAGCATACATGAAGGCCATCTGTGCATACTCACATGTGAATATATAGATTGCCAAAGCGGAGGTAGCCTTCAAAAATCTGGGGATATGCCGTTTCAAAGGCAACAGGCATCTAAATGCACAGCAGACCCAGTTAGCAGTAACAAAGACACGATATTTCAAAAACATAGGTGAAGACGCAAGAGAAAATTCAATCTGCACTGCAGCATTAGATACTTTTTACACAAAGCACCCAAGCAAAAATATTATATTAGCATGGATTCTGCCTTTTCCCTCCACTTGCGTTCCTCTAGATATTTTCTGCTCATGCATGATACTATGCCTTGTTTGAATAGAAAACACCTACTGCTGGAGGACCATGCTATGCAAGCAAAGGAAAGCAGAGAACCCAACCCACTGCAACATACAAGAAGTTTACGTACAGGTGAGCTGAATAGCCTAAGAGAGAGGTTGAAGGTCTCCAGAAGGAACAGAGCATCTGGGGGGGGGGGGGGGGGGAGAACCACACACAACCAATTTGTGGAATCTGAGCCCATAGCTAAATGTCCTAACTGCAGATTTTAACAAAGTCAACTCCCAAATACCATGGCTACTCATTGGCCATATCTCCACAATGCAGTGCATTCACAGTGTAACCCTTTTGTTTTATGGTGCTCCACCTGCCATAGCTACTGGCAAACATCATTGTCACACACGCGTTCTTATTGCATTGCGCTATAAGAGTGAGAAATGGGAACTAGAACATCACATCACCCCATCATTAACCAAAGCTGGATTTATTTGTCCAAGGGAGATATGTCTTTTATGGCCCATGGTGTAACTGGGACTCTGGAATTTGACATCAAAAGATCAGAGTTCACACCTTGCTGGACTCTTTTAATTTTACAGAAAAGGGTAAAGCTCTGTGGTAGAGCATATATTTTCAGATACAGATGGAAGGTTCAAGCTCGGGGTGTGCAAAAAAAACCCTACTACAGTCTTCTTCAGGTTTGGGTATATTGAACCTGAAAAATAGTAGTATTTCCCCGTATTCCCAAATCCCAATAATAGTATTATTCAAATTCAGTAAATATTCAGGATTCCCAAAAGTTTTTGGCTCCATTATACCCAATGGGGACCATTATTGTCAATGGTCCCCATAGGGTACAATGCAAAATCAATCTGAGGGTATTTGGGGCACTGTGGGGGCTGCTTTTTGAGGCCTCAAAAATCCCTCCAAGTTTCAAAAAGATTGGGCCAAGAGGTCCAATTATATGAGGCCCCTCAAAAAAGTGCCCCCATCATCCGTTATTTCCAATGGTGGGGGGAAAGGCATTTAAAGAGAAGACAGGCTCTTTAAATGACTTTTGCAAGCCACACCACGAGTGAACTCCAAAGCGACAAGTTTACCCAAGATATTTAAAGGGAAGGCAATCCTTTTAAACACTTTCTCCAAGTGTGATCACTGCTTGAAGGTGTTTAAAAGGACTGCCTTCCCTTTAAACACCTTTCGAATGAACTCACCGTTTCGGAGTTCGCTCACAGTGTAGCTTGCAAAGTCATTTTAAAGAACCGCATTCCCTTTAAAAGCCTTCTGCAAGCCACACCGCAAGTGAACTCCAAAACAGGAAACTACATCTGCTTCCATTTATTCCCCTTTTTCACCACAAAACAGATTTCAGCTTCTCCTTTCAGTCTGGATCCAGCACCTTTATCCCAAAGCTTGCCATAAGCATACCACGTAAAAGTCTTCCAGGCGTAATCTATAGACAATCTGCAAGGCTCTCATGAAGATCACTTGTAACACTTCAGGCTAAAAGAGGGAAAAAAATTATTTGCCATCTACCCGGATCAGACCAAGAACAGAATTTATTTACTGTAATTGATTTAACTTCGTTTAACTATGAACCATTGCTGGAAGCAAGAGTTGTATTACAATACTACCATATTTACATAGTGCTATATTATGATGAATTACCAAGCAAGGCTCCATAGAGAGGGCTGCACACTAGCAGCATAAATTTAATTATGCCTGATTCTTGGTAGAAAAGAAAGACCTCTCCGTATCTCACAAATCAAAGAGAATTCTTGGGGGAGTTTCTTATTTTGCGACATGCCACAGAGATATAAGCTCTCCAGAAATTCTGAAGCCAAGGCAGGGGGTGGGTGGGGTGTAGTTCTTAAAAAAAAAATACATGGCTAGAATCTAAACAAAGAAAATATGTTGTACTTCAGAAGTCCCCAACATGGTGCTCATATTCAGCCTTAAAAGTGATTTGAAAATTGGGCAGGGCAAGGTGGGACTTTTGCCTATCAGGACTTCTGAAATGCACTGGCATTTCTCACAAGTTTTCCTTGCTCTCATTATAGAACAGGCAAAATAAATAGTTCCAAGCAACTACATGTCAGAACACCACAAACAGGGAACCTCTGGTACCAAGTAGAACTTAGTGAACAAACGTTCTGAAACACAAAGATCAAGCTTGTGGTTCTGCGCCCATCCAAGTAACTACAGTTACGTTTATTGAGGGGTTTAGTAGCTCTGATGTTATACAGAAGGGAAAAGGGGAAAAAATGTTGGACATCATTATTATTATTTATTACATTTAATGAATCACCCTACCCCTGCTAGCGCCAGGCTCAGGGCGATGTACAATAGTAAAAAAAAATACACATATATAAAATCAATTACATTAAAAAATTAAAAACTCTGATGGCGTCTTTAAAGTGCTCTCATTCAGTTATTGCATCACATCGGGGTGGGAGCATCCCCCCAAGAGGGGGCGGGGAGGAAAAAATGCCAGCACGGCAACCGTTGCTGTCCTTATGCAAAGGCTTGGTGGAACACCTCTGCCTTACAGGCCCTGCGAAACTGTAAAAGATCCCACAGGGCCCTGTTGTCTTCTGGCAGAGCATTCCACCAAGTTGGGGCCAGGACTGAGAAAGCCCTGGCCCTTGTTGAGAACAGCCAGACCTCTTTCGAGCCAGGGATCACCAGCAGATTTCGACTACTGGAGTGCAATGCCGTTCCAGGGACATAGTGGAGGAGGCGGTCCCATAGATACATCGGTTCCAGACCACTCAAGGTCTTAAAGGTCATAAGCAAAACCTTGAATCTAACCCAGTACTTAACCGGCAGCCAGTGTAGCTGGAGCAGCACAGGTAGAATATGTGCCATCCCTGGTATTCTTGTCAGGACTCGTGCTGCCGCATTCTGGACCTGTTGGAGCTTCCGGATCAACCCAATGAAAGTTCAAATTAAGGAAAAAATTTTGCAACACTTACCTTAACGTTCGGAAATAAGTCATTTTTGGAAAAGCTTTTGGCCTCGCCTCCCGTCAGCAAGGAGTTGCGGATGTGCAGAACAATGTCATTGTTACTATATTTTGGAAAGGTACAACTCTCCATTCTGCAAGGAAGAAACACATTTTGTATATCTTTGGAGCACATCAGTGAAATAGGGCAGAAAACCTTCCAAAACAGAAAATTTTCCTATGGTATTTTTTCCATGGCATATTTTCCACCCCACATGCAAACGACCCGTTTGCCTATAGTTTTTAAGAGCTGCTGTGCTGCAAATCAATCATGTTAGCTGGGCTCAATATGGGTTATGAAAGCACAGGAAAACCCCAGACCTTGTACAGGTAGTATCCGCCTTCATTTGCTTAACATTACTTCAATTCTGCAGACATTTAAGTACTGAAATTATTTATTTCCATTTAAACTGGAAAGTCTTCCCCAGAAAAATTACATCACTGAGACATGAAGGTTAAGGATAGGGTACATTGAAGGGGGAAAAAACCCAAAAACGCAGCACACAGAAGTCCAAGAGACTACCGTGAGAACTCAATGCCCCAACAGGCCAACAGACACAGCAGAAAACAACAAAGCAGATTCCATCTGTTGCAACAGGCATCTCAATCTGTGTAGGAAAAATACTAGCTCCAAGACAAATTTCAGGGTTATTTTTTTTTTGAGGGGGGGCAGGCCTCAGATTCAATGGCAGCTCACAGGAGCACAGCTCCTGAACCTTTCTGAGAGTTCCACCTCCTTGTCCATTGAATAGCAGGTGCAGCTGCATAACAACCCCTGGATGAGCTCCACCACCTATTTTTCTACAAAACAACCGGGGGGGGGGGAGTGGAGAACTATGGCTCACAGGGTGAAGTATCTGCTTTGCATTAGAAAGGTCCCTGTTCAGTTTCCAGCATTTCCAGTTGAAAAGACTGAGCAGTAGGTGATGTTAAAGACCTTTGAGATGTCGCCAGGATAAGCAGACAAGACTGACCTGCATAGGGCCAAGGATCTGACTGCTGAAAGCAGGTTGCTTTACATGGACTTAGGGCAGTACACTTTCCATTAGCTGCCCCAACCAAAACACTGATACCCCACTTCACCTTTGCTACCCTGCTGCACTGTTTCTAAAAGGCAGTTTTAGACAGTTCAAAAGCCCCGCAGAGTAAGACTTACTGCAGAGTCAACAGTTCTGGCCTGAGCCTTAGAAAGAAAACCAGGTTAAGAGTCCAGATAAAAGACAAAAGTCAAATAAGACTTCTTGACAATGTAATTTCCTGAACAGTTGTGGCAAGTGAAAAAGGCAAACTTTTTGATAGGAATAAGAAAAGGGTTGAAAATAAAACCAACACTGCAATGCTCTTGCATAGGTCTGGCCCCGTTTGGAATATTACCATCCGGTCACCATTTATCAAAACATATTGCAGAAAATGAAAAAAGTCTAGAAGAGAGTAGCCAATTATTAAACGGATGAAGAAAGGCTAAAGAAGTTCAGGCTTTTCAGATTAAAGATAATTAAGGAAAGGCATGATACAAGTTTATAAAATTATGCACTAGTAAGGGAGAACTTTTTCCCTCAAAAGTAGAACCAATTCGGGACAGACAAAGCAAGGTTCTTCTTTATTCAATAAGTAACTAAAGTGGAATTCCCTGCCAGTTGACATAGTTATGGCCACTGGCATCAGCTGTTTGTAAGAGAGAATAAGTCAGGTCCATGGAGGACAGATCCATCAATGGATGCTAGTCAGTGACTAAAAAGAACCTACACACTCCAAAGCAGTAAAGCAAATGGACACCTGCACAGGGAGACAATAGGAGGTCTTGACTTCTTTGCTATATTTATTGGGGCAAATGGCTGGCTACTGATGCTAGAGGAGCCCCGTGGCGCGGAGTGGTAAGCTGCAGTACTGCAGTCCAAGCTCTGCTCACGACCTGAGTTTGATCTCAGCGGAAACTGGGTTCAGGTAGCCAGCTCAAGGTTGACTCAGCCTTCCATCCTTCTGAGGTTGGTAAAATGAGTTCCCAGCTTGCTGGAGGGAAAGCGTAGATGACTGGGGAAGGCAATGGCAAACCACCCCGTCCGTTAAAAGTCTGCTGTAAAAGCATCATGATACGACATCACCCCAGAGTCGCAAATGACTGGTGCTCCCTTTACCTTTACTGATGCTAGGCTAAGGCTGCAATCACACACATGCTTAATAATGCACTTCCAAACTGGATTAAACTGTGTGAACTGGCAAAATCCAGTTGGAAAGTGCACTGAAAGTGGACTCATCTTACACCAAATCCCCATCGACAGACATAAAAACTTTTCCTAAAAAAAAAGGAAAAAAACAGAATCACATGTGGCTGCATGGATGGATCAGAGGGAAAGGAGTATTCTCTTTCCCAACAGTAGCCAGCTGAGCAGGGACCACCATAAAAAACTGCTGGCTCTTCATGCTCTCCCAAGCAACAGGTAGACTGCGGCAGCCCATGGAGGCTCCACTCACTCAAACCCTGTTTTTTTAACCCAGGATACCTCTCCAGGCTTCATTTTAGGCAGGAGCTCAGAAGAGCGGAGCTCCAGAATCTCTAAACTTTATTGTGCTTTTTGTCTTACCCCGGCCCCATAATTGCTTCTGGGCTCCATTGTTCAAACCCCTGTGAGAATTTTGCTGAACTCTTAAGATTTGACAAACTTTCTAATATTTTCCCCCACAAAAAAGACCGGGAGAATAACCAAAACATATAAAGCACACAAAGAGAAATCTTCATCGCGCCACTGTGGCCACATAGGAGAAAGTAATTTGAAAAGTACGATGGGAGTCAGGTTTTATTATGAGTTATAATTCAAGAAGCCTTTTAAGGTAGATGCTGAGCTGATATAATTTAGTACACCTGCCGGTGACGTCTGGGGCGTGTGGCATATGCAAATGAGCTGTGCTAATGAGCTCCAGCACCTCTTTTTCTACGAAATGACCCGAGCCTCTCCAATATTTTTTCACCGCCCCACCAGACTCGTTCGTTATGCCGCCCTAACCTCTTGCCTCTGGAGCGGGAGAGACGCCAGTCACACAACGCCAACGCCGCCTCTGCTCACAGCCAACCTCCTACAAGGAACCTCGCTCGAGAGCCCTTCAAATTGAGCGGGAGCCCCGCCCCTGCCATGCACGTGACACCGCACCGCGCCCCTGATTGGCTGGATGATTTTTTCCCTTCTCTTTTTTAATTCGTTTCTCTCGTCCACTTCAAATATTATTATTAATACAAGGCATATTTTAAGACCGTATTTTTTTAAAAAAAAATCGCAAGTGGGGTTAAGAGACTTTAAAAAAAAAAGACAGGGCACCACCGGTTTCTCTCCCCCACGTCCTGTGCTTATTATCACATTCCTCAAACACCGCCTTACTGACGGTGTATGGACGGTCTACTCGTCAACGTCTCTATGGTGTAGCTTCTTACGGGGAGTGTTCCGGAATGGAGAACGGAAGTACTGCCCAAGGTAGCCTGGGTGTGGGACTGAGGGTGTTTCTGCAGCTATGATTGGAGAGTGGCTTAATTGGGAAGTGTCTGTTGCTGGGAGGCGGGGAAAAGAATGAAGGTCTGGGTGTAGCTGATCGTTTTGTTCGCTTGGAATATAATTTCCCTTCTCTTTAAAGTTCGGCTTAATGTGTTCGCTTATCAGGGGTGTCAACTCATGAGGGCCGGATCTGACATAAATGAGACCTTGAGGGGCTGGGCCATGTGTGTACCTATTTAAGATTAGGTAGCAGATATATACATTTTATAAAGAACACAGACAAATACAAATACATATGTATATATTTAAACTTAAAACATGTTTAAAATGTTAGCACTCATTGGTCTTAAGGATGCTTTCATCTGGCTGCCATCTGCTTCCTTCTCCCTCTCTTGCTTCCTTCTGCAACACAGCTTGCTTTGTAAGGCTTGCTCAATTGCACAGGAGCTACAGAGCGAAACCTATTTTCTCCATTAGCTGAGGCTGCTCCCTTGGGGAGGAAGGTGTGGAGGGAGAGCTTGCTTTGCCAGGCTCTCTCAATCATACACCAGAGCTACTGAGCCAAGCCTCTCTTCCTTCTATTGGCTGAGGCTCCTCTCTCTACTGGTCCCCTGGGGAAGTAAGGAAAGAGCCACAGCTTCCTTTGCTGAGTTCCTTGGATCCCATGGGAGAAATACAAAGAAAGCACCTTTAAGACCAACAAGTGCTAATGTTTTAAGTTTTTTAAAATATATATTTGTGTTTGTCTGTGTCCTTTGTAAAGTTTATATCTCTGCTACCTAATCTTAAATAGGTACACACATGGCCCAGCCCAACCTGACATGGCCCGGCCCAACAAGGTCTCATTTATGTCAGATCCAGCCCTCATAACAATTGAGTTTGACACCCCTGGTTTACAATCTTGGAGTGTAGAAATACTGGCCTGGATGGACCAAGTGCCAGAGTCGCATTTTATATAAGAGGCTCTTGTTCAGTGTTAGAGCATCTACCTTATATTGCAGAAAGCCCTAGTTTCAATTGCCAGTTAAAAGGATCAGGTGGTACTCGATGTGGAAGACAACTGTGAACTGCTGCCAATCAGAGCAGAGACAGTGACTGTGTCTGACTCAGTATAAAACACAGCTATATAATGGATCCAGTTAGTTTCCGAAATGCTCTGCGTGATCTGATTCCCCTGGCAATTTGTTAGATGGGCTGGAAGAGGATTGGCATAGATTTTCTGAAGCCGTCAACGAAATCACTCTCTGACTGCCCTCCTCCCCGGGGTAATGCATTCCAATATACCATTGTAATATTCACTGAATTACATTACAACCATTATTCTAATCTACTATTCCAAAGAAGAAATACACTGAAATAAAGAGGATGTATAGCTCTTCTTGAGCCGCATGGTGCAGAGTGGTAAGCTGCAGTACTGCAGTCCAAGCTCTGCTCACGACCTGAGTTAGATCCTGGCGGAAGCTGGGTCCAGGTAGCCGGCTCAAGGTTGACTCAGTCTTCCATCCTTCCGAGGTCGGTAAAATGAGTACCCAGCTTGCAGGGGGGAAAGTGTAGCTGACTGGGGAAGGCAATGGCAAACCACCCCATAAAAAGTCTGCCATGGAAATGTCATGATGTGGTGTCGCCCCACGGGATGGTAATGACTTGGTGCTTGCACAGGAGACTACATTTTTGTAGTCCTTGGTGAGAATACAGATCTAAGGACTGAATGAATTTAGCACATGTAGAATAAGAAACCAATATCCCTGTTTGGAATGCCTTTCTCTGGTCTGATAACAGAGGAGACATAACACAGCAGTACAAAACACCCCACTTCAAAGAAAAATATGCCATTACAAGTTTCCTCCATGCTTGAGAGAAGACAGATGGAGAGTAACAAAAAGGTATCCGTTAATTGCTTTTAGCACTCCACAATTAAGGAGTGCTATGGCCATGGTGAGGGCAACAGGGAAATGTTTTGCCCCAAATCCACATTTAATCCCTCTATTCAGGATCCAAGGATTGTAACTTTTGAACGTTTAGTTTTGAGAGATGTTAAAAGGCTAGAAAGCAATTTAGAGCTACCTTGGAGTAATCTGCCTCCAGAGGAGGCTTTAGCTCTTAAAGGGCTGATACAGGATGATTCCATCATAGTGAAGCCTGCTGATAAGGGCGGGGCCATTGTGGTTTTGAACAGTAATGACTATCATCAAGAGATTGAAAAGCAACTTACTGTTACCACACATTATAAGTGCTTGATGAGTGCTCCAACAAGGAACATTCAGAGATTGATTAAAATTGTTTTGAATGAAGCTGAAATGATGGGCATAATCTCCAACAAGTTACATAAATACTTATACAATGAATTTCCCAGGACTCCTTGCCTTTACATCTTGCCTAAAATACATAAACAGATACTCCCACCACCAGGGAGACCAATTTTATCAGGCACAAACTTGGTGTTAGAACCCTTAGCAAAGTATTTAGATTATTTTTTACAACCCTTTCTCCTCAGAATGAGGTCTTTTACTAAAGACACAACTCAGTTCATTAACAACATTGAAGGTTTATTGGTTCCTGAAGAGTCTGTCTTGATCACAGCAGATGTAAAATCACTCTATACACGCAAGGTTGGTGGTTGAAGAAACGTTGGAGTTGAGGGAAATTAAAGAGCTCCCTACATATTTCCTTATGGAACTGCTAGACATAATCTTGGATAAGAATTATTTCCAATACAGAGATTATTTTTATTTGCAAGTGTCTGGGGTAACTATGGGGTCAAGTTGTGCCCCTAGCATAGCAAATCTCTTTATGAACAAACTTGAGATGGAAAAAATTTTCAATGAAAATTGCAATCCTCTTTTGAAAGAGATAATTAAATCCAATTAACGTCCAATTAAATCCAAACAACAGTGACCTCATAAACTTAGCTTGTTGTTCCTGTTTGCATCTGTTAAAACATCTTCATTATGTTGTGTGCTAATTCATTGGTCAACCTCTGACTTCTATGTATGGACCGTTAAATTCCAGTTCATTTTATCTGAGGAAGTGTGCATGCACACAAAAGCTCATACCTCGCATAAAACATTTGGTCTTAAAGGTGCCAGCTGGACTCAAATGATCTAAATCTACTCCCAAACAGTGTTAGATTTGGTTTAATATAGCCACAAGATGTCAGTATTGTATTACCTTTGAGCATTCCAGTTCCTACATGCCTGGCTGTTAACATGCGGGAGAATTTCCAGATTCCTTCCTATTTTAATTCACCACAGGAGCATTTTTGACACAATAGAGCTGAATCTGGCCAGCTTTTTCACTCAATCGTAATTCATTTGACTCCTTATTACAGCCCCCCCCCCATCCTAAATGGTTTTTCTTCATGCATGACCCATGGTCCCCAGCTTAGTTTTTTTGAAGGTTAAAAGGGAAAAACTGCTTGGGATCCAACCCATAATCTGGAACCAGGTGCAAAGAGGAAAGCAATCTATGACACTCAACCATCCAAACATCGCTCGTTGTACAAGTCTACAATCTGAATGCCTTTCCTCTATAAAAGACACATAGTCATAGGGTGAGGAGGAAAAAAGAATGTATTGCAATAGACTGTGGAGCAGAGCTAAGCCAAGGACTGCATACCAAGCTGCTCCACCCACTTTCGGAGTCGTCAGTTATTTATATAGCCTTGATGAGACGTTGGCACATGTTAGCATATACACGCATTAATTGGCTGTTACATCCATCATCATTTCATCACAAGAGCCAACTACACACTACTGATACATTTTGCGAGGGTGGCATTAACTAATTGGTCAAGATTTATGTTGCAGAAAGAAATTCTACTTTGCATGCACCTTGACCAGATAAATCAATTTCTAGAGTCCAGGGTTCCCCTCCCCGCCCCCCATGCCTTCTAATGTTACTTCAAGCATAGTGGAATCACTGTAAGGCAAGTGAAAGATTTGTCTGCTACACATAAGGCTGGGATGTAATTCTTCTGGCTTCTCTTCTTCTCAGTCAGGCCTAGCTGTGTCTAAAGCTGTTATCTGAGCAGACTAAGCAGGTTTTAGGCCTTCCCAACTAAAGTTATGTCTCACATTCTCCTTTACAACGCTTAAGGAGGCCTTATTTGAAACACTGTCATTGTGATCCTAAGCAGAAGCTGCCTTCTGCTAAATGGTCCAGCAAAGTCAGTATTGCCTACTCAGAATGGCAGCGACACTCCAGGGTCTCAGGCAAGCAGAGATGTTTAATATCACCTACTGCCGAAGCTTTTAACTGGGGATTGAACCTGGGACCTTCTGCATTCCTCAAAGAACTGGAAACTATTTATTACTGAGGTGGCAGAGTTATTTGGACCTTGAAGAGCACAGAGGAGATTGGCTCCTTGACAGTGTGGTGCCTTTGGGATTCCTCCAATTGAGGAGAGAAAGGAAGTGTCATGTCCCTGTGAGGATACTATGCCTTTAACGGAATACTTGAAACTGCCTTCTGCTGAATCAGGCCCTTGGTCTATCCAAGTCAGTCTTGTCTACTCAGACTGGCAGCAGCTCTCCAGGATCTCATGCAGACAACTTTCAGATCTACTGCCAGAACTCTCAGAGAAGAGAGTCCCACTGAACATGGGGTGCAGCCTGGCTCCAATGTTTTGGGGTGCAGCCAACGTCCAACGTCCACCTGTGTTATTGTCCTGAGGGCACTCCACTTTAGAGCAGTTGGCACAAGAACTGCGTTTTGGCACAGGAAACACCATATGTCCCCTCAAAAGGGGGTGTATGATTTATGGTGGTCCATGCCTTGCTTTGGGATTCAGAGTTTTTAAACTGTCCTCAATGTTCTTTGGCTGAATTCATGAATAAGTCACGATTAAGGAATGAACAAGGAGCTGGGAACCAACTTCAGCCTCCGGTGTACCTTTTGGTTGCTGACATGAGTGCATTTGGTGAAATATTAGAATATATCTGTGACTGTTGTAACAACATGGATGAGTCTGATTTTTATCATTACAGTGGAAAAGTTGATGGCCTCATGAGAGACTGAATTTATATGTCACGATAAACCAGTTTGATTAAACACTAGTTCATTACGACGTCATGATGCAAACAAACCAACGAAGTGACTCAGTGGGGGAACCAGGCCTCATTTTGAGCAGGAGCTCATATTCCAAATGATAGTTTGTGCCTGGCTTGTTTAACTCCAGCTAGCACTAACGGTGGTTTCCTGTTAATAGAAATTTAGAAATCCCATTTTGTTCAGCAGTGCTACCTGTCTCAGCCTCCTGCATACAGAGTCAAGTTTAACCACTTGATCTGCAATTGGCTATGAATGGTGCTTTCTCAGAAAACTCTACCCTTCTACCCTTGCTCTCCCTCCCTGCTAGCGATGACTCACCAAGGGAAACCATGCAGCTCCTGCCTCCCCCAAAGACAATCCACTTTAATTGTTTAAAAAGGATGACTTTGGATTCTCAAGTAGGGATGTGCAAAAAAAAAAAATCGGAATTACAGGGATTCGGAAGTACACGGGGAAAAAAATTCGGATTCCCGTGTACTACTGAATACCGTATTCGGAATAGCCGCATATACGGTAATGCGCGGCTATTTCCAAATATACGGCCCTATTATACCCTATGGGCCATTGAAATCAATGGCAAATAGGGTATAATTGAAGCCGCCTGGAGGGGAGGGGGTTTGAGGGAGAGCCCCCAAATTTTCAGGGGACCTGCAGGGGACTCTCCCCTCCAACCCCCCCAAGTCCCAAAAAGATTGGGCCAGGGGATCCCATTCCAGGGGCACCCAAAGAGGGTGCCCCTATTCCATCATTATACCCTATGGGCCATTGAAATCAATGGCAACATAGGGCATAATTAGAGGTTACTGGGGGGCAGGGGGTTTGAGGGAGAGCCCCCAAATTTTCAGGGGACCTGCAGGGGACTCTCCCCTCCAACCCCCCCAAGTCCCAAAAAGATTGGGCCAGGGGATCCCATTCCAGGGGCACCCAAAGAGGGTGCCGCTATTCCATCATTATACCCTATGGGCCATTGAAATCAATGGCAACATAGGGCATAATTAGAGGCTACTGGGGGGCAGGGGGTTTGAGGGAGAGCCCCCAAATTTTCAGAGGACCTGCAGGGGACTCTCCCCTCCAACCCCCCCAAGTCCCAAAAAGATTGGGCCAGGGGGTCCCTGTCTTTGGGCTCCCCAAAAGGCCCATTGCTAACAATGATGGGGAAAGCCCAATTAGCCACTTCCTCACTGTAATTGTCGTGGGAAAAGTGGCTCTGGGGAGCAGGGGGTTTTGAGGAGAGCCCCCCAAACTGCTGTGCAGCTTCAGGGCACTGTCCCACACAAAACCCACAAGGCCAAAAAAAATTGGACCAAGGGGTCCAATTCCTGGGGCACCCAAAGCCAAACCTAACCACATCAGAGAATCTCTATAGGACCCAAATGCACTACATCCCTCTATCTACTCTATGAACCCTGCAGGCCTGGAAGCAATATAAACCCAGTTGCCAACGTCCTGCCACACAAAACACAATCTGCTCAAGGTCTGCTCTGCAGACCTGGCTGAAGCAAACCCAGATGCCAGCTCTCCAGCCCTGCCCCAAACAACACGGGGAGAGCTGGCCAACAACAAAAAGCCTGCTGTTTCTGGGTCTCTCACCCAGGTGCCAGCTTCCCTGCCACAGAACACACAATCTACAGATGCCAGCTCTCCAGCCCTGCCCCAAACAACACGGGGAGAGCTGGCCAACCACAACAAACCTGCTGGTTCTGGGTCTCTCACCCAGGTGCCAGCTTCCCTGCCACAGAACACACAATCTACAGATGCCAGCTCTCCAGCCCTGCCCCAAACAACACGGGGAGAGCTGGCCAACCACAACAAACCTGCTGGTTCTGGGTCTCTCACCCAGGTGCCAGCTTCCCTGCCACAGAACACACAATGTACTCTATAAAAACAAGAAAGTGACCCAGCCCACACACACCCTCGCCAACCCCACACCAACCAGAGGTAATTTAAAAAAAAACAAAACAAAACCAGCAGAATCACAAAAGGCCAAGTGTTAAAAAGTGGCCTTTTCACCAACAAGAAAGCTCAGGCCAAATCAGTCAACAACACACACCCCCCAATAACCTGAAGAGAAAAGTAACACAGCAGCAACACAACACAGCAGCAACAAATCAAACACTGAAACAGTAAAAAACTCAACTTTTAACAATACAGGAACTTTTCCCGCCCCCCCCCCCAAAACCCCTTCACCCTAACCCCAAGAAATCCAAGCCACCCAAATCAGGAGAAGTAAAAGGACACTGCACTTTTAAAAGTCCTCTCACTAAATTAAGATATGGGCAAGTTAGCAACCCCCTCCACCCCCGGCCCCCACCCCCAGCAGAACCTAACCCCAACCCCAAATAGGCTACCCACCCAGTACTCACCCACCCAAATCTGGACAAGTAAAGGGACTCTAGTCCTTTTACCAACAAAAACTAAAACAAGAACCCCAAAACTGTCTTACCTTGTCTTCTCTGAGTCCAGGGAAGTAAGGCTGAGTGAGAGAGCAGCAGGCTGAAGCCAAGGGCCAGCCACCAGCAGCAGCACAATCTCTCTCACACACACCAAGCCACACACCAACACAGCAATGGAGGAGTCCAGCAGGAAGACTCCTTAAGCAAGAGATCAAAATAACAACAATGTAGCTGATGGCTGGGCCATCAGCTACACAAAAGCCCTGCAAAGCATGCATTTGCAATGCATTTTGCAAATGCATGCTTTGGATTGGTTGCTGGGCCTCCTCTTCCCCCTCCCCCCCTCCCTAATCCCAGGGAGGCTATGGAAGAGGCGGGAAGAGGCCACTAAAGGCGGGAAAGCAGCTCCTTTGAGGCTGCAGAAGCCATTCCCACCTTTTGCTTTGACAGCCGTATACTTCCGAATAGCTATTCGGAAGCATACAGCAAGCCGTATTCGGCTGCCGCATAATAGGCGGCAATGGGAATCGGCTACAGCTGATTCCGAATACAGCCGAATCAGTGGTGATTCGGCTGTATATACGGCTCGGCCGAACCAAATGCACATCCCTATTCTCAAGCACCTGCTGATTTGCAAGTCCCCAGGGGCATGAAACATCAACAACCTCAGATATGCAGATGACACTACTGTAATGGCAGAAAGTGAGGAGGACCTAAAGAACCTCTTGTTGAGGGTGAAAGAGGAGAGCACAAAGTAGGCTTGAAACTCAACATCAAGAAAACGAAGGTCATGGCATCCGGCCCCATCACACCATGGCAAGAAGACATGGGGAAGACATGGAAGTAGTGACAGACTTCACATTTCTGGGATCCAAGATCACTGCAGATGGTGACTGTAGCCATGAAATTAAAAGACATTTGCTCCTTGGGAGGACAGCTATGGTGAACCTGGGCAGTATAATAAAAAGCAGAGACATCATCCTGCCAACAAAAGTCCGTATAGTCAAAGCGATGGTATTCCCAGTAGTAATGTGTGGCTGTGAGAGCTGGACCATAAGGAAGGCTGAGTGCAGAAGAACAGATGCTTTTGAGATGTGGTGCTGGAGAAGACTCTTGAGAGTCCCTTGGACTGCAAGAAGATCAAATCAGTCAGTCCTAAGGGAAATCAACCCAGACTGTTCTCTGGAAGGTCAGATGCTGAAGCTGAAGCTCAAATACTTTGGCCACCAAATGAGAAAAGAGCACTCCCTGGAGAAGATCCTGATGCTAGGAAAGACAGAAGGCAAAAGAAGAAGGGGACGGTGAAAGATGAGATGGCTGGACAGTGTTACTGATGTAACAAACACGAATTTGAGCAGACTTCAGAGGATGGTGGAAGACAGGAGGGCTTGGCGTGACTTTGTCCATGGGGTTGCAAAGAGCTGGACTCGACTGAACAAGGGACATGAAAGATGCCTTTTCAATGCCTGTAATCTCCACTGCCTGTTTCTTGAATTTACTGTTGATCATCTCTGTGAAGGTTGCTGTTGTATTCTTATTCCTAATGGGATATGCAGAATGTTCCTGGGAAGATTTGTGCTCTCTCCAGTGCAGGACCACTTAGCCAAACCAATGCCTTAAGAGTAGGGTTGCCAAGTCTAATTCAAGAAATACCTGGGGACTTTGGGGGTGGAGCCAGGAGACATTGGGGGTGGAGCCAGGAGCAAGAGTGTGACAAGCATAATTGAACTCCAAAGGGAGTCCTGGTCATCACATTTAAAGGGACTGCACACCTTTTAAATGCTTTCTTTCCATAAGAAATAATGAAGGATAGGAGCACCTTCTTTTGGGGCTCGTAGATGTGGACCCCCTGATCCAATCTTTTTGAAACTTGGGGGGTATTTTGGGGAGAGGCACTAGATGCTATACTGAAAATTTTGTACCTCTACCTCAAACAACAGCCCCCCAGAGCCCCGGATACTTGCAGATCAAGTCTCCATTATTTTCTATGGGAATAAGTCTCCATAGGGAATAATAGAGTTCCCAGCAGACATTTCCCTCCCCTCCCCCTGCTTTCTGATGACCCTGAAGCGGGGGGAGGGCCTTCAAACCGGGGGATCCCCTGCTCCCACCTGGGGATTGGCAACCCTACTTAAGAGAGATGATGAGCAGTGGTTCTTGTGTAGATCCCAGTGTTCCCTCTAAGCCAGGGGTGGGGAACCTCTGTCCCGAGGGCCGTATGTGGCCCTTGAGGTCACTTGGTGTGGCCCTCGGGGATTGCTGGGCTGAACTGAGCCATGTGGCAGCTCCCTGGGGCCTGGCTGGCCAGCGAGAATCGCGAGGCCCAGCTGTGCTGTGCAGCAGCCTCCCCAGGGCCAGGCAGGGATCACAGGGCCCAGATGTACTGTGCAGCAGCCTCCCTGGGGCCTGGCTGGCCGGCCAGAATTGCTGCAGGGCCTGGGAAAGTTACTGTCACAGTTCAGTTTGCACTTGATTATCCCAGATGGTGTGGCCTAATATGCTAATGAGTGTGTGACCTAATATGCTAATATTAGGGGATGTGGTCTAATATGCTACTGAGTTCCTGCTGGGCTTTTTCAACAAAAAGGCCTTGGACCTATGCATTTGCCTAGGGCGGCGGGCCGGGTGTGTATGTGCATGTGTGTGCCAGATTAGGCTCTCCCCGCATGACTTCAAATAGAAAAACAATTATTTGCATTAATTTTGCTGGCCTGAATCATTCTCCCTTGGCGAAGCTGATAATTTTTTATGGCCCGCGAATGATATTATAAATATCCATATGGCCCTTGGCAGAAAAAAGGCTCCCCACCCCTGCTCTAAGCTGTGTACGTGAGTAGCCGCTCATCAACACGGGAAGCCCTGCTCAGCAGGAATCTGGAGTGGTGCAGGGCCTTGCACTGCCCATTGCCCATCTGAAGATTGCAGCAGTTCTTTTCTGCTCAGGATGTGAACTGCTGTGAACTAATTAGAGGGAACATTCATAGATACCCCCAGGGCTTTTTGGGTAGAAAAAGTCCAGCAGGATCTCATTTGCATATTAGGCCACACCTCCTGATGTTACCAGCAGGAACTCATTTACATATTGGGCCACACCCACGGACACTAAGCTAGCCAGTACTGTGTTCCTGTGCGTTCTTGCTCAAAAAAAGCCCTGGATATCCCACTATGAGCCAGTTTGGTGTGGTGGTTAAGAGCACAGACTGTAATCTGGGAGAACCCGGTGTGATTCCCCACTTCTCCACATGCAGCTGCTGTTGTGATCTTGGGTCAGTCGACTGTTTTCTCAGAGTTGTTCTCTCAAGCAATTCTCAAAAGAGCTCTCTCAGCCCCGCCTACCTCACAAGGTATCTGTTATGGGGAGAGGAAGAAAAGGAGATTGTAAACCATTCTGAGACTCTGAGTGAAGGGCATGGTATAAATCCAATCTCTCCTCCTCCTCCTCCTCCTCCTTCCATTTCCTCCCCCTCCAAGCCTGTGGCCTGGTTCACACAAACAGCAGACAAGGTAATTACAGCAGGTCTACTCAGAAGGCCACTTTATTCAATAGGGCGTGCTCCCAGGAAAGTGTTCCTAAGATTGCAGCATAAAGTGGATCTAGGCAGCAGAACTTCTGATTCTCTCCAAATAAGACTGCATGACGGAATGGTCCACCATACAAAAATAGCTCCCTACATACAGAAAACGAGGCATCAGAGGGAATTCTTCCCTGACCTTCCTTCTGATGTGGTAGTTTAGCATGCAGTGGTGGAAAGTGCCATTGAGTCACAGCAGACCCAGAGGGTTTTCGAGACAAGAGACGTTCAGAGATGGTTTTGCCATTGCCTGCCTATGCATTGCAACCCTAGACTCCCTTGGTGGTCTCCCATCCAAGTACTAACCAGGGCTGACTGTGCTTAGCTTCTGAGAATTGATAAAATTGGGCTAGCCATTGAGGCCATCCAGGCCAAGGTAGTATCGTACATACAGGACATGGTTTTCTGTAGAAAAATGCAAGTTACGCTCCCTGTCACAAGGCTTGCCATGCTCAATCAATCCTGAATACAGTTTTTCATTATTTAGTTAGGCATTTTATCCCACTTTTCTCCCCTAGGGGGACCCAAAGCAGCTTAAAAATGCAGTTAAGAAACAGCATAAACCAACAGAATGCTATTTAAATAGGGTGAAAATACACAAATCCAAGGGTGGCCAAACATGCCTAATCTAAAAGCCACATAGAATAAACGTCAGATGTTTGAGAGCAGCAAACATCAGGTGTTTGAGAGCTGCAAAGAAGGCAGGAAAGAAAAAAGGAAAGGTGCCCTGTGCAAGCACCAGTCGTTTCCGACTCAGGGATGACGCTGCTTTCACAACATATAACGTTTTCATGGCAGACTTTTTCAGGGTGGTTTGCCACTGGCTTCCCCAGTCATCTACACTTCCCCCCAGCAAGCTGGGTACTCATTTTACCGACCTCAGAAGGATGGAAGGCTGAGTCAACCTCGAGCCGGCTATCTGAAAACCCAGCTCCCACTGGAGATCGAACTCAGGTCGTGAGCAGAGCTTAGGACTGCAGTACTGCAGCTTTAACACTCTGTGCCATGGGGCGCAGGCAGGCAGGCAGGCAAATAGATGAGGAAGGAGGAAGAGATGGAAAGAAAGCAAATTTAACTTTAAATGCATTCTCCAAGCCACTAAAGAAAGAAATACCTTCTCCAAGCTGGCCGATGGGGCAGTGGGGGCTTTGAGAGCCACACAAAATGTGTGAAAGAGCCACATGTGGCTCCTCCCAAGCCACAGTTTGGCTACCACTGCACAAATCCATATACTGGGTCAGCACATGCTCATGCCATAAGGCTTACTACTTTGGCCCTACTCAGGCTTACATACCTGCAAGCAAAGGAGAAACAAACTCAACCCAGACCTTATCCAACTGCTGCTAGCAGGATTTTCTCTCCTCTCCCCCCACTATAAAATACACCCAATTTCCTAGAAACTGCAAAGTAGGCACAGGTGCCGACCACAAAAACACCACGAGTCCAGAGGCACACTTGTGTCGATCCAGTGCCAAAACCATGTCCACTCATGAGTTCCCCGGGGACGTCACCAAGGTGTCAACTGACACTCAACATGACACGGAGATGCTTCCAGCAGCCTGCGGCTACTCTGCGTTTTCCAGCAGATGAGCTTTCTCTCGGCCCCAGATGCTTTCACCAACAGTTCACCAGAGGGCTCGGTGAGCAAAGAGCCTCCTTGGAAACGGAGAACCTCAGCTCCCCTTGGGTTGAATGGCAAGGGGAAATGGCTGCCCTCCCAGAATTGCACAGAACACAGCAAACTGCAGTGGAGAAGGTCCGCTGCTGGAGATGTCACCTCCCGACTCCTTCAAACAGCTCCAAGGGGGTGTGGATGGTGCTTCTGGTTGGAATCGGCTGTGCGGTGGAAATTGTGAGCTGCCCAAAGGAATGCTCTTGCCAGTATCTGGCTGTGAACTGCACAGGGAAGCAGCTGGAGGAGTTTCCATCCACCATCCCTCTGGACACCAGGCAGCTGATTTTGGCGCAAAACAAACTCAGCTATTTGCCATCGGTGGAGCTGAACTTCCTCGGCGACTTGATCTACCTAGATTGCAGTGGCAACGTCCTAGGGGAGGACTTGGACTTCACCTTTGTCAGCATCATCAAGCTGGTCTACTTGGACCTCAGCTTCAACAACCTGACCCAAGTCACGTTTGGCACCTTTTCCCAGCTCAGTAGCCTGGTGGTGCTCAAACTCTCAGATAACCCCAGCCTGGTGGAGATTGAGAAGGACTCCTTTGCCAACAACACCTGGCTGAGGCACTTGGACGTCAGCCGTTGCAGCTTGGCGTTCATAGACACCAGCACTGTCCGGGACCTGCCCAACTTGAGGAGCCTCGGCTTCAGTGGAAATCCCTGGTTTTGTAACTGCTCCTTTGTGGAACTCTTCGGCTGGATGAAAGAGAGCGGGGTAACTTTTCTAGGTGAGTATTCAGGGCAGTGTCTCCCACCTCGCCCACCATTTTCTATAAAGAACAAGACTAGTTGTTGAATTAAATTCAAAGAAAAGTGGATAGGAGCCCAACCCTCCTAATACCATTGATGGTTTAATAAAAAGTAGCATCTGACATTCTTTGCATGCACGCATATACACATGCACGTTTTTAGAGATTCTGGTGTCAGAGGTGAGGAAAACCCAATGGCGACTACTACTGCTAGGCTTGTTTGTTCTCAGACAAGTCAACTCCAAAGGAGGAATCCAGTGTGAAACTGCTGAATTAGAATTCATTAACAAGTTCAAGATTATTCACTCCCCAGGTCTTCTTAGCTCACTCTACATGCTAATATCTTACTTACCCTTCTGTAACTGCCTGTTATATCTGCTTACTTTCCACTAAATTTTGTGCTAATCCAGTTTGGTGTGGTGGGTAAGTGCATGGACTCTAGTCTGGAGAACCAGGTTTGATTCCCCACTTCTCCACAGGCAGTCAGCTGGGTGATCTTGAGTCAGTCACAGTTCTCTCAGAGCTCTCTCAGCTCCACCTACCTCACAGGGTGTCTGTTGTGGGGAAAAGGGAAGGAGATTGTAAGCCACTCTGAGACTCTGAATTAAGCCAGAGCAGGGTATAAATCCAACTCCTCCTCCTCATCATTATCAGTCATCCCTCTCCTTCCTTTGGGATTCAAGGAGAGACATAATGTTATTAAGACAAGGTACACCCATGTTACATTGGGAGTTGCAATCCAACACTATCTACATTTTCTTTATGCTACACAGTAGGAACATTTTAAGATAAAGGTAGTCCCCTGTGCAAGTACCAGTCTTTTCCGACTCTGGGGTGACGTCACATCATGACGTTTTCATGGCAGACTTTTTATGGGGTGGGTTGCCATTGCCTTCCCCAGTCATCTACACTTCCCCCAACAAGCTGGGAACATTTTACTGCTGGATAAATTGCTAGACAAGCTTCAGCATTCACATGGATACATGAAGTTAAGCTACTGAGACAGACCGTTGGTCTATCAAAATCAGTCCACTGTGAAGAGCAGTGGCTCTCCAAAATCTCAGGCCTTTTGCATCACTAACAAATGTTCTCCTTTTAAGAGAAAGGGATTCAACCGGTGACCTTCTGCATGCAAACTAGTTGCGCAGCCACCTGCCTTCCTCTATTTGCCAAAGTGCAGTAGTTGGCCCCATCAGTGGGGCAGCCCCCTTCCTCAGTCCATGTCCTCTGCCCTGTAGAGGTTTCCAAGTTTTTTCCAGCTTCATTTTAGAAATGTCAGTTTCATTGCATTTGCTATTGAGCTTGTTCTCTTTTGTCTTTACAGGATGCACTCACCTTTTGTGAGCCACACCTCCTCCCTTCCCGCTCCACCTTCTGCTTGCACTCACTGAGTGACAGGTGTTGGCTTCTGATGCTGCTGCCTGAAGGAAAACCCTGGCCACTAGGGGTGGGCAGCTGGCTAGCCAGCCAATAGGTGGTTGAGAGGTTTTTCCCCTTGTTCTTCCCATCATCCTGGGGACTTTATTTCCCAGGTGCACCAAGAGCCAGTTTGGCATAGTGGTTAAATGTGCAGACTCTTATCTGGGAGAACCGGGTTTGATTCCCCACTCCTCCACTTGCACCTGCTGGAATGGCCTTGGGTCAGCCATAGCTCTGGCAGAGGTTGTCCTTGAAAGGGCAGCTGCTGTGAGAGCCCTCTCAGCCCCACCCACCTCACAGGGTGTCTGTTTTGGGGGAGGGAGATAAAGGAGATTGTGAGCCGCTCTGAGACTCTGAAATTTGGACTCTACAGCTTAGAGGGCGTATTGGCAACTGTCCTGTTCTGCAAGACAGTAAAGTGTAAGGGGAAGGGAGTGGTGGAGAAAGACAAGTTTCTTAGGTCCAGGACAATGAATGAATGAATGAGTGGTGAGTGGGTGGGTGGGTGGGTGGGTGGATGGATGGATGGAGGCCTCAGATTTAGCAGGAGCTCACAGGAGCACAGCTCCTGAACCTTTGTAAGGGTTCCCCCTCTTCCTCCCCACCTACCTTGTCCATTGAATAGTAAGTGCAGCTGCATAACAATCCCTGGATTAGGAGAGTAGCCAGCCAGCCAGCAGGGGGTTTGCCACGCCCCCAGCAGCCATTAACCCCGGGAGAAGCCCATGCGACCCTGTCTCCACTTCTGATATGATTTTGGGTGGCGGGTGACTTGCTGGTCTTTTGACTGAGTGGGGAGCAGCCCAGGAGAGCCCCAGGCAAGCGAGGCCTGCTTGGATTGGCTGGATCTCTAGCCAGCCCAAGCAGGCAGGCCTCGCTCACTCAGGGCTGTCCTTTCGTGCATCGGGTTGCTTTTGGCTGGGGGGGGGGTGTGGCATATGCTAGTGAGTTATGCTAATGAGCTCCACCACCTGTTTTTCTACAAAACGACCCCTGGATGGATGAATGGATGGCAGTTGGATTAGCTGGTTCATTTTTATCTTGCCCTTCCTCCAATACATTATTCCATGCACCTCCATGTTATCTTCACAGTAGCCCTATAAGAAAGGTCATACCGAGAGAGTATGATGGAACCAAGGTCACGTGTGAGTTTCCATGGCAGAGTGGGGATTTGAACTTGGGTCTTCCAGATTCTGATCTGACTAAAAGTACACCACATCCCCACCTCTTTTTTTTAAATATTTTTATGTTTATGTGCTTGCATGTCTGGAAGTCATAGCAATTTCTGATGGCTGCTGATGAGCTGGCGTGATTACAGCCTGCCTCTGCCTCCCTGTCCTGGTATTCCTTTGGAGGTCTCCCACCCAAGTATTTGCCAGGGATGGCCCTGCTTAGCTTCCTAGATCTGACAAAGTCGGGCTTGCCTGGGCTATCCAGATCAGGGTACCACATCCCCACCTCTTCGTGCTCATTGCACAAATGGATTGGCCCTGTTAATCTTTCTTTCCCTTCATTTGGAAATGAATGCCTGTCACTACACCCTACAAAAGCCAGTTACGTCTCAGGAAGTTTCTTGTTCCCTTCCCAGAACCACAGCCAGGGACGAATGGAAGGTGAAGAGGTGAAAGAAAGGGTAGGCTCTCCAGGGTTGCTCTGTTTCTCACCTCTTCCCTTGTAGCTTCGCAACACATTGCGCGTAAGACATTTTGCCATTTCTCTGGGCCTTTTGTGAAAGCCGTGGTTAAACTTTAATGTCGTTGTAACTTTATCAGGTGGCACAGCTCCTGTTTCTTCTTGGAAGTGAAATAGGACACACCTTCTTCCATGTCAGGTGCTGACACAAGATGGCATCGATAACGTGAGGGCTCAATTTGAACACCCCTGTCTACTTCATGTGACTGGATCCTTCAGGCAGCTTCACGTGCTACAAGGCTTTTTTGTAGCAGGAACTCCTTTGCATATTAGGCCACACACCCCTGACGTAGCCAATCCTCCTGAAGGTTACGGTAGGCCCTGTACTAAGAGCCCTGTAAGCTCTTGGAGGATTGGCTACATCAGGAGGGTGTGGCCTAATATGCAAAGGAGTTCCTGCTACAAAAAAAAGCCCTGCTACAGAGTATGCAAGGCTGGGTGTGGGGTCCGATGTGAGTTGTGATGCTCAGTTCCTGCTTGCGCAGTGTTTGATTCAGATCGGCACAGTTTGCTGAAATTAGGTTCCTACTGTGTCATTTTTGCATCATTTAATGCGTCATGTTAACACTTCTGCTTTGCTTCAATTCTGGGTTTTTTAGACTTCTGGTTGGTTCTACAATCCAAACCCTGTTGTATTGTTCACTGCATGTCCTATCATGTTGACTATATTGGCTGACTCTGTGTAATCTGCCTTGAATTGAAGCAAGAAAGGCAGGCCATAAATAACAAACAAATGAATAAATAAGCTTGTGGAGAAGCCTCCCCGCTATGCCATTTCCCTCAGCAAAACTGTCCTGAGGGGACTATTTGGCCCACTGCAGAAAGCCATGAGTATTTCAAATAGTCCCACTGGAAGTATTTTCAGCTCAGGAAAATGGCATGAGTGGGGTGCAGCCTGAAACCTCTTCTTCACAAATGCCATGGTCCCAATTCAAACTGGGTATCATGTGCATAGCAACTGAGGAGAACTCAAATCTGACGGACTGTTACACAGGGTGGGTACTCAAGACCCAACCCTAGAATAAAACGGTGTCTGATACATGTGTACTGAGGCGGCAAGTACATACATGGCCCCTTTGAGAAGAAATGGTGATTGCACGTATCGGGAGGATCGTATGTCCCACAAGCGTGCAGCTACAGCAATAGGACTGTCATGTCTAACAAGGGCTGTTATTAGATTAGTGGTAGTCACTCAGGAGCCACATGTGGCTCTCTCACATGATACTTGCTAAAAACAGGAAAACGTTATAGTTATCTTTATCGTGGTCACTACAACAAGCTCCGTTGTCACGGGGCATACAAAATAGTGATTTGACATTTCTCTAAGTTCATTGTTGCTGAAATAGGTAACTTGATCTTTTTGTGGGATCCCATTTGACTCCAGATGAAGTCAAATCATTTCATCTCCAGATGAAGATGATGATACTGGATTTATATTCTGCCCTATACTCTGAATCTCAGAGTCTCAGAGCTGTCACAATCTCCTTTACCTCCCCCCCCTCCCACAACAGACATCCTGTGAGGTAGGTGGGGCTGAGAGAGCTCTCACAGCAGCTGCCCTTTCAAGGACAACTCCTATGAGAGCTATGGCTGACCCAAGGCCATTCCCGCAGCTGCAAGTGCAGGAGTGGGGAATCAAACCCGGTTCTCCTAGATAAGAGTTGCGCACTTAACCACCACACCAAACCGGCTCTCAACCAGATGTCAGCCATTCCAAATCAACTCCATATAGATGTCAATACACAGAATCCTTGGGCGCATGTTCAGTCCCCCCAAAGTGTGTTCTCACCACTCAGAATCTTTTGGGGAGAAGTGTTCATTCATTATTTCCCTTCCCCAAATGTTCTTCTGGTTCTTCTTTGTAGATGCGCAGTTCACACCTGCAAAGAGCAAAAGAAGGATTTCAGGCAGTAGAAGAAGAAGAAGAAGTTATTGGATTTATATCCCACCCTCCATTCCGAAGAGTCTCAGAGCGGCTCACAATCTCCTTTACCTTCCTCCCCCACAACAGACACCCTGTGAGGTGGGTGGGGCTGGAGAGGGCTCTCTCAGCAGCTGCCCTTTCAAGGACAACCTCTGCCAGAGCTATGGCTGACCCAAGGCCATGGTAGCAGGTGCAAGTGGAGGAGTGGAGAATCGAACCCGGTTCTCCCAGATAAGAGTCCGCACACTTAACCGCTACACCAAACTGGCTCTCCATCTTGGGGTCTCACTAGGATTGCCAGACCCTGTGGTGGAGGTGACAGTCCCCTGCTGCCAGGCCCTGTCCACAGTTACTGATCATCTGGCCAATAGGGGGACTTATGAGAAGAAACAGAAAGGCCTAGGCCTTGACACCGGCATTGCACAGGAAGTGACGTCATTAAACCAGTGACATCTAAGTGATGTGCTGGTATTTGGAGGTAGAAGCCAGTTTTACCACAGAGTTTTTTTCCCCAAGTACCAGAACATTACCCGGATGTTGCTGGCCTGATGACATCACTTCCTATGTGACACTGGTGACAAGGCCTAGGCCTTTCTCTTTTTCCAGGCAAGTCCCCCACATCCCCCACCAGTTGCCAGGAGGGACTGGCCACCCTAGGATTCACTGACTCAGACCACAGATTTCATTTGTTTTTAACTCTTACTCCTTTCTATTGGCTACCTATCTTGATCTTGATCCAGACACTAGTAAGAAGGGCTTTCAGAACTGGTAGGCTGGAACATTTCCAAGTGTTTAAAAGGTATCAGGGCCAGCCTTCAAGGCTGTTTCAGCACTTGAGAAAAGGCACAAGGGGGGAACAAGACTGCCTGTTCCTGGCACATTTAAATGGCCCAAATTTAACTTCATTCAGCTCCCAGCTTCAGACGGTGCCACATTGATGCCAGCCCAACAGGTGAAGAGCGTGGGAGTGACCTTGGATGCCTCCCTTTCCATGGAGGCCCAGATCACGATGGTTGCCTTTTGTTATCTTCGGCAGATCAGGCAGCTAACACCACATCTATCCCCCCATTACCTGGCTACAGTGATCCATGCAATGGTCACTTCCAAACTAGACTACTGTAACTCGCTCTACGCTGGCTTACCCTTGAGATTGACCCGGAAACTGCAGCGGGTGCAGAATGTGGCGGCTCGCCTGCTGACTGCACCACCTTTACGGGTGGGCATTCAGCTGGCGCTCTGCAGTCTGCACTGGCTGCCCATTGAGTACCGAATCCGCTTCAAGGTTTTTGTTCTCATGTTTAAAGCCTTACGTGGCCTGGGACCAACATACCTGCAGGACCGTCTCCTTCCATATATGTTCAGCAGCTCATTACGTTCGGCCTCCCAACATCTGTTGGCCATCCCTGGCCCAGGAGACACCCGCCTTGCCTTAACTAGGTCCAGGGTTTTTTCAGTCCTGGCCCTGACCTGGTGGAATCAGCTCCCTACAAGATCCGGGCCCTACCCGGCTTATTAACCTTCCATAGGGCTTGTAAAATGGAGTTGTTCCGCCAGGCTTTTAGTTGAGGCTGCGGGCATCTATTCTTGATCTGGTTGGCTTCCCCTATCGGCACTGTCACCTGTGCTATAAAATGGATTATCATCTGCCATCTCTATGAGATATCATGATGTGAGATGGTCAGGCTGGGAAATACGTGATGATATAGTAAACTTCCCTGAGTGCTGTTGAGTTGTCTGTCTTTAAAATGTTTTTATTGTATTTGATTGTTTTATCATATGTTGTACTCCGCCCTGAGTAGGAGAGCCCGTTTGGTGTAGTGGTTAAGTGTGCAGACTCCTATCTGGGAGGACCGGGTTTGATTCCCCACTCCTCCACTTGCACCTGCTAGCATGCCCTTGGGTCAGCCATAGCTCTGGCAGAGGTTGTCCTTGAAAGGGCAGCTGCTGTGAGAGCCCTCTCCAGCCCCACCCACCTCACAGGGTGTCTGTTGTGGGGGAGGAAGGTAAAGGAGATTGTGAGCCGCTCTGAGACTCTTCGGAGTGGAGGGCAGGATATAAATCCAATATCTTCATCATCTGAGCCCTACGGGGAATGGGCGGAATAGAAATATACTAAAATAAATAAGTAGTGGCAGTGTCCAGGGGTCAGACCCATGGATGCCATAACATCTAGTCCAGCCCATAAAGCAAACCAGAAAGAGAGGCTAAGCTATGAACCAGACAAAACAAAATGAGGGAAGACAAAGCAGTGTACAATCATTCACTGATGGATCAGCATGTCTTTAAATACAATCCAAGGCTTATTTTCAGCTCTGTGTTTCCTCCACAGATGCGGACAATACCACCTGCTACAGTCCAGCTTTCATGCATGGCTTGAGTATGCTGGAAGAGGGCCCAGAACGGCTCCATTACAAGTGCTACATCCATTTCGACGACCAAGATTATCTGTTCCTGGGTCTGATTGGCTTCTGCATCTTCTCCGCCGGCACAGTCTTGGCCTGGCTTTTGGGTGTCTGCGCGGTCATATATGAATTCTTGACCGCCTCCGATGAGGATGAGGAAGATGTTGAGGAAGACGAAACAAACTAGTAGACATTGCTGTGTGACTATAGGTACAAAAAGGTGGGTTTGGTGAAGAGAGGGCCAGAGTGTCTTGTTAGACTGGGAAGATAGTACCCAGTGGCCGATGAGATGGAACCTTTCATGCTACAAAGCAAGAAACATAACAGAGTCTGTGCCGCCTGTTTTCCAGCTACTGGAAAGCTGGGAATGGAAAATGGAAACACTACTCACCATAGCCAAGTCATCTTACTTCTTCCAAAGATACCCCAGCTTGGGAACAGCTGAACAATGTGCTAATATGTTACATGTTACAAGCTGAATGATGTGCTAATATGTTACAAAGGTGGGGTATAAATTTGTTAGGGGGAAAAACTGCACTCAGGGCAATAAAAGAGAGTTCCTTTAATGGCCAACTCTGGCTACCTTACATGGTCCAAACTGAACACTCAGCAGTAGTTCAGCTCTGCTATGGCCAGTTTAATGTAGTGGTGAAGTGTGCGGACTCTTATCTGGGAGAACCAGGTTTGATTCCGCACTCCTCCACTGGCAGCTGCTGGAATGGCCTTGGGTCAGCCATAGCTCTCGCAGGAGTTGTCCTTGAAAGGGCAGCTGCTGTGAGAGCCCTCTCAGCCCCACCCACCCCACAGGGTGTCTGTTGTGGGGGGAAAAGATATAGGAGATTGTAAGCTGCTCTGAGTCCCTGATTCAGAGAGAAAGGCGGGGTATAAATCTGCAGTCTTCTTAATATTCCTATGCTAAGGAAAGTGAAGACGCAAATCGGCTAGATCAGACATCCAGCAATAGAATTGCCAGGTCTCCATGGCCACCAGCAGGGGATGGGTGGGTATGGCTGCCAGCTCCAGGTTGAGAAACTCCTGGAAATTTGGGGATGGAGCCTGGGAAGGTCAGGGGCCTCAGTGGGATACAATGCCATAGAACCCACCTTCCAAAGCATCCATTTTCCCCAGGGGAACTAATAGCCTGGAGATGAGCTGCAATTCCAGGGGATCCGCAGGTCCCTCCAAGAGGCTGGCATCCCTAGAAGTGGCATGGTAAGAAGCAGACAGAGCTAGAACTTCTCTCCCCAGTGGCCTACATTTCCGTTATGAGAGATTGTTACACAGGGATGCATTTAGAGATCACCCATTTGGACACTCGGTTTTCCAATAGAACAGGCCAAACAAAACCCCCTGCCAAGTGAGGTGGTATTTGTATGCAGCCACACATGAGATTGCTTTAAAGAGTGAAACTATTGGTCTACCAAGGTTAGTCTTGTGCGTGCCCTGAAGGGTATCTCAGAAGAAGGTCTTGCTTGGGTTGCCAGGCTCCCCCAGGCCCTGGCAAGGGATGGAAGGGGGCATAGGGTTGCCAGCTCTAGGCTGGGAAATTCCTGGAAGTTTGGGGATGGAGTCTGGGGAGGACAAGGACCTTAGTGGGGCACAATGCCACAGAGTCTCTCCTCCAAAGCATCCATTTTCTCCGGGGGGGACGGTCTCTGTGGTCTGGAGATAAGCTGTAATTTCAGGGCTGGCTTCCCTATCCAGCAACGAAGTGTTCTTTGCTTGGGATCCAGGGTGAAACCATATCAAGATCTTGCACTAGGGTTGCAACTTGACAGCACTTTCCCTCAGGAGCATTCTGGGGGGCTGAAAATGCCTGAAATAGCTAAGCTTGTAGGATGGCAGTGTGCACCTTTATGTGGATCCTGATCTGGTTGCGGCATCCAAAAAAAGGGGAGGGGCCTCATAGGCTGAAGAACAAAGCTTCCTGCTCCGCTTTACTGAAGACATCTTTAAATGGCACGACGTACATGAACACACAAGAAGCTGCCTTATCAGGTCAGTATTGTCTGCACGGACTGGCAGCAGCTCTCCAAGGTCTCAGGCATCACCTACTATCTGGTCCTTTGAACTGGAGATGGATGGATTGAACCTGGAACTTTCTGCATTCAAAGCTCTTCCACTGTGCCAGAGTCCTTCCCTTAACTGCGGGGCAAGAGAAAAAGGAGTTAGGACTCTTCACTCAGGGACCACGAACTTCACTGTTTTACTCCTGTTTTACACTGTTCTCTCTCTCACACACATACACACACAAACAATTTCATAGAGGGAACCTTGTAATGGAATGAAACCAGTATGGCACAGTGGTTAGAAAGCTGGATTAAGACTGGATGCAGGGCCGATCCTAGACTGCCTGGCACCCTTGGCAAGGCTAACTTCTGGTGCCCCCCTGCACTGATAACATCACCAAGTCACATGGTGGGGGGCACCCAATTGGTACCCCAAGAAGGCTGGCATCCTAGGCAATTGCCTAGTTTGCCTAATGGCAGGGCCAGCCCTGACTGGCTGCAGCCTTCAGCTAGATGCTCTCTTTCAGACTACTTGTGAGGGTGACAGCGAGGGGAGGAGAACCTTGAAGAAAGAGCAGGATAAAAATGTAACCAGTGGGTAGTACAATATTCAGTACCTCAGCACCGTGCTTCAGTAATTACTGCAAGATTCCCAGATGTTGTCAGGGCAACGTGCAAATTAGCAGCAGTGCATGACAAAATGGAATGCAGCCTTTGGCATTCCTGGTTTGAAGTCACTCAGCTTTGGATTTTGTGGCTTTAACATCAAAAGGCAGTGTGTCTTCTAGACGGGACTGAGAGAGAGGGAAGGAAACAGCTAGGCACCCCTCTTGCATGCCTGGCTCCCAATATGGCTGAGAATTCCCTCTTCACAGAACAACCTATTATAATCGTATTCACTTTACTTTATTTATACCCCAACTTTCTCCCCAATGGGGACCCAAAGCAGCTTACCAACGTTCCCCACACCTCTTCTTTATCCTCACAAAAACCCTGAGAGGTAGGTTAGTGAGTGGCTGGCCCAAGGTCAGTTAAAGCTGCCAGGTCCAACTCAGAAAATATCTAGAAACTTTTGGGGTGAAGCCAGGAAACGTTCCCATTCCCTAAAATAAATAAATATACAGCAGTGCAGTTCCCCTGAATACAGTCTTCATTTCCTCATTGTGCAGCAGCTGCCCTTCCACTAAATGAAAGTGGGGCGGCGTCAGATCTGGGAGCATATGATGCGGCAACGGCTGAGAGATCATATTGAACACACACAAAACTGCATTACACTTAATCATACCCTCAGTCCATCAAGGTCAGCATTGTCTACACCAGGGGTGGGTAACCTTTCTTTCTGCCAAAGGCCATTTGGATATTTATAACATCATTTGCGGGCCATACAAAATTATCAGCTTAAAAAACAGTACTCTGCCGAGGGAGAACGATTCAGGCTGGCAAAATTAATGCAAATAATTGTTTTTCTATTTGAAGTCACGTGGGGAGAGCCTAATTCAGCACACATACACACACACACCGGCCTGCTGCCCTAGCCAAATGCCTAGGTCCAGGCATGTTAGATCACATCCCCTAATATTAGCATATTAGGTCACACACTCATTAGCATATTAGGCCACATCGTCTAGGATAATCATGTGCAAACTGAACTGGTGGTAGCTGGCTCCCACCCTGCCACCCCTGCCAGCCCTCCCTTCCTCCCTCCAGCTGCTCCCAGAAGACCTTTAAAGGCACCCACATACCCCAGCAGCAGTCCTTCACAATGCCAACGAGAGAGGGGGCGGGCTTGGCCCAGCAATCCCCGAGGGCCAGACAAAGTGATCTCGAGGGCCATAAACAGCCCTCGGGCCTGATGTTCCCCACCCCTGATCTACACAGTCTGGCAGCAGCTCTCCAGGATTGCAGATACAGGTCTTTCACCTCACCTCACCTCCTACCTAACCCTTTCTAACTGGAGACGTCAGGGGCTGAACTGGGGAACCTCTGCATGCAGAGCAGAGGCTCTTCCACAGAGTCACAGCTGCTGCGTTTTTACTGTGACCATAAAACACAATAAAATAGTAGGCAAACAGGGCAATACGCCAGAAGGTAACCATAAAGACACACTATAAAATTAGGGATGCTGCACATTTCACACTGATTTAATGTTCAAGCATCGGACTTTCCATGTTCAGCTCCGATGATCAGATATGAGCCCATCACTATTGTCTGTTCAGGTGAGCGCAAAACGCTCAAACACCTGCCCGACAGGTTTGCATTGGCCTTTTGAAAACTGCGCATGCATGAAAATGCTGCCAGTTCAAACAGATCTTGCAGCTATTACTGTTGCTAAGAGCTACTTGGACGAACAGCAAAGGTGTGGCTTCTTCTTTAAAAAAAAAAGACACAGTATTTGTTTTTGATAAATTTATGCAATTTGTGGCTGATTTGATGGTCTGTTTAAACAACAGCCGTCACGCAGAGCAGCGGCACAACCAGGAAGGGGAAAGCAGAAATTCAACTGGGCAAAGTGAAAATGTGCATGCACAAAAAGCCTATCACACTGTCCTCTGAAAGCACAGTCCATTAAAAAAACTGAATCCCTGTTTGCCAGACTGGTAGTATAAAATAGTGGGTTCTTAGACATTGAAGAGGTGAGGTGGTCGTGATTACGAGCTCCTTATTGAGTACAGCAAGGTAGATGACTGCACTAACAAGACTGAAGAATGGGGCCGCTGGGCCAACTATATACAACACTGGGTTCTACGCTAGCATGTTATTGGGTCATTAAAACCAGCAGGGGGCCTGTGATTGGAGCAGGGCAGTTTGGATTTGGATCCTACTGCCCATTGTTCCTAAGTCTCCAAGTTCAGTCCTTCAGGCTCCAATGAGCCAGGCAGGAACACCATTGGTGACAACATGGATTCACATACATAACAGGTAGATACGCTTGTCAAAAGTGGGTTTTGGTCAGTGTGTTTTTTTTGAAGGAAAAAAAAACCCAGCAGGAGCTCATTTGCATATTAGGCCACATCGTCTGGCTTGGGAGCACGTGGCTACTGCGTGGCAGATCAGGCCAGCCGGAGCCCTGGCCAAGCCCAGGCGGAGCTCTGCTCCGGTGGGCTCCGGCAGGAAAAAAAAAGCCCTGGTTTTGGCTATACATTCTGGCTGCACACGAGCAGAGGCAGAATGCTCAGGATTTCCAAGGGCACCCTCAAGATGTGGTTTTCTTAATTAGCCGAATAAATTATGAAAGCAGCATGCCTGCTTCCTAGAGGCAACATCTAGACGGGGCACAATGGTGTTTAAAAGCATTTTCAGAAGGTACATATTCGTTTCTTTTATTTCTAATGCAATCTCCAATCAGAAAAGCTTTAACATACTGCAAAACCCCTGTGCAATCTGGGAACGGAGACATTACAGAGATCATGAGCATGCAGCGCTATGGGCGATAATGATCCTTGCAATACCTTCATCTAGTGTTGCTGCCTATAATTTTTATAGGCCTTTCCATAATTTTATCGTCGTGGCCAGCTGCCAATACCGAATGAAGCTAGCAGAGAGAACCACTGAGTCATTCCTGCTATTAGCATGTCCCCGTGCACAAAGACACCCAGAATGTGCAGTTGAATTCTAAGAGCAAAGGATATGTGTTCACTCTAAGCGGAGATAGTTTGAGCTAGCTCACAGTTTTTTAGCCTCCGGCTTACACATTTTTGTCTTCGCTCAGGAAGGATGGCCCCAGAGCAAACAAATTTATGCAATATCCAAATTGCTCACTCACCAGTTTAATGCCAGCAGCTCACAAAATAGACTTTTTGCTTACAAGACGCCACACCTTAGAGGACTGCAAAGTGTACCAATCAATCTCTCTCAATCAAATGACCCCAGAAGTCACTGATGTCATTTTGCAGGGCACTGGATGCATGATCAGGGGGTTAATAAATAGAATCAGAGCAACTCTCCTACGAAGAAAAGCTGAGGAGTCTGGGACGTTTCCATTTCATAAGAACATAAGAGAAGCCATGTTGGATCAGGCCAATGGCCCATCCAGTCCAACACTCTGTTCCAAAAGAGACAATTAAGGGGGAGGGCATGAAAGGACTACCTTAATCCAATTTCAGCTGTACTTATTGCCCAGTTATTTATTCATCTTGACTCTAACTAGCCTCTCCTGGCAACTAATCCCCCCCACCTTATCTCTCTCTACCTATATGTAAGGCTTGAGGAAAACAGTTTCGGTGCATCTGACTGTGCATGCATACAAAAGCTTATATCCAGAATTAAACTTTATTGCTCTTAAAGGTGCCACTGGACTCAAGCTGTGCTCTAGCACAGGGGTGGCCAAACTGTGGTTCTTTCACACATACTGGGTGGCTTGCAGAGCCTCCACCATCCTGTTGGTCAGCAGCTTGGAGAAAGCATTTAAAGTTGCTTTCTTTCCACTTCCCTCCTCCCTTACCTATTTGCTTCCCTCCTTCCCTTCCTCTCGCCTTTCCTTCCCGCCTTGCGGCTCTCAAACCTCTGGCATTCATGTCTTGCAACTCTCAAACATCTGACATTTATTCTATGTGGCTCTTGCGTTAAGCAAGTTTGGCCACCCCCGTTCTAGCACTTAGGTAAGTCTCAGGCAGCGCAGCATGTAGGGGATCATTCCCACAGCATAAGCACAAGCCATAGGAGGTCCTCTTCAATTAGGGTTGTCTGGTCCAGGTTGGGAAATACCTAGAAATTTGGAGGCTGCAACCTGAGCAGGGCAGGGTTTGAGGAGGGAAGGACTTCAATAGGGTCGAATGCCATAGAGTTAAGATTGCCAGGTCCCCCCTGGCTGCTGGCAGGGGATGAGGGAATAGGGTTACCAGTTCCAGGTTAAAAAAAAAACCCTCATTGGTCTTAAAGATGCTTTCTTTGTATTTCTCCCACGGGATCCAGGGAACTGAGCAAAGGAAGCTCTGGCTCTTTCTTTCCTTCCCCAGAGGACTCGGGGGGGGGGGGGGGCTCAGCCAATAGAAGGAAGAGAGGCTTGGTTCAGTGGCTCTATTTTGCAATTGAGAGAGCCTGGCAAAGCAAGCTATTCCTCCTCCCTTCCTCCCCAAGGGAGGAGCCTCAGCCAATGGAGAAAATAGAGGTTTTGCTTTGTAGCTCCTGTGCAATTCAGCAAGCCTTGCAGAGCCAAGCTGTGATGCAGAAGGAAGCAAGAGGGAGAAGGAAGCAGACTAGAGCCAGTTGCTCGGGAGCCTGATAGGAGCCCTCCGGGGGCCTGATTCGGCCCCTGAACTGCATGTTTGACATCCCTGCCATAGAGTCCACCCTCCAAAATATCCATTTTCTCCAGGGGAACTGATTTCTGTACTCTGGAGATGAGCTGTAATTCTGGGGATCCCCAAGTCCCACCTGAAGGCTGGAATCCCTAAAGTCCATCTTCCAAAGCAGCCATTTTCTCCTGGTGAACTGATCTCTCGCCTGGAGATCAGCTGTAACAGGGGGAGATCTCCAGCCACCACCTAGAGGTTACACAACCAGCAAGAGAATCACGGTAGAGAGTGGCAGGGGAAAAAACTGTACAGGTTCCATGATATCCAGCCTCCAAATTGATACAAACAGACACCATGTAGAAAAAAGTATACATATTCTTAAACATTCTCATACACAATACTGAAGTCAAACATACCCTGACAATAGAACACTCAATGATACAAATAACAAGGACTGAAATTCCAAATAATTCAATTACAACTTAATGTCCCAAGAACGAAGAACGGTCCTCCAAATCTTTGTGGATTCTCGGTCCAAACGTATCCTGAGGAGTCCAGAAGTGGCAATGAAGTATTCCAATGATGTATTCTTTTAACACAGCACCACAGTGAGGTGACAAGGTAGTACTTTATTACCCCTCGTTTCACTTAGAGCTTTGACTAGCTTCTAAATGTGATCCAGAGCATGGCAAGATTTCTGCTTTCATACACACCCAAGTGACTTCTTAACAGGTCTTGGGCATTTATCTTGGCAGTGGTCGTCATTTCAGTTACAGAAAGCCCTATATGGCCGAGGACCCATTTACCTGAGGGACTGTCTGTCCCCCCACGTTCCCCAGAGAGTACTAAGATCTGAATCTCAACATCTCCTAGTGATCCCCGGGCTGAAGGAGACGAGACTGTCGACCACCAGGGATCGGGCCTTCTCAGTGGCAGCCCCCTCCTGGTGGAATCAATTGCCGGGAAGAGGTTAGGGCCTTGCGGGACCTCGCTCAGTTCCACAAGGCCTGTAAGACCGTTCTCTTCCAGCAAGCCTTCAATCGACCATAGGAGAATTCTGGAACAACTGTCGTCCTGAGAATATGAGTAACATCTAATTTGTTAATACCAACTGTATATTGTTTTAACTTATATTGTTTAATGATTTTATTGATTTTATGACTGTGATCATAGTTTACTATGATTTTGATGTAAGTCGCCCTGAGCCCGCCACGGCGGGGAAGGCAGGGCATAAATCAAATTAAACATAAACATAAAGTTAAAAGCCAGCTGAAATAGTATTGTCTTGCAGGTCTTGCAGAACTGGGCAAGGATGTAGGTATTTCTTTCACATGGCTTTTTTTTTTTTTAAGTAAGTTATTTCAGTAGGAACTCTGTACACACTCAGATTCACTAGAATCTTTTAAGCTGGCACCATTAACTTTCATCTTGGGGTGGGGGCTAGATCAGTCTTGGACTACTGTCCTGGAGACCAGGGTTCAAATCCCGGCTTGTGCCATGAAAGCTCACTGGCTGGTGACCCTGGGCCAGTCGTACTCTCTCAACCCTAACCTACCTCACAGGGTTGTTGTGGGGACAAAATGGAGCAGAGGAGACCGACTAAACCGCTTTGGGTCCTCCTTGGGGTGAAAGATGGGATAGCAAATTGGTCTCTCGATGCAGAACACACAGGTAGGGTCGCCAAGACCAATTCAATAAATATCTGGGGACTTGGGGGGTGGATCCAGGAGCAAGGGTGTGACAAGCATAATTGAACTCCAAAGGGAGTTCTGGCCATCACATTTAAAGGGAGTGCTCACCTTTTAAATGCCTCCCCTCCATTGGAAATAATGAAGGACAGGGGCACCTTCTTTTGGGCCTCACAGAATTGGACCCCCTGGTCCAATCCTTTTGAAACCTGGAGGCTATTTTGAGGAGAGGCACTGGATGCTATGTTGCAAATCTGGTGCCTCTACCTCAAAAAACAGCTCCCCCAGAGCCCCAGATACCCACGGATCAATTTTCCATTATAACCTATGGAATTGGTCTCCATAGGGAATAATGCAATATCCAGTAGACATTTCCCTTCCACCCCCTTTGTGATGACCCTGAAGCGGGGGGGGGGGGGCTCCCAACCAGGGGATCCCCTGCGCCTGCCTGGGGATTGGCAACCGTACCCAGGCGAAGCTTCCGCTCATCATTCCAGGAAAGGAAGAATGCCCGACGAGGAAGTGAAATTATTTTCGCGCGCCTTGCATTTTACGCACACACACACTCCCTTTTGCACGCAAGAAGCTCCGGTTCTCTTTGCACACACACTACCACTTCTGGCGTCTCTCCGCTGAAGGCGGAGCTGCGCCGGATCCGCCCCGGCGTGGGCTGGCGGCCCTTCCCAAAGTGGGCCGAAGCTCCTCGCCTTTTCGCTGTCTTCGCTGCGGGACGGGATCGATCTCACGGGCGGCGACGGCGGCGAGTCCCAGCTTGGGGGTGACGTGTGCGGCCTGAGAGGTAAGGAAGGACGGCGCCTCTGTCGAGCTGCTGGGCTCGCCTCCCCCTTTCCCGGTGGAGAGTCGACCGAGCAGGCGGGGTCGGTTGCATTCGCATTGCAGAAGTTACCGGGCTCCTAATGTAATGTGGACTCTCCCTTGCTACCCGCTGCAGTTGCCTGGTTGCAGAAAAGCTGGCCCCGGATCTGCTAGAGCAGGGGTTGCCAAACTTGCTTAACGTAAGAGCCACATACAAAAATATGTCAGATGCTTGAGAGCCGGAAGGCAGATAGATGGGGTAAGGAGAGGTGGAAAGAAAGCAACTTTAACTTTACATGCATGTCCTTTGGCCACTGGCTGGCTTGGAGAAGTGGTTTAAAGAGAGAAATGCCTTCTCCGAGCTGGCTGATGGGGCGGTGGGGGCTTCGAGAGCCACACGATATGCGTGAAAGAGCCACATGTGGCCCCCGAGCTGCAGTTTAGCCGCCTCTGTGCTAGATTGTCTCTGAGCTTCTGCAGAGAGCCTTTTCCTAACTTTGCCCCCCCCCCCCCAAATGCACTGAGGGCTTCAAGAGGCTGGGGGTGCGGGCTAATGTTAGGCATACTTCACCCCATTCCAGAAGCGAGGCATGACTTTGGTCTTTCTCCTGCCTTTGCAGTGTTCTTATATTCGGTTCCCACCAACACACTTAAGATGTCTCCCTTTTCCCAAGCCTCGTGTGAATCACCCAGGCTGTGTCTTGCTTGTGCGTTTGTGCCAACGGCTGGCTATTGGTTGGCACAAGCTTCAGCAGCCTCGAAAGCGCGCTCCAGAAGTTGGGGTGGGCGTGAGCTGCCTGCCGCCAGCGGGCGTGTTGGGCAATGGCAGAGAAGAGCCGTGTGCGCGCCAAGGAAAGAATGCGCTTGTTTTATTGGTTCCATTGACTTAAAAGTCAGATTCTGCCTTTAAGCTTCCTTTCTGGGCAGACGGGGCATTGTGTGCTTGTATAGAAATCTGAGTGGAAGAGCCCAATCATCACGTGCGATGTTATCTCCCTGCCCTCCCCACATGGTGGCGGTGCAAAGTGCCTGACCTCTGGCAGTGATGTGGAGCAAGACAAGGGCAAGCACCCAGGTCCTTGTATATAATGATAGTGGCTTGATTCATGCTCTTATACACGAGTGGCTATGCCCCGCCCCCCCGGGGAAATTATCAAGGGCTTAAGTTTTGCTTCCAAGGGCCGAAGGTTTGAATAAAAGCCAGCTAGCAGAATTCTGGCCTGGGAGCTCTGCTCCTCAGTATTAAAGAAATGCGGAGTGGAAATGGTTTCTCAGGGCATAGTTATGTGCAGGGCTGGCTCTAGACTGCCTGGCACCCTAGGCAAGGTTAACTTATGGCACCCCCCCCTCCCACACACACACTGATAACATCACTGAGTCACATGGGGGGCCCAATTTGGCACCCCCAGAATGCCAACGCCCCAGGCCTAGGCAATTGCATCGTTTATCTAGTGACAAGGCCAGATCTGGTTATGTGTTATATTCTTGAGGGAGGGCCAGTTTGGTGTAGTGGTGAAGTGTGCGGACTCTTATCTGGGAGAACCAGGTTTGATTCCCCACTCCTCCACTTGCAGCTGCTGGAATGGCCTCAGGTCAGCCATAGCTTTCACAGGAGATGTCCTCGAAAGCGGCAGCTGCTGTAAAAGCTTTCTCAGCCCCACTGACCTCACAGGGTGTCTGTTGTGGGGCAGGAAGATAAGGGAGATTGTGACCACTCTGAGACTTTGAGATTCAGAGTATAGGGCAGGATATAAATCCAGTATCTTCTTCTTGAGCAGAGAGTTCCCTGTTGATTCTTTTGGGATCGACTTTGTTTTTTTGCCAATTAGCCATCAGAACACTGAAGTTTCCCAATGGGGCTTCCTGGATTTTTTTACTTCTGGAACACCATGCTGGGTTGGATGCTTAAGTCCCCTCTCCCTGCATAGCATGGTCCTGATACAGATTGGGCCCCTGTGTACCTGAGAATCTTAAGAATTCCCAGCACATGTTCGTTGGATGGGACCAGGGGCAGACATGCCAACTGTGTTACGTGCAGCTGAGCTCTCAGTGACAGAAAGAAAGGAACTGTATAGATGCACAGAGACTCTCGTTTTCTGTGTCGTGGTTACAGGTTTCATAGCTGCTGGCATGCACAAACAGGCTCTGGGGTGAGATAGGCAAGGAGAGACGAGGGGAGAGTTTCCTGGCAGCCTCAAATGCAGGCAAAGTGAGGCGAGCAGGTTTGGAGAGCCAATAAAATGTTTGAAAGCCACATCACAGCCAGCGGTGGTCTGCACACAGCCGTCTTTGGCTCAGTGCATGTGCATACCGGCATATATGACAAATGCTGTTGAGGGCAGGTATGCTTGCCTCTCCTCCATGTGGCCATCACACATACCCACTGCATGCATGTATTACCATTTTGCTTTAATATGCCCTTCATATGACCTTGGCTGCATGTGGACCTGATAGCATGGGAAGTCGTTGCCAGCTCTTGGAACTGGTCCTAGTTCCTAAGGTGGTACAACACAGTGGCTAAGGCAGTAAGTTTGTGATGCGGGTTCCCAGCTCAGATCTGACCTTTGCTATGACCTCTGTGGGTAGCCGCTCACTTCGCCTTGGCACTCCCCTAACCACGTGATCTATCTTATGAGGCTGTTGTAGTGATCACACTCAAATAATGTAAATGGGCGGATTCACAGAGGACAACACACACTTTTGCCAAAGCATCAACAGGAATGATGTTCCGGTTGGCTTGTAGGCCATCCGAATGTTCGTTTTTAGGAAATCTTGGTAGCCATAATGATATTTTCAGGAAGTTCACCAATGGACTCAGTGGACCTCTTCGGTATCCTGCAGATATCTAGTGGCGGCGGCATGGAGTCTCAGAACAGAGTCAACGTAGTCCTGAAGTGAGATTGTCAGCTCTTGAGATAAGGGGACACCAAGGATTCCCCATTTTGAGCATCTTTGACAGCTATGTGAAGGTTTTTGCTTCTGTGTCTCCTTGGGAATGTTCTTCAACAGGTTATGAGGTTCTTTATTCAGATTCTTTATTGTATTCCTCAGAGGGACCTGAAAATAGAGGCCTGCAGAATGTGGCATTATAGAGCTCTCTCTTAGCCTGGCTTGGGCAGCCCAGGCTAGCCCGATCTCATCAGATCTTGGAAGTTAAATAGGGTTAGTACTTGAAGGAAAGTCCAGGGTTGCTATACGGAGACAGGCAATAGCAAACTAACTCTGAATGTCTCTTACTTTGAAAACTGTCTGGGATCTCCATAGGTCAGCTGCAACTTGACAGCCAAAAGAAATCTTAAATTTCCTGTTCAAGACCACCGCATTAGCCATTTTTTCATTTGCCTTGGCAATGAAGAAGAAGAAGATGATATTGGATTTATATCCCGCCCTCCACTCCGAAGAGTCTCAGAGCGGCTCACAATCTCCTTTACCTTCCTCCCCCACAACAGACACCCTGTGAGGTGGGTGGGGCTGGAGAGGGCTCTCACAGCAGCTGCCCTTTCAAGGACAACCTCTGCCAGAGCTATGGCGGACCCAAGGCCATGCTAGCAGGTGCAAGTGGAGGAGTGGGGAATCAAACCCGGTTCTCCCAGATAAGAGTCCGCACACTTAACCATTACACCAAACTGGCTCTCCATTACACCAATGGTGTGTCAGCATGGTCTCAAAAACTGTGGGTGGCGTTAACATTCTGCAAAGCTGAGATTATGGGGCTATTGATGCTCTTTGCCCACCATTTCAGCCTGAGCATTAACAGTTGCACTCCAGTCTGGGGATCTGACCCATCTGAAGGTTTGGTGTGTTGATCCATTGGTGGTGGTGGAAAGTGCTGTCAAGCCACAGATGACTTATAGCAACCCCGTAGGGTTTTCGAGGCAAGAGACTTTCAGAGGTGGTTGGCCATTGCCTCCCTCCGTGCCTCCTTGGAGGTCTCCCATCCATTTACCAGCCAGGGCTGACCTTGCTTTGCTTCTGAGATTTGCCAGAATTGGGCTAGCCTGAGCTATCCAGGTCAGGGAGATCCATTGGTACTGGAAGTATTTCATTCATCCGGGATACAAAAATGAGTCTCCAGGTCAGAACTGTTTCATAGATCACAGAGTTGGAAGGAGCCATACAGGCCATCTAGTCCAACCCCCTGCTTAATGCAGCATCAGCCTAGAGCATCCCTGACGAGTATTCGTCCAGCCACTGCTTAAAGATTGCCAGGGAGGGGTAGCTCAGTACCTCCCTCGGTAGCTGATTCCACTGTTGAGCAACAGTGGGTAAAATCTTTCCGTTTGGTTTAGAATAGGGTGAGAAGTTACAAGCGTCAGTGAAGAATGCTTTTAAAAAAAAAATCCTCCTGCCTTGCAAGAGTTCTGAATTAGATTATAAAGTTAGTTGCTGCCCATGTGCAGAATGCATTTTTTGTTGAAGCCTGTTTTGTCCAAAACCACAGTTAAGTGCTTGCAGTTAACACTAGGGGTTGTGGGAACAGTGTCAGCTGCCTCCTGTCTATCAAAGTCAAGGAAATAAAGACTTTGCAAAGGGTGTTTTCAGGAGACCAGTCAAAGAAGCTCCGGGACTGCACAGCTTTTTCTTTTTAACTTCAAAATTATTCTTGGGTTTACAGTTCCCTGAAGGTTTTTTTTTATTATTATTTTCTTCAGTGCTATTTGCTCAAATTGTACTGGCCTGTGTTTTGTGTTCAGGAGTAGACTAAAGCCACTGAAAAAAAATGCACTCTTTGTATGCACAGGATCTAAGGTTACATTTCCAGATGCACAAGAGCTTTTCATGGAAATTTTTCATGGGGAGGGGCCATGGCTCAGTGGTAGAGCATCTGTTTGGCTGGCAAAATGTCCCAGCTTCAATCCCCAGCACCTCCAGTTTAAAGGACCAGACAGGAGGTGATGTGGAAAACCTCTGCTTGAGATCCTGGAGAGATGTTGGCAGTTTGGGTAGACAGCTGACCTTGCTAGGAAGGAAAGGAAAGGTCCCCTGTGCAAGCACCAGTCGTTTCCGACTCTGGGGTGAAGTTGCTTTCACGGCAGACTTTTTACAGGGTGGTTTGCCATTGCCTTCCCCAGTCATCTACACTTCCCCCCCCCCCCAGCAAACTGGGTACTCATTTTACCGACCTTGGAGGGATGGAAGGCTGAGTCAACCTCGAGCCAGCTACCTGAAAACCCAGCTTCCACCGACGACCGAACTCAGGTCGTGAGCAGAGCTTAGGACTGCAGTACTGCAGCTTTAACACTCTGTGCCTTGGGTCTCCTTTACTTTTACCTTGCTAGACCAATGGCCTAATTCAGTAAAAGGCAGTTTCATGTGTTCATGATACAACTGTGCATTATGGAGGTGTGCAGATCCAGGCACGAAACCCCAAATAATTAAACATTTTGACAACACCCCCCACAACTCCCAGCCCTGCTCCTAGAAGCTGACCCAATCAAACTGTGCTTGCAACTCCTGAAATGCCAGGTCCTAAACAGAAAGCAAATCCCACTCCACTGGTCTCCGGTTCTGCCCAGTTTCCCTGGGCAAGCAGTCAGTGCATCTTTGGGTTCTGCAGAGATACCAAGATCTGGAGAAAGAGGTGAAATCTTTCAGGGAGTGGCCCCACAGTACTTCAAGAAGAGAGATAACAACCATCCTGTAAACCAGGGGTGGCCATTGGCCATGCTGGCTGGGGCTGGTGGGAGTTGTAGGCACAAAACATCTGGAGAGCTTCCGTTGGCCACCCCTGCTGTAAACCACAGCACATTCACAGCACACTTTATAGTCAAATGAAAAAAGGAAATTACCAAGGAAAGTATAGGGTATAGGAGCTGGGTGGAGGCAGAGATAAACACAAGGCTCGGAAGTAGAAATAAATCACCACACCTCTGCGTTCATTTCTGTGGATCTGGTGGTTCAGAAGGCAAATCCTTCACACCAGCCAGACTCTTCTACTTGGCTCAGTTTGTGGTTGGACAGACTGGGAGTTGAGAATACCTGTGTGGAGCATATTGGTTTTTGCAAAGCTCAGTGCCCCCTCGTATTTCTGTAGAATGCTTGCTGTAGGTGGTTTGAACTCTATCTAAAAAGAACTTCCAGGTTCAAGCTTGTGTTCATGTCCTGAGAATCCAAGTCTGCGAGAGGGTTTTCAGCATTTTCATTTGCTTTACAAGGCAATCAAATAATTATCCGGTTTCCTTGGGAGTGTCTGGTTCAATCCGCTACTATACTTTGTGCAGTACGTAGATAGCGATAGATGGTTCAACCTGAACCCGTTGGGCATGATTTTCAGCTTGCTTGCACTTAGATAATAAGATGATATCTCTCTGTGTCTACACAAGGGTTTTTATTTCATGACGTTGATGAATTTCAGCTTCATGCAGCTAATCTCAGTGCCTTCTACAAGGACAAATTCTCGAGGGATAGCTGTGAAAACCAGGCATTCTGTAATAATACCCCATTGCCCATCGGTTCATTGTAGCTACAGGCTCTGCCTAAGCAGGACTTCTTTTGTAGCAGGAATTCCTTTGCATATCAGGCCACACACCCCTGAAGTAGCCAATCCTCCAAGACCTTACAGTGGGCCCTGTACGAAGAACCCTGTAAGTTCTTGGAGGATTGACTACATCAGGGGCATGTGGCCTAATATGCAAAGGAGTTCCTGCTACAAAAAAAGCCTGAAAATGTACTATATGTGAAGTGAGCTTTTGCTTAGAAAAGATAATGCTAGAATAGCTTGGTTAGGTGCCCCAAACTCTTGGGCTGTGGAGGGTTATCCTTCTGGAATTGTCTTTTCATGCAGTGGAAGTCTGTATTACCAGAATATTTCATTTGCCATACACATGCTGCTCTGGACCTTCAACCTAGTGAGTGCTATGCAAACAGGTGAAACCAGTTCGAGAGTTTCATTCACGCAGTTGTGAAATACCGTTTCTACCATTCTCAATCCACTGGGTGCAAAGCAATCATGACTCAGTTATTGCTGAGCCAATGATGGAATCCATAGAAGAGCATTCATGCTAGCTGCAGAGGCACCGGAATACAAACTTGCCAGCTTTAGTAGAATCCTCTGGAAACATTTCAGCTCCTTGACATTCTGAAAAGACAACATGTTATGTTCATTACTAGGTGAATTGAAATGAAAAGGGGGGAGTCAGGGAGGACTCAAATGTGAAGCTCTCTTTTGGATTTCTTGCTCTGGCTCCTTCTTAGAAAATTGTCTAGGAAGGTTTTTGGGTCTCCACTGCAAAAACTGCTGTTTTGTTCTCTTGTGGTAATGAAGGTTTTGACCTGGGTGGCCCAGTTTCATCAGGTCTTGGAAGCTAAGGAGGGTCAGTCCTGGTTAATATTTGGATGCAGGAACAACAGGCATGTCTACGGTCACTATGCAAAGCCAGTCAGTGGCAAAACACCTCTGTTTGTCTTGTGTCTTGAGAACACCATGGGGTCACAACTTTATGGCACTTTCCACCACCCGTAAAAGAACTGAGGACATGGCCTTTAGAGTTGCCAAAACCACAGAGACTAACATCCACTGTTGTTTTGCTCATGATACAACTTGGGCGTTTTCGCACTCACCTTCAGCCGGCGCGACCCCCCTCTTCACCGCGCAGGATCTGCGCGGATTTCGCACTAAATGCCGCGGAGCAGCCGGAAGAGCCGGAAACTCCTGTCGCAAAAGCCGCGCAAACGGAAACTGCTTTTTGGCGGTTTACGTTTGAGCGGCTTTTGCGCCGGGAGTTTCCGGCTCTTCCGGCTGCTCCGCGGCATTTAGTGCGAAATCCGCGCAGATCCTGCGCGGTGAAGAGGGGGGTCGCGCCGGCTGAAGGTGAGTGCGAAAATGCCCCTTGTGCTTTGCATCCACAAGGCTCTACTTAGTCCCTGCCATTTTCAGTTAAAGGATTTAAGAAAGCAGGTGTTAGAGATGATTGTTCTCTACCTGAAATCCCGGTGGTCAATTGTCAGAATAGACAATGGTGAACTAAGTGGATCCATGGTCTCCCAGTCTTTTTTTTACACTAGAGCAGGGGTAGCCAAACTTGCTTAATGTAAGAGCCACATAGAATAGACGTCAGATGTTTGAGAGCTGCAAAACAGGAAGGAAGGAAAATAGATGGTAGGAGGGAGGGAGAGGTGAAAAGAAAGCAATTTGAAATGCATTATCCAAGTCAGCTGATGAGGTGGTGGGGGCTTCAAGAGCCACACAATATGCAGGCTTCAAGAGCCACTCCTGCACTAGAGTATAAAGTAGTATCCTGTGACCTCTGTTTGTCTCTTGAATGATGCCCATGCATTTGGGGAACCTAGGACTGACAGATTGGTTTTATTTCTTCCCAGTGCCAAGATGGTGGTTCTTTCCAAGGAATACGGCTATGTGGTCCTGACCGGTGCTGCCAGTTTTATTTTGGTAACGCACCTCGCAATAAATGTTGGGAAAGCACGCAAGAAGTATAATGTGCAGGTAAGCTGTGGAGAAGGGCAGTATCACGGCCCCTAAATCTAGGTCCGTTGTGGAAGCTGCTGTAGTCTGTAATGTTTCGTCTTTGTCCCAATCTATTCCTGAAACTGAACGTGGGGGCAGGATTCTGAGATAGTAAAATGGATGGTACCGTTGTAGGGTGACGGATCACGTTTATGAATGTCCTTCTCTGTGACTCCCTGTAGAAAACTAGCGTAATAAGGAGCAGGTGGAATGGGAACCTTTCTCCCTAATGTGTTGGTATGTGTGTGTGTTACTAGTAGGAAGGTTTTTATGCGTGTGAGCACTGAAAAGGTATACCCACTGGCATGTGGAAATGCTATACCATTCCACTACATTCTGCGACCAGTACAGACCTTAATGCAAAGTTGTCCAATGATTGCTGCTTGAGGTCAGGCTTTTTGGTGGCGCTAGAACCACCTCACCTGGGGCCTTCCTACACTACTTCCCCCCGACACACATACGAGAAGAATTAAAGAGATCCAATGTCCTTCTGGGAAGAGAGAATCTGACACAAATCAGCTCTAATAAATCAAAACCTTAATCTTTGTCTCCCCTTGCCCCGGAACCTTGCTTTGAGCTCTTATGGTTGCAGAAAAAGTATGTTGGCAATTCAGCTTTAGTCATTTAGAAATGAGATAGTAGGGTGGGTGGGATGCTAAACCAGTGCGATGTAGTGGTTAGTGTCATGCCGCAGTCTGGTCGATGGGTTCAGATCCCCGCTTTGCCATGGTGGGTGCCCTTGGGCCAATTGCTCTCCTCTGGTTTAAGAAGAGACTAGATTTATACCCCACCCTTCACTCAGAGTCTCAGAGCAGCTTGCAGTTGCCTTCCCTTCCTCTCCGTACAACAGACACCCTGTGTGGTAAGTGGCTCTGAGAGAACCGCGTTTGAGAGAACAGCCCTGAGAGACCTGTGGCTTGGCCAAGATCACCCAGCAGCTGCATTTGGAGGAGGAGTGGGGAATCAAACTTGGTTCTCCCAGATTAGCATCCATACTTTTAACCACTACAGCTGACTGGCTCACAGAGAACAATATTGTAAGCTGTTTTCCCCCCCACCTCTGAATACCATCTGCTAAAGCAGGGGTCCCCAACCCCCAGGCCACGGACCAGTAGTGGTCCATGACCTGTTTCCAAGTGGGCCGCGCAGCCGCCCGCCCGCCCACCCCCTCATGCAGCCTCGCCATCCCTCATTTATACCACTTTAAGGCTGGGGAAGGTGCGATGAAGCGCTTTCCAAGCCGACCTCCCCCGCCCCCTGCTGATCAGCTGATCCAATCAGCGGGGAAAACCGCAGCAGCAGTGGCGAGTGACCGCTGAAACAGCTGCGCTGCCGTGGTTTTCCTGACCGATTGGATCAGCTGATTGGCGGGGGGAGGTCGGTCTGGAAGGCGCTTCACCTTCCCTGGCCTTAAAGTGGTAAAAACAGGGGGCGGTGAGGCAGGGGCGGGTGGCAAGGCTGCGGGGAGTGGGGCAGAGGAGGGAGGAGGAAATGGGGGAAGAAGGAGGCACTGTGGGGTGGTTTCGGCTGCCGTTGGGAGTCCTTGGGGCTACAGCTGGGCAGAGGGCCAAAGGGTGTGTATGCGACTTTCATCCCTGTGAGTCAGACGCCTGCTTAACAGGTTTAAATAGAACCAGCAGGGTAGAGCTCACAAACTCTGGACCAGGCTGAGGAAAGCGTGGGGTGCCTCAGCTATAAGGCTGGCCAGTGCTGGCTTCCTTTAACTTCTCCTCACAAAGCTTTCCCCGCCGCTCAGTTGTTTTTCATGAAGATCAGAAAGTAGGGATTTAAATGGCTTGGAACAGTTTAAACCCTTGCTTTGTGCTCTTCACAAACCACCACAAAATGCCTCAAATTAATAGAAGTTCATGGAGGCTCTTTAGTTCACAAACATTGCTTCGCAAACCACGAACCTCCCAAAATTCATGACGAATTTTAGTTTGTGCCCCAGTTCATACCCATCCCTATTCAGCACAGCTTGTGGCTTGATCTTCATTTGGGAAGGGCTGTGACTCAGTGGTGGAGCACTTGCTTTGCATGGTCTATCCCTGCAGGTCCCAGGTTCGATCCCTGACATTCCCCAGTTTAAAAAAAGAATCTAGCAGTTGATGCAAAAGATCTCCATCTGAGATCCAGGAGGGCTAGTCAAAGACGGCAGTACTGGCTTTGATAGACCAGTGGTCTGAATTGGTATAAAGCAGCATTTTTGTATTCATGTGAATGTATATCCAGCTTAAATGTCATGGTCTCTGAAGCAGCTACACTTGTGTGTGTGTGTGTTTTAAAATAAATGTATTAAGTCTTTTAAAAGTACATAAAAATAAAAAGGTTGAATGTGGAAAAAGCAAATAGCATTGGCACAAGTAAAGTATTATAAAAATAGAAAAGAGAGAAGTTAGACAGAGAAAGGAATAAAAAGAGATGAGTAAGAAACACAAAATTAGAATATATAAAACTCTAGCATGATCGGATTGCTTGGACGTTGTGTTCTGTCAGGAAAGTACTATGTGGAAGCCATTTTGTAGCAAAATGGGAAACAGTAGGAGTTGTGTCTTGTTGCGTCATGCAACTGCATTTCAGGCTTTGCTCATTTGGAGGAAACATAGCATGAATTTCCCCCCTCAGTCCAGGAATAAATGTAACCATTGTTTGGAAACTATAACCCATAACTGTGATGTATAATTGTTTCCTTCAAGTATATGTTGTTATAGGTTTTTGTCTGGGGGGGAGGGTGAATTTAAAGGCTTAAGATTTTGTGAATATTTGACTGCACTTGTTGTATATCATTTTTAAAGGTTTAATTTAAAAAAGAGAATGCAAAAAAAGTATGTTCCTGCAGTCTGTATACCAGGGAGAGAGCCAGTAGTCACCGTGTTCAGATGAGGAATAAAGTGGTCTTTACCAATGTTCCCTCTAAGCTGCAGAGTCTTGTGAGCAAAAATTCTACTTTGTGAGCTGTTGGTGTTAAAGTTGTGAGCTACTGCATAAATTAGTTTGCTCTGGGGTCATCCTCTCTGAGATAAGACACAAATGTGAGAGCTGGCGGCTAAAAATCTGTGAGCTAGTTAACACTAACTCAGCTTAGAGGGAACACTGGTCTCTACTAATGAGATGTGAAGCATTCTTTAGTCTCTATTTTCACCTAATATGGCCATCTGCTAGTGGAAAGTGCCATCAATTTGCAGCTCATTTATCCCAATAGGGTTTTTGAAGCAAGAGACGTCCAGAGGTGTTTTGCTATTGCCTGCCTCTGCATAGTGACCCTGGAATTCCTTGGCATTCTCCCATCCAAACACTAGCCGGGGCCAACCCTGCTTAGCTTCTGACATCTTACGAGATCAGCCTAGCCTGGGCTATCCAAATCAGGGCATGGCCATCTACTAATGATGATTTCTCTCCCTCAACAGTACCCAACAATGTACAGCACGGACCCTGAAAATGGGCACATGTTCAACTGTATCCAGAGGGCACATCAAAACACGTGAGTGATCGTTGCTGTAATTAAGTAGTAATTATTCAGAGTTGGTGCACTGTCCATGAGAAAGGAACTGGGAATCAGTGACAAACAGTTGTCAACCCGCCATGACAGTAAATACTTTCTCTCCTGGGTACAAAATTCAGTAACTGAGTAACATTCAGTGATGGACAAACTCCCCATGTGTACATTTTTTGTAACAGGAACTTCACTTGCAGCTGCTGGAATGGCCTTGGGTAAGCCATAGCTCTCATAACAGTTGTCCTTGAAAGGGCAGCTGCTGTGAGAGCCCTCTCAGCCCCACCTACCTCACAGGGTGTCTGTTGTTGGGGAGGCGGGGAAAGTAAAAGGAGATTGTGACTGCTCTGAGATTCAGAGTATAGGGCGGGATATAAATCCAATATCTTCTTCTTTGCATATTAGGCCACACACCCAAGAGCTTACAGGGCTTTTAGTACAGGGCCTACTGTAAGCTTCAAGAGGATTGGCTACATCAGGAGTGTGTGATGTAATATACAAAGGAGTTCCAGCTACAAAAAAGCCCTGTACATTTGATATATTTGGCCCTAATTTATAGGGAGAAATGCTATAAAGAATTCCTGTGAAAGCAATACCTTGTGAAGTACGTACTAGTTAAGAGAAGTGTTGTTACTCCCTCACCATGCCTAGAAGCTTATCCGGAGGACTTTAATGAGGCGATGTGTCCCTGCCTTTGCTAACACACAAGTTTTTTCAAGTTCAGAGACAATCAGAAGCTCTACTCCCACTTCCTTGGATAATTTTGTGGTGCAGAATAGTGGTGGCAGTGATTCTTGTTTTACAGGTCTTTGCAAATATTTGTTATCTGTATTTTCAGGTTGGAAACGTATCCCTCTCTCCTGTTCTTTCTTGCCACAGGTGGCGCCTACTATCCAGTAAGTAAAAAGCTGTGAACTAGCTTCAGTGCAGCTTTTTCAACAGGGGGCCATATCTTTTCTTGGTTCAATACGTCTTGCTATACGCAAAACCAGTATGTGGCTGCAGAACCCTGGGCAGCTGGTTCCCCATACCGTCCCATTTTTTCTTAATCAGCCTTTCATAGCATTTCCCCATATCCTGGGATTCCACATGTTTGTAGAATCTGGTGTCCAACATGGAATATGGCAGAAGTCCCCCAACCTTGTTGAACCTGTGGATGCTTCTGGAACTTGTTATGAATAGGGAATAGCCAGCATCAAAAATGGCTGCCATTGTGGGTGGAAACACAGACTCTGATAAAATGGCTGCCATGGTGACCAGGATCCATCACAAAGCATTGGGAGGTTCCAATCTAAATGTCCTCCTAAGATGGTGGCAGCTGGTTCCAATGGGTTTTCCAGCAGACACAAAGTTGATGCCTGCTGGAGGATTGGTTCTTTTGCTTTAGGGAAGAAGGAAGTGGGCATTAGGAACCACAGTGGGCACACTGGCCAGTACCACAATGAGGAATCACTGGAATATGTCACTATGTTAATTCCAATGTTATCACGCTGCAAAACCCTGTTTCTTAAAGCATGTCCTGAAATCTAGTAGTTCACATGAATGTCTGTCTGCATAACTCAGTTTTGTACAATTCTCTGAAAAACTAATAATTCAGGGGCCTTCCACACATGCTCAGAAAGGCCGTTCCACTACATAAGACCATTCCAGAGAGAAATCTGGAATTGACAGATGCTGTTCTGTGCAAGATGGCTGCTACAATAAACCTTAGATCCAAGTGGGCAGTCGTGTTGGTCTGAAGCAGTTGAACAAAGCAGGAGTTAAGGGGCACCTTTAGGACCAACCAAGTTTTATTCAGAACGTAAGCTTTCGTGTGCTCTCTAAGCACACTTCATCAGACGAGGGGATCAGGTATTGTGGGCTGAAATACATGCAGTTTTTTGATTAAGAGGGCAAACTGGCTGTGATCACATGGTGAAACAGTGTGGCTTGGCCATTTGGTCTGGATAGCCATAAAAGGTAATAAAGTTTCCTGCCAGTTGGTGTTTCTGCAAATCTAGGTAGATCACAAAAGGACATGTAGTTCCTAGTTGTAAAACCTTGACTGCAGAGTGGAGATATCACAGGGGAGCATAACATGGGAATTGAATTGTATTGGTCCTATTATTTTAGAGCTGGTCTGCTTGCATTTGTTTGGATCACAGTCCTCTTTGAGGAATGGATCCTGGATAAGAGACACCGATGGAATACATTTCGGCATGCATAACCACTTTTCTCATCTTGGGCTCTACCTATATCTGTGGGGAAATGCTGACGTTTTCCATGGCATCCCATAACCTATCCAGAGTAACCTTCCCGGGTTGAGGGTATTGGCTTGGGTGGATAAGTGGCTGGACTTTGTGTTGCAAATACCCATCACTCAGGTTATGCTGATTTGGGGCCATTATGACTCCCAAGTTTAGAACATAAGAACATAAGTGAAGCCATGTTGGATCAGGCCAATGGCCCATCCAGTCCAACACTCTGTGTCACACAGTGTGATCAACCCATATCCATTTCCTTTGGCATTCTAATCTTTCCAGATGTTATGTTTGGGAGGGGGTATCCAACTGAGCACACCAGTAGTTTCACTCTATCTACATTCCTTTTGATAGTGCAGATGTTAGTCTGAGATATAGGCACCATGCATGTTTTCGGATGTAGTGGGTCCTGGGGCAGGTATAGAATGTAATGAGGAAGATTGTAGATAATGCACACTTCCGATATGTGTAGCTGGTAGGCTCTGAATGCATGTAACTGAAAAGTCTGAAAAGGCCTCGTGATGCTGAGCAAGCCTTTTCTCAGAAACATAGGCTGTGTTTACACTGCACTAAATAATGCGTTTTGCAACTGGATTTTTACTGTGGAAGAATAGCAAAAATCCAGTTGCAAAACTCGTTGCTTAGCATAGTGTGAATGCACCCCACAGAATTGGAAGGTGACCTCCAAGGTCATCTAGTCCAAACCCCTGCACAATGCAGGAAATTCACAAATACCCCACACCCACCCACACCAAGTGACTTCTGCTCCATGCTGAGAAGATGGCAAAAACAAAACAAAACCCTCCAGGATCCCTGTCCAAACTGGCCTGGCGAAAAATTTCTGACTGACCCCAAAGTGTCAATCAGCATTTCCCTGGACATGTAAGAAAGGGCCACAAGAACTAAGCACAGATGCAACCCCTCCTGCCCTCCTCGTGATCTGCCTAAGTTCACAGAAGTAGCATTGCTGTCAGATGGCCATCTAGCCTCTGTTTCAAAACCTCCCAAGGAAGCCCATTCCACTGAGGAACCACTCTGTCAGGAAGTTCTTCCTAATGTTTAGCAGGGAACTGTTTTGATTTAATTTCAACCCGTTGGTTCTGGTCCAACCTTTTGGGGCAACAGAAAACAATTCTGCACTCTCTGCTATATAACAGCCCCTCAAGGACTTGAAGATGATGATCATGTCTCAATCGTCTCCTGTCCAGGCTAAGCAACCTTCAACCTTTCCACATAGGACTTGGTCTCCAGACCCCCTGCCATCTTCATTGCTCTCTTCGGGACACATTCCAGCTAGTCTGTATTCTTCTTAAATTATGGTGCCCCAAATCAAACACAATACTCTAGGTGAAGTCTAACCAGAACTGAGTAAAGTGTCTCCCTCCAATGCAACATTTCAAACCCTCCTGTAATATTGGGTATGTACTTCAGTGAGACTTGATTACCAGGCCACAGGTCATCTCTGTGGACAACCTCGGGGTTAGCATCTGGAGAATTAGAACTGAGTAGTTCCTCGTCTGTTCACCCAACCATTTGCCAACACCGTTTCTCCCAGGGAGCACTCACTATTCCTGTTTTCCTCTCCCCAGCGTGTCGCTGCAGGGCTCGGTGCAGTGTGGATAATTGGAAGACTGCTCTATGCCTATGGCTATTACTCAGGAGGTGAGTCTTTCAGTGGGAACGGCAGTCAGCTGCTGCTTCCAGGCAACTATTTCCCTCGGTTCCAACTTGTTTTTGAACTCTACTTCCTGGTCCTTTTCTCTTCTGCATTACATGCAAGGGCTACGCAGCACAGCAACCAAATGGAGACGTGTGGGTCGTCCCTCTTTGTTCTCCATTCTAAAATGAACCTTTCTAGATTTTTTAAAAAAATGGCAAAAAAGGAAAATCTAAGGGGGTTTTATCTGGCTTCTTTTCGAAGAGCCCTTGCCAGTACCTCCTAAAGATGTGACTGGAGAATAAGATGGGAGGGGCAACAGCTCAGCGCTACAGCACCTGCTCTGCAATCAGGAGGTCCTCTGTTCAGTCTCAGGCATCTTCACCTACAGTGATCAATTTGTAGGTGACAGGACAGACCTCTGCTTTGAGCCTCTGCCAGCCAAAGTAGACAATATTGACCAGGGGTGGCCAAACTGCAGCTCAGAAGCCACATGTGGCTCATTCAAACATATTGTGTGTCAGCCAGCTTGGAGAAGGCATTTGTCTCTTTACATCACTTAACCAAACCAGCCAGAGGCTTGGAGAATGCATTTAAAAGTTGCTTTCCTTCCACCTCTCCCTCCTTCCTCCCTCCCCCATCTGTTTGCTTTCCTTCCTTCCTGTCTTGTGGCTCTCAAAATTCTGATGTTTATTCTGTGTGGCTGTTAATGTTAAGCAAGTTTGGCCACCCCGATACTGACCTTGTAAGACCCAAGGGTCTGACTCAGCAGGTAGCTTCCTGCGTAAAGAAGAAGAAAATACTGTTGTTTTGATTTTTTAAAGTTGTTTTTATACATTGGTGTAAACCTTACAAACAAATCAAATGTGAACCCTCCCATTTTTCTTCTTCTTGCAGAACCCAAAAAGCGGAACCGAGGAGCCATTGGCTCCTTTGCCCTCCTGGGCTTGGCAGGGACTTCTCTGTATTCGGCTCTCCAACACCTTGAGTGGGTCAACCTCTCCTCTACAGATCTCTAAAAAGTTTCTTGGGCTTGAAGTCCTTCAAAAATGCAATTCTCTTCTGAAGTGACTGACTTTTGTAAAAATAAAATTATATATATATAAAACCCAAAATGAATTGCTGTGAGTTGTTCTGCTTTCCATGCTGGAACTTGTTTGCTTGCACGTTCTCAGCTCCTGGTACCAAACCCTTTTCTGCTGCAAACAGCTCCTGGCCAGAACTCTGAGATACAGCCATAAGTGGACAGTCAGCACACCAACCTATTTCACTATATTTCCCTGGACCTGGGAGAGCATAATGGGGCACTGAATACATTCTTCCAATGCTCCTCTGAGCAACTTGTCTGCTTTTTGCACCTGAGCCCTGCACTTACTGACATGAAGAATAACGCTTCAGAAGATGGTTCCTTTTGCAATCTCTAACAGGGGCGGGGTAGGGTGGGAGGCAGGAGGTATAAATCCAGGATGGTTCAGGTTTCATTGCTCTGCAATTAACCTGTTGCAGCTTATTAACCAGCCATGGCCCTTCACCTAGAATCAAGCTGGCACCATTCCCGGGCCATCATCGACGTAGCCACCCAGAGGCATTTGATTGCTCTGTTTGGCCTGTGCCTGATTGTGCCAAGCTTTGAGTTTAGCTCTTGCTTGCTGTCAAAGGACATTGCCCATCCCCAGCGAGCAAGTGGAACCCAGCAAGGATCCTATACTTGTTCTAAGCCAGGGGTGGCCAAACTCTGGCTTAAGAGTTTTGGGCTTGAATATGTGGCTCTTTCACACATATTATGTGGCTCTTTTACACTTATGGTGTAAGCCTCCACTGCCCCGTTGGCTGGCTTGGTGAAGAAGACATTTCTCTCTTTAAATTTCTTCGCCAAGCCAGCCAGCAGTCTAGAAAATGTATTTAAAGTTAAAGTTGCTTTCTTTCAACCTCTCCCTCCCTCCCTTGCAGCTCTCAAACATCTAATGTTCATGTCTTGTGGCTCTCAACATAAGAGCCACATAGAATAAATGTCTAATGTTTAAGTAAGTTTGGCCACCCCTGCTCTAATAATGATAATAATAATAATAATAATTTTTAATTTATATCCTGCCCTCCCTGCTGAAGCAGGCTCAGGGCAGCTTACATGGCATAAAATGCAGACATCACAATAATAAAATACACTAATTACATAACAATTATATTTCTCAATTAAAATATACTATTACATTAAAACCATCAATTAAAACTATCAAATTTAAAACCAACAAATTCGGTGCTACAATCATGACACAGTTTTACATGACGACGGTAAAATAATTCCACATTAAGAAAAAGCCAGCTGGAAGAGGGTGGTCTTGCAGGTCTGACGGAACTGGTTAAGGCTCCGCAAGGCCCGTACCTCTTCTGGTAACTGGTTCCACCAGTGGGGAGCTGTAATCGAGAAGGCCCTTTCTCTCGTAACTTTCAGTTTGGCCTCCTTCAGCCCAGGGATTGTTAGTAGATTTTGCGAGCCATTTCTCAGTACCCTCTAGGGAACATATGGGGAGAGACGGTCCCTAAAGTAGGCAGGTCCTCGGCCATATAGAGCTTTAAAGGTAATAACCAGCACCTTGTAATGAATCCAGTACACAATTGGCAGCCACTGCAATTTCTGTAGCCTGGGCTGTATGTGCTCCCGCTTAGGGAGTCCCAATAACAGTCTGGCTGCCGCGCTCTGCACTAGCTGCAGTTTCCGCGTTCAGCACAAGGGCAGCCCCATGTAGAGGGCATTACAGTAGTCTAACCTTGAGGTGACCGTTGCATGGATCACTGTTGCCATTTAAGGGAAGCTGGAGGTTGCACCTGCCACTCAGTTTCTGGACAGGGAAGCTACAGCTACTCCACCTTAATCAAAGTGAATGAAGCCACACAATCCTTTTGGGACATAGTGCTGTAGACTTTGTTCTAAGGCAGAGGTCGGATGACTTCCAAGCTAGCCAAGGCTATTTGTTCATTACCCTCATTCCGTACCAAAGTTCCCTTGCTAAGTGCTCAGGCTGAGTTTCCATAGTGTTGCAACACAGCCGTCTGCCTTAAAATAGCTGCCATTTCGCTTTTTCCCCCTCACCTGGCTCATAGCTGTGTGTGTTCGAGGGCAGTCCTTGGATGCTTGTTCGCACCACTGGAGACATGATTTGAAATATGCTTAGAAAAGTGTTTCTATGGGGAAAGGGCACAGAAGCAATCCGTGGGAGGTGTGCAATTGAGTATGAAGACTGTGGTTTGTGGTATAATCCTAAACACAGTTACGCCCATCTGAGTCCACAGAAGTCAGCGTGCTCAAAGGTGCTTTGGGTGGTATTGAGACATTTGCCCATTGACACCTACACAGAAACAATAGTTCACCATGTTGCAAAGCCTTAGATTTTTTTTTGTCAGTTTTAAAATCAGAGCTGGCTATGGTTTCCAACCTCCAGGTGATGCTGGGATATCTTGCTATTACAATTGATTTCCAGATAACAGAGGTCGGTTCCCCTGAGAAAGTGGCTGCACTGGAGGAAAGAACAGTTGGATTTACACCCCGCCCTTCACTCAGAGTCTCCGAGTAGCTTACAGTCACTTTCCCTTCCTCTCCCCACAGCAGATATCCTGTGAGGTAGGTGGGGCTGAGAGAACAGCTCTGAGAGAACTGTGACTGAGCCAAGGTCACCCAGCTGGCTGCATGTGGAGGAGTGGGGGAATCAAACTCGGTTCTCCAGATTAGTCTGGCACTCTTAACCACTACACCAAATTAGGGTGCAGACTATGGTATTGTACCTTGCTGAAGCCCCTCCCCAAACCCGACCTTCCTCAGGCTGCACCTTCCCCAAAAAATCTCCAGGTATTTCCCCAGCCAAATTTAGAAAATCTTCTCCTTTCACTTGAATGCTAAAGGGTTGTGTGTGGCAGAATGGGTATGTTTGAATGGAATACATAGAGGGCTGTTTCCTAAGAGACTTTCAGTAAAGAGCAGCTGGGAGGGGGCTTTTGGAAGGGATGATGTAGAACTATGGGGCATTTAACTTTTTACACAAATAGAAAGTACACACCCATTACTATTAGTCATGAGAGAGGGGGAAAATGCAGTTGATCCCCCCACCATGGGGGTTATCTAGTGGGGAAATGGTAGAGGGATGGGTTAATCATCTCCTAATCTAACCTTGCTAAAAATGAATTTAAAAATACATAAAAGCATAATCTGGTTTGATGCAATATCGTGCCTTCCTAGGAGAGTATTCATTTTCAAATGGATGTTTTAATAGCCATTGGAGAGGTGTGGCTATTAAATGGCAGGATAAAGGTGTGGTCACCATCGTGTTTAAACATGGGAGGTATTATGAATCAATTCTGCAAGACTTGGGCTTATTATTCAGAATCACCCCATTCATCAACAGGACTGATCTGCACGGATCGGTTCCTCTTAAGTCTGCCTCCAACATTAAAAAGTCAATACTGGGAAACCCATGGGAAAATGTTTCAACTGGTCAGGGGGTTCAAAAGTCACCATTTTTAAAGCAAGAGTTTCAAAGTAGCCTCCAGTGCGAAACTGCTACATGAGATTTATTGGGAAGTTGCTCCTGCCCACCACCAACAAGGTCACCAACTCTGCGTCTGGAAACATCTGGAGATTTGGGATTGGGTTGGGGGAGCAATCTCTGCCTGCTGGTCTAGTATCTACCCTCTCAAGCAGCCATTTTCTCCAAGGGAACAGATCTCTCTCACCTGGAGATCAATTCTGATACTGGTGGAATGTTCAGGTTCCACGTGGAGGTTGGCAACCCTAGACCATACTCCATTACTCCCATTTCAAACGCTGTCTTAGCAAACTACAGCCTTCCAAAAATCACAATTAAATTTAGGATGGGTTTTATTCTTTCTTTTCTTTTTTTTTTAAAGCATGGAACCTGACGTATTACACAGTCACAAAGATGCTCAACCACCATTGCTTTTAGGTATATATACAAATTCAGCCTATACTTTCATTCAAATTTATCTGCTTAAGATATAGCAACTGATTTGTTCTAGCCTAGCAAATGTATACACTGTAACATAATGCTGAAGATGGAGCTGCCTGAAGAACTTAAACTGCATCTATTTTGCAAAACTTTACAGTTTTTGAAACAAGGAATCCGGCAACTATTTTGTTTGTTTCAGAGATGGGTAGGAATGATGGTCATGAAGATAAGCAAAAGCTTCCAGCTAAGTGAGCTATAGAACATCTCAGCACATGCATTCCAGAATAGTACACAGATCTGATTGGAAAGACTTGAGGAAAGCACCGTTATGTATTCTTTATGAAATCTTACATTTGTGTCACATTTTTTGCCACCATGGATTGTGGTGCTCTGTCAATTTTTGTTAATACCAAAACATAAGGAATCTCGAATTCTTTCAACATTTCTTTAGCAATGTGGTCTTACTGGCTGAATTCCTAATGCACCATCCACTAATAAGAAAGTCTGTTTCAGATTCTGTTGCTGGGTTAAATAAGGCTGCACCATCTCTGCAAAATCTTCGGGTGCCCTGTAGCCATAACCCGGCATAGCCACCATTGTAAATATCTTCCCCACTTTGAAGAAGTTCAGTTTCTAAATACGACCTGGATGTTTTAAAATTCTAACCTCAACATCAGGAGCCAGTGCAAGCAAGGCTTTTACCATACCAAACCTTTAATGGCATAACTGTTGCAAATAAAAATAAACAGGATATAAAAATTTAAAACATTGGAGATAAAATCAAAATGAAACTGTGCTTACAGATGAATTCATACATGGTCAGATTTAAATTTAAGGATGTCAGTCAAAAATTTTGCCACAGCCTCGCTAACCTCCCCCTCAGTATCGTTCAGTAAATAATAACAGGGTGGCTGTCACCACTTCAATGAACCTTTGCTGACAGTGGCAGAATAGACAAATCTGGGGAGAAAGAAAGCATGCAAAATCTTCGCTTACGGAGATTATGATAAAAGGAACAATCAAGCAATATATGCTGAATTGAGTTGGGAATATTCGGTCCACAGGAACAGAGTCTGTTGCCTAAAGGGACTCGATGATATCTCCCTTGTAAAACTTTGGAGGGAAACGCATTTAGTCTAGCCAACATAAATGCCCTGCGATGACTTGGAATGGTTAAGTCTGATAGATAATGGGGCATTTTGCCACAGAAAGCATAAAGACCTAAGGAAGCTGGGGAGCAAATATAAGGGTCTGTTGGATGTAGTTTCGTTTCCTCCAACTCCAACAGTCTCAATTTAATACATCTGAAGATATATGACTCGTCAGAAGTAAAAAAGTCATCAACCTCTAACCCCAACTGGTTAAGTTTGGACATAAGAACTGCTGACCAGGATGAAATATATGGGTCTCTTTTCATACAATCAAGAAGGCTGTTAGGATCTGTTCTAAAGTGAATTTTGAGCCAGAATTTAAACACTGCAATCCAGGCTTTTGTCTCCACCAAAGACTGACCCACTTCAGAGCAGAGAGCAAAGTAGGACACACATTTTGGCATACCAAGAGTTTGTCTAAGGCTTTTATTAAGAAAGGTTTTTCAACATTGCTTCTTCCTAAAAACCAAACCGCAGGCTGTGACATTTGTGGGATATGATCCACCTGGACAGCAGAAATGAAATAAGTCAATGACATGTTGGTGTGATGGAACGAGAAATACCTCTGCTCTCTTGATGTCCTCCTGCTTAGGACTGAAAGCATGAAGCGTCCACCACACTATGGGCCATATATTTTGTCATTTCTTGGAGAGGTGAAGTGATTCCTGTGTACTGTTTCTCCTGTAACTGCAGAACCTCTGAAAATGAAGCATATTCGGCTGGGGTACTGCCTCCGGTTACAGCATTCCTCCGCAGTACTCAGTTAGTTACTTGAAGCTTCCTTGCCTTTGTTAACTGGACCATCTTCGCTCATAGATCTTCCAAAATGATGTGATTCATCAATCAGCCAACTTAGAATTTTTGTGTCTTAAAAAATGAAACTTTCACTCAGTGCTCTTCAGTTGAAAGCGGCTTTTCTCTGCCGGCAGACTCCAAGACTCGACCAATAGCAGCGCACACTCTCGGTACCTGTACACTCCTTCCTGGACAGGACAATTATTGGAAGGGAAATTTTTAAAAGTTTTTTTTTTAAAAAACCAACCTTGCTCTGTTTACAGCTTTTGCTCACGATTTGAATGAGCTTTGCCAATTCAGAAAAAGAGGGCAAAATACTTTCAGGTTTTCTTGATGAAGAAACCCACTGACATTTCAACTAGGGTTGCCAGCTTCAGGTTGGAAAGTGGACAGGGTTTTGAGGAACTTCAGTAGAGAATATCAAGCAGTCCACCTTCCATAGCAGCCAGTTTCTCCAGGTGAACTGACTCCTGTCGCCTGGAGATCAGCCATAAGCTCAGGAGAGCTCCAGCCACCACCTGGAGATTGGCAACCCCACATCTCGGCCAACACAGTTTTGCTCTGTTCTCATCCTATCGCAGGGGTGTCGAACTCATTTGTTATGAGGGCCGGATCTGACATGAGACCATGTTGGGCCAGGCCATGTGTGTACCTATTTAAGATTAGGTAGCTGAGATATAAACCTTATAAAGCACACAGACAAACACAATTAAATATATTTTTAAAAAACTTAAAACATTAGCACTCATCGGTCTTAAAGGTGCTTTCTTTGTATTTCTTCCATGGGATCCAGAGAACTGAGCAAAGGAAGCTCTGGCTCTTACCTTCCTTCCCCAGGGTAATGAGGGGAAGGGAGCCTCAGCCAATAGAAGGAAGAGAGGCTTGGCTCAGTAGCTCTGCTATGCGACTGAGAGAGCCTAGAAAAACAAGCTGTGCCACCACCACCCTTCCTCCCCAAGGAAGGAGCCTCAGCCAATGGAGAAGATAGAGGTTTTGCTCTGTAACTCCTGTGCAACTGAGCAAGCCTTGCAAAGCAAACTGTTTCACTAAAAGAACAAAGATATAGGGAGAATGAAGCAGATGACAGTCAGTTGCTCAGGGTCCTGATAGGAGCCCTCTGGGAGCCTCATTCGGCCCCCGAACTGCATGTTTGACACCCCTGGCTTAAAGTGATCGCTGAAGAGGACGACTCGCTTTCAGACAACACCGACCACCTACCGCACATGGATTTGTAAGATCACGGACTATTTAAATATTCTTTCTTGTTGTGATTGCATTTTGGCTACGGATCCCTCCGCTTCCCGCTCAGCCGAGCGAGCGGCCGGGAAAAAAGAGGCGGATCTCCGTTCCGCGCAGGCGCACTCCGGCTTCTGTGTCCGGCCATGCGCAATGGCTCAGTTTAAATGAGAGGCGCGACAGAGGAGATGAAGAAGCAGAAATCAGGCCGGGCGGCGGCGGGTCTTCCGGCGGCTATCGGGGCCCTCAGCCTGGCCTTACCTGGGGGGCGAATCTCTCCGGAGACCTTCCGCTTGGCCAAGTTCGACCGGCCGGAGGCGGTGGGTGCTGAGGAGAGAAGGGCACTCTGCGCACGCTCAGGGGCGCCCTCGTTCTCATTCTAGAGTCGGTGGCTTCTCGGGTTTCCGCCCCAGAAGTCTACGCCAGTATATAAATGAACGCCAAATTGGAGATCGCGGGATGGGCAAGCTCTCTTTCGGGGGCTTTTTGTCGGGTCTGATGATGGGAAAGGGCAAATGCTGACTTCAGTGAAGCTGTCGGTTCTTTGGCATTTTTCAGGAAGCAAGGAGTCGGTCCCCCCCCCCCCCCAACATCCCCGTGCATTTATTTAGATCAGGGATGGCCACACTGTGGCTCAGGAGCCACATGTGGCTCTTTCACACATATTGTGATGCTCTTGAATGCCCCACTCCACCCCATCAATTGGCTTGGAGAAGGCATTTGCCTCTTTAAATCACTTCTCCAAGCCAGCCAGTGGCTTGGAGAACACCGTTAAAGTTAAAATTGCTTTCTTTCCACCTCTCTCTCCCCAAAATCTATTATCTGTTTTCCTTCCTACATCGGATGTGCATGTTTTGCCACTCAAACATCTGACTTTATTCTATGTGGCTCTTGCATTAAGCAAGCTTGGCCACCCTTGATTTAGATATTCATACCCTGCTTTTCTCCCCCCGGGGGGGGGGGGGCGAAGGGCAAAAGTGCCTTACAACATCATTCTCTCATCCATTTTATCAACCCTGTGAGGTAGATCAGCCAAAGGAGAGAATTAGGCCAAGAACATCCAGGAAGACACCATGGTACAGGGATTCACATCTGAATCTCCGGATATTAGTCTGACCTCTACAAAATGATGGTTATTACTACAAATCTTACAAGCCAGCTGGAATTCAAGGTGCTTAGCGACACCTAAAATGATGATATAATGACAGACACTGCAGTACTCCCTCTAAGCTGTGGAGTCTTGTGAGCAAAAATTCTACTTCATGAGCTAATGGTGTTAAAGCTGTGAGCGAGCAGTTTTGCTGCTGCATAAATTAGTTTGCTCTGGGGCCATCCTTCCTGAACTAAGACAAAAATGTGTGAGCTGGAGGCTAAAAAACTGTGAGCTAGCTCACATTAACTCAATTTAGAAGGAACACTGCTACTGTGTAATAATTACAGATGTTCACATGCCATCTCAGGACAACTATTATGCCCTGTGTGCCAACTGCTCAGTCACCCGCCCCCCCCCCCCCCAAAAAAACCTCCTAAGTCATTGTCTTCCTTTCCAGAATATCAAGAAAATGGGAACTATCCTCACTTATTAGGGAAGGCTAAGACTCCATCTGGGGTAGCTGTTGATCACACTGAGACAGAGAGGCCGCCCTTTTATTTTCAGATCTTTGCCTCTTTCTGTCTCCAGCCTAGCAGAATGTATATTCTGCCCTGACAATGTACTAGGTATTATAATTTGACATCCAGGGAGAAGCCTTCCCAGCTATTTTGCTAAACGGGAGAGTTACTGATTTAATTACTTCTTTCATACCCCCATTTTTTTTCTTCAGTAGGAATCCTCAGAGGCTTACATATTTTAACCTCACCACATCCCTGTGAGATAGGTTAGGCTGAGTATGTGTGACTGCTCCAAGGTTACCTAGCAAGATTCCGTGGAAGAAGTAAATACAAAATCCACTTTTCAAAAGTATGCATAAGCATATTAAATATCCTTTAATAAACAGAGTACCTATATTATGCAGAAGATTCCTATTATAAATTACAAAAGACCAAGAGCGTTTATGATTTATTGTTTTTGTTAGTAGTGGGTTTACAAAAAAACTGTTCCACAATACATAGAATTAACATATTAGAAGTGCAGATACAATGTCACTGTATTATTATATCATGCCCAACCAGTCATTCTTTGCAGGCTAAATTCCAAGGTCTGAAAATATGCAAAATCTAATGGGGGGGGGGGGGGGGGTTCAAATGTATAAAATATATTCAGGCTGAAATGTTTACCAGCCATGACATTAAAGAAACCAGTGAATATCAGTGGGTAAAGAATATTGCTAAAATGCATTTTGCAGTTTCCTAGAGAATGTAACTAATAGTTAAGCCACATGAGGTTGGTAAAAGATTTTGTTTAGTTGAAAAACTTATTTTTTCACATATTCATTCACATACTTGAGATCTAAATCTTTCGTTCAGGTCACAATTCCTTTAGTGAAAGGGATTCAAAATACTTTCACTGATTTAGATACAAACATAGATTGTTTCACAGGCCCATACAGAAGGTCCCTCTAGTAGAACATTCCATTTTTAGCAGTCAGCCAGCCAAATGTTTTCTGAAAACTCACGAACATTGCGTCAGGGTTATTTTAATGTTGATATTTAATATTTGTTATTTGTTTTATGTTGTTTTACCTTATTGATTTTAATGTCAGTCACCTTTGGGTGAGTGGCAGCTAAAAATATAATAAGTAAATCTAATAAATACCCTGGGCTTCGTTGAGGCATGTTATTATGTGGGAATAGCTGGAACCAAATGAGTTTTGGTTAGCTCCAGCAGGGTTCTTCCTATGATCTCATGAGATTTGCTGTCTCTTCTTAAACAGAGTGTCATTTTCTGGAAGCTGTTGTACGATTTGCTGAAGCAGATCCAAGGTGAAGAATGGAAGGAGCCTGTTGATACAGGTAGCAAAATACGACATTAATTTATGTTGCTACTTTATGCAGAGTTAAGTGCGCCTAAGTCCTTTGGGTTGGATCTGATGACTCCTTTCTGCTACAAGTTCCTCTGGTAGATGTAGCAGAAGGGGATCATTGGATCTAACTGACTGATTTCAAAGGATCAGCTGTTGGTAGTATTGTTGTGTTGTTTCAAAGTTTAGGAGAAGAAAGCAGTAACACACAGGAAGTGAAAGATGAACCACAGTATCAGTGTCACAGTGTGTTGTGGACTGATGAAAGATAACTTCAGATTACTTAGAATAGATCCGTGATACTATCAATAAAAAGTGTACTGCTGGTAACTCCCTCCTGCTGGTGGAAAGTGCCATCAAGTTGCAGTTTATGGCAACCCCATGGGAATTTCAAGGCAAGAGACATTTAGAGGTGGTTTGCCATTGCCTGTTTCTGGTCTTCGTTTGTGGCCTCTCATCCAAATACTAACCAGAGCTGACCCTGCTTAGCTTCCAAGATCAGACAGATCAAGCCAGTTAATGAAATGTAAAATGTTGGGTATCCTCAATGGTATCATAAGTGTCAGGATGACGAACTTCTTGGCTGGTCTTCCTGGCTGTAGTGTTAGTTCCCAGGCTGCACCTGTTGCCCACTGAGCAGCTGGCTACAGAGATGATTGAACAAGCATCCAGGGAAATCCAAGTAGTCTTGCATTGGAAGTTTTAAGTCCTTCAGGTGGTTTAAGCATCCTGTGTTGTGGCTCATGCATTGACATCTGGCTTCCAATTGTGAACTCCAGGGATGAAAATCTTGGAAATACTGTAGCCAGCTTATGCTTTCTCAGGTTTGGAAACTTGGTCTTAAAATCAGTGCGGAGAACACTCACTTCATCCCAGCCTATGAAATACAGTGCACTGGAGGATTCCCTGGTATGATGGTGCCATGTGTCTTCCTGCCCTTAAACAGGACTTGGTGGTTGTGCTCCATAAGGGCAAAATCCAGTATCTCCTTAGCCTAATGACAATTGGTACTGGAATCAGGCTTCCAAGACTCAGCAGCCAATTTTATTTGCTGGCAGTGTTCAACCAACTTTGAAGATGGTTCGTTCACTTGACCTTACAACTCATGGAAATGTGTAGACTACAAACTTGGCTGGCCTTCTCAGTTGTTGCTTCATAGCATGTCCTTGATGCCTGGACCACAGCTGATGCAGCATTTGGGCAGGCCATCCTCCTCCCAGTGCAGCACCAGCAACTGCCTCCAGGCAGGTGAGCTTTCTAGTCACTTCTAGGTGGCATTTTCCAAGACTCCCAAATAAGAAAGCAGATCGCTTCCCCTACAGCTGATATTCTTTGGGTGATTTATCTGTGAAATCATATAATTTGCTTTTCTTCCCCTGTGCTCATGTTTTATTTCTGGGAGAGCTAGAGTTCTGTAGGAACTAAGCAAAAAGGCATATACTGAAAGTTACAGTTCTCTCTTTAAGGAGAAGATTTGAGCGCCAGTTCTTTGGCTAGCTACTGTTCCAGGCCTTTTTCTGCTTGCAATCCATGTGTGACTGTTTTTTGTCTGGTCAAGTTACAGACAAGCAACCTATTTTTCTGTCTTACCTCCTTCTTAGGCACCCAGATCCGTTTTGTTAAGAGTGCGGCCTTCAGCCATGGCTACAGAAGGCTGGAATTCTATGAACTCCCTTCTGATGGTTTGGTGGGGAGCAGAGAGCTGCTGTTGGTATTTTCTTGGTTCCTGTGGAGAATCAACCTGGTGGAACAGCTTTTGATGCTGAACAGAGTGAAGCTCTGGGATGAAGTAACAGTATGCACAGTGAGTCTTTTACCTGGTGTTTACACTACAAATCTTGACTTTTCTCATCACCAAAATGCTACACCATTCACTGAAGGTTACTACGATAGAGAGGCCTTTATCTAAATCCAGTCTTAGTGTGATGATTTCTTTAGGGGAAATATTCATCACCGCTGTCCATCATCAGTAAGGTCTGATATGAACTGGTGTCAAGCATGCAAATGGCAACCCAGAAATGTCAACAAAATATTCCATTTCTTCTCATATAGTGGCACATATCCCTGATAGTTGTGGATGTGACGACTGTTCCAATCTAAGGGATCGTTCTTCATCCTCAAACTGTCCCCTTGGAAAAATGCCCTGGATGGTAGCTGGAATTGTGATGCTTGGTCCCACAGGACTATGAGGAGTAGGTGGGACAGTTTGCCCTTTTATTTGGAAGCTGCACTGTTGGAAGTCTGTCCAGCACCAGCTTTGCAAGAGCAAAGACAGCAAAACGAAGTCTTCATGCAGTGCCTTCCCAAGAAGCTGCTTTCTTCGCTACACAGACCGGAATTGCTAGGTATCCTGAACCAGGCCATTAATGGGAAAATGGGAGAGAGCCGTCTTGATATAATTTCCATTTTACAATAAACAAGGCTACTGTTCCTCTGTTTTATTTTTGCAACATTTTGCAACAGGGAATGCTGAGAGAGAGACTGGCCCAAGGTAACTCTGTGAGCATTATGACTGCAGGAATTTGAATCTGGGTTGCCTTAGCGTGACTCTAGCTGCTATACTGTACTGTTGGAACACCAAAATCCAGAACTCAGTGTCAAACTTGACCTTCCGTGGGGGCGAGACAATTCCCGTTTTTTTGTCTCCATATGTTCTCATTACAAGGAAATGTCAGATCAGTTTCATTTCATTACACTTGAGTGAGCAAAAGACTTTTCTCATTTGAAATCAGGATGGGCTTCCTGTGTCTGTAACTCCCATCTTTCTGTGTCTCATTGATCTTCCACTGGGTCCCGCGGGGTCACAAAACTATGCTCTTCAAAGCCTGTGGAATTCACTTGATTGGGCTGAGAAACAGCTGCATTATATCCATGGTCTCCTTGCCATTGAAAGTGGAATTCTCTGTAATGTAAGATGAGATTATTCAGGACACTGTGGGGAAGGGATGGGGCGGGGAAGCAGAATTCCCTAGCCTGGGCCCCAGGTGTTATTTGCTACAGAGTATGATCACTGTCAGGAACAGCCAGATGGTTGCAATCCTCATGGTACATATAGAATATGGTTTCATTCCAAAAATGCCATTCATTTAATTCAGTCGTTTCTTCTCCATGAATTCATTTCTGGTAATTGAGCTTTTAAAAAAGTGCTGTTTAACTAGATATCCTTAAAGGTTTGTCCATAATAAATAAAAGTCTTGCCTTCGTGGTTTTTTCATACGAAGCCAACTATAGGTGCTCATTTATTTTTATTTTTTTTTCTCCCCTTATTTTTGGTTATTGGATCCTGTTGCTCTGTTGGGGAGGTGAGGAATACTGACACAAATGTAGCTGCATGCAAACAACAACTGCAATTCAGACATTGATGTTAGCATAGCATAGATGTTAAGCCATACGAGCAACTGTCTGGGGTAGTATATAATACCTTTTATTTATATCCCGCCCTCCCCGCCGAAGCAGGCTCAGGGCGGCTAACAACAAAGTTCAAATATACATAATACAAAACAACATTTTAAACCATAATTAATTAAAACTATTAAAATTCTAAAACAGTAAAATTGAATTGTGCTATTGTCTAGATGGCGACCTTAATTAGCAGTTGTAGTCTGCGAAGGCCATTCGAAACAAACTGGTCTTACAGGCCCTGCGGAATTTCTCAAGGTCCCGCAGGGCTCGTGTTTCTTCTGGAAGTTGGTTCCACAGCTGTGGGGCCATAACAGAAAAGGCCCGGTTACGGGTACTTTGAAGTTTTACTTCTTTTGGCCCGGGGATAGTCAGCAGGTTCTTCCCTGCTGACCTCAGTGCTCTCTGGGGTTCATGTGGGGAGAGACGGTCCCTAAGGTAGGCAGGTCCTCGGCCATATAGGGCTTTAAAGGTAATGACCAGCACTTTGTAACGAATCCGGTAAGTAACTGGCAGCCAGTGCAGTTCACGCAATCCTGGCCGTATGTGCTCCCAGGGTGTGCTGCTTGCAAACTGAGCTCAGAGCATCCTCTCAGAGATTTTTGTCCACTGTGGCTTTCAAACTGTGGTGGTTTTATTGGAGCAACCTCATGGTTGATTTTTGTCCACCACTGTGGCTTCCAAACTGTGGTTTTATTGGAGCAACCTCATGGCATCATTCTCTAATCGTCCACTTCTCAGGCTTTAATTGTCCATTGTTTGGACTTTCTCAAACTCAGTTTGGTCTGATCTTTTCTGGAAAGAATGGCATCTGTGCAAACTAGCAAGCTGTCTGGATGGGAAGATGCACAGTTTAGATGATCCCACCCACAACTGTACCATGTTCCTTGCCTCAGCATCCACAGCTGCTTCCCACCCCTAGCACTAGAGGGCTTTTTTGGAGGGGGGGCGGTTAAAAATAAGAAATTCCTGTTGTGCTGTAGTGCAACAACGTTGTAATGATCTGTTGTGACAACCTGCTTAGTTCTTCTGAATCTCTCTCTCTCCCTCCTCCCCCTTTTTATTGCAATAGTGTCGGTTTGTGGTCAGGAAGTTTGTTGGTTTTTTGGGTTCTCTTTTTTAAAATAAACTTTTAAAAACGATATACAACAACTGCAGTCAAGTATCCACAAAATACTTAACCCTTTAAATCCCTCCTCCTCCCCCCCCCAGACAAAAGCCTATAATAACACATCTATGCCGTTATCCTAGGATTTATTTATTTTATTTTATTGGTATTTATACCCCACCCTCCCCTCAGGGTGGATCAGATTCAGACAGGCAAAGTTCAAGAAGTAGATACAGCAAGACAATATGATCAAAATAAAAAGCTGCAAAATAAACTCCCTACACAGAGAATGTATACTGACAAGAGATCAAAAGAGCTCAGCTTATAGAATTCATGGAATGCACAGGGAGAACTAATTTCTCAGAAAAGGAAGGTGAAGGGGAAAGGGGGGGGGGAGAAAACAACAAAAACTATACACAATAAAGCCAAAATGCAATAGTAAAGGAGTGTCACTGTTTTTAGAAAAATATCAGATTATGATAAAATTTGATTTTTTTTGGCAAAATGTCAAGGTCAGAGAGGTAGCGATAGGAAACTATAGCCTCATGAAGGCTTCCTGGTATTTGGGCATGTGTGCTGGAGAACTGCAAGAGGATATTTTTCCAAGTATAAAATAGTCCCAGAGCAGGATTCTCCAGTCATTGACTGAAAGCATCATGCAGTTCTTCCAATGTTTTGCACGGGCCAGCCTTGCCACTGGTAATAATAGTGCAAATCTTTCCACTGAGATTTTATTTTGCGGCTTTTCTAGCCACCAACATTGAAGAATGGCCATGAAGATTGAAGGAAGAGCTCCTAACTTTCCTTGGCTGTCTCTTCTCTTACCATTTGGAGAAAGGCACATCCTTCTCTGCCACCCAGTAATCATCTAAATTCTTGTAAAGATCAAGAGAAGGGTATTTGTGCCACCTTTCCCCCAAATCCAGGACAGTGGCTGCAAAAATGCCTTCTCCATCTGGAATCACTGTATGCATTGAAGGCTTAGGCTATTGCATTCACATTCCACCCACCCTAAGAAGCTTCTGCGGCACTCCCAGCAGAGCAGTTAACCCACTAGAGAGGGTTCAAGTGCATTTCTTCTCACTGACAAAAGCCCACCCAGTGGCTTAACTGCTCTGCTGGGAGCTCAGTGGAATTGTCTTGGGATCAGTGCAGTGTCTCTCGTCAGGCGCATTTCTGTGACATTTCTGTGATGAAGGAGAAGCAACTCAGAATGGCAGAGATTTAGGGAAAAGCCAGAGCTCTTTCAGTGATTCCAGTAACTTCTAGAGATACAGCTTTTGCTCTTTTTCAGACATACAGACATTGTCAGGTTGATGAACATATGAAGCTGCCTTATACTGAATCAGACCCTTGGTCCATCAAAGTCAGTATTGTCTTCTCAGACTGGCAGCGGCTCTCCAGGGTCTCAAGCTGGAGTTTTTCACGCCTACTTGCCTGGACCCTTTTTGGAGATGCCAGGGATTGAACCTGGGACCTTCTGCTTCCCAAGCAGATGCTCTACCACTGAGCCACCATCCCTCCCCATGATGAAAAGGAAGAGGCTAGTTTGTTTCCCAAGCCAGTCTGTAATCCTCCTGGGCCATCACAGTCTGCTTGCCTGGGGCATAGCTACAATGATAAAATTGCCTCCAGTTTTTAGCAAAAATACCGTTTGCAGATGATTCAAACAACGCATACATCTCTGGTTCCCAACAGTCAATGGCACATGATAAGGAGAAAATTGTCCTCACAGAATTAAGAGGAGTCCTCCAAGAATTAGGAGCGGAAGGCCAAATTCTGATTTTGTAGTAATTGCTAGTTGTTGTTTTTTTAAAGTAGCCTTTGAAAGGAGTAACGTAATATATCTCTGGGTTATGTCTAAGAACAGATCTAATGTTTGTCGGTTCTTCTGCTGTTGTGCTAGCTTAACCTGCCAGCAGGTGGCAGCTGAGCAGCGAGGCAGCCTTTCCTGATCAGAGAGCTTGTTCTGTGGAGCTTTCCTGGTGCAGAGGAACCTTGCAGCTCCCTCCTCGTGTCAAGGACCAAGCTGCAGAACAAAAAAAAAACCTGGCTCCTGAGCTTGTGCTGCTCGTTCCAGAGGCTCGTGCAAGCGCTCAAAGCCAGTGCAGGGTAGAGGTTGGAGCAGAGGTGTTGAACTCATTTGTCACAAAGGCCAGATCTGACATAAATGTCGCTTCGTTGGGCTGGGCCACGTGTGCCATAAAATGTAATGCCAGGTACCGGATATATCTTGTCACTGCCCATGACCTATACCCTTCATCAGCAGAACTTGGGGCCAAACCAACCCTCTTTATCTCTTGTGGTTGCCAACTCTGGGTTGGGCAAACCCTGGGGAGGGCTTGCATTTGGGAAAGGGAGGGACCTCAGCAGCGGGTATTACCTTAATATAGGCTCATCCGGTCCACATTTGGACTGGTCTCCCCCACCCAGTTGATTGCAAATAAGAGCCCTGGACTAGTCCGTTCTGTCCCCCAGGCCATATGTTTGACACATCTGGGTTAGAGTGTCAGGTTTGGATCTGGGGAGACTCTTCAGTTCATATCCTTCCTCTGCCATGAATCTTGCAAGGTGACCTTGGGCCAGTCACTCGCAGCCTAACGTCCCTCTCTATTGCAAGGGTATGGCGCACAGTGGTAAGCTGCAGTACTGTAGTCCAAGCTCTGCCCACGACCTGAGTTCGATCCCGGCAGAAGCTGGGTTCAGGTAGCCGGCTCGAGGTTGACTCAGCCTTCCATCCTTCCGAGGTCGGTGAAATGAGTACCCAGCTTGCTGGGGGGAAAGTGTCGATGACCGGGGAAGGCAATGGCAAACCACCCCGTAAAAAGCCTGCCAAGAAAACGTCGCAATGTGATGTCACCCCATGGATCAGTAACGACTCAGTGCTTGCACAGGGGACTACCTTTACCTTTAATAATGGAGACTCACACTTCCTTGGGTTCTTTGGAGGGAGAGATAAAAATGTACTATATGAATAAAACAAATATGCCACTGTTTGATGCCCTGCCTCCCCCGGCATACTTGCATGAGGATGACATTTTCATTCCCCATTTTTAAAAAAATATATATTATTGTGTATCCTGGCCAAAATGGCTGCCACCCATATCACTTTGGTCTGCTGCAGCCCTCTTCACCCACCCTCCTCGTGCTTGGGAAGTCTGGGGACCCTGTTGTGCATTACTTTGGCAAGTCACTTGATGGAAAGACAAGTGTGATGGATTGCTGCAGACACAGGGGACTGGCGGAAGCAAGTGGCTGGCCGCTTCTCTTTGTCAGTGAGCATCCAGCTCTTCAGATCAAAAACCCCATATTCGTACCAGAGCAGACATCCGTCACAAACCTCTCAGAGGGTATGGCAGCTGAGCTGTAGTACTTACAGAAAGTGTCTCTCTGGTGCTCTCGAGTCCGCCTGCCTGGCCAACTAGCTACGGAGATTGCGGATCACCGCAAACCCCAGCCTAAATGTCAATTGATTTTTCTCAATTGCAGAAGTCCTGCATAATGGCTCTTTAAATAATGTGATCTTTCGAAATGAAAGCTTAGAAGAAAAATCTGGACGGTGGAGGGCCCAGAGAGAAACAAACTGGCATGAGTGGGGAAAGCGAGAAAAAAGTAACAAGAAGGGAAGCTTTTTGGAACAGTTTCAGAGGGTAGCTGTTCTGGTCTAGAACAAGTAGATTTGAGTTCAGGAGTAGCTGAGACCCATAAGATTGGGGGGTGGGTATAAACTTTGAAGAGTCAAACGACTCTTGATTCTCGAAAGCTCATACTCTGGAAAATTGTGTTGGTCTCTACCAATGTTCCCTCTAAGCTGCAGAATCTTGTGAGCTACAGGTATTAAAGTTGTGAACTACTGCATAAATTATTGTGTTCTGGGGCTGATCGAAGGCAAAAATGTGTGAGCTGGAGGCTAAAAATCTGTGAGCTAGCTCACACTAACTCAGCTTAGAGGGAACACTGATCTCTACTACTGGACTTGTACCTAGCTATTTGTACAAGTGGAGGGAGATGAATTGGAGGTGGAAGGGGGCATTCAGGAATGTGTGTAGCATAGTGGCTGAGAGAAGGAGCTGTGGTTATTCTTGGTTATTTCCAACTTGCCTCTGCCACGAGATGGCCTAAGGTAATCCACTCTTGATCCTCCGCCGAATGGGCCCCATTTGCTTTCATAGGGCTTACTCTGCAAGGCGTTCACATAGAGGTACAGCCTCGCAGCACAGTGAAATGAGACATAGGTGATCGATTGCTTGTCATCCTGTGTTGTCAAAAAGCAGCTGCTGCTTCTTGTTTCTCAATCTTAGTGTGACACCACCCGGAGAAGCTGGAGGGAAGGGAAAGACCTGGCTCCAGAAACCCACTGGGAAGGCCAAAGAGATGCCCGATACTTGCAGTGGATAAATGGCCGCCTGCAGTTTCGATGGCGGAGTTGGCACGCCGAACGGCAGGAACTGTGCAAGCTCTGGCACAAGGTACCGGTTTTGAGGGATCTAAATGGCACATATCGTCGTTCCGAAGGGATCTTTTTCTAGTCCTTCATTGGCTTTTTCTAAGAGGACAGCTAAAGTGGGTTTAGCCTGTACTGTATGTTTAAAGCACAAAGTTAAATTTAAGAGCTACGAATCTGATTTAAAAGGCCTTCCCAAATAGCCCTCAGTTGGTGTCAAGGGGCCTGTAATGAGAGCTTCAGACACTGTTTCTAAGGGAGGAAGTTCTACAATCTAAAAATGGCCATCGAGAAGTCCCCGCCTAGTACGTTTCTGCTGTTGTGGGTTCTCACTGCAGTGCCTGCTTGGACCATCTTGGGAGGCCAGGCAAGTACGTGTGGGTGGAGGCTGTCTTTCAGGTACTTTGGATTCAAAGCCATGTAGAGCTTTGAAGGCCAAAACCAGTACTTGGTACTATGCCAGGAATCAAAATGCAGTTTGTTACATGCCTTTCTAATGCATTATACCCAGTACTGTTCCTGCAGTCTCCCTGAACCCTGGCATATGAGTGCGATGCAGCAAGGGGGACAGGGGAGGTCTCCCATTTGCCTTCCTGCCAAGGCTCCCTCTAAGCTGTGGAGTCTTGTGAGCAAAAAATTCTACTTCATGAGCTACTCGCATTAAAGTTGTGAGCGAGCAGTTTGGCTGCTGTATAAATTAGCTTGGAGGGAACACTGCTTCCTGGGACAGAGATTCACCCACTCCCAGCCCCAAGTTCCCATCCCCAATTAATGGGAGCAGGGGGGAAATGGCCTCCATGTAGTGACATTGCATGTCTCTATGCAAAGATCATAAAGAACAGAGGAAGCAGCCTAGAATATCATCTCAAAGTGACATCACATTCTTACCAAACTCTGCCCCCTCTAGGCACTGCCTCCAAAATCTCCAGATGTTTGCTAGGGCAGTCTTGGGAACCCAGTAGGGCAGGGGTGTGTGTCTTTGCATGGTGCTTCACTTTGTTGAATAAGGCTCACTAACTCCACATATGTGCTTGTGGTATAAAAGCATTGAGAGTGTGAGAGGTTGATGCACGTGCATTGCAGTTTCTAATCCATGCCTTCGTCGCAGGTACATTCATACACAGTTGGTTCTCATGCTAACTCCACAATTGGCCATTTCTCCGTCATCGAAGCAGATGCTGTGAGACAACCAGATTCTTGCACACAGGTAATTCTCTTTCTGTGGCATAATGATGTACTGGAAACCCAGTGAAGGGGTTCCACCCGTAGCACCCTATGCATTTGAACTTCAGTACTGTTTTCAGCCTTTGTGCCATACTCTGCCTGTAAAGTGGGAATTGGCTGGTTTTATAGCAGTTAGCCATAAGGGACTTTCCACATTCAGAGACAGTAAACCTCTGAAACCCAGTGCTACAGGGGTAGCGTCAGGGGAGGCCTTGGCCTCAATGCCCTGTTGGTTGACCCTCAAGGGCAAGTGGTTGGCCGCTCAGAAACAACATCCTATACAAAGATGGACCACTGATCTGATCCAGCAGGGCACTTCTTATGTTTTTACGTTTGTAGTTCCAACAGCATGGTGGTTAGTTTCCTGATGCACTGAACCTTGAAGAGACCTTTCGATACTAAGACCCTGAACCTTTTGCAAGTGCTGCAGCCTACACAGTGAAAAGTGAGCCCTCTATTATATCTTCAAAGCATCATCTAGCGTAAAGGGCCCAGTTTGTTACGACTGGCCTCCAAGGGCACCGTTCACACACGAGTCCATTGGGCATAATATGTTAAAGGCAATAGGTAAAGCTAGCCAACCACCTTGGAGGATGGCGGACGAGCAACAAGTAGTATCGTGGGGAAGGTGAAGAGGAAGATAGCAGTTCCAGCATATTTCTCCCTGGCGGAAGCTATGCTTCTGGTCCTGGTGGCAATTGTGATGGAGGAGTTTTATGACGCTTCCTCATATGAGGGGTATTCATGGCAAAGTGCCCCACAGTGAACATATATACCCTCACACTGTCACTCTCCAGTCTTAAGAAATTCACCCTCTCCAGGCTCTGGAAACTGCTTTTCAGGCTTCTCCCCTTGGTGCTAATGTAATTCTGGGCATCTCTCTCTCTCTCTCTCTCTCTCTCTCTGTAGCGTCCTGCCAGGCTGCCTGCCTTTAACTAGCAAGGAGTTACTGCTGTTTTTGCTTCTAATTGTTGGTCTGTTTATCTGCATTAAAATATTCAATTCAAATATTTTTATCTCTCTCTCTTACACACAAATGCCAGAGGCAGCTTGTGAGAAGATCGTTAAAACAGATTAGTCATTTGCTAATTGTCTTCCCTTTATCTCTGTTCCCTTTCCTCCCGCTGCAGATTTCATTGTTTACCTTCTTTGTTTATTACATCAAGCTTGGCATGGAGGCTTTGCTTTACTAGTCAATACTGTTTGACTGAACTCAAATAATATATTTTTTTAAATCAATGGCTGCTATCTCCTGCATGGGGACAGCCCTACGCTGAGTGCTGGTTTGCCATAGTGGCTGGAGCATCAAAACTAAGATCTGGGGGCCCCAGTTTCGAATCCTCACTCTGCCATGGCAGCTTGCTGGGCGGCTTTGGACTAGTCTCAAGCTCTCAGCCTAACCTACCTCACAGGGTGGTGTTGAGGATAAAATGAAGGAGAGGAGAACAATGTGGGCTGTTTGGGTCTCCGCTGGGGAGAAAGGTAGGGGTATAAAAGAAGTCAGTAATTGAAAATTGTCTTGCCATTAAGGAAGCAGTCAAGTAGTTTTTTTTCACAATGGGAAAAAATATTTTAAAAATTATGCACAGACTTTAGTTTAGCCAGTTTCGTGTAGTAGTTCAGCACATGGATTGTTATCTGGGAGAACTGGGTTTGATTCCCTGCTCCTCCACATGCACCTGCTGATGTGACCTTGGGTCAGCCACAAGTTCTCTCAAGCCTGTTCTGCTCAAGAGCGGTTCTGGAAGAGCTCTGTCAGCCCCACCGACCTCACAAGGTGTCTGTTGTGGGGAGGAGAAGGGAAGGGAAAGGAGACTGTAAGTCACTCTGAGACTCCTTTGGGTAGTGAAGGGCAGGGTATAAATCCAATCTATTCTCTTCTTCTTAGTTTAGAACAGGGGTTCCCAATACGGTGCCCGTGGGTGCTGTGGTGCTGGCCGACTCTTTATCTGTCCCCTGCTGAGTGTTTTTAGGAAGTGGGTGGGGCCAGGTAGGCTTCTGATTGATTATTGGAGATTTGATTGGCTGTGCAGCTTTTTAAAACTTTGCTTTGGCATCAGCTGCCACCACAGCACAAGGATCTGCACTGGACTACTGAAGTTAACCTGTGGCACTAATTTTGTGGCTGGCTGTGCCGCCGGTGGCAGCCATTTTGTTGCTTTGTCCACCATGCTGTGTCAGAATTCCAAATGTGCATGCGTGCTTAAAGTCTTGGACACCCCTGGTTTAAGAACTGGCCATTTGGAATACAGAGCTGGCCATTTGGAATGCAGAACACCTGTGCTTCACCCTGGTTACCTGTTTGTTTCTGGGCCCAATTTAAGGTGCTGGCTTTTAACTTTAACCATGTTGTGTAACCCAAGACCTCAGCTACAGTGAAGCTAATTGCCTGTGTGTGTCTCACCAAGGACGCATGTAGGATCAGACCACAACGTAATGGCCTGAACAATCTGCCTTCTAACCCTTCCGTCTTAAGAAATCTTGTCAACATCTAGCTTGATGAAAGGTTCTGGTGAGCTTGAAAGCTCGCACAACATGTTGTGTCCATTCAGTTGCTCCTAATAGGAGGTATCAGTAGATTTTGTTCTTGTTTTTGGATTTTTACCTTTAAAGCCTTTTACATCCTGGGACCCTGAGAGACTGTTGCCAGTTGCGTTCCTCAGATAATGGCCTCTTTGCAGTCTCATCTCTCAAGTCTGCCTCCTTTCAGCTCTCAAGTCTATTCCCCTTCAGCTCTGGCAGTGGCATTTCCAGTGACGTGGCTGTTCCCTTTGGAATGCCCTGCCTAAAAAGGTGCAGAAGAGGGCAGTTTTGCCTCCCGCTTTTTTATTTTTTATTATTATTTTATTACCTCAAATTTCTATCCTGCCCTCTCCTCAAGTTGACTCAGGGCGGCTAACGGTCGGTTCAGACACTTATATTTGCAATTTAAAACCAATAAAATACAGTTAAAAATTAAAATTAAAAACATTCTATGGTTCTATGGTATTTTGTCAGGCGTGTTAGGGTGCCTTGTTCTGGAGAACATTCCGCCATGGCTAAAAGGCAGCAGAGTCTTCAGCAGACGTCATAGAAGTTGGTGTTGTAGGCTGCCTGTTACACACAGTTGGATTCCCTCCCCCTCCTGTTTTGCAACCCAGCATTGTCTTTGGAAGCAGCATTGAGTCCTCAGAGGAAGGCCAGGTGCACGTGTTTTAATGAAAGGCTTTTAATGGCATTTTTGTAACTTCAGACTGTGGGCTTTAGCTCCAGTTAATATGAACGGGGGGGTGGAGGGGTGGGCTCCCTCTGGGTGTCCTGCCCCCCCTGGGAAAGTGCACGCGCAATACATCGCCTCTCCTTTCCCGGTGTAGTGAACGCTGAGTGGTCACTGTCTGGCTATGCCTGGCAGATGGTCACTGCAATGGCCTCTCCTACATTACTGTATCCGTGGCAACACCTTCTCGCTGGTCCCCCCCCTTTTTCACAGAGTTTGCCGCGTCATGGTGCGACCGAATGTCCGGCGGTATAACCAACCTCGCCAGCCAAGAGAAGGAAAACTCTAACATCAAGCCTGGGCAGACAGAGCTCGTTAATGTAACGTCTACCACCTGGAGGACTCGCTGCCGGCGTCCAGGCTTACTGGGCCATGGCAGATGACCCCATGGTGAAAGGGTGGAGCCTGTACTGCGCACACTGCGCTTCACCTAAAAATTCCTCTGCGCAGGCCTGAAGGGTATCCACATCCACAACCCACAATACCAAGTCCTGCAGCGATGGGCAAGGGGCGAAACGGCAGGTGGAAGATGCCACTGGAAGCCGCAGTCCCGATCCTGCATGTAGGCGGTTCAGGGTATTGGTCGCCTGATGCTGACCCGGAGACGAAAGCATTTTTCGGCAGCATCCTGAACGACCAAGCAGCCTTATTTAGGCACAGCACTGCTTGCTCCGTATGGAGAGGGGCCTAGAAAAGGTGGCCTCCCTGCAGCCACTGTGGCCGGTCCTGCCTGTCCCGCATTGGTCTTGTCAGCCACCAGCGAGCTTGCAGCAGACGTGGACTACTGCACTTTTCTTAAATCTTCGTTCGCGAAGTCAAGCCGAGAGAGAGAGAGAATATGAACAGTTTTGGATTTCTGGAGAAAGAATCGTGTCAGGTTCTGACTCCTTGTCGGAGGTTACCTTGAATGATACCCAGCACTGTGGAGGAGGAAGAAAAGCTAGCTCATTTTACTGTAACTGTGCCTGTTGTTGGAGGATGTTACAAATTGCCTTGTCTCCTTGCTATCCTTCAAAAGAGAGATGTATTGAGCATACGGAAGGCTCTGAAATTAACATTGGTTTGCCTTTAATGAGTCCAAGAACAAATTTTCACGGAAGTGTTCCCGCGAGGTGACTTGCTCTGATTTATTATAAGTGAGGGAGTCGGTTCTGACAGAAGAAAGGTAAGAACCGATAAGAGTGAAGCAGCAATCGCATTTCAATTAAAACAGAAGAGTCACGCCGAGCCTTTTCGGGAGAAGTTCAGTACCCGCTTTAATCTTGAAAGCAATTGCCTCAGAGGGGATTCCTCTTTAGCATAGTTGTGTGTGTGTGTGAGGGATATTGCCAGTTGGTGTTTATTTACTCAAAATCCTTATGCCATTATTTCCAGAAGGCTCTGAAGGGGGTTGGGATTACAGTGTTTCTATTTTATTTATTTATTGCACTTACATCCCACCCTATCCCATGGTTGGCTCAGGGCGGCTCACAACATAAATAAAATACAATAAATATGTAGTGAAAAACCAGTTAAATAAAGCAAGATGGCAGCAAAGAAACATACACCGCTCCAGAGCAGTCCAGTACACTTCCTCTTAGACGTCAGCAGGTGTCCAGATCATGTGAAGTGATGGTATCGCTTTACTCTGCTCTGGTATGACCTCACCTAAAGTACTGTGTTCAGTTTTGAGCACCACATTTTAAGAAGGATATAGAAAAGCTGGAACGGGTCCAGAGGAGGGTGATGAAGATGGTGAGCCGTCTGGAGACCAAGTCCTATGAAGAAAGGTTGAAGGAGCTGGGCACGTTTAGCCTGTAGAGGAGGCAGCTGAGAGATGATATGATCACCATCTTCAAGCACTTGAAGGGCTGTCCTATAGAGGATAGCGTGGAATTGTTTTCTGTGGCTCCAGAAGGTAGGACCAGAACCAATGGGTTGAAATTAAAGCAGAATTTTGGACTAAACATTAGGAAGAATGTCCTCACAGTTAGAGCGGTTCCTCAGTGGAACAGGCTTGCTCAGGAGGTGGTGGGCTCTCCTTCCTTGGAGGTTTTGAAACAGAGGCTAGATGGCCATCTGACAGCAATGCTGATCCTTAGGGGGGGGGGAGGTATTTGTGAAGTTCCTGCATTGTGCAGGGGGTTGGACTAGATGACCTTGGGTGACCCTTCCAACTCTGTGATTCTGTAGTTAGCATCTGTAGGCTTACCATGGGCAGGGGAGGCCAAGATGGTGGGAACATCCACCGCCTCAACCAGAGGTCTGGCAGAACAGCTCCGTTTTGCAGGCCCTGCAGAACTGTAACAAAGTCCCACAGAGCCCTGATTTGAAATGGGAGCTCGTTCCACCAGGCCGGGGCCAGGGACTACCAGTAGATGTTGGTTCAGTTGTCAGCATATACACACAGTACTGGCAAGAACCGCCCAAACATCAACCTACTCCATTGTGGGCCCCACCTTGTAGACTGGCCTGCCCGAGGAAGTCAGGAAGGCATCCACTCTCCTGGCTTTCTGCAAACTATGCAAAACAGAATGATTCAAGAGGACTTTTCTATGCAGGCAATAGGGTAGCGCTGTGAAGTGTATTTCACAAAGTTACTTGGCTAAATTATTAGGGACTGTGGTCTATAGCACACTTCGCTTCGATTCTGGTTGTTTTTTTTTAAAAAAAAAGATTTTTCGTTGGTTCTACAACCCAAATATTTGTTTTGTTGTTTGCTGAGTGTCCTTTCCTGTCGACTTGCATTGACTCTCTCTGCGTAATCCGCTCTGAGTCCCAGAGAGAAAAGCAGGCTATAAATAATATATAAATTTTAAAAAGGTTTTTTACTTCAGCGAAGACTAATCCAATTGCCTGTCCTCTAGGAAACCTTAGTTTCTATCATTGCCCAGCAACAGCCAATAAATGATATGGAATAAATTGCTGGGAGGGAGAGAAGAGAAGGTACAGTGGAAGTTTTACAGCAGTGAAATGGTTGAACGGAACACTTTTGTAGAAAAAGAGGTAGGGAGAAGGGCATAGTGCAATAAAGAAGAGGGAATGATTCCCAGTCCCTTGTGCATACAAAACAGATCCCTGTTTAATTCTCTGGACCATTGCAACAGCCAATGCATCAGCTTTCAGAAGTTTTGAGTATGAATGATGCCTGTGTTGCATTCTTTATTTTGTTTTCACTCTTCCCTCCTTCCCAGTTGCTCGAGCCAGTGTGCAATGTAGACAGTTTGCAAATCAGCAAAGGCCAAACTAGAGATGTTTTGAGCATGATTTGTCTATGGAGTTCACACAGCTGCAGTATCCTCAGCCTTCCATATGGAAGGCAGATTTACGGATCCTGCATCATCAGAACACTCTGGGGGATTTCTTCATCAGATCTGATGGTTATGTTATTGAAGACTAAGTTTGTCTTTGGAATAATTGTCTGATGGTGGACATCGCTTTGCTGACTCTTCACCAACAAAGTTTTCCATTGGCACACTGAGGAGCCAAAGTCGGTACAATGCAGGCAGATGGTCCAGACTTAACTTGCAGAAAACATAGCCTAATCTCATCACTCGTGAGGCAGACCATGGGTGAAGACCAGTAATGGTTACAGTGCTTTTCTTGTCTACCAGACTACCTGTTTCATTTCCGCAAATGGATTATATAAAAACAAAACCTGTTATTTCCAGTCCCTTGGAACTCTGAAGTTCTTCTCAGCAATCTATCCTTCAAAGATCTGGAAATAACTGTAACAGTGGACTCCAAGTAGAATTGTCCTTGAACAGGAGGTTGCTATGGCAGGACCAGACTGGCATTATGATACCCCCAACTGCCAGGTTCATTGATTTCAGACAAGAATCCAAGTGGACAGTATGGACCTGATATAATTCCCTATTGGCAGCCTAGGCCCTTTGTGCTTTCTGTAGGCACTTCTTTCTTTTCGGAAACTCCAGAGAGCAAGCTGCAGTTGGGATCCTGAATACCTCTCACTGTCCTCGGCTCTGTGACCATGGCCACCATCTCTAGGTGTCCTGGAGACTCTGGCCAGTACACGGCAGAGTATTCTGAATAGGCAGATCCTGATTCATAGGTCAAGGCAACCTCTCTTACCTTCGGTACACTGATGCAGTCTGGCCATAGCTACACTGTGTAACCATATCTTGCAAGGAAGCACAATGTGTGATTTTTTTTTTTATCTCAGCTTGTACTTCTGAGGCATGCACAGTTGCGTTTTCTTCCCCTCCCCACCGCATTTTTCATTTTCAGCCACTCAGTGTTAAATGAGTTCTTTGGTGATTTCAGAATCTTCCATTCACTGACCTTTCAAGGTCCACCTGTAAAATGTGTTTGCGTGATAAATTGTGTCCAGGGCTGCACAGTTTTCATTAAGGTAATCTGCCACAGTCCCTTAGATTTTGCATAGTTCACCATAGTGCTGTTAGGGGACAAAACCATTCGCTCGCTTGTTTAAGAAGTAGATATTTTTAAGATACTGCTTACCGCTGAATCTTGCTGTAGTTGAAAGGCCGCTGTTCAGACGCTGCAAGAAGCTCACAAGGTACTAATCATCTTCTGTTCCCTGCATCTGGCACTTAGGTCTAGGCTGCCTCTAAACAGCAGGTGTTCCATTCAGCTGTCCTCTCTGAGTGTATCTAGTTTGCACAGAATTAATTTGCTGGATTTGGGGTGGCATTGGCCAGCATCACCTTAATGTGAGAGGCTGCTGGCCCCTTAACAAACAAACAAACAGGTGTACACTTCAGTGCTGAAGATGGAAATAGACATCCCCAAAAGAAGAGGGGGAAAGCCTTATATTGCTGCAGAGAAGGGAATAGCCGTTGCTGACATTTTTCACTTGTTAAAGAGAAGGGTAGGTGAGCATTTGGCCCAGGGCTGATGCAGCGTTGGATTGCTTACTCCTTAAGAATAATAATAATAATAAAATCATAAATTGATGCAAAGGATACATTATCTGAGGAAAAATCCCATTTCCCCTCAGTTAAAAAAAATATACCGTGGTTATTGCTGGAAAATGCAGTATCCTCACAACAGAAACTCAACCTGGAGGAAAGACATTTGGGCAGGATGACAAATGGCAAAAAACCCTGAGCTTTTTTGTGCTCTGAATATCGACTGCCATGGAAGACCCTCAGGCAACAACCAGCTTTTATTTTCCCTGCATCAGGCAGGAACAGTGTCTTGAATCCTAAAAGCTTCAGTCAAAATGTCTAACGTTTGCTTACTGAAGAACCGAAGCACCAGGAGGCGTGTCACTTCAGCCTGCTGACAGAACCTACAACTTTACTTTTCTTGCCCCAGTGCACCATTTTGGCAGCTGTGTTCTCTGAGTTTGTGCCTTTCGCTTACTCTGCCTGGCACTCCACTCCAAGAGAAAATCTGCAGCCCCGGGAAGAAGGAATGCCTAGAGTTGCTCCCAAGTAGCTTTGATAGCTTCTCCAAGCATTCCCTGAAGTTTACCAGTAACTCTGGAGGTTCTTGAATCTAGTCTAAGGCACTATTTTATCATCAGGTCAGCACTGTCATTAACCTAGTGATTCATTAACAAGAGGGAATATAGGTATTTTCAGGCTGTTCTAGGCCTCACTAGGAATGCACAAAGACCTCTGGAAGTACCACGGATCCTGTGGAGGCCACAATTAAGCACATGTGGCTGCCTCCCAAGGCGCTGTTAGTCTTTTTCAGGAATGCTCAGCAAGCTTATAGAATCATAGAGTTGGAAGGGTTCTCTAGGGTCATCTAGTCCAACCCCCTGCACAATGCAGGAAACTCACAAACACCGCCTCTTAAATTCACAGGATCTTCATTGCTGTCAGATGGCCATCTAGCCTCTGTTTAAAAACCTCCAAGGAAGGAGAGCCCACCACCTCCTGAGGAAGCCTGTTCCACTGAGGAACTGCTCTAACGGTCAGGAAGTTCTTCCTAATGTTGAGCCGGAAACTCTTTTGATTTAATTTCAACCCATTGGTTCTGGTCCTGCCTTCCGGGGCCACAGAAAACAATTCCACCCCATCCTCTACATGACAGCCCTTCAAGTACTTGAAGATAGTGATCATATCTCATGTGCCCAAGTGCAGTGATGTCACTGGATACTGGAATGCTGCAGTCAGGGGTAAAAACACAGTGAAATTTGCAAAGTCCTGCTCTGATTCCCCCCCCAAAAAATCTGGATCTCCAAAATCTGGATGGCATTATGCTTTGGAGATAATTGGGCAGTGTCTTAGCTTTAACCTGTAACACCTCAGGCCCCATGTACCTGTAAAACTCTCTTTACTTTTCCTTTGGCTCAGTAAAGGAGCCCTGTGGCACAGAGTGGTAAAGCTGCAGTACTGCAGTCTGAGCTCTCTGCTCATGACCTGAATTTGATCCCGGCAGAAGCTGGGTTCAGGTAGCCGGCTCAAGGTTGATTCATCCTTCCATTTTTCCGAGGTTGGTAAAATAGGTACCCAGCTTGCTGGGGGTGGGAAGTGTAGATGGCTAGGGAAGGCAATGGCGAACCACCCCATTAAAGGTCTGCTGTGAAAACGTCGTGATACGACGTCGCTCCAGAGTCGAAAACTACCGGTGCTTGCACAGGGGACTACCTTTACTCTTTTTTTTGGCTCAGCATGCTATACACAATCAACTAAACACAATCCATCCCTGTGCTGATCTGCAACAAAATGGACTATTCAGTTATCACGCTTAAAAAGTTCAGAAGATATAGCATAGACGTGATGCATCAAACACCTTTTTTTTTTAAATATGGAATTTTAATTGGAGATGCCCCATATGAATATTCTAAGAGCTTCTGGCTGTAAACAATATTTGATGCTCTTTTTCTCCCCCCAAATCGCAACTCTTGGGAGAGCTGCCAAAACATTACGCTATGTTAGAAGAGACAGGAATGACAGCTTGAACAAATTAGGGAGGAAGGGAGGTCTTTCTATGGAAACACCCTTGGGTTTTGTTAATCTCCAGTTATTTATTCAAATTTTTTCTTGGTCCCAGCTATAGGACTTGGTGCAGGCTGAAATGTGTGTGTTTATAATGAAGTTAAAAATAAACTCTCAAAACCTAACTGGCTCCTAATAATTTAAAATCCCAGTTACTCCTACCGCTTGAGACTTGTTTCAGATTGAGACAAGTTTTTAGCCTTGCCGTGGAGCTTTTTTTTTTTCGTTAATAGATTCAGCACTGTCATCCTAATTTAAAGCATTACAGCTAAAAATATTCAGGTTCAGAATTATCCGTGAGACAGATAGCAATACCAGACAAGACAAGATCTGACACTTACCCGGGGGGAGGGGGGGGGACGGGATGCAGAGGGAAAAGATCTGTTTGACTTATGTGGAAAACTGATCATGATAACCCAGCATTTCCCTTCTTTGTGAGGTCAACACAAACCTACCTGGAACTAGTTTATTTGATTATGCCATTGGCATCCTGAGCTCTCAGATTTGGCTCCAGAGGTAACTAGCAACAATCATATATAAGACAGATTACAAATATCAACAGAGACTGTAAGGCCAAGCATAAGAATAATGTAATTGAAACACTTTAGACCAGGCATGTCAAACATGTGGCCCGGGTGCCAAATCAGTTTCCAAGCAACTGACTGTCATCTGCTTCCTTCTCCCTGTCTCTTGCTTCCTTCTCCGTCACAGCTTGCTTTGCCAGGTTTGCTCAGTTGCACAGGAGCGACAGAGGAAGGGGGCAGGCAGAGCTTGCTCTCTCAATCACACAGCAGACCTAATGAGCCAAGCCTCTCTTCCTTCTATTGGCTGAGGCTCCTCCCCCTCCTTGTCCCCTGGGGAGAAGGAAGAAGCCAGAGCTTCCTTTGCCCAGTTCCCTAGATCCCATGGGAGAAATACAAAGAAAGCACCTTTAAAACCAATGAGTGCTAATGTTTTAAGCATGTTTTATTTTAATTTTTTTTAAATCCTTAATTGTGTTTGTGTCCTTTATAAAGTTTATATTTTTGCTACCTAATCTTAAATAGGTACACACATTGCCTGCCCTGACAAGGTCTCATTTATGTCAGATCGAGCCCTCATAACAAATGAGTTTGACACCCCTGCTCTAGACAATTTTGATCCTGACCTGGATAACCCAGGCTAGCCCGATCTCATCAGATATCAGAAGCTAAGCAAGGTTGGCCCTGGCTAGTATTTGGATGGGAGACATCCAAGGAATGCCAGGGTTGTGATGTAGAGACAGACAATGGCAAACCAAATCAACATCTCTAAAGAGCCTTGAAAACTCTACAGGGTTGCCATAAGTCAGCTGTGAATTGATGGCAATTTCCACCACTAGATGATTTTTGAGCAGGGCTTGAGCAGGAACTCATTTGCATATTAGGCCACACCCCCTGGTGTCACCATTATTTCACACAGGGCTGTTTTGAAGGAAAAGCTCAGTGGGAACTTATTTGCATATTAGGCCACACACCCTGATGCCACCATTGTTTCACTCAGGACTGTTTTGTAGCAAAAGCCCAGCAGGAACTCATTTGCATATTAGGCCACACCCCCTGGTGTCACCATTATTTCGCACAGGGCTGTTTTGTAGGGAAAGCTCAGCAGGAACTTATTTGCATATTAGGCCACACCCCCTGATGTCACCATTGTTGCACTCAGGACTGTTTTGTAGCGAAAGCCTAGCAGGAACTCATTTGCATATTAGGCCACACCCTCTGACACCAAGCCAGCCGGAACTGCATTCCTGTGTGTTCCTGCTCAAAAAAAGCTCTGATTTTGATGCACAGCAACATTATTGAGGAGTGCCGCTAAAATATTTAGGAAATGTACAGGTCAGGGAAAATTTTAAAAATTGTTCTGTAATGAGAGCGCCGTCTTAGTGGTTATGCTCGATCACTTACTGAGCTACCCCTTGGAGACATGCTACTCCCCCAAAAGATGGATTCCTTGATAAGACCCCTTCTGGATCAAATCAATGATCCATCAAGTCCAGGATCCTCCTTCATACAGCAGCCAACTAGTCACCCTTGCAGACAACAAACAAGGCATAGTGGCCAAGGCTTTCTCCTGTTATTCAGATGATTGCCACTTCTAGATGTGGAGGTCCCCTTTAGTCACTGTCAGTGTCCCCTCTAAGCTGAGTTAGCATGAGCTAGCTCACAGATTTTTAGCCTCCAGCTCACAGATTTTTGTCTTAGCTCGGGAAAAATAGTCGCAGAACACAGTCATTTATGCAGTAGCTCACAGCTTTAATCGCAGTAGCTCACGAAGTAGAATTTTTGCTCATAAGACTGCAGCTTAGAGGCAACATTGGTCACTGTGGCTAACAGCCCCTGACGAACCTCTCCTCTAGGAATCTGTCGAATCGTTTAAAGCCATCTGTACTTATGGCAGTTACTAAATGTAGACCCAAGCCCAGTGGGAACACAGAGCAGTGCACCACATCATTCTCTTTTCCCCCACTGTGTACTCCATTCCATATTTCTGGGTCTCCCAGATTCTAGTCCAGTGCTCTGGTTTACACCACGCCAGCCGACTGACTATCTATGTGTCTCTCTTGACTCTTTGCAGGAGTAAATGCCTGGATGAGCTCTGTGTGAAGTGCCAGTCCCTTGCAGAACTTGTAATTGACCAATGACTGTACTGACCAGTCTGTATGGACCATATCTGTCTGCTCTGCCAACTCTCACATTGTAGCCTGGCCTCTGCACTTTTGCAGACAGCTTAACCGGCATTGGTTTGACCAGCATGGATGTACCTTGTTCCTGTCATACTGGATTTTGATACAGAATATTTTGTCTGATGTGGGTGCGTGGGAAATCCAAGAGCAATTACTTAACAGTTCGTAGTGGAACAACTCAGGCACAGGTTTATTGCCTCAGTAAGAGCCAAGCCACATAAAGCATAGTAGGTTAGCTAAGAGCTGTGCAGCAGAGGTTCCCAATTCAAATCACTTGGTAGGCTATTTCAAGATCCTCTGGTCCCACTTTTTCCATTTGCTAAAAGGAGGATGATAAAGGGCTGAAGATATTTATTACAATAATATATTTGAAGCACTAAAGCCTTATATAATAGTGCAATATAGTAATAATAGGGTTTTTTATTTATTTCTATAAAGCAGAGGTCTGCAGCCTTTAAAATTAAAAGAGCCAAATGTGTCAACATTCAAAGCAATAGATAAAGAGTATAAGAGATCATACACTTAACTGAAAATCTGCGGTTTAATATCGTTGACAGGTAACCTGTTGATTAATAAACCATAAAGTTTCTGCAGTCCCAGAACGGGTGGTTATTATAGTTTTGTGGTACCCATTAAATCTGACAATAACTTGAATAAATCTGTGCATAGTTCATCCTTAGCTTACCGACAAGGGTTTGTCTCTATAACCTCCCTTTCTGTCATGTGTGTCTAAGACACTCTTAAGTCCCATAAAAACCTTTATCTACTAGTTATTCTAAAGGTAAACGTCACGTTTTCATGGCAGATTTTTTACAGGGTGGTTTGCCATTGCCTTCCCCAGTCATCTACACTTTTCCCCCAGCAAGCTGGGTACTCATTTTACTGACCTTAGAAGGACGGAAGGCTGAGTCAACCATGAGGTGGCTCCCTGAACCCAGCTTCTGCCAGGATCGAACGCAGATCATGAGAAGAGCTTGGAGTGCAGTACTGCAGCTTTACCACTCTGCACCACAGGGCTGGTTATTCTAGCATCCCATTTATCTCTCAAGCTTAGCTTAAAAGATTTGGTTTTCCTTTTTCAAAAATCTTGGGTACCACCTAGATTTCCATGGGTGCAGAGGTGGGGGTGATTTATGCTGATCCCCCCCTCCCACAGAAGCCTCTCACCACCATCCACTAAGCAATTCCTGAGAGTCCCCCCATGAGCAGCATTTTGGGATGTGTTTTGGGCTACCATGGGGAGGAGGTGGCAAAACTCGCCCATCCTGCTGCACCCATGGAAATCTAGGTGGGATCTTTTTTGCTGCATAGCTCATGTTTTTAGGTAGCCTACTATGCTATATGTTGCCTGGCTCTTACTGATGCAATAAACTTGTACTTGGGTTGTTCCATTTCAGACCGTTAAGCAGGGGTCATTTTGTAGAAAAATAGGTGGTGGAGCTCATCCAGGGATTGTTATGCAGCTGCACCTACTGTTCAGTGGACAAGGTGGGGAGGATGAGGGGGGAACCGTCAGAAAAGTTCAGGAGCTGTGCTCCTGTGAGCTCCTGCTGAATCCAAGGCCTGCCGTTTAGTAATAGCTCATGGAGTCATGTTTGGCCATAGAGCCACAGGTTACAGACCTCTGGCACAAAGTAGCAAAACTGTGTCTTCAGGATCGTGGGGCTTGGTTCAGAATTGCAGCTGCTGTGGCGTAGAGTTGCACAAAGCCCAAGAGAGGCCTTATTACTGCCGTTGCAGAGCACTAATGAGGCAAGGATTTTCTCTCTCTTTTTTCCTCCCTCAGCTGCTGCAGTTGATGGAGTCTGAAAGCTCCCGACTGGAAGCCTTTCTCAAGTGGAAACCCCTGGAGCTGGTTTATTGGCGTTGGATGGTATAGTTTATCCTGCCTTCCCAAGATCAGAGCGACATGCAGATAATAAAGATATTGAAAATACAGTTAATACAGAGGAGCGTAGTACCTGTATATCTCAGTTTGAAAAATAACTAGCACAAACATGTTTTGCAGTATCCTCCTTCTAAATAAGCATACCTTGCAGAGTTCCATAAGAAGGGGACAAGGCCCACCCCTTCATGGGAGAGTCTATTTGGGGCTTTAAAAAATCAGTACTAGTTATAGTTCTACAATACTGTAACAATGTTTCAGCAATATGCAAGTTTCCAGTTTTCTTTTTCTTAAAGTTTCTATCCCTTTTGGCTACATTTAGAGGAAGGGTGTCAGGGTGGATATAAGGCAGTGTTTCCCCATGCACAAGGTTTTCCACTTTTGGAGCAAAAGTTTCATAGTTTCCCCCTTTCCACAGTAGCCCAGAAGCCCCCCTGAAATCCTGCCTCTAAAGATCCCTCTCTTCCAGGAGAAGGATTTGGGGCTGCTGCAGGAGAGGAGAGATCTGGATGTCAAACTTCATGAGTGGAAGGCACACATCAGCAAAAACACTGAAACCCAAAGGGTGATTGGGAATTCACTGCCACAGGAGGTGATGGCGGCTACAAGCATAGCCAGCTTCAAGAGGGGATTGGATAAACATATGGAGCAGAGGCCCATCACTGGCTGTCAGCCACGGCATATTGTTGCAACTCTCTGTCTGGGGCAAGTGATGCTCTGTATTCTTGGTGCTTGGGAGGGACAACAGTGGGAGGGCTTCTAGTGTCCTGGCCCCACTGATGGACCTCCTGATGGCACCTGGGTTTTTTGGCCACTGTGTGACACAGAGTGTTGAATTGGATGGGCCATTGCCCTGATCCAGCATGGCTTCACTTACGTTGTCATGGATCCGCCTCACTAGATGCACATTTCTCCTTATAACTCTGCAACCGAAAGGACTAGACTTAAAGTTGGGAACTACTACATTGGTCCTATGTCTTTTTTAAATGAAAGCTGGAAACTATTACATTGATTCTATGACTTCTACTGATTTCCACCCCCCACCCCCACCCCCACAAAGCCTAGTGGCAAGGGGAAATGGCAGCTGTGTAGGCATGAGGCAAGGGGAAATTTCCATGGGGATGTTCTGTAGCCACTGTGAATACAGCTAAATCGTCTTCGTGTAGAAGGAGCTTAGCATACAGATTCACAGCCAGGAGTGGGTGGGTTCTCTTGCAGCTCATACTCTGAAATTCAAGACAGCGTTTGAAGTGAATAAACTAACATCTCTGATGGTGAGGGGGATGATTCCAAAGCTGCAGTGAAATATTCATGCCCTTACCATCAAAGCACGTCCTTGCTTGTTCTGTGCCTTGGAACTATTTATTATTTATTTATTATTATTTATTAAATTGGACTTTTAAACTGCCCTCCCCTACGAAGCAGGGCTCCGGGCAGTGTACATTAATGAAAACAGTCATGTATTAATTTAACAGTTTAAACAATAGAAATACCATAAAGATATAGTGAACAATCTGACAGAAGAAGAAGAAGATAATTGGATTTATATCCCGCCCTATACTCTGAGTCTCAGAGCGGCTCACGATCTCCTTTACCTTCCCCCCACCCCCAACAGACACCCTGTGAGGTGGGTGGGGCTGGAGAGGGCTCTCACAGCAGCTGCTCTTCCAAGGCCAACCTCTGCCAGAGCTATGGCTGACTCAAGGCCATTCCAGCAGGTGCAAGTGGAGGAGTGGGGAATCAAACCCGGTTCTCCCAGGTAAGAGTCTGCACACTTAACCACTACACCAAACTGGCTCTCTAGGATGATGCTAAGCTACCAGTTGTACCACTGTTTCCTGGGGTGGAGGAGGGGAGAGACTGGAGTGCCAGACATATGGAAACTGTTGCTGTCCTCAACCAAATGCCTGGTGGACCATCTCTGGCCTTACAGGCCCTGCAGAATTGCATTAGATCCCACAGGGCTGGGATGCTATTCGGCAGAGAGTTCCACCAGGTTGGGACCAGGGCTCACATGGGTGATATAGAAAAGGTTCTGTGGGATCTCTTCTGCCTTGTGATAACCTAAGTGGGCAGTTTTGCTATAAAGCACTTCGATTACATCCCATTGGCTTTGATTTCCAATGAAGATTTCTCCTAGCAAAATCTCCCTCCTTCAGATCTCTGCTCTGCCCCCATGCTGTTTGGGGTCAGGGATCCCCCTGTCTTCCAGGAGCAGCATTTGGGGAAGAGCAGTGGGCTGCAGTGGGAGGGGGGGGGCAGATGGGGAAATCCCCTAACGGAAGTGCTTTCCATTAGTGGGTATTATCTGGATCCGAGCCAGTGTTTCTCCACTCATTGGGTTGCTTATCATTGTCTTGACTGCAAGATGAGATTCAAGCTGACAGGAGAAAAACCTCCCTCCATACATCATCGCAAACAGAAATGCCTGTTCATCTTTTATGCCTCCTAAAATATGGCAAAACGTAGTTTGCTCTAATCCAAATGGCTTTTTCCAAAGAGATGCTTAAATCTCAGTACCAATTACAGGGCACTAAATTTTGGGAACTGCCTGAAACTGCAGTTGGGTAGCATATTTGGAATTGCAGATTTCCCCGAATGGCACTGAATTATGTTAAAAATCAATACAGTAACACGAGGAACAAGTATATCCATTCTGCTTAAATATGACCCTTCAATACTTTTTCAGCTGTAGGAAATTGTTTTCATGTAGTGGGTATTTAAAACTTGAGGCATCTAGTGATAAGTGTCTTCTGCATAGTATTGGATAAAGTATCTTCTCATAAAATACATCCCAAATTTAAAAACATATGTGTTAACACAGAGCCTTTTTGTCTATAAGGTTAGCACAAACGCTTGTCAAATATTTTAAAATCCCAGGGATTTTTAAGGAGTTAGAAGATTTCTAGGAGTGTTGGTTTCGGAACCAGAGACCCTACCCTGGACTTCCTTCAGCCCTGTTAATACTTACAGTGAATTCAAGAAGCTAAATGATACCATCAGCAATTGTTTTCACACTTCATTAATTAGCAAGCCATTACCTCTTTCAGTGATTTAAGGAACTAAGATCTCTTCAGCTTTCCTGAATTAGTAAGGGTAAGGCTTTTGTTTTCAGGCACATCTGTATTTTTAGCTCAAGTTTCTCTCTGCCCCTCTCCCAGAGATCGGAGTAGGAATTATTCATTTGGAGGAAACAGCCATGGTTAGCACGCTGCCATTTCACTGCATGGAACTTTCTTCTGATTTCAGGTGGTCACTGGGTGTAATTTCTGTAGTTAACCCAGGCACCGCATTAAAGTACACGCTGCAAAGCATATGTAATTGGGATGATTTGCCATTGTGAGCTGCTAATCGTCATGGCAGAGAGATGCATTAGCGTCTGACGTTCTAGTGGGGTCTTTCCCTGCATGGGCATAGGGTGACGGCTTAAGCTGATGGTACACCAGAAAACTTTCTGCTGTATAGTGGCTCAGAAACAAAGTGTTGAAAAATGTGGCCAAGAGGTAGAACATGTGCTTGGCATGCAGAAGGTCCCAGGTTCAATCCCCGGCATCTGCAGCTTCTAGGAGGAGGTAGTAGGTGACATGAAAGACCTCTGCCTGAGACCCTGGAAAGCTGCTGCCAGTCTGAGTAGACAATACTGACCTGATGATCCGCTGGTCTGACTCAGTATAGGGCAGCTTCATATGAAAGAATTTCTGAAGGACAAGGTGCCAGCGCCCGTGCCTACTGACTTGATCGCCACCAGTGAGATGGTTCTGAGGTGTGGGCCAGAGTTTGGATTCCAAGAATGAAGATGCGTGTAGAGTAACACATGCTCCTTGGTTTCCCGTTTGGTTTGGATAATCTGTTTGACTCTGCCAAATCTACCTACTAGGTGGGGTCGGCTCAGGTCCCAGCAGCAAAACAAAACACAGTTTGGTGGGTGGGGTGGGCCATGATTGGTAAACTTGTAAAGTTGTTGGGACACAGACACTGCTGTATACTGCTGATGCTGTTCCAGTGTAAATTTTCTATTATTTGGTGAACTCATGCTCATTGTTCTTGGGGAAGACGCAGCCCCATTTGCATGCCAGTTTGGTGTAGTGCGGGGGTGGCCAACGGTAGCTCTCCAGATGTTTTTTGCCTACAGCTCACATCAACCCCAGCCAGCATGGCCAATGACTGGGGCTGATTTGAGTTGTAGGCAAAAAACATCTGGAGAGCTACTGTTGGCCACCCCAGGTGTAGTGGTTAAGTGTGCAGACTCTTATCTGGGAGAACTGGGTTTGATTCCCCACTCCTCCACTTGCAGCTGCTGGAATGGCCTTGGGTCAGCCTTAGCTATCACAGGACTTGTCCTTGAAAGAGCAGCTGCTTGTAAGAGCTCTCTCAGCCCCACCCACCTCACAGGGTGTCTGTTGTGAGGGGAGAAGATACAGGAGATTGTAAGCCACACTGAGTCTCTGATTCAGAAAGAAGGGCGTGGTATAAATCTGCAGTCTTCTTCTTCAAGTGCATAACAAGCCCTTTTGCTGGAAAGCAGGTTCCTTCATGTATTTTCTGAGAAGAGAATCTGTGGGTGTTTTTATATTCAGTTTGATCCAGAGTTTTAGAGTCTTCAAATCGCCTGCCACTGTTCCACTTTAATTATTTTCCTTTTACATTTAAGTGTTTCAATTTGGGGGGGTGGGGTCCCAGAATACCAATGCTTCGTTAAATGTATACGATTGCTTGGAAATCGTGTCAACACTGCAAAAACAATACAAATTTAAATTACTAGATGAAGCAAGCAATGATATGTAAAAATTTCAAATGCTGTCAGTTCTGATGCAAATTACTGCACCTTGTGGCTTTTGGAGGAGGCTTTTAAAATGCATGAAAACTTCTACAATACAAGTTTGAAACTCCTGTAAAGAAAAGACCAGATCAAAACTAGTATCGAGAAAAATGTTGCAGCAGCAGCTCCAAAACGCATCTCACTGAAACAAATGTAGATGCTTTGGGCAGCAACGATGCAAAACAGTTGTGAGAACGTCAGGTAGTATAAAAGATGAATTTCCAGTGCGGTGATAGAGAGTCACAGACTGTCAGTGTAAAAACACTCTGTGTCTCTTGAGAGCTGCAGAGTACTTGACAAATAGATATAACCTTGTACTGTTTTAGAGAACATATCGTGCTCTAGGTCAGGTATGATAACAAGCTCTTCTACCAGACTGAGGGCCACAAAGGAAATTAGTGAACCTTTGCGAACTCCCCCATTCCTCTCCCCTCAGGAGTCTGTTTTGGATCCTGAAGCGGAAGACCTAGGACCTCGTAATGAATGTCACAAATGCACCGTTTCAGCAAACTCTGGCCTGACTTGCCACAGTGTGGTCAGAATGGCGGAAGAAATTGACAGATACAAGAGAGATCTGCTGGCCCTCAGTGACACAGTGCGTGAACTCATACAATGGAGAAAATTGAGCTGCCAAGGAAAGGTAAGAGTCGATCAGAATGCTGTTTAATGAGGTCAGAATGCTGTTTTCATGGCCTCTGTTTGTTCTCCTCCCACTTCGGTAAAAGGCATCTAAGACCTAAGTCACATGACATTAATCAGAAAATTCACTTAATCATCCCGCTCTCCTTCCCTGCTCCTGCTGCTGTATGTTCTAACAAATTTGACAGAGCAAAACTGTGTTATATTTAGGTGCAAATCACAGAACCCATCAGTTAAAGGTCAGGAAGGAAGAGTGAGCTAGGCTGAATCTGCAGTCTGCTGGCTTTGGACTGGTCTCCAGGAAGCCCTGACGATGCTTCTCTAGCATTTTCCTGGGGTTCTAAACCTTGACTTTATACTCGTGGCAGTAGTTAAGTTAGGGGTGCCCAAACTTGCTTAACGTAAGAGCCACACGGAATAAACACCAGATGTTTAAGAGCTACAAGACCCGAATGTCAGATGTCTGAGAGCCACAAGGAAGGGAGGAAAGCAATAGATGGGGATGAAGAGAGAGGTGGAAAGAAAGCAACTTTAACTTTAAATGCATTCTCCAAGCTGCCAGCTGACTTGGCTTGGAGAAGTGATTTAAAGAGAGAAATGCCTTTTCCAAGCTGGCCAAGAGAGCAGTGGGACTTCAAGAGCCCACGCTATGTGTGAAAGAGCCACAGTTTGACCACCCCTGAGTTAAGCTAACATTGACTGAATGGACCATACACATTCCTAAGTGATACTTTTTCCTGGCTGCGTCCAGATGTATGGAATACAGGCATTACGCTGTTCTTACAGAATATAATCCTCCACAAAGAGAGCTAATGCGATGTAGTTATTAAAGTGTCATACTAGGGTTTGGGAGACCCAGGTTTGAATCCCCACTCTTCCATGGAAGCTCACTGTGTGACCTCGGACCAGTCAGGTAGAGCCCGTTTGGTATAGTCGTTAAGGGTGTGGACTCTAACCCGAGAGAACCAGGTTTGATTCCCCACTGCTCCACATGCACCTGCTGAGTGACCTTGGGTCAGCCACAGTCCTTGAAAGAGCTATTCTCTCAAGAGCGGTTCGCGAAAGATCTCCCTCAGTCTCACCTCACTCACAGGGTATCTGCTGTGGGGAGAGGAAGGGAAAGAAGATCGTAAGCCACTCTGAGTGAAGGGCAGGGCATGGATCCAATCTCTTTATTTTCTTCTTCTCTTCATACTCTTAGCCTGGTGTACCTCACAGACTTGTTGTGAGGCTAAAACAAAGGAGAAAACCATGTAAGCCACTTTAGGTCCTTATTTATTTAGATAAATAAATAGAAAACAGAAATAATGCCAACAGAAGCAATTTCTAGAGCTCATACCAGAAGGCCTTTAATTGTAGACATTGTACGCCAGTTTTAAGGGAACAGAAATGCTCAGGAAAGGAAGCAGGTTGTGCCTGTGTCCTTTCCAAAGGTGGACTCGGTGCTTCCTTGCCATCAGAGGCACACAGCCAGGATTTAGAGCATTAGGAGAATACCAGAGATGCGTCTGTACAGCGTTGTGTTTGGGAGGCTGGCAAAGCGCTTCCTGCTAGCTGCATACCGCAGCCTCCTCCTTTGCTTGGCACGCTACGCGTGTTGTTGCCACCTTTCAGGCCAAGGGCATATACCTTCAGAGTAACGACAGCACAGAGGAACAGATATTTCTGCCGTCCTAGCTCCTGAGCAGACAGCTTTGCTACCTGGGCAGCACAAAGCTCCTATCCACCTTTCTCCCCTCTTCTTGGAAACACTGGACAGGGAAGCTGGAGTGTTGTTGGGTGGACAGATGTGGCTTTGAGCCCTTCCTCTGAGGAAGGGGGAGTGCAGATAGGTCCCTGCCGCCACCGGTTTACCAGAATCTTCAGGCTCAGTGAAGCCAACAAAGTAAATCAGCACTGGGCCAGAAAATTTTAGGTGGGGGAACCAGGGAATAAAATTTCAGGTGGAGGGGCCTGGGGGCCTAAAATGAGTCACTTAAAAAGCGGGGAGATGAGGGGCTGCCAGAGTGGCAGGGAGATTGGGGCCTGCCAGAGCAGCGGCAGAGGGGAGATTGGGGGCCACTAGAGCAGTGGCAGTGGAGAGAGTGTGGGCCGCGAGAGCAACGGGGAGATCGGGGGCCACCAGAGCAGCAGGGAAAGGAGGGGCCATACAGGTGGAAGGGGGGTTGGGTGGAGCAGCCCCTCCCCCCCATAGCTACGGGCCTGCTGGGATGCCACTCGCTTACAAAGACATATATCCTCACTATGAGAAGTTAACTGCTCATCCTCCACTGGGAGTTGGTCCTTTCTGTGAGGGATTGGCTCCTGCTGTCTCAATACGATGCTCTCTGCCCCCCCCCCCATATTCTTGTTCTTTACAATATAAAAAGAGATGCCAGCCCCAGAGTATCTCCTTTCTACAGTGTACCTCCGTCACATACGAACCGTTACATCTCAAGTGGGGTTTGGGTTGCTTATTTTGTTTTGAGAAAAACCTCTGTTTTGCCACATACATCTTTTGATTTTTTCTCTCTTTGACCTTCCCCCATTTCCTTATTTGTGGCACACTTCAATTAAGAATTTGTTACAGTGTCGCTTGACACTGTTCTTTTAAAACCCGAATGTATTAGTTAAGACTAGGCGATTCTTATTTGTATTTTTTTGATCTCGCCCTCTGTCGAGTTGCAGATAATATTTGGCTGTATTTTTCTGTGTCGATGTGCTTCACTTCAGCACCTTGCCTTCCCTGTCTTCTAAAGGCATTCCAAGTCTCAAAAAGGATTCCAAGGCTTAAGATGTATAATGCGAGCAAACTAATTTAAGCACACAATGGCTGTGCTTTTGCTTACTATTTCTGGACGCTCTACTTGCAGCACAGTTCTTTCTTTCCAGCATCCAGCTCCAGAACTTAGACCCAGACACCATTCAAAGGATTCTGATTTCTTTCTCGGTTAAGAACTAGCCATTTCTGGCTGAAATCAGCTTCCTGCAGTCCTACAGCCTCCTGCTTTTCAGTGTGTACTTGAATAACAATTTATGGTGACTTTGAATAGGAGCCTCTTGCTTCCAAAATGTATGAGACCAGGGGTCTGTGTTTTGTTCACCGATTGCAGGAAATTTCTGATCCTGACAAGCAATATTCTCTCTAAGCTGCAGAGTCTTGTGAGCAAAAATTCTACTTTGTGAGCTGAGCTACTGGTATTAAAGTTGTGAGCTACTGGCATTAAAATTGTGAGCTACTGCCTAAATTATTGTACTCTGGGGCAAAATGTGTGAGCTGGAGGCTAAAAATCTGTGAGCTAACTCATGCTATCTCAGCTTAGTGGGGACACAGCTGACAAGACCCTGTGCTCAAAGGGTGTGGTTTATTGCATTTCAGACTGTTCCACCAGGGGGGCTTGATTGGAAGGGGTGGGGTTGGCTGTTTTGCTTTTAATTTCATTTGGGAGACCTGTGACTTGTTTGGCAAAAGCCGAGCAGGTTGTCAACAAAAATGGTGGGTGGGCATCATTCACCCTTTAACTTTCAGCACTTTGTGATGGGTCATGGGAAAGAAAGTGGGTGGCTTTGGAGAAAAGATTTTGGGGTCAGGCAGTGTGCAAAGGTGTTTGTGTGGGGGTGGGAGCTTTCTGTTTGCTTGGGAAGATTCCCCTTACTGTAAGTTCTTGGTGTGATGAGCTATCCAAAAGAAAAAAAAAGCTGTCTTTCCCAAATACCGCAAGAGAGCCAGTTTACCTGAAGAAGACTAGAGCCAGGAATGCCACCTGTTAAAAGGGTCCCAAGTAGGCAATAGCAGTAAGGACTACTTCTCCTTTCACCAAGAAGGGAAACAATGGGAAGGCCTTTGGCAGGGACGGTGGCTCAGTGGTAGAGCATCTGCTTGGTAAGCAGAAGGTCCCAGGTTCAATCCCCGGCTTCTCCAACTAAAAGGGTCCAGGCAAATAGGTGATAAAAACCTCAGCTCGAGACCCTGGAGAGCCACTGCCAGTCTGAGTAGACAATACTGACTTTGATGGACCGAGGGTCTGATTCAGTATAAGGCAGCTTCATATGTTCATATGGCAACAACAGCAAATAGTATGAGGGGACCCCTCCTGGATGCAGGAAATAAAGAAGCTGCACCAAAGGAAGAAGAAGAAGAAGAAGAAGAAGATATTGGATTTCTATCCCGCCCTCCACTCCGAAGAGTCTCAGAGCGGCTCACAATCTCCTTTTACCTTCCTCCCCCACAACAGACACCCTGTGAGGTGGGTGGGGCTGGAGAGGGCTCTCACAGCAGCTGCCCTTTCAAGGACAACCTCTGCCAGAGCTATGGCTGACCCAAGGCCATCTCAGCAGGTGCAAGTGGAGGAGTGGGGAATCAAACCCGGTTCTCCCAGATAAGAGTCCGCACACTTAACCACTACACCAAACTGGCTCTCTGGAAGGCATGTCAGTCTGATTTAGTTCACTTCAGCAGAGCCTGATGACAGTAGACTTCAAGGACCTCAGGGAGCTAGCTGGGCAGGTCTCAGAACCATTAGCTATCGTATTTGAAGGCTTGTGGAGAGCTGTAAAATGGCGGGAGGGAAGGAAGATCCTGTCAAAGTGTCCTAGTTTTGTTTACCCCACTCCTAAATTAAGAATCAATTTTTTTTACATCTATATATTAAACATGAAAAGTTTACATTTTCATTTTCCAATTTTAGATCTCTCTCTCTCACACACACAGTTTTTAGTAAAGGACTTGAAGTATCACATGTATACTCTGACCTGTATGGCCTAGGTTAGCCCCATCTGCATCAGAAGCTATTCCCTAAAAATACTAATTTTGCTGAAAAATGGTACCCTCTGTTGGAATATTGGGCAAATCAAAATTTCATACCTGACGGATGGTCCCAATTACAGAAATGGCTATGATACTCTTTAAAGTCATGGCAATATGCATTAGTAGAATCGATGGTCATATAAGCATTTTTTTCATTTTATAGTCAAAAGATATAATTAACTTAAGGCAAATATAGCTGAAACACCAGATATCCATTAGATCGTAATATACTTCAGTGCTGGCTCAGTTCATATATATGACAGTCATATATATTTTTGTGTAAATGTATTTGTTTAAATTTTTACTTCACAAATGTTCTTTATTTTTTATGTAGAAATTAACCCCTACTATTGAATATGAAATCTTTTTATTGTAATTTTAACTTCAATAAAGAATTTTTTATCTAAAAAAAAAAGACTAACAAAAAAGATCTCAGAAGCTTAAGCAGGGTTGGTGCTAATTAGTACATGGATGGGAAACCACCACAGAAGTCCAGAGTTGGTATGCAGAGGCAGGCAGTGGCCAAACCACCTCTGAACACCTCCAGCCTTGAAACGCTACAGGGTCACTATAGGTCAACTGCAACACAACAGTATTTTCATCACCATCACATGTTCACTCCTCTCCTCAGGGCTTTTTTTCCGGAAAAAGAGGAGCCGGAACTCTGGAAATACATGGGTGCCCCTCATTTTTTGAGATTTTTGTTTCCACAAAGAGGTTCCAGAACTCCATTCCACCGCATTCCCCCAGAAAAAAACCCTGCCTCTCATCATTCAGATAGATGGTGTCTTAAATCCTCTGTGTGCCTGCACTGAACTTGCATGTGATATAATTCCCTGGATTTACTTTATTAGATACAGACATGCACATTTGTTGGTTTTTGTAAATGTCTTTGATATTCCACTCAAATATATTAGGGCAATTATCACGCATGTGCTTAATTATTGTGCACAAGTCCACCCAGTTTCTTATCATGTGCTCAAGGCAGCTTTGTGAGTGCCCCCTGCTGCCTATGGTGAAATTTCTTTACTATGTCTTTCATTCGATTTCTACGTAATAGAAGGGTGAGATGAGATTTCTGCATCTGGAGGGTTTGATGTCTCTACATTCTGTAGTTTACGCCATCTCTTAAATCCTTGTTGTGTAAATTTATCCTCAGTTACTGCCACAAGGGAGGAAAAAGGACAAAACTGACAATTGGTTATGGGGATTTGGTTTCCTATGGCACCCAGGTTTCCCCTGAACTGTCCTCCTCCACCAGCTCATGCGATGAAGATCTGTGTTTATCTTCGCTGTTTTGCAGAATGTGACCTGATCATTGTTTCCTCTTCACAGGCCAGAGTACAAAAGCGAGAACTGCTGGGCGAAGGGGAATTCTGCAGAATTGTCCAAAGAGCACAAGAAACCGTGAGGCGGAAACTATCAGATCTTAAAGGCCAGAGTAGTCCCGGCAGAGTTGACGGAGAGCACGGCCCGTACAGACTTGTATTTACAGGGAAGCGTTCACACACCATTAAAACTGCTTCCGTCTTGCCCGAGGCAAAGAGAGCTGTTGGAGAAGGAGTCACTGCAACCCACATAATCAGTGAGCTGCGGAAGAGAAAACTCGGACTAATGGCTGAGCTGAAGCAGCGGCAGGAGGCGTGTCGGCGGAAGGTTGGAGACGCTATCGAGGGGCTCGGTCAAGTGCTGTTAATCGCACCAATGAAAAGATGAGAAGCAAGAGAATGTGGACCAATCACCAAATTTGATAAGGTTATTTCACAAGGGGGGAGCAGGCTTTGGCCCCGGCCTCAGACACTTAACTTTAAAAACTCAGCTTTGGGCCACTGACTGAGGTTACTTCCCCATTTCACTAGTGTGTATCTCTTTCCTTCTTTTGACAATGGCTATTTTATTTTTTATTTATTCCTGATTCTGTGCATGTGTGTCGTTTTGGATCTTATTGCAGAATGTATTTTTACAATATTCTGGACGTTGCCCTGTGTTTTAATAGAGGAGGAAAATAGATATATACAGAGCTTTTTTTGTAGCAGGAACTCCTTTGTAGCAGGAACTTCTTAGGCCACACACCCCTGATGTAGCCAATCCTCCAAGAGCTTACAGGGCTCTTTTTACAGGGCCCACTGGAAGCTCCAGGAGGATTGGCTACATCAGGGGTGTGTGGCCTAATATGCAAAGAAGTTCCTGCTACAAAAAAGCCCTGGATATGTATATTTCACCCCCTCTATTAAAACACAGAGCGATGTATATATATTTCCTCCCTCTCTCTATATATATATAATTTAACTTTTGCAGTCCCCTTCCACCTCTTGTTTCCAGTGTCTGGGCATTGTTCCAGATCACTTTTGCTGAAGTTTTCCTGAGTGAGAGAGAACAGTTCCTAGTGTCCGGTTGCAAAGTGTAAAGGCAGGAGATACTGGTTCTAAAAGTTAAGAGTGGGCAGCATTTTGAAACAGATGAAAAGCGCCACAAATTGTTAAAACAAGGGGTGATCATCAAATTAGGGCAGTTTTGGAAAGAAACTCTGACCCTTTGGACTTCTCTTTGGACGCACTCTGACGAATGGAATAGCTGTTGAGTAATCAGGGCAGAGGGGTCCAGCTTCTGAACTTCTCCCTCCAGTCAGCAACATCATAAACACAGGTGATTTTTTAAAAAACCCAAACTATATGTGCTATAGGGATTTGAGAAAAAGCACACCTGCACTTTGGAATGTGGAAATAAAATTAGAAACTCATTCAAAACAAGCTCTTTAACTTTGCGTCACTGCTTGGGCTAGTTTTCAAGGAATTGCTGTTACATTGCTGTTGCTGTAGCAATACATAGATATATTTTTCCAGCTTCCCTAATTCTTGTGGTTCCAGAAGTGCATACCTGTGGGATTGAAAAATAATAATAATAAAGAGGAACAACCCCCAAGCTTTTTCTTTGCCTTGGAAATCTACCAAATTCAATGTATAATCATTGAAGCAATGCCTCTGGATTAAAAAGAGAGAATGAATCCTAATTGGGATGGAACTGAAAGAACCCCCACCCATTTGTCATTAAAGTTCCCTGTTCAGACTCCTGCAGTAACCAAAAGCTGGTTAATATCACTGATGGAATTATAGATGACCCCAAGTTAAAACTCATATGTGGACTTAGAAGAATTAGAATATGGACAAAGACAATGCAACAGTTGAACATCTAAAGAAATGAAAAGAATATGAGAGAAATCCTAAGCACATCTATTTGGAAGTACATTCCATTTTTCTCCATGCAATCTTGGGATTGCAACTTTTATCTTGGAGATTTCCCCCCCCCCTCTTTAATATGGCATTTTTTTGTTTGGGTCTGGATCTTTTAAATAAAAAACTGGATTCAACAGCATAACATTGTTTGAGTAATTTCCTTTTCCTTTCTGCTTTGCAGTACTGAAATTGCTTTTTTTCCGTCTCCCAGGTCTTTTCTACTTTAGCCATGTTATTTTGCAGGATACAAACTAAAAATAGAAGTGGGTTAGATATTTTTAATGGTGTTTTTTTTCCCTAGTAATTTTCAGCCAGTATTACTGAGAATATAGAATGGTGAGTTATGTTAGTATTGCTGGACACACAATACTCAAAAATATTCCATCTATCTCCAAAACTCCATTGCCGCAGAAGTCTCTATTGAAGGATCTTTTTAAACATCTGTTAGTCATGATTTTCACTGTAATTTCTCAATGCAGTCCATTCATATATATCTCATGTTATATATAACATGAAATGGGTCCAGAAGATTAGTCCCTTCCAAGAGCCCCCCGGAGGTGAGATTCAAGTCTTTCTCGGAGGTCTCCTGTCCAAGTACTAACCCTGGCCAACACTGTTAAGCTCTAAACCCTGATGAGCTTAGACCAAACTGAGCTCCAAGATAGACTTGCATCTCAGCTCTGGGGAGCTCTTGGAAGGGACTAATCTTCTGAACCCATTTCAGACTGGCTTCAGGCCCAGCTTTGGAACACAGACTGCTTTGGTTTCCTTGGCTGATGACATTGTTGAGAACAGGGGGGATGTGACCTTTTCAGTTCCGCTGGATCTCTCAGCAGCCTTTGATACTATTGACCATAGTATCCCACTGAGACGCTTCCTGTTACGGCGATTCGAATCTTACGTGGGGAATCAGGCAAGCAAAAAGGGACCATGAGGGGCATATTGCAAAAAACATAAAGACCAACAATAAAAACCTCTTCAAATATATTAGAAGCAGGAAACCAGCCAGGGAGGCAGTGGGGCCCTTGGATGACCAAGGGGTAAAAGGATTACTGAAGGAGGATAGGGAAATGGCTGAGAAGCTAAATGCATTTTTTGCCTCCGTCTTCACTGTGGAAGATGAGAAGTGTTTGCCCACTCCAGAACCGCTAATTCTGGAAGGGGTGTTGAAAGACCTGAGTCAGATTGAGGTGACAAGAGAGGAGGTCCTACAACTGATAGAAGAATTAAAGTCACCAGGTCTGGATGGAATACATTCAAGAGTTCTGAAAGAACTCAAAGGTGAACTTGTGGATCTCTTGACAAAAATATGTAATCTTTCATTAAAATCTGCCTCTGTTCCTGAGGACTGGAAGGTAGCAAATGTCACCCCCATCTTTAAAAAGGGTTCCAGAGGAGATCTGGGAAATTACAGACCAGTCAGTCTGACTTCAATACCGGGAAAGTTGGTAGAAACCATTATCAAGGACAGAATAAGTAGGCACATTGATGAACACAAGTTATTGAGCATGGGTTCTGTAAGGGAAGATCTTGCCTCACTAACCTGTTAGAGTTATTTGTGGGGGTGAACAAACATGTGGACAAAGGGGACCCAATAGATGTTGTTTACCTTGACTTCCAGAAAGTTTTTGATAAAGTTCATCAAAGGCTCCTTAGTAAGCTCAAGAGTCATGGAGTAAAAGGACAAGTCCTCTTGTGGATCAAAAACTGGCTAATTAATAGGAAGCAGAGAGTGAGTATAAATGGGCAATCTTCGCAGTGGAAGACGGTAAGCAGTGGGGTGCCGCTGGACTCAGTACTGGGTCCCATGCTCTTTAACTTGTTCATTAATGATTTGGAGTTGGGAGTAAGCAGTGAAGTGGCTAAGTTTGCAGATGACACTGAATTGTTCAGGGTGGTAAGAACCAAAGAGTATTGTAAGGCAGTCCAAAGGGAACTGTTGAGGCTGGGTGAGTGGGCATCAACATGGCAGATGAGGTTCAATGTGGACAAGTGCAAAGTAATGCACATTGGGGCCAAAAATCCCGGCTACAAATACAAGTTGATGGGGTGTGAACTGGCAGAGACTGACCAAGAGAGAGATCTTGGGGTCATGGTAGATAACTCACTGAAAATGTCAAGACTGTGCAATTGCAATAAAAAAGGCCAACACTATGCTGGGAATTATTAGGAAGGGAACTGAAAACAAATCAGCCAGTATCATAATGCCCCTGTATAAGAAGAAGAAGATATTGGATTTATATCCCGCCCTCCACTCCGAAGAGTCTCAGAGCGGCTCACAATCTCCTTTACCTTCCTCCCCCACAACAGACACCCTGTGAGGTGGGTGGGGCTGGAGAGGGCTCTCACAGCAGCTGCCCTTTCAAGGACAACCTCTGCCAGAGCTATGGCTGACCCAAGGCCATGCTAGCAGGTGCAAGTGGAGGAGTAGGGAATCAAATCCGGTTCTCCCAGCTATGCCCCCCCTCAGCTCAGTTCATTCTAGGTTCTACAGTTTATGGGCATGTATACACGGCAACTCTCTTTTCTTTCTTCTGCGTCACCAGCCTCCCATTGCCAACTTTCACTCTTATCTTGAAGGTTTTTTTTTTTTTTTTTTGCTGTTGTTCACATCCAAAGCCACAGAGCTCAGCTTAACAAGGTAAAAGTTTTTTTTTTCCATTCAATTATGCTTTGCCTTCGTCTGTTATTAATCCACTCAGTGTTTAAACTATATTCAAAGTCTCTCAGAGTGAAGATAAGAATGATGAGTCTACCTTTTAGATGTTCTCAACTCCCCCGGCTGTTATTTTCTTGCAATTAAAATCAGTCCTTCTAGAGTGCTTGGATTCCGACAGCCTTAAGTGACCGAAGTCACTTTAGAGTCACTGTAGACGATGGTTGACAAATTCCAGTGCCGGACATCAAGAAATGAAGGAGTCAGCTCCCTGACTGCTCCAGTTCGATATCAACAGCATTAAAGGAAGATAAGTCGTCTTGGGTTAACCCTTGCCTAGGGTTAATGAGCATAGACCTTATCAGGGGTCTTTAATACCCTGAACAGTGACAATAAAATCCCCCTCTGTTAGGGAGCTGCAGACTGTCTTCCAGCCAAACAGGAAGAATTCAGCTTGTGAAAATTGAACGTCGTAAAAACAATTGCCTTCAAAGATATTTTGGAGAAAAGACATATTGTTGTGGATTTTTGTGGTTGCGGTTTCTTCATGCAGCTCAAAAAACTGCGAGACTAGACACGAGATCAGTCTAAGCTGTGACAGGAAGTGAAACTAAAAGGGGCTGGACAATAAATCAGAGCCTATAAGGACAACAAGAGCTGTGACATCCGACCTTTGAACTAGGAAGGAATTGAGTCCAAGACTCAGATCAAGAAAGACGAAGAGAGACCTCTCTAGGCTGGAACTGTACCATAGAGAAATAACGATTGCCATTTTAAAAGGGAGAAAAACTGTCAAAATTGTTAAAATTCAATATCTTTGCTCAGGAAGAAGGGAGAAAAACGAAACTAGTCTCATCTGAAAGAACTGGCTCTAAGCTATTGGATTGGATGCTAAATTTTATGTGGGGATTTTTTTAAGGTTTGGTGATTTTTTATATGTCAGTAGAAAGAACAACACGTGCAAGAGCCCAATCATTTGACAAGATGCAGTCTCAATTTGACGCTCTGGAGGCAAAAATGTTAAAAGCTATGGACAAATTGCATTTGGCAATAAAAAAAGATATTAAAAAAGAAGTTGGAGACCTTAAGAAGGAGATAGAGAATTTTAAGGAAGAGACTCAAAATAAAGTGAAAGAGGTAGAGTTGAAAGTGGATACACAGGCCTCTGCCTTGCTAAAAATTCAAGAAAAGGTCATAATACACGACTGTAAGTTGCTGGAGTCACAAGTGCGTCTAAGAGGGGTACCTGAAAAAGAAGATACAGACTTAAAAGGCTATATGGTGGATATCATCACTGAGTACATAGAAGAAGACCCTGACAGATTTAAGAGTATGTTGGAGGGTGCCTACAGAGTCAACTCAGTTTATGCGAAAAATAAAGGTCTGCCAAGAGACATCGTCATAAGATTAAGATCAAAAGAGATGGCAGAGAAAATTTTGAGGAAAGGGTACCAAAAAGCCTGGGCAATAGAAGGGAGCAGAGTTAAAATAATGAAAGAGCTACCAAGAGAAGTGATCAGCGATAGGAAAAAGTACAAGAAGCTAACCGATCAGTTGCGTGCAGAGGGCACAAGATATAGATGGATAATACCAGAGGGTCTTGGATTTGAACAAAATGGCAAAAGGATTACAATAAGAAGCGAACAAGAGATGCATAGCTTTTTTGAAGAAAATAAAGAACCAACATCATAATGGAGTACAAATTACTATCTTGGAATATAAATGGACTAAATTCACCACAGAAAAGAAGGAGAACATTTCATTGGATTAAAAAGCAAAAATGTAATATAATTTGTTTACAGGAAGTTCATATACAACGCAAGGACAGTAAATTTTTGTGGAATAGAAATTTGGGGTTGGAATTTTTTTCACTAGCAGAGCAAAAGAAAAGAGGGGTGGTTTTTTACATTAAAGAACAACTTGACCCAAAATTAATCTTTAAAGACAAAGAAGGAAGATATATTGCTGTTGAGGTGACGATAGAGGCAAAAAAAACGTTACTACTAGGACTCTATGCACCCAATGGAGCGAAAGACAAATTCTTTAAAGACATAAATAGACAAATGGACGAAGAGACTTATGACCAGGTATTGATGATGGGCGATTTTAATGGGACAATACAAAACAACCTTGACAGATCAAGTCCAAAGAAGAATGATAAAGAAGGGAAGCTGCCCAATTCTTTCTTTGAGTTGATTAAACAGGAAAATCTAGAAGACATTTGGAGAAAGTTCAACCCTGAGGTAAGAGACTATACATTTTTCTCAGCAAGGCATAATTCTTTTTCCAGAATTGACATGTTGTGGGGTTCCCAAAGCTTGGGCCTCATAACAAAAAAAATTGAGATTCTTCCAAAGGTTTGGGCGGACCATAATCCAATATGCTGGTCAACAAAATTGCAAAGAAAATCAAGAAGATGGAGAATTAATGAGGATTTACTACAAAATAAAGACACTGTATCATTCTTAGAAAAGGAGACTGCAGCATTCTTCCAAATAAATGAAACGGATGATATGGAATATCCAACAGTATGGGACACTTATAAAGCAGTAATGAGGGGTATATTAATCACATTGAATAATAAAGACAAAAGAGCAAGAGAAGAAAGGCTGTCAGCACTGCAAAATGAAATAGATAAAAAAGAAAAGGACTTAAAAAAAAGACCAGGGAAGAAAAAATTAATAAAAGAAATTACGATATTACAATCCCAAGTTAAACATTTGCTGAATAAAGAACTAGAATGGAATTTAAAAAATTTGAAACAGAAATCGTTTGAAAGTGCAAACAAACCTGGTAAATACCTGGCCTGGCAATTAAAAAAAAGGAAAGAAAATAAGACTATAAATAAAATCATGGCAAATGGGAAAACAGTAGTGGATCAAGAAGGAATTAAAAGAGAATTCTTTAAATACTATGCAAATTTATTCAAGGGTGTGAATGTAAGTAAAGAAAAAGTGGAAGAGTATCTACGAAACATTCAGGTGGCACCTTTGACGGAACATATGAAAAAGATATTAAATGACCCAATAGAGAAAATTGAAATAGAAGCAGCAATAAAAGCAATGCAAGAGGGTAAAGCTCCAGGGCCAGATGGATTCACGTCAAAATTTTACAAATCTCTTAAGGATGAATTAACACCCAAACTGTTGAAGTTGTTAAACACGATAAGAGAAGAAGGAAAAATCCCAAAGACCTGGAGGGAAGCTGTAATCTCTCTGATTCCTAAGGAAGATAAAGATAGCACAAACGTAAAAAATTATAGACCAATCTCATTGTTGAATAATGACTATAAGATCTATACAAGAATTTTAGCAGAGCGACTGAAACAATACCTGACCAACTTTATAAACAAAGACCAAGCGGGATTTCTTCCTAAAAGACAAATAAGGGACAATGTAAGAGCTGTTATTAATGTTGTGGAATACTATGAAAAGCACCCGGAAAAAGAAGTGGCCTTATTTTTTGTTGACGCAGAGAAAGCCTTCGACAACTTAAATTGGGACTTTATGTTTGCGGTAATGGAAAAAATTAATTTAGGGGAACAATTTATAAAAATGACAAGAGCAATATATACAGATCAGCATGCAAAATTGTGTATAAATGCAGACCTTACCAAAGAATTGAAAGTGAGTAAAGGAACAAGGCAAGGATGCCCGCTATCACCATTGTTGTTTATAATGACTCTTGAAATTTTGTTACAACAAATTCAAAAAGATGAAAAAATAGAAGGTCTAAAAATTAGAAGATTCTCTTATAAATATAAAGCTTTTGCAGATGATATAGTGTTCATAATGGAGAATCCGGTTCAAGTGTCACCACTGCTGTTAGCTAAGATAAAAGAGTACGGAGAACTAGCAGGATTATACATAAATAAGGAGAAATCGAAATTCCTCTGTAAAAACATGCAACCAAATAAAACAAAAGAACTACAAAAGGTGACAGGTTGTGAAGTCACAACCAAAGTTAGGTACCTTGGAATAGAGATAACAATGAAGAACATTGATTTATACAAAAACAATTATGAAAAACTGTGGTGTAAGATGGACAAAGATTTGATGAAATGGAATAAACTCAACTTGTCCTTACTGGGCAGGATAGCTGCAATCAAAATGAATATTTTGCCAAGGATAATGTATTTGTTTCAAACCATCCCGATTGTAAAAGAAGCAAAACAATTCAACAAATGGCAAAGGAAAATCTCTGATTTCATTTGGGCCGGAAAGAAACCAAGGATTAAGATGAAGATCTTAACGGATGCCAAAGAGAGAGGAGGTTTTCAACTTCCCGATCTAAGACTATATCACGATGCAGTTTGTTTGACATGGATAAAAGATTGGATAATGCTGTTAGACAAAAAATCTCTGTGGTTAGAAGCTCACGGAAATAGATTCGGCTGGCATGCATACATGTACTATGGGAAGAATAAAATGGATGGTTTTTTCTCTCACCACTATGTCAGAAATACATTACTAAATACTTGGATAAAATACAAGAAATACGGGGACGAGAGAAAACCATTATGGATAGTGCCAGCAGAAGTAATAAAAATAACAGCCGATTCTGAAGAAAAAAGAGAAATGTCATATAACCAACTGCTTAAGATTCAAGGAGACAAAATTGAATTAAAAACCTCAGAAGAGCTAAATAACAATTATGACTGGTTTCAAATGCAACAAATTAAAAGTTTGATGGAAAATGACATAAAATCAGAGGGGATTAGACGAGAACAAACAGAACTGGAAAGAGTCCTGTTAGGTGACAATGAAAAATTGATATCAAAAGTATATAAGTTATTATTGAAATGGTCTACAGAAGAAGAAGTAGTAAAGTCTCAAATGGTCAAATGGGCAATTAATGTGAATAGAGAAATACAAATGGAAACATGGGAGCACCTCTGGAAGAACTCAATGAAGATATCAACTTGTCAAAGCATTAAGGAGAACTGTTTTAAAATGATGTATAGGTGGTATATGACTCCGAAAAAATTGGCTAAGATAAGTAAGAAAATGTCGGATAGATGTTGGAAATGTAAAAAACATAAAGGTTCTTTCTTCCATATGTGGTGGACATGTGAAAGAGCGAAAGAATTCTGGAAGATGATACAACAAGAAATCACCAAAATTTTGGGCTATGATTTTAAGAAAATTGCAGAGACGTTTTTACTTGGATTACAATTAGAAAAATACCCAAAAGAAGACAGGACTTTAATTTGGTACCTGTTATCAGCTGCTAGGACTTTGTACGCGCAGCTTTGGAAGCAAGAAAAAATACCAGAGAAATGGGAATGGACCATGAAAGTTTTATCGTGGTGTGAAATGGACAAATTAACCAGAACACTAAGAGACTATGATTTAGAGATATTCAAAAGGGAGTGGAGAAAATTTAAAGGATATATGGAGAAAACTTGGAAAGTAAAGAAATATTGGACATTTTTTTAGTTGTAAGAATATATATATGGAACTTTGAGCAGTCAGAAGTGCCTTTAGTATGGATTTGAACTTATAACCTCGGGGAAGTCAACATTGGAGGGAGGGGGGATGGAAATGTCATATGGGTTAATGTGAAAAAAGAAAAAATTAAGGAATAGATAAGCTTTGTAACCATATGCTACCAATAAATTGTTTAAAACTGGAAATCCGGTTCTCCCAGATAAGAGTCTGCACACTTAACCACTACACCAAACTGGCTCTCCAATCGAGAGCCAGTTTGAATCGATGGTGCAGTCTCATTTGGAATACTGTGTACAATTTTGGTCACTGCACCTCAAAAAGGATATTATAGCATTGGAAAAAGTCCAGAAAAGGGCAACTAGAATGCTTAAAGGTTTGGAACACTTTCCCTATGAAGAAAGGTTAAAACGTTTGGGGCTCTTTAGCTTGGAGAAACGTCAACTGTGGGGTGACATGATAGAAGTTTACAAGATTATGCATGGGATGGAGAAGGTAGAGAAAGAAGTACTTTTCTCCCTTTCTCACAATACAAGAACTTGCGGGCATTCAATGAAATTGCTGAGCAGTCAGGTTAGAACGGATAAAAGGAAGTACTTCTTCACCCAAAGGGCGATTAACACGTGGAATTCACTGCCACAGGACATGGTGGTGGCTACAAGCATAGCCAGCTTCAAGAGGGGTTTGGATAAAAATATGGAGCAGAGGTCCATCAGTGGCTATTAGCCACAGCATATTATTGGAACTGTCTGGGGCAGTGATGCCCTAATTCTTGGTGCCTGGGGGGGGGGGGGGCGGCAAAGTGGAAGGGCTTCTAGCCCCACTTGTGAACCTCCTGATGGTACTTGGGGGTTTTTTTGGCTACTGTGTGACACAGAGTGTTGGACTGGATGGACCATTGACCTGATCCAACATGACTTCTCTTATGTTCTTATTGATTTCAGAAGATAGTGCTGGAGGTTTCCTTACTCTGCCCCACGGCCATTGGTCTATGGGCTGCTGCAGAGTTCCAGTTTATCCCCCATCCTATATAATATCCATAGGAAGCCACTGAAAGAGGAGGTGTGGGAGGAATGAGCTGTAGTGTCACCAATATGTGCATGATGCCCAGTTCTACCTTCCTTCTCCACCTAATTCAGAGGATGCTGTTGAGGTTTTGAACTGGTGCTTGGGAGTCAGTAATAGGCTGGACAAGGTTGAACAAGCTGAGACTTAATGCTGACAAGGCAGAGGCTTTCCAGGCTAGTAGAAGGCAGACAAAGGACTTCAGATCTCACCTGTCTTGGCTTGAAAAGCAAGGTTTGCAGCTTGGGAGGGCCGCTTGACACAGCAGTTACCTTAGAATACCACGTAACTTCGACTGTGCTTTGACTAGTGTGTCAGCTCTGCACGTTCCAAGTTCAGTCAGCTCTAGCCACAGTGATATGCTTTAGCTGCAGCTAGACTGGACTATTGCAGTGTGCTCTACTTGTGGCTACCCTTGAGGAATGTTCAGAAGCCACAGCTAGTGCGGAATGCTGTGGATCGATGCTGATGAGGGCCAGCTGCAGGGAGCACATAACCCCAGTACTGCACTACAGCAATTACACTGGCTACTAATCCACTTCCGAGCCCTATTCAAGGTGTTGGTTTTGTCCTCTAAAGTCCTACTTGGCTTGTGACCAGGACCGTCTTCTCCCATATGTGTCTTTCTGGCAATGAAGATCTCAGAGAGAGGCCCTTCTGAACATCCCACCAATGTAATAAGCTTATCTGGTAGGCACAGAAGAGCAGGCATTTTCAGCGGCATCCCCGCAATTATTGAACAACTTCTCCAGGGTCCCCTCACTGTCGATCTTCAGGAGGTCATTGCAGACAGTTTTATTTAGGATGACGTTTGACTGATTTAGCTTTTATCATTGGCAGTCCTAATTGGAGTTTTTAAACTGTGACCTTTTATGTATTCTTTAATTATGTTTAATTATGTTAACAAGAGCCCCGCGGCACAGAGTAGTAAAAGCTGCAGTACTGCAGTCCTAAGCTCTGCTCACGACCTGAGTTTGATCCCAGTGGAAGAAGAAGATTTTGGATTTATATCCCACCCTATACTCTGAATCTCAGAGTCTCAGAGCGATCACAATCTCCTCTACCTCCCCGCCCCCCACAACAAACACCCTGTGAGGTAAGTGGGGCTGAGAGTGCTTTTACAGCAGCTGCCCTTTCAAGGACAGCTTCTGTGAAAGCTATGGCTGACCCAAGGCCATCTCAGCAGTGGAGGAGTGGGGAATCAAACCCTGTTCTCCCAGATAAGAGTCCGCGCACTTAACCACTACACCAGACTGGCTCTCAAGCTGGGTTCAGGAAGCTGGGTTCAGATAGCCGGCTCGAGGTTGACTCAGCCTTCCATCCTTCCAAGATCGGTAAAATGAGTACCCAGCTTGCTGGGGGGGGAAGCGTAGATGATTGGGGAAGGCAATAGCAAACCACCCCGTAAAAAGTCTGCCATGAAAACGTTGTGAAAGCAACGTCACCCCAGAGTCGGAAACGACTGGTGCTTGCACAGGGGACTGCCTTTACATTTTTTGAAATTATGTTATTTATGTTGTTTTTCTCATTTTTTTAAAATATACTGATTTTATTTATATTGCAAGCCATCTTCAGTTCCAGAAGGGTGAAAGGCGGATAATAACGTATAATCTTTAAATAAGTAAGACTGAGGTTGCTAAATGGAGAAAAGCAACGGCAAACCACCTTTGCTTGTCTTTTGCCTGGAACGGCCTGCGCCTTGACAGCACGTCCTCATACGATAATAGCTGGGAATGATTTTTGAAGTACCTGGGATGAAATTGAGCTGGAGAGTCACTTTTCTAATCTTGGTGTTTGGCCACCATCTTTAAAAACGACAGCCAAAACGAATGAAGTGAATTCAGGTCAATATCTTGGTACTTAGGAGACCGATTTTGAATTACTACAATTGCTTAGATATTGCAATAACTTACAAATCTCATTTGTCTTTCAGTGAATAATGCTTCATTGTTTGGCAAGTCTAAAGCCTTTACATGCAAAAAAAATGGTTATCGGTTTAATCATATATATATGAAGCTTGGGGGGATTTTTTCTGGCAGGCCTGTTTTATTTTATTTTTTAAAATCCATTGAGCTGCTAAGGAAGAAATTTAGCCTCCTGGGGTCACTTCTCTAGTCTTGGTGTTTGACTGCCTTATTAAAAAATGCTGGCTATGGGTAACGAGATGAATAAATGTCAGTATCTCAGTACTCATGAAACCAGTTTTGAATTGCTAAACAATTTTGCATTTATGCACTGGTAGGAAACTATCTTACAATTTCCTGCTGGTATCCTTTAGGTATGAGACAGCAGCATTACTAGCCTCTTTCTAAAGCATGTTAAACATCATGCGTTATCTCCAAGTGAAGAAGTTGTTACTGATGTGATGGATTGCTGTCAGAAAATTATTGGCCCGAAGAAGCCATTGAATTCCTTAGCTGAAGATCAGCTACAGATGTAATGTAGCAGTATTTGTGAAGATGAGAAGAGAGAGCTTCATGCCAAAGGGATTACTTGGCAGGGGCAGATTGGGGAGGGGGGAAATAGCCCTGGGAAAGGGATCTGTCTCAACTTGCCCTAACCTATCCTATGAAGAGAGGAAGAACATGCCCAGCTAACCCCAAGCACAGCATGCCTGGCCAAGCTGAGAAGAAAAAGATATTGGATTTATATCCCGCCCTCCACTCCGAAGAGTCTCGGAGCGGCTCACAATCTCCTTTGGGGCTGGAGAGCGCTCTCAAAGCAGCTGCCCTTTCAAGGACAACCTCCGCCAGAGCTATGGCTGACCCAAGGCCATGCCAGCAGGTGCAAGTGGAGGAGTGGGGAATCAAACCTGGTTCTCCCAGATAAGAGTCCGCACACTTAACCACTACACCAAACTGGCTCTCCTGAGAGGCCAGGTTTGGTCCAGTCCCTCCCTTGTCAAAGCAGGAGATCATGGCCTTTGCCATGGCAAAGCCAGGCTGGGTGGAGGTGTCCCTCCCCGTGGCGAGGGGAGGGCAGGTGCTGCAAATGACAGGACCTGTGAATCCTACACCGCTCTGGGCACGGTAACTCCAGGCTGGGTGCCCCCTTTTCTCCATCTCTGACTCATAGCAATGGGAACTCATGCCCGTCCCTCTCTTTTGGGACAGGGTGGCAGGCTGGAGTGGTCACAGACGGGGGCAGGCCCCCCCGCCAGCCGTTGGCCTGCCAGGCCTTTTCTTTAATAGCCAGTCCATCCTGGTAATTGATGGGTTTCACAGAGCAGTGTTTTATTTCAGTGCTTTAGGAACTAGAAATGCAATCTCTGCATGGGTGTTGCAGGTGTGGCTGAGCATTTTTCAGGTTACAACAGAGGAACGAACACCCAAAGCTGCTGTATATCGAATCAGACAATTGGCCCATCAGAGTCGGTGTTGTCTACTCAGGACTGGCAGTGGCTCTCCAGGGTCTGAGGTCAAGGTCTTTCACCTCATCTGCTGCCTCATACTTGAAACGGGAGATGCCGGCAATTGAACCTGGGACCTTCTTTGGGCCAAGCAGGTGCTCTTCCACCAAGCCACGGCCCCTCCTAGCGCCTCTCCACAGATGTTGCAACAGAGGAATGCGCCTCCACAAACCAGTCAGAGAAGGTTTATCGAATATCCAGAAGATTTTTGGAGCCGTGGACAGCTTACATTTAGAAGGTAATCACTATAGAAGTTGGACACTACATCAGTCAGTCTGACAGCATTTCGGGAATTGGAAGTGTTTCGTTTGAATCAGGCATGCCCAAGTATTTTCTGCCTTGCTTTGCTGCTGTTGAAAACCAACATCACTGTGGTTTGTGTTACACATTTCATAGCGCTTACACATTTGCCGTGGAACCAGGGCTGGACTGAGGACCCTGGCCCGTTGGTGCTCTGCTGGGACCAAGGAAACCTGGCTTTAAAGGCTGGCTTGCCGTTAACTTGCTGAGTGATCTTGTACTAGCCGGCCCCTCTCAATGTAACCTACCTCACAGGGTCGATGTGAGAATAAAACAGAGGAGGGGAGAACTGCATACACTGTTCTGAGTGCTGTGGAGGAAGAAGGGGGCATGTAAACATTGTCTTAAATGGCAGCCTGGTCAAGGCTGATGGAACCAGAAAGAAGTCTCACAAGGGTGTACCAGAGGAGAGCTAATGAGAGACAAAAGCATGCTGGGATTCCTTGACAGGGGGCTGGTCTGATAGGTGGCAATGCCTAGAAAAGGGATGGCAAAACTCGCTTAATGTAAGAGCCACATATAATAAGCGTTAGATGTTTGAGAACCGCAAGACAGGAATGCCAGATGTTTGAGAGCTGGGAGGAAGGAAGGAAGGAAGGGGAAAGGAAAATAGATGGGAAAGGGGATGGAGGGAGAGGTGGCAAGAAGGCAACTTTAAATACATTCTCTGGCTTGCAGAAGTGATCTAAAGAGACAAATGCCTTCTCCAAGCCAGCTGATGAGGCGGAGGGGGCTTCAAGAGCCGCAAAATATGTGTGAGGGAGCCACAGTTTGGCCACCCCTGGCCTAGAATAAGATTGTGGAGACTCCCCACCTTGGAATTGCTAAGAATGGGGATTCTGAATTCCTTGTGTGTCTTTCAGCTAAATAAAACTAGTCCAGTGGCACCTTAAAAGATTGACAGTATTTCTCTATGAGCTTTCATGAGTCGCAGCTCACCTGTTCAGATATGTGGAGATCAAAGTGGGAATCTCACTTCAGGGGAGCGATTACAGGGGTGGGGAGAAGGCAGAGAGTGAACCTTTCAAGTGTAAATCTTAGGGGGGGAGGAAGTGGTAGAAAGTTTAGGTGTGATTCCAGTCTGAAGACTTCCAAATGTGAGGTCTCTGTGTGGCGGAACCAATAGCAGTTACAAATAATGGATGGTGAGAAAGGTCAGAGGTTCCAACATATAAGCTAGGTGATAAATTTCGTGAAAATTTACAGATACTGGTAAAAAAAAATTATAGTCTAGTAAAACGTGTCAGAAACACATGCCGTTCCCATAAAGTCGTTGCTCCTGGCTCCCACTCCTGAAACCCCTGAACAACTTCCCAGATTAAATTTACCTGCAAATTCTTTAGCTAACTGTTTTCTGCTCAAATATACAATAGGATGGAGTTCACCATCAAAGCTGCTCCTAAACTCCTAGTTGGGGCATCTGCCTGGACCACGAAAGCTTTGTCATAATCAGGCATAATCAAAATAGGTGTTTCAGTTAGTCTTTTCTTTAAAGTCTCAAAGGCTTCCTGATAGCCAATCAAAATTTCTTTATGGTGGGTTCAGTGGAGCTATTAGAGATGGTCATGAGGGGAAACCCAAGACTCAGTTTAAGCTGGGATGGCCTACCAGGGGTGTCAAACTCTTTTGTTATGAGGAACGGATCTGATATAAATGACTTTGTTAGGCCGGGTCATATAGGGTTGGGCCGAGCCATGTCGGGCTGGGCCATGTGCGTACCTATTTAAGATTAGGTAGCAGAGAGATAAATTTTATAAAGAACACACACACACATACACATAAATTAAAACTTGCTTAAAACGTTAGCACTCATTGGTCTTAAAGATGCTTTCTTTGTATTTCTCCCATGGGATCCAGGGAACTGGCTCTTTCTCGTGGGGGGGGGGGGGAGCCTCAGCCAATAGAAGGAAGAGAGGCTTGGCTCAATAGCTCTGCTGTGTGATTGAGAGAGCCTGGCAAAGCAAGTTCTCTCCCCCTTCTCCCCAAGGGAGAAGCCTTAGCCAATGGAGAAAATAGAGGTTTTGCTCTGTAGCTCCTGTGCAATTGAGCAAACTTTGCAAAGTAAGCTGTTACACAGAAGGAAGCAAGAGAGGGAGAAGGAAGCAGATGACAGCCAGATGATTGGGACCCTGATAGGAGCCCTCTGGAGGCCTGATTCAGTCCCCAAACTCCATGTTTGACACCCTTGGCCTACAGTGTTCAGTTTCTTAATGCATTCTAATCCAGTACTTTCACATTTTATATTCCCTTTGACTTTTTGGGGGGAGGGGGAGGAGAAAATAAAGGAGATTGTAAGCCGCTCTGAGACTCTGATTCAGAGAGAAGGGCAGGGTATAAATCTACAGTCTTCATCTTTTTAAGCTGTGATAACACATAGTGTTCAGTTTCTCAATGCATTCTAATTCAGCACTGTCACATTATATGTTCCCTTTGACTTTGGGCAGGTGGGGAGAGGAAACCCAAGACTCAGTTTAATCCGGGATGACCAATCGTGTTCAGTTTCTTAATGCATTCTATCCCAGCACTTTCACATTTTATATTCCCTTTGACTTTTTTTTGTGTGGGATAATGACTTTCAGGTCTGTAATAGTACATCCAGATAGACAATGCAATAGTCTGTACAACAGACATTAGTAAATTGTTGTGCAGGGACTATCATCTGCGTGGTGAGGAGTTTGCCTTTTTATTCCTTTCGAGTTGTCCTACTTTTTTCAAACACCTTTATCTTTCCGTCCCCAACAGCTTTCAAAAAATAGACTCACTTGAGCACAGGCTGTCTTCAGAAGCCTCAGATCCGCTCTGCATCCTCAGCATGGAGCTGCCAAACCGGCAAGAAACTGTCACAGGCCTTCGGAGTCCATGGTTCAATAATTCCACGAAAGCCGAACATCTCTAATTGCTAAATCTTGTTTGTAAGGTCACTTTTGCAGGCCAATTGATATATCTATTTTTTCCCCTCCCAGAGATCAGATACTAGTAGAGCCTTATTTAGTAACGTCATAAATAAGATTGCTGATACAAATTGCTGTGCTTTACGACTTGTAAATAAGAAAAATGCTGCGCTGTGGATTCAGCAGCTGGGCGTGAGTTAATCACTTTTCTCTCTCGGCGACTGTTCCTCGGCTGGAAAATGCCAGTATTAATTGGCCTGGACTTTGTACAGCATCTTCCAGGAGGCTGCTGCCGGAATCCCAACATTGTATTAATTTAAGTGTGAATCTTTGTGTCGCCAGATGTCCTGTTCATGTAACGGCCACTGACTCTGCCCCCTGGAGAGGCTGCCTTGCGCGGAACTCCAGTTGGCCTACCCTCTGGTTCTGACAACAGCAACAGCGGAAACGTCGCTCCCTCAGCTCTGACCCATCCATATTTCATAGACTGTAATGGGTTTTGGCAGCTCCCTCCGAAGCAAAGTGACTACACAGTCCCCTGTGGAAATGCATACCAATGAGGTTCTTGTTCCTCCGAGAGGCGAGCCTTGAGACTGCGTAAGAATTAAAAGGGTGTGAAGCAGGAGACCAGATGGAATGTGACATAAGGATGGGGCCCCAAGAGAAGATTTCACCCCACACACACACACACCACACACAAACACAAAATTGCGGGCCAGATTACACCCTTCAACAAGTAGGGAGCCAGTTTGGTGTAGTGGTTAAGAGCGGCAGACTCTAATCTGAAGGTTTGATTCCCCACTCCTTCACATGCAGTCCACTGAGTGACCTTGGGTCAGTCAGTTCTCTCAGAGCTCTCTCAGCCTCACCTACTTCACGGGGTGTCTGTTGTGGGGAGAGGAAGGGAAGGCAATTGCAAGGGCGGGGTTTGAAACCAAACCTCTTCCTCCTAGATTCTCTGTTCGAAATCACAGTAGGATTTGGCCTGGATTTTATTTATTTCTCTATTTGAATTTTTGATCCCTTTTCTGATAGCTGGGTTCAGGGCAGTTCACAGCAAATTACGTTTCAGAAACAAGTGAAACCTGGTTAATTAACAATACAAACATTTCAGTTCGAAACATTTCAATAAGTTCTTAGAATGTTCAGGCCAGGGCTTTTTTTTGTAGCAGGAACTGCTTTGCATATTAGGCCACACACCCCTGATGTAGCCAATCCACCACGAGCTTTCAGAGTTCTTACTACAGGGCCTACTGTAAGCCCTGCTGTATCAGACCGGTGGTCCATTCCGTCCAGCAACTTGTTTCACACAGTGGCCAACCAGTTACCCTGGAGGGCCAACAAAAAAGGCTTAAGAGTCCAAGGCCTTCCCCCAATGTTGCTATTGGAATGGCCTGCTTGGAGAGATCAGGAAGGCTTCCCCCTTTCCTGGCTTTCTGCAGACCATGCAAATGGAATTATTCTATGCAGGCAATAGGGTAGCACTGTACAGTATGATTCACAAAGTGAATATTGGATAAATTACTGGGTGCTGTGGTCTTTGTGCTACTATGTACCATTTGTTGAGCGTTGAATCCCATTGTGTAATTTTACATAGAATCATAGGGTTGGAAGGCGCCATAGAGGCCATCTAGTCCAACTCCCTGCTCAATGCAGGATCCACCTTAGAACATCCCTGATAAGGGTTTGTCCGGGTGCTGCTTAAAGACTACCAGGGAAGGGGAGCTCACCACCACCCTCAATAGCTGATTCCACTGTTGAACAACTCTTATTGTAAAAAGGTTTTTCCTAATATCCAGCCGGTACTTTCCTGCCCTTAATTTAAACCCCATTAATTGTGAGTCCTCTGCTCTGCTGCCAATTGGAACAGCTCCCTGCCCTCCTCTGAGAGAGCAATCCTGTCCCCCCTCAGCCTCCTCTTCTTCAGTCTGAACCTCCCAAGTCCCTCAGCTTTTCCTCCTAGAGCTTGGTCTTCAGGCCCCTGATCATCCTTGTGGCTCTCCTCTGCACCTGCTCATTTAATGTGTCACGTTAACACTTATGCTTTGCTTCAGTTCTGTTCTTTTAGATTTCTACAACCCAAATGTTGTGTCCTTGTTTATTGAAGGCCCCATCTGGTTACTTGTATTGACTCACTCTGTGGAACCTGCCTTGAGTCCCAGTGAGAAAAGCGGGCTATAAAATAATGTAAATAAATACAATGAAACACTGGTATTCAGAGGTCTGCCACCTTTGAATATGGAAGCTCCCTTTTGTTCCCATGGCTAGTAGCCCCTGATGGAAGCATCCTGGAAGTTTTTTGCCTTCCTTTGGGCATACAGCAGGGATCACCAGGGGAGTTGGGGGGGGGGGATAGCTTTGGATTTCAAGTATTTGAGGGACTGTCATAGAGGCGCAGAGTGGTAAAGCAGCAGTACTGTGGTCTGAACTCGGCTCACAACCTGAGTTCGATTCCAGCGGAAGCTGGATTCAGGTAGCTGGCCCATGGCTGACTCAGCTTTTCGAGATCAGTAAAATGAGTACCCAGCTTGCTTGGGGGAAAGTGTAAAAGACTGGGGAAGGCAATGGCAAACCACCCTGTAAAAAGTCTGCCGTGAAAACGTGAAAGCAACGTCACCCCAGAGTCGGAAACGACTGGTGCTTGCACAGGGGACCTTTCCTTTCCATAGAGAATGGTGCAGAGTTGTTTTCTGTTGCCTCAGAAGGTTGGACCAGAACCAATGAAAACAGAGGCTAGATGGCCATCTGATTCTATTAATTAAGCAGATCATGAGAAGGAGGAGGGCAGGAAGGGTTGCATCAGTGCTTAGCTCTCGTGGCCCTTTCTTGCACGCCCAGAGAAATGCTGTTCACCACTTTGGGGCCAGGAAGCAATTTTTCTCCAGGCCAGTTTGGCCAGAGATCTTGGAGGGGTTTGTGGGGTTTTTTTGGCTATCTTCTGGGCATGGAGCAGGTGTCACTTGGGGTAGGAGATACGTATTTGCGAATTTGCTGTATTGTGCAGCGGTTGGACTGGAGGTCCCTTCCAACTCTCTGATTCTATGACTGACACTCCTGAGCAATGGAGGAAGGAATAGAATAATTCAGATGATTAACATTGCTTTGAGTAGCAATGCGAGCAATGAAAATATGCTCAAATTTCTGGGCGAGCAATTGCAATAAGAGTATAGCAGTTGCTAGAAAGACCAGTTGCAGACACAACTTCTAGAGATCTCTGCACAGCATTGGAATGACTAGGTTAACGCAATGGGATGTACAAAAAAATTAAAGCAGTATCTTGCCAGCTGTTTACTAGCGAGTTTGGGAGGAAAACAACTAAGCCCAGATGGAAGTGGCTATGCAGTCTGCTCATGTCCATTATCTCAAGGGGCAGAGGGAGAAATGATCTGCATCTCTGTCTCACTGGCCCTTTTCCAGCAAGGTGGTGCGGTCAGCTTCGAAGAGCAGAGAGGAAGGCTGGCAGAGAACTGGCAGACCACGGCACAGCTGGGCTCAGTTCACGTTCAGCATAACGATAAAAATGCATCCAAACCAGCTGAGAAAATGGCTCAGGTCTACTTCTGCCTCAGAGAGATTTATACAACAATTGGGGGGGGGGGGGTGTTAAAATAGCGCAATAAATTAAAACTGGAAAGAGGTGGGACAACACCAGAGAAAAAGCGAGCTACGAACTCTCAAGGAAGGATTTTGTCCAAATGCTCTAGAGCAGAGGTGTCAAACATGCAGCCCAGGGGCCAAATCAGGCCCTCAGAGGGCTCCTTTCAGGCCCCCAAGCAACTGACTGTCATCTGCTTCCTTCTCCCTCTTGCTTCTTTCTGCATAACAGCTTGCTTTGCCAGTCTTGCTCAATTGCACAGGAGAGCAAAGCCTCTATGTTCTCCATTGGCTGAGGTTTGCCAGGCTCTCTCAATCACACAGCAGAATTACTGAGGCAAGCCTCTCTCCCTTCTATTGGCTGAGGCTTCTCCCCCTCCTGATCCCCTGGGGAAGGAAGGAAAGAGCCAGAGCTTCCTTTGCCCAGTTCCTTGGATCCCATAGGAGAGATACAAAGAAAGCACCTTTAAGACCAATGAGTGCTAACGTTCTAAGCATGTTTTATTTTAAGGTTTAAAAAAAACCCAAAAAAACCTTTGTGTTTGTATGTGTCCTTTATAAAGTTATATCTCTGGCTACCTAATCTTAAATAGGAACACACCCGGCCCAGCCTGACATGACTTGATCCAGCAAGGTCTCATTTATGTCAGATCTGGCCCTCGTAACAAATGAGTTGGTCACCCCTGCTCTGGAGTAAATAAATGAGCAAATGAGGGCAGGAGAGGCTCTTGCAAAGCACCCTTCATTGGTCTCTTACACAGTTTGGGAGCACAGCTTTTCCACTGACAGCATCATAAACTCAGTGATTCTCGCTGCACAGTTTCATCCCCCCTCCCAAGAAAAAGCATCACGAAAATGAAACTCAACTGCACACTATTTACTGCAGGACATTACAGTTGTCAGAAAGTAGCATAATTAGCCACCCCTGGAGAGGAAATAACACTTCTGATTAGTATTAGTTAGAAAGCATACTGTTCAAACACCGTGTTTTGTGTTTTTCCTATGCTTGGTTTAGCTTTCTGTACAGGAATCGGTCCCCTTACAGATTCCATCGGCCTTTGGAGAGCTGCCTTGAGTCTTCCAGCCCCCTTAGAAGGCTAGCGAAAGGGAGGGGAGAGGTGAAGGAGAAGAAACAGAACCAAGAATATGGAGTTATCATTTGCAGCGGTGCTCTTTGCATGCATCCACACATACCCATGAGCAGGAAAGGAGACAAGCGCCGCAGCTCTTTCCATGCAGATCAATGAGTCTTCTCTCTGTACTCTTGTCGCTAGGTCAGAGATATGCTTTGCACTTCTGCTTCTTTGTCGCCACTGCTCCAAATTTCTGGCAAGGTACCTTGGGAAGGTGAACCAAGGATATATGAAGTGAGCGGGGCTAGGTGGGGACTAACTGTGCTGATTGAAAAGCATCTTATTAAATTTAGCTTCTGCCTGAAATGTTGCAGAGGTACTTCTAGAGTTGTAGCATCATTCCCAGACATGCTGTGGTTGGCTCCACCTACTACAACAGCCATTTTGTGGCTGGCTCCACCTCCTGTGGCGGACATTTTGTGATTGTGCCCACCGCCCTGTGTCAGAGTTCCAAAGGTACCTGCAAGGTCAAAAAAGGCCAAGGTCCCCCGCGCTCCAACGACATGACTTGACCACCTGTAATCTGGAGGGAGATTTCTGCATGCCCAAAGGGGACCACATGGTATGCAGAAAAATATTCTGCTTCCCCCTTCAAACAAGGGCGGGGGGGAAGCACTCTGTTGCAACTAGGACGAGAGGACTTCCCTTTGCTGTTATCCTCATATATCCTTGGTCCATCTCCCCAAGGTACCTTGCCAGAAATTTGGATCAGTGGAAGCAAAGAAGCAGAAGGGCAAAGCATAGCTGTGGAGAGAGGAATGTAGCAGGGTCTCTGACCTGGTGACGGAGTACAGAGAGAAGACCCTATGAGCCTCTAGAGAGAAAGTGGGTTTGCTGGGGATCTGCTATTACAACTCCAGGTGATAGAGATCAGTTTACCTGGAGAAAATGACCACTTCAGAAGGCACACTTTATGGCATTATATAACATTGAAGTCCCTCCCCAAACCTCTCCCCAACACCTCCTGAGACTCTCCTCAAAAATCCCCAGGTATTTCCCAATCTGGTGTTAGCAACCAGGCCTCAGATTCAGTGGGAGCTCACAGGAGCACAGCTCCTGAACTTTTCTGAGAGTTCCACCTGCTCCTCCTGAGAGTTCCACTTCCTTGTCCATTGAATAGTATTGCAGCTGCATAAGAATCCCTGGATGAGCTCCACCACCTATTTTTCTACAAAACGACCCCTGCTAGCAACAGTAGAGAAATGTGTGCACGTGGGAAGGAGAGAGCCAGAGGGTGGAGCTGGGGAGACCAAAGAGTCATTGGGGAGATGGCAAAGAGGGGAGAAGGTACTGTTAGAATACTGGAGGTGAAAAATTAGAGGATTGGAGTATCCACACCATTAGTCACAACTCACGCATCCCCTCTCTCGTCTGTGCAGCGTTGGGAGGAAGAAGCTCCTATTTCTCTCCCTGGGCCATACTGATCAGGTTTGTGGCTAGATGGCAACCAAGGTCTGCCCTAAGCCCCAGCTCTGCGTTTTACTGCAATTTCGCTATAAGAGGGGGAGGCAAAATAAACTTCCCCCTCTCTTCTCAAGCCCCCTCTTCAATTAATCTCTCTAACAGCAAGTGGGTGACTGACCATACAGAGGTGGCACACGTCATGCCTTCTGAACCAATTTCCCTCTCGGGGTTTCTTTAAAATATCCTGTTGCGGTTTAAATGAGCCTTTTGGAAGGAAACAGAGATGAAAGATGCCTTGAATCATAACTTATCTCCCCAAAGATCCATACCAGGAACCTGCCCCACAGGGCTGAGTTTGGAGGGTCCCTCCAATCCAAGCATGGTAAGGGAGTAGGGTTGCCAATCCCCAGGTGGGGGCAGGGGATACTCCGGTTTGGAAACCCTCCCCCCCCCCGCTTCAGGGTCGTCAGAAAGCGGGGGGAAGGGAGGGAAATGTCTTCTGGGAACTCTATTATTCCCTATGGAGATTTATTCCCATCGAAAATCATGAAGAATTGATCCGCGGGTATCTGGGGCTCAGGGAGGGCCCTGTTTTTTGGGGTAGATGCACCAATTTTTCAGTATAGCATCTAGTGCCTCTCCCCAAAATACCCCCCAAGTTTCAAAAAGATTGCACCAGGGGGTCCAATTCTATGAGCCCCAAAAGAAGGCGCCCCTATCTTTCATTATTTCCTATGGAAGGAAGGAATTGAAAAGGTGTGCCGTCCCTTTAAATGTGATGGCCAGACAGTTATGCTTGCCACACCCTTGCTCCTGGTTCCACCCCCAAAGTCTCCTGGCTCCACCCCCAAAGTCCCCAGATATTTCTTGAATTGGACTTGGCAACCCTATAAAGGGGAACTATAACAAGGGTCTCAAACATGGGGCCTGTGAATGCCATGGTACCCCCAGCACCTTTCCTGGTGCCCACCAAGTGCTTTTAGAAAATGAGTACAGTTTTTGCCCAGTAAAACTGCTGAGTAGTAGCTCCTAAGGAACAGATTGTGTAGTTTTTTTTAAAAAAAGCTTCAGTGGCAGCTGCTGCCACACAGTTGATTTTATTATCTCTCTCCCCCACCCCTTTCCTAATGCATTTGTTAAATTACCCTTCTCCAGAGCACTTGGAATTCCTGCCAGGGTTGCCAGGCCTTACCTGGCTCCCAGCAGGGGGGAAGTTTTTTTTACCCAAATTGCTAGAGTACCCGGATGTGTCATGCCACAACAGAGCTTTTGGGGAGTGGGGATTCTCACACGAGCCAGCTCCATGCAGCGGTTTGCAGGGGGCAAAACCAGGGGAAATTCCACCCCCAGAGGTAGGCTGGGAACCCTGTGCAGCAGCCATTTTGTCACTGTGCTCTTCACCATGTATCAGGATTCCAAAAATGCCCAGGGGCTCAAAAGAAGGTTCATTTATCATTTAAATTTATAAACTGCCCTTCCCTGAGTACACAGAGCTCGGGCTGGAGAAGTGACAGTAAAAAAAAATCAAAAAAATCCATACATTAAAACAATTCCAGCAATTCAATAAATAACAGTCTCCCTCTCGGCTTGGCTTCGCGAACGAAGATTTAAGAAGGGTGCAATAGTCCACGTTTGCTGCAGGCTCGCTGGTGGCTGACAAGACCAATGTGGGACAGGCAGGTCCGGCCACAGCGGCTGCAGGGAAAAGTCTGATTTAGGGTTGGTCCTGTAGCAGTGCGATTCTTCCTCAATCTCCTTTTGTCCTCAAGACCAGCTATGCGTGTGTTCTCAAAGGAAGAGACAGCCTGGTGGATGGTGTGCCTCCATGCTTTGCGATCTGAGGCTAGGTCAGACCACTGGTGATGGTTGATGTGACAGGTGCTAAGGGATTTCTTCAAGGAGTCCTTGTACCTCTTCTTTGGTGCCCCTCTATTTCGATGGCCGGTGGAGAGTTCGCCATACAGGGCAATCTTGGGAAGGCGGTGGTTTTCCATCCTAGAAATATGCCCTGCCCAGCGCAGCTGCGTCTTCAACAGCAGTGCCTCGATGCTGGTAACCTCTGCCCGCTTGAGGACTTCAGTGTTGGTCACAAAGTCACTCCAGTGGATGTTGAGGATGGTGCGAAGGCAGCGCTGATGAAAGCGCTCAAGGAGTCGCAGGTGATGACGGTATAAAACCCACGATTCGGAGCCATAGATGAGGGTTGTCATCACAACCGCTTTGTAAACATTGATCTTTGTGCCTTTTTTCAGATGCTTGTTGCTCCACACTCTTTTGTGCAGTCGGCCAAATGCACGGTTTGCCTTTGCCAGCCTGTTGTCAATCTCCTTGTCGATCTTGGCATCTGAGGAGATGATGCACCCCAGGTAGCTGAACTGCTGGACTGTCTTCAGAACTGATTCACCCACAGTGATGCAGGGAGGGTGATAATCTTCCTGGGGTGCAGGCTGGTGGAGAACTTCTGTCTTCTTCAGACTAACTTCTAGGCCGAATAGCTTGGCAGCCTCTGCAAAGCAGGACGTCATATGCTGCAGAGCTGATACCGAGTGGGAGACGAGTGCAGCATCATCAGCAAACAGTAGCTCTCGGATGAGTTTTTCCATTGTCTTGGAGTGTGCCTTTAGTCGCCTCAGGTTGAACAGGCTGCCATCGGTGCGATAGCGGATGTAGACACCATCGTCCTCATCTAGATCTACTGCGGCTCTTTGAAGCATCATGCTAAAGAAGATCGTAAAGAGAGTTGGCGCGAGAACGCAGCCTTGCTTTACACCTGTGCCTATTGGGAAGGGCTCCGAGAGGTCGTTGCAGTGTCTGACTTGGCCTCGCTGGTCTTCGTGTAGCTGGATGATCATGCTGAGGAACCTTGGGGGACATCCTAAACGTTCCAAGATTTGCCACAGGCCTTTCCTGCTAACGGTATCGAAAGCTTTGGTAAGGTCGACAAAAGTCACATACAGACCCTTGTTCTGTTCCCTGCATTTCTCTTGGAGCTGCCTGAGAACAAATACCATGTCGGTGGTGCTCCTGTTAGCTCTGAAGCCGCACTGGCTCTCTGGGAGGAGTTCTTCTGCAATGGTGGGCACCAGTCTGTTCAGGAGTATTCTGGCAAGGATTTTGCCTGCGATGGAGAGCAGGGTTATCCCCCGGTAGTTGGAGCAGTCTGACTTTTCCCCTTTGTTCTTGTATAGGGTGATGATGATTGCATCGCGAAAGTCCTGTGGTAATTTGCCTTGTTCCCAGCAGGTGACAAGTACTTTGTGAAGTGAGCTATGTAGTACTGTGCCCCCATGCTTCCAGATCTCTGGTGGAATTCCATCAACTCCTGCTGCCTTGCCACTTTTCAGTTGCTTGATGGCTTTAACAGTCTCTTCTAGGGTGGGGATCTCATCCAACTCTGTTTTCACCGGTTGAAGTGGGGTGAGGTGGATTGCTGAATCTTGAACTACGCGGTTGGCACTGAAGAGAACCTGAAAATACTCTGACCACCGGTTCAGTATGGATGCCTTGTCTGTGAGGAGCACTTGGCCGTCTGCACTATGCAAGGGACTCTGAGCCTGATATGATGGACCATATACTGCCTTCAGGGCTTCGTAGAACCCTCTTAAATCACCAGTGTCTGCACACAGCTGGGTTCTCTCTGCAAGCTTGGTCCACCACTCGTTCTGAATGTCTCGAAGCTTGCGCTGGAGGTTGCTACATGCAGCGCGAAAGGTTGCTTTTTTCCCAGGACAGGAGGGCTGAGCAAGATGTGCTTGGTAGGCAGATCTCTTTTTTGCCAGTAATTCTTGGATCTCTTGATTGTTCTCATCAAACCAGTCCTTGTTCTTCCTTGTGGAGAACCCGAGGACTTCTTCAGAGATCTGCAGGACGGTAGTTTTTAGGTGTTCCCAGAGTGCTTCTGGAGAAGGGTCTGTGGGGCAACTGAGGTCCTCAATTCTTGACTGGAGTTTTGCCTGGAAGGCAGCTTTAACTTCGGCTGACTGGAGGCTGCCAACCTGAAACTTCCTCCGAGGGATACCTCCTCTCCTGGGTGTGGGTTTAAAGTGAAGACGGAGATTGCAGCGTACAAGACGATGATCCGTATGACATTCTGCGCTGGGCATTACTCGGGTGTGTAAGACATCTCGAAGGTCTCTCTGGCGCACCAGAATGTAGTCGATAAGGTGCCAATGCTTGGACCGTGGGTGCATCCAGGTTGTCTTCAGACTGTTCTTCTGCTGGAAGATAGTGTTGGTGATGGTGAGCTGGTGCTCCATGCAGAATTCTAGCAGGAGGCGCCCGTTGTCATTGCAGTTGCCAATGCCGTGTTTGCCAAGTACTCCTTTCCAGGCTTCCGAGTCTTTACCTACTCTGGCATTGAAGTCGCCAAGGATGATCACCTTGTCCTCTGTAGGGGTTTTCCGTACGAGGTTGCATAGATCAGCATAGAACTTGTTCTTTTCTGCAGGATCTGCTTGAAGGGTTGGGGCATACACACTGAAGAGTGTTGCATGCTGCTTGTTTTGAAGTGGGAGGCGCATGGACATGATGCGATCTGAGTGACCTGTTGGAAGGTTTTCGAGTTTGGAGGCAATGGAGTTCCTGACCATGAAGCCAACGCCAGAAAGGCGGCTCTCAGCCTTTGACTTACCCGACCAGTAGAGGGTATAGCCAGCACCGTGTTCTTGAAGACTACCTTCCTCAGGGAAACGGACCTCACTGAGAGCTGCTATGTCGATATTCAACCTGAGAAGTTCGTGGGCAACTAGAGCAGAGCGTCGTTCAGGGCGACCACTGCCTACTGTGTCAAGCATGGTTCTGATGTTCCAACACGCAAGCTTTAGTCTTTGCACACTTTGTGAGGCAGGTGCATGCCTTTTCTTTGTTGTTATTTTTCGACCGCAAGTAAGGATGCCCGTTGACCGCGGCTAGCCAACTGGGGTGGGGGAGACGAGCTTTGTTTAGGCCACCTTTTCTAGGCCCCTCTCCGTGTGGAGCAAGCAGTGCTGTCCCTAGATAAGGCTGCTTGGTCGTTCAGGGTGCTGCCGAAAGATGCTTTCGTCTCCGGGTTAGCATCAGGCGACCAATATCCTGAACCGCCTACATGCAGGATCGGGACTGCGGCTTCCAGTGGCACCTTCCACCTGCCGTTTCGCCCCTTGCCTATCGCTGCAGGACTTGATGCGTTGTGAGTTGTGTGTGTGGATATGCCCTTCAGGCCTGCGCAGAGGAATTTTTTAGGTGAAGCGCAGTGTGCGCGGTACTGGCTCCACCCTTTCACCTGGGGGTCATCTGCCATGGCCCAGTAAGCCGGGACGCCGGCAGTGAGTCCTCCAGGTGGTAGGTGTTACATTAACGAGCTCTATCTGCCCGGGTTTGATGTTAGAGTTTTCCTTCTCTTAGGCTGACGAGGTTGGTGGGCCCAGCCTGCCCATCCGGTTATACCGCCGGACACTTCGGTCGCACCATGACGTAGCAAACTCTGTGAAAACGGGGGGGACCAGCGAGAAGGTGTTGCTACGGATGCAGTAATGCAGGAGAGGCCATTGCAGTGACCATCTGCCAGGCATAGCCAGACAGTGACCACGCGGCGTTCACTACACCGGGAGAGGAGAGGCTATGTATTGCGCATGCACTTTCCCTGGGGGGGTAGGATTCCCAGAGGGAGCCCACCCCCCACCACCCCCCGTGTCTCCAGTGTCAGTGAAATTACAGAAATTACAGTCTCCAGTGTCACTGAAATTACAGTTTCCCCAAATTTATGTTACAGTCTCACAGGAGAGGTAGAGAATGAGCAAGATGGAGGGGGGGAAGGGAGCTCTGGGCAAGATGGCGCCCATCGCTTTCCTCAACCAAAAGCCTGTCAGAACATCTTCGCCTTACAAGCCCTGTGGAACTGCATCAGGTCCCACAGCACTCGGATGTTATTTGGCAGAGAGGTCCATTCGGTTGATTACTTCTGCCCTATAGTAAACCGGACCTGGTCCATGGCCTGTTAGCAACCAGGCCATAGAGTGAGGCAGAGGCACTGCACCGCCCCTTTTGCTTGCCCGGGTCCCAGGCAGAGGAAAGAGGCAGCGCAGCCTCACTCTGAAGCACTACTTCTTTCATTCACCCAAGTCCTGGGCAGGTGGAAGGGGCAGAGTGGCAGTGACCTCCGCCTACCCCTCATTTAAAGGGATGGGGTGTGGGGGCATCCTCGGGCAGCAAAATCCCCAGCACCCACACCGGTCTGTGGAAAAATTGTCTTCCACAAAACTCGTCCCTGGTGCCAAAAAAGGTTGGGGGCCACTGCCCTATAGGCTAAGTTCCTGAACTTTGAGAAATAGCTACAGTTTCCCTGCTACAATTTGCCTCTTAAATTGCCCTTTGCCTCTTAAAACCTCAAAGGTGAGACAAGCCATCTTAGAGGAAAGGTAATTTATAGCACTGAGGCGGTGGGGGGGGACTAGGCAGGGAACAACGTGGGTGCTCTGCTTCGACATAGTTCAAAGCACACTGCACCTTTAGGTGGTGTGTTCTCCCGTGTCAATCTAATAGCAAAATCAATGGTCTGGTGCCTAATCAGTATGACAGACGTATTAGGAGTTTCTACAAACTCAGGGTAGCCTCCAGGTATGCAAAAACAGATGGTTGTGTGAATTTTAAAAAGGAGAGAGAATTGTGTGAATTTTAAAAAGAGAGAACCTTCCCTCGCCCATAAAGCGCACTAATACTGAGCAAAGAAGACTGCAATACTTCTTTGGTCAAAGCGACTGCAGAACTTTAGTTCCCTGATAATTCATCCTCTGTGAAAACTGCAGGGAGAATTTTGGTCAGACCTTCTGTCTTTGTAACTAGTAACCCACTCCACCCAGCCTTTTTGTACAGGGCTTCTTTGTAGCAAGAACCCCTTTGCATATTAGGCCACACACCCCTGATGTAGCCAACCCTCCCGGAGCTTACAGGGCTTTTCTTACAGGGCCTACTGTAAGCTCCAGGAGGATTGTCTACATCAGGGGGGTGTAGCCTAATATGCAAAGACGTTCCTGCTACAAAAAAAGCCCTGGTTGTGGATATAAATGCATAGACCCTGCAGATGTACATCCCTGTATATCTGACAAAGTGAGCTTCGATTTACAGAAACGTAGGCTGGAATATATTCTGTAAATTTCTAAGAACTGCAGGACTCTCTGTTATATTTAGCCCAGGTTAAATAGTATCTCCGTTTTGGTTGACAGACTGTTAGCAAAGGTGGTTCTGTGTGCTAGAAAGTAGCGGCAGTTAAAAAGATGTTTGCTTTACTTTGTTTGGACTCCATCTGTCTCCCTGCTGGGGACTCAATAGTGGCGTACATTGTTCTCTTCTCCTCAATCTTATCTTCACAACAACCCTATGAGGTCAGTCAGGATGAAAGGGTGCAGGTGATCCAGGGTCACCCAGCAAGTTTCCATGGCAGCGTGAGAGTTTGAATCTTGGGTCTCCCAGATCTTAGTCCAACACTCAATTTGGTGTAGTGGTTAAGAGTGCTGGACTTTAATCTGAGAGAACCAGGTTTGATTCCCCCCCCCTCCACATGCAGCCAGTTGGGTGACCTTGGGCCAGTCACAGTTCTCTCAGAGCTATTCTCTCAGCCCCACCTGCCACACAGGGTATCTGTTGTGGGGAGGGGAAGGGAAAGGAGATTGGAAGGTAGTGAAAAGCGAGGTATAAAAACCAATTCTTCCTCTCGTCTTCAAACCACTCTACCATACTATGGGTGTTAATAGGTAGGGCGTTGTCCAAACCAAGTCTTAAAGGAGGTGACCTCCCCACCAGCTGAAGGGGGGGACAAGTTTGCATCTCAGTCAGTCAGTCAGTCACATTTTATTTGTATCCCGCCCTCCCCGACCAAGCGGCTCAGGGCGGCTAACAGCAAAGAACTCAATACATACATTATACAATAAATAGCATTTAACTACAATTAATTAAAATCCATTAAAATTCTAAAAAACATTAGTACATTTAGTGCTATATTCGCTGTCTCTGTGTGTTTGTGTGTGTGAGAGAAGAAACAACAGTTTACATGATTGAAGCGATACCAGCAGACTGACTTTGTGGGGGAGTTGGTTCACACGTGACCAGGGGTGCAGCTCTCCCTGCCCCCCCCCCCCGATCAGATTAGTGACTCTGATGCTCTATAGAAGAGCATCTTTGCCTCCATCTGTGCTCTGCATGTACATATATAAATACTACAAACTTGCCCTAAGTCTTCAGTGCACTCGCCTGCCAAGGAAGCTAAGAAGGTAAACATTGAGAGCCAGCTTGGTGTAGCGGTTAAGTGCACAGACTTTTATCTGGGAGAACCGGGTTTGATTCCCCACTCCTCCACTTGCATCTGCTGGAATGGCCTTGGGTCAGCCATAGCTCTCTTGAAAGGGCAGCTTCTGTGAGAGCTCTCTCAGCCCCACCCACCTCACAGGGTGTCTGTTGTGGGGGAGGAAGGTCAAGGAGATTGTGAGCCGCTCTGAGACTGATTCAGAGAGAAGGGCAGGGTATAAATCCGCAATTCTTCTTCTTGTCCCTAGAATTTCTCACTGTTTGGGGAGGGGAGGGGGGCACACATCACCTTGTACCAGTCACAATTGCTCAACCTAACCCGGCCTCCTCACAGGGTTGTTAGGGGGAGTCAATGGAAGAGAATGATGCAAGCTACTTGGTGTCCCCATTGGGGAGAAAGGTTGGGTATAAATCAGGGGTGGCCACACTGCAGCTCAGGAGCCACATGCAACTCTTTCCCACATATTGTGTGGCTCCCGGAGGTCAAGGAAGAAGTTAATGCAGGCTTACTTTCAAGAAGCATGCTTAGCATCAGGACCTCAGTCAGCCTCTGAGCACTGACCTATAGGTGTGTGTGAAGCAGGGGAAGGAGGGGGAAATAGGCTTCCAAGCTCTTCACCACCACCACAGAGGTTTTTCTGGAGAACAAGAGTGGGGAAAAATAGCACAAGAGCCAAGGGAGCCACTGGAAGGAGGGATGAAATTAAAGAGTGTGGCATAAGGTCCCCTCTTAGTTTCATACCTCTTCTGAGAGCTGTATTTACTAACCTTGATGTCAAGGCAAAGAGAGATGCATAATAATGCAAATGGTGGTCAGTGACTTATATGGTACATGGGTGTTTGCCTCTCCCACTGGTGCCAAAAATAATTCCCTAACTTTTCCCTGTGCTGGTTTTATGGGAACTGTTATTCCCAGCTTTTGTTTTTTTTTTAAAGTCTCCTCCTAGCACAGTCATGTCATATACTGCATACATATGTATTTTATCTTTCTGTGTAAAGAAAGTATTAAGACTTTTAATAAAGACATATGTGTAATATTTGTTTATGTCTTGTGGCTTATTTACTTCATTTATTCTATGTGGCTCTTACATTAAGCAAGTTTGGCCACCCCTGGTATAAATGAAGTAAATAAATTAACAAAATAATATTTTCTTTTAATGCTAAGCATTCCATCTTGGTTCTTAGGCTTTTTAGCATTAACCTATATCCAAAAAGAGCTTTCTCCAAAAAGGGGTTTGTTAATATGCAGGTTTATTAATCAATTAATGAGTTAACATACCATTAATCCAAAGTATCCCTCCTAGAACTTCGGCACTAAGGAAAGGATTTTCTGAGATGTATCTTTACAAGTTCATAGGTTAGTTATTTTAAGAGCCTGCATGAATTTTAAAAGAGAAACTGTTAAATTAGGATTAAGACTACATTTCCCCTCTGAATGCATTAACAAGGACATGATAACAGAGTACTCAAATTTCCTATCAGCGTCAATGCACCGAGATTTCATGCCTGGGTGGTATTTGCATTTTTCTAATACTCTGTGATTATTCCTCCCCCACCCCGCAAATCTGTCATTGGAAGAAAGATCCAGTCAAGCCCACTGCTCTCTACCAAAATCACTTCCTTTTTTAATATCCATGTTTCGGTCTTGGTTGTTTGTATACACTGTGTTTCTGGGTGCTTCCTTTGGAATGTTTCCTCTTGTGATAAATACCCCCATGGGTTAGGGTTGCCAGGTACAATTCAATAAATATGCGAGGACTTTGGGGGTGGAGCCGGGAGCAAGGTTGTGACAAGCATGTCTGACCTCCAAAGGGAGTTCTGGCCAACACATTTAAAAGAATTACACACCTTTTAAATGCCTTCCCTCCACTGGAAATAATGAAGGATAGGGGCACCTTCTTTTGGGGGCTCATAGAATTGGACTCCCTGGTCGAATCCTTTTGAACCTTGGCGGGTATTTTGAGGAGAGGCACCAGATGCTATGCTGCAAATTTGGTTTCTACCTCAAAAAACAGCCCCAAGAGCCCCATATCAATTCTCCACTATCCCCTATGGGAATCGGTCTTCATAGGGAATAATGGAGTGCCCAGCAGACACCCTTTCTGATGACCCTGGAGCGGGGGGAGGGCCTCCAAACCAGGGGATCCCCTGCCCTCACCTGGGGATTTGCAAACTGAACGGGAAAGAGCACAGTAAGGTTAGAAGTCTGGAGAAACCCGTGTTCACTAGCTAGACTTAGCAAATAATCACCATTCTTAAATATTTATAAATATACCAAAACTTTACACAGCTTAATGCTTCTCAGAAACCATTTACTCTGATGCCATTGAGAGTAATTGACTAAACAGCGCGTATACTGATTTTGAGCATTGGTTCCAGATATTATGAAGTAAAGTGGTCAGGCAAAGGTCGACACTGAAACACGGGGTTTTTTTGACCTAGGAAACATGTTATTACTACTTCATTATCAGTACTGTATTTCATGTGCATTGAGTTTTCTCCTTGATCCATAGCAGCAACGTCTTCATACAACAATACGTTGGCAACCTTACCCTTATCGTACAACAATACAATAAGTTGGCAACCTTACCCCCACACCATTCATGAGGCTCTTCAGCCCCCCAGGAACAGCATTTGGGGGTAGTTCATTGTAGGGTTGCCAGATCCAATTCAAGAAATATCTGGGGACACTGGGAGTGGAGCCAGGAGCAAGGTTGTGACAAGCATAATTGATCTCCAAGGGGAGTTCTGGCCATCACATATAACGGGACCGCACTCCTTTTTAATGCCTTCCTTCCATTGGAAATAATGAAGGATAGGGGTACCTTCTGGGGCTCATAGAACTGGACCCCCTGGTCAAATCTTTTTGAAACTTGGAGGGTATTTTGAAGAGAGGTAGCCCCCCAGAGCCCCAAATACCCTCAGTTCAATTATCCATTATACCCTATGGGAATCCATCTCCATAAGGAATAACAGGGTGTGCAGCAGGCATTCCCGCCCCCATTTTCCGATGACCCTGAAGTGGGGGGGAGTCTCCAAACCGGGGGATCCCCTGCCCCCAACTGGGGATTAAATAACCCAATATGAATAGAGAATCACAGATAAATGACTAGCAGGGGAGCCCCTAAGGGTTCTGTGATTAAACCAGCCTCCAATATAATCAACAAATTTTCATTGAAATTTATAAAGGAAACATAAACAACCACTTAAAGCAGTGAATTGTACATAAGGTGAAGTCATACAGTATGCTCAGTCCTTTATAAGGACAAAATTAGGTGAAGTATTATAATATGCACAGTCTTTCTTGGGACCAATAGGCCTCCAAATGGTTTCAGCCAAGAACTGGCAAAGTAGAGTCTTCTTCACAAGTCAAACTGCTGTAGAAAATGCTGGAGCACCTCATTATAAACATAACTTTCATTGTACTTGAAGGATTGATTTCCGTTATCAACTTTGTAATCTTTTGCATTAAGCCTGTGGAAGCTTCAGAGGAACGGAGGCAGAGAGGCGCCGCCTTCGTAGCTGTCTGCTACTGTTGGCTTTTTTCTACAGCAGTTTGACTTATGTACAATTATGTACAATTCACTGCTTTAAGTGGTTGTTTATGTTTCCTTTATAAATTTCAATAAAAATTTATTGATTATATTGGAAGCTGGTTTAATCACAGAACCCTTAGGGGCTCCCCTGCTACCCAACTGGGGATTGGCAACCCTAGTTCAGTGGGCTGCAGTGGGGAGGGGAGACTGGCAGAACAGACTGGCCTCATTTCTATTGCAGGATACGAGTTTAAACCAGTAGAAAACGACCTTTGGATTCCATCCCAAAAAACTGAAGGACTGTCATAGCAAAGTGAATTCCTGACTCTGCTGTATTCAAAGGCTATGCTCCCATTAGCAGACCGAGATAACTTCCTTTCGGATGACATTTGGAGACCAACTGATGAAATAGAGAGTGATCTAGTCAAGGAAATTGAATAAAAGGACCTGAATTCACCTGAAAATAGGAAGGAAATGTCATTTGTGGAGCACTTTATTCTAGGGGAAATCAGCATGCTAGTGAGTCCGGGATCAGAGAGAGAGATAGAGAGCAAAGCAGTTATTATTATTGAATAGCGGTGTGCGTAGTGTAGCCAGGAGATCTGAAGATTGTCTGGCAGCCGGAAGTACTAGTTCTTTAGTGTTATGCGCTGCTAAGTGGTGAACTAGGCTTAGAAATGGACTGAGAGAGTTCTGAAAGAGCTGAGACTGGCCCAAGGTCATCCAGCTGGCTTCATGTGGAGGAGTGAGGAATTGAACCTGGTTCTCCAGATTAAAGTCCCCTGCTTTTAACCACTACATCAAGCTGGCCTTTAGAGCAAAGCAGTGGTATTGTTACATGCTTCCCACAAGTCCAGGCTGACAGCAGCACATCCTGGGGTGGGGCAGCTGCGAGGGGAGTGTTCCCTGTAAGCTGAGTTAGTGCGAACTAGCTCACAGTTTTTTAGCTTCCGGCTCACACATTTTTGTCTTAGCTCAGGAAAAAAATTACTCCAGAGCAAATTAATTGATGCAATAGCTCACAAAGAATAATTTTTGCTCACAAGACTCCACAGCTTAGAGGGAGTAATGTTTCTAGCAGAGCCTCCTGTCCTTACAGCCTTCCACTGCCTGCTGGTGAATGCTTTCTGACCTCTGCTGGAGAAGGATATGTGGGTGGAGTGCAAAGCATCAGTGTTCCTGGTGGCCATGGCAGTGGCAGTCCTAGCTGCATCCACCACCCAGCACCATCAGGGAACGGGTATGCAGGCAGCGTGGGCAGCTGTGATGGCAGGGGGTAGCAGAGCTTGCAAGTGGGCAGAGGAAGGATGTACAGGCATGTGGGTGGGCTGTATTCCGGTGTGATGTTCTAGGTTTCTGGCATGATGCTCTAGGAATCGTGGTAAAACTCTATGGTACCATAGAGTTTTTAGCGTGTGTCCTAGAGCGTCCCCACGTGATGTCCTTGGCGCAATGATGGCACTTCCAGGTGACATCATTGCACTACACACGCTTTGTGCGTGTGAAGAGTAAGTCCCCCACTGCAGCAGCGGAGGGATTTGGCAACCCTACAAGCCAGCCAGCGGCTTGGAGAATGCATTTAAAGTTAAAGTTGCTTCCTTCCTTCCTTCCTTCCTTCCTTCCTTCCTTCCTTCCTTCCTTCCTTCCTTCCTTCCTTCCTTCCTTCCTTCCTTCCTTCCTTCTCAGGAAGAGTTACCAAGGGGTAGATTAGCCCTGACCCGGATGGCCCAAGCTAAATATGATATGCTACGGCTAGAGATATTCCTCAGGGCGGAAGTTCTCTTCCGGCAACTCTTTGATGCTTCTCCGTTTCCCTTTGCTCGATCGTCACTGTGCAAAAGATCCCAACATCAACATCCTTTCCTTTCCCTGGTGGTGGCCTTCCAAGCTGTCAGAGAAAAGGATGGGATTTGAATGCCGTTTCTGTTCTCTCACTGATCTCTCTGGGTGCAGCCAGAATACATTTCAATAAATCTCCGGAGAGCCTTGATCTCAAACCTCATTAATGAGGATTAGCTCCGTGCTATAATAGAAGAAAGGGACAGAACGCATATTGTACACATGAACCCAGGGAAAAGGGGAGCGGCCGGGGAGAACTTTACATAAGCCAGGAATAGCTGTCTATTTTACTCTTGTGGGGGATGAGAACCAAAGGATGAGTCTGCTATTAAAACTTTTTTTTTTTTGCAGGAATAAATGCTTTTGCCCTGCTCCGTTTCTCTTGAGATTGATGTGTGTCTTCAGGACAGTCGACCATGAAGAAAGATGTCAGCTTCCAACAGAGCAGATGGTGCATTCCCAACCCCCTCCCAGTAGGCCTACTAGGGCAAGATTTGATCTAGACCTAAATTGAGAAAGATTGCAATGTACCAAAGAAAAAAAGTTTCAATTTGCTGTTGATGCAATGCCACATCAAACAGGAGGAAAAAGGTTCCTGGGATGGATTTATAATTTATTTTATTTAAAAACATCAGTACCAGTTTTGAAGTTAAAATGCGCTCAAGGCAGCTGACCACCCATGTCTGCATACAATATTTAAGCACAGATTTTAACAGAATCAGGTAAGGCAACCAAGCGCAGCCTGTTTGGTGTAGTGATTAAAACAGGGGCGTCGAACCCATTTGTTATGAGGGCCGGATCGGACACAAATGAGACCTTGTTGGGCTGGGCCATGTGTGTCATAAAATGTAATGCCAGGTAGCAGATATAAACTTTATAAAGGACACAGCTTTAAATGACCAAATGCTTCCTTCTGAGCTCTGATATCATCAAAATAAAGACGACCAAATGCTGCTTTCTACTGTCAGCCTGCAAAGAGAACTGTTTCTCACATGGCTTTTAAAAATGTGCATGTGTGCGTGCGTGCACATGTGAGTGTGTGTGTGCACCTGGAAGTCATGGCAACTTCCAGTAAGCCAATGACTGACCCCTACTAGAGGCCTGGAGGATATTCAGAGAGGTGGCTGAATAAAGCCTGCCTCTGCCCTCCCGACTGCTGGTATTCCTTGGAAGTCTCCCATCCAAGTACTTGCCAGAGTTGACCTTGCTTAGCTTCTGAGATCTGATAAGACCGGGCTTGCCTGGGCTATCCAGGTCAGGGCTCTACATTGCTTTCTGAGTGACATTTGGACTTAGAGTTGCTAGCAACCCGGAGGGAAAAAAATAGACCTGTTCCTTTAGTAGAAGATAAATGCATAGAAATAGGCAGATTTAATGGCATTGAGGGATGTAGCATCATTGGGCAGGTAGCATCTATTAAGCTTGTATTACAGGCAGGACTTTCTTCTTTTTCTTTTGAGCAGGAACGCACAGGAACGCAGCTCCAGCTGGCTTGGCCTCAGGAGGTGTGGCCTAATATGCAAATGAGTTCCTGCTGTGCATTTTCTTAAAAAAAAGCTCTGTGTGAAACGCTGGTGATGTCAGAGGTTTGGCTTAATATGCAAATAAGTTACCACTGGGCTTTTTCTACAAAAAAAGGCCCTGGTCATGGTGATTCCTTAGGGAGGTTCCAAAGCAAGAGATGAGCAGAGTTGGCTAATCTTTGCCTCACTGTTTTTTCCCGCAGTAGCTCCCTCAGTCTTTCTTGGTAGTCTCCCTTCCAAGCACCAACTAGGATCAAACCTGCTTAATTTCCAAGATCAGGCAAGTCTGGCTTTATTCTGGCTTCTACAGTGGGGGTGGGAGTGGGAAGCAGCAAGTCGCAGCCGATTTATAACAACCCCGTAGAGTTTTCAAGGCAAGAGATTTTCAGGGGTGGTTTTGCCGTTGCCTCCATAGCAACCCTGGTCTCCCATCCACATACAAACCTGGGCTTACATTCTGAATAAAACTTTGTTGGTCTTAAAGGTGCCACTTGACTCCTACTTTGTTCTACTGCTTCAGACCAACATGGCTGCCCACTTGAACCTAGGCTGGGCTGACCCTGCTTAGCTTCTGAGATCTCAGGGAATTGGGCTAGCCCGGGCCAACCAGATCTGAAGATCACTATTCTGTTTGAAAGACATCTGGAGCGTAGAATCTTCTACATTCATTGATTATTTTGCAGCATTTAAACATAAAGGGAAGAAAGAAGTTTTAAGATTCTCCCCCCTCTCTCCAGTAGTCTGCCCAAATCTGCTGGGGAAAGGCCAAATTGTCATGGATTGCAGGGTGGCGGGGATTATGTACAGTTTGAACGTTTTGCAAAAGCTTGTGTATTTGATTGCCCAGAGAAAGCCTACCAGAAAATCTCCTTTGTTTAAATGGGATCAATAATTCAGGCCTATCCCCCTAGTTGTGCTTAGCAGGCTTGGTGAGAATTGACTGAAGTATTACAGGAGTTAAAGGGACATGGAAGGCCCCATGGTTATTCCTTGTTCAATAATGGCAAAGTCTATAGGTGTATGTCCACTAGCTTTCTGAGGGCAGAGAGTGGAGGGTTACGTGGGAAGCCATTCTGAGGGCAGTTTGTAGAGGTGTAGGTTGCAGTTAGCTATTTTTTTCTCTTTGCCAAATGTGCTGGAAGCCAAGCAGGCCAACTCACTGAGAGCAAGGGCTTTCTTTTTTTTAGCAGGAATGCACAGGAACACAGTTCCAGCTGGCTTGGTGTCAGTGGGTGTGGCCTAATATGCAAATGAGTTCCTGATGGGCTTTTTCTACAAAAAAGACCTATGCGAAACAATGGTGATGTCAGGGGGCATGGCCTAATATGCAGACGAGTTCTGCTGGGCTTTTTCTACAAAAAAAAAGCCCAGCTGAGCATGCTCCGGCTAACTTCCCGGAAACTTTCCAGAGTTCTTTTGTCTCTTTTTGCATAGCTTCGGCCATTAGCAAGCCATTAGCTTCAGCCATTACCAGGGGTGGAATTCTAGCAGGAGCTCCTTTGCATATTAGGCCACACCCTCCTGATGTAGCCAATCCTCCAAGAGCTTACAAAAAAGAGCCTGGTAAGCTCTTGGAGGATTGGCTACATCAGGGGGTGTGGCCTAATATGCAAAGGAGTTCCTGCTAGAATTCCGCCCTTGGTCATTAGCATGCTGACTTAAGCAGAAACCCAGTTGAAAATATTTACCATTACATCATTAAGACAGGGTTGCCAGTTCCAGGTTAGGGAACACCTGGAGATTTAGAGAGTGATGGAGCCTGAGGAGGGTAGAGTTTGGGCTATAATGTCCTAGAGTCCAACTTCCAAAATGACCATTTTCTCCAAGTAAATTGATCCGTATTGCCTGGAGATCAACTGTAACAGCAAGAGATCTTCAGCCACCACCTGCGGGAATCAGGGGGGTTTGCTGAAATAATTTTTCCAAGTGGTAATTCATAATTTTGCACAAGGTGAAAAGAAAACGTAGCTTACAGTTCTCAAAATACTATGCATTTACACTACTATTTACACTGCCTCAGTGATGCAGTCGCTCCTGCTCTCAGATGTACAAAGAAGTATGCAGAATTGTGACTACTATGCAGCCAAAAGCTGGGATGATATTTTTTTTCTGCCTATGCAAGCATCTGAATCGTCACCATCAAGGATCCCCCCACCACCAAACCATCTCTGTTCGTGCTAATCATAATTATTTGCAATAAACAATCACACATCTGGTTCTCTATTATCCTTCTTGTTTGCACCAGGCAAACAATGCCTGCATCTGGACTCATTTTTTAAAATGGGGTTTTGTCAACCTTCCAAATCCATAAATCAAAAGCCAGCGCCTGCCAAAGTGAGCACTGAACTCCAGATTTCTCTGCAATGACATTGGGAGTCATTGACTAGTCACCTGTACACAAATCCCTTTTATCTTGAAAGAATGGACAACTGTCCCTTTATGTGTTTCCTCTTTCCCTCATCATCACCATAGCCCTTCCGTCCCACACTGGTTTGGCCAGCTCAGTTATACCCACACTGGAATATTATTTGCCTCATGGGAGAGAACACACTTCTTATGCCAATAAAGGTAACTGAACTGAACTGAGAACACACTATTACCTAAGTAGTTTCTGGATCCACATCCTAAATCTGGGTGTGGGGCAAGGTCTCCCTTGAGCCCCTGGACTCTGCCCTACCCAGCACCACTTCAACATATTTTATCATTCCATGCTATAGTACAGGGGTGGCCAAACTGTAGCTCAGGAACCACGAGTGGCTTTTTCACAGATATGGTGTGGCTCTTGAAGCTCCCATGCCCTGTCAGCTGTCTTGGAGAAGGCATTTATCTCTTTAAAACATTTCATCAAGCCAAGCCAGCCGGTGACTTGGAGAATGCATTTAAAGTTAAAGTAGTTTTTTTGTTGTTACCTCTCTTTCCTTCCCCCATCTATTTGCTTCCCTCCCTCCTTCTGGTGGCTCTCAAACATCTGACATTTATTCTATGTGGCTCTTATGTTAAGCAAGTCTGGCTACCCCAGCTATAGTACAAGTAGAAGAAAAATGGGGCCAATATATATTCTTGCCTGACATCGACAAACGTCTACATTTTTAAAGTAAGATAACCAACCAAATAGACTGTTGACTTGTGCTGATATATCAGTAGACAGCGTTTTAATAAGATTTGTCTCTATTTGTCTATATTTGTCATTTCCAGTTTCTGCCACAGTGGGTGTCCAGGGGTTGTGTCAAATGCTGCCTTCAGATCAATGGAAGCCACAAATAACCTCTACTTTGTGTTACAAACATATTTACCTAGCCAATTTTTTTTTTCATCCCGAATCAGCTGTACACTTTGCTTTTTGAAAAGCTGCTTGGACCTCGGATGTTGAATTCTATGTTTTCGCCCATTCTTTGTATTTAACAAGGCAAAATTGACTGTATCATATGGCAACAGAAGGCTGGTGGGATACCTGTAAATGTACATGAGGGAAATGTCATATCTAGTTAGACCCAAAGATTGCTTGTTCCCGGCTGTGTAATATCTTTGCTGAGGATTCCGGCCCCCCTTCCTGTTTCAGATACCTTATAATACTTGAAGATGAGCCTTTGTTAAGAACCAGAAGGGCAAGAACACGGTAGGGTCTTAGCCCAGGGATGTCAAGCTTATTTGTTACAAGGGCTAGATCTGACATAAATGAGACATTGTCGGGTCGAGCCATGTGTGTCATAAAATGTAATGCCAGGTAGCAGTGCTGGATTAAACCCTGTGGAGGCCCATAGGCAGTCAAAAACTTGGGGGCCTCCTTGCAAATTATCTGAGTTGGAGCACCCATCCCATTGCCTATGGCCTACACTGCAGCCTGCAGTCATCCTCTCAAATGTCCTTTTGACAAAGCTGTGGGGGAGAGGCAGAGAGAGGCAAACTTGGCAACGACGCAAGCAGCAGCTGCACTAAGCTACGTGTGCAAGCTGGGAGGGCTGGAAGCAGGGGGGGAAATGGGGGGAAAGCTGGCCTGGGGCCCCTAAGGGTGTGGGGATCCATAGGGCAGTGCCTAGTTGGCCTAATTGTTAACCCAGCCCTGCCAGGTGGTAGATATATAAACTTTATAAAGGACACATACAAACGCAATGGAAGACAACTTAAAACATGCTTAAAAGATTAGCACTCTTGCAATATTTTGTTTATTTCACAGTTTCTGATAACTAACACCTCTCGCTCTGAATTGTTGCATCAAAATCTGGAGACAATGTCTGTGCCGTAGCAATCTTGAGTAGGCCGTTCAGATGTTTTTCAAGTGTTCAGGTGTGCATCTGTTAAAGTAGCAACCTACTTTTGATTCATTGACATTCATTACAGAAATCTCATGGTCAATACTTTGAGCCTAAGACCCAGGGAAAAGCATGAAATGGCTGGGCATTGTGAGCTTTTGTACTAGGCTTCCCAATCCCCCATTTTTACAGGCTTCCCCCCTCCCCCAGTCAGCTGGTCGCTGGGGGAAGCCCCGCCCCCACAGTCATCATATAGTTTTAGAGCTCCTGCAGGTTTAAAAACCTGCAAACAGGTCCCTTTTTAAAATGTGTGCCTTTAAGGCTGAGCAGGAAACAGGAAGGGCTTCATGGCAAAGGGTCAGTAACAGTTTCGTCCGAGAAGGGCACCTCCCTTTGTTTTGCTTTCATTTTCAGAGGAAGTAAAGTTCTGCAGGAACAAGACCCAGTAAGTATTTGTGTGTGAGAGGGAGGGAGGGGGCAGGGGATTCCCTGGTTTGGAGGCCCTCCCCCTGCTTTAGAAAGCGTGGTGGGGGGAGGGAAATGTCTACTGGGTACTCTATTATTCCCTATGGAGAAGGATTCCCATAGGGAATAATGGGGAATTGATTCGGGGGTATTGGGGGCTCTATGGGGGCTATTTTTTGAGGTAGAGGCACCAAAGTTTTAGTATAGCATCTAGTGCCTCTCCCCAAAATACCCCCCCAGTTTCAAAACGATTGGACCAGGGGGTCCAGTTCTATGAGCCCCAAAAGATGGTGCCTCTATCCTTCATTATTTCTTATGGAAAAAAGGCATTTTAAAAGGTGTGCTGTCCCTTTAAATGTGATGGCCAGAACTCCCTTGGAGTTCAATTATGCTTGTCACACCCTTGTTCCTGGCCCCACCCCCAAAGTCTCCTGGCTCTGCCCCCAAAGTCCCCAGATATTTCTTGAATTGGACTTGGCAACCCTATTTTGTACATAAGTTGCTTCATGTGCTGGTCAGCCCATGGAGAAAATAGAGGCTTTGCTCTGTAGCTCCTGTGTGATCAAGCAAGCCTGGCAAAGCAAGCAGTGATGCAGAAAGAAGCAAGAGAGAGAGAAGGTAGCAGATGAGAGTGAGTTGCTTGCAGACCTGATAGGAGCCCCCTGGGGGCCTGATTTGGCCCTCAGGCTCCAGTTTTTATACCCCTAGTCTTAGCCCTTTGGCTCTTAGACTATGATTTATAGTCTGGGACCAGCCAATGAATCCAGGTCGGGCCCAAGATGCAGTTGTGTTTTTGTTTGGTTTTTCTACTGTTTGCTGGCTTCTTTAAAGGGACTATGAGTCCATTTGGGGAAGCTAGCAGGGCACAAATCCTTAAAAAATAAAATCAAAGAAAGACTGCTACTGGAAAAAGCGCACGTTTGTTGTTGTTGTTGTTCAGTCGCACAGTTGAGTCCGACTCTTTGTGACCCCATGGAAAAAGTCACGCCAGGCCCTCCTGTCTTCCACCATCCTCTGAAGTCTGCTCAAATCCGTGTTTGTTACATCAGTAACACTGTCCAGCCATCTCATCTTTTGCCATCCCCTTCTTCTTTTACCTTCTGTCTTTCCTAGCATCAGGATCTTCTCCAGGGAGTGCTCCCTTCTCCTTTGGTGGCCAAAGTATTTGAGCTTCAGCTTCAGCATCTGACCTTCCAGGGAACAGTAAGGGTTGATTTCCCTTAGGACTTACTGATTTGATCTTCTTGCAGTCCAAGGGACTCTCAAGAGGCTTCTCCAGCACCACAGCTCAAAAGCATCTATTCTTCTGCTCTTGGCCTTCCTTTCTGTCAAAATCACTTTTATTATTGCAATGTATTGTAATAATATTTATATAAAGAAAAAACATCAAAGAAAGCACTAATGCAAGAATAATACCAATACATTACTTTTCACCCCTTCCATCCCCCTTTTTCTGACTCCCGCTGGTGTTTACTTAAATTGCTAAAAATACAAGGTAATAACTCTTAAAAAACCTTATACTCTAATCTCTTAACCTTTATCAAAAGAAAAAGATACTATTAATCCAGTAAAAAAAACAAAAAACAAAAGAAAAATCATTTCTTCTTTTCTTTATAACTATTCAACTGTTTTCAAACATCACTAAATGTCCCTTTACTTTCTAATGTTTTTCAACATATATTTGAAATTTCTCCCAATCCATTTTAAACTTCTCCAAACCATAGTCCTTTAAGATTCTTGTAAGTTTGTACATTTCACTCCAAGACATAACTTTTAAAATCCAATCCTATTTTTCTGGTATTTTATCTTGCTTCCATAGCTGCACACATAATATCCTTGCAGCTGAAAGTAGATACCACACAATAGTTCTATCTGATTTCGGAAAACTTTCCATTTGTAATCCCAACAAAAATACGTCTGGAGATCTCTTAACATCATAACCTAAAATTTTTGATATTTCTTTCTGAATCATTTTCCAATATTGTCTTGCCTTTTCACATACTCACCACATGTGGTAAAAAGAACCTTCATGCTTTTTACATTTCCAACATCTGTCTGACATCTGATTACTCATTTTGCCAATTTCTTAGGTGTCATATACCATCTATATAGCATTTTAAAGCAGTTCTCTTTAATGTTATAACATGTAGATATCTTCATAGAGTTCTTCCACAAGTGTTCCCATGACTCCATTTGTATTTCTCGCAATGATTACGCCAGTTCCTGTGAAGTCTTCCAGTGCAGCAACTCTGTGACGATGAGGGTTTTTGCAGAAACCACAAGTATTCCAAACATAAGGTGTTTTTTTTTACTTTTAACTTGGCTTCTTAGATCCTAATAGTCCCAAAATTACCCCCTTTCCTTCTTAACTTTAGAAAGTTGTAGTTAGTTCCAAATTTTAATCTTTATTTCCCAAATAGCTTGTTTTAGTCCCGGAGTGATAGATAACGATCTTCTTACCTTGGAATCAAATATATCCTCTTTAACACGGTCCTTGCTGAAGATAAATGAGTAGATGCTAAAATAGTCCAAAGTCAATTAAGTCAATTTAATGACCACAGTTTAAGTCAATTTAATGACCACGGAAACCTCTGTAGACACTGGAATGCAATCCTTTGCTGGGGATCCTTCAAAGCCTCGGAGAAGCCCCCCCTGGAACTCCTCATCAGCCAAAGGAAATCCCCTCAGAATTTCCAAGGCATGTCTTGGCCTTTTCCCTGACTGAGAAAAGTAGGCAGTTGGCATTGAAATCACTTTCTCTGCCCAAAAACAAAGGCTCCAGTCCACTCCTCTTTTGGAGAAGCTTCCTAACTCTCCATGATCCAGCCCCAGAAGTCTGCGTTTGGCCTTCCTTATGGTCCAGCTCTCACAGCCATATATTACTACTGGGAATACCATTGCTTTGACTATACAGACTTTTGTTGGCAGGTGATGTCTCTGCTTTTTATTATACTGCCCAGGTTTGCCATAGCTGTCCTCCCAAGGAGCAAACGTCTTTTAATTTCATGGCTACAGTCACCATCTGCAATGATCTTGGATCCTAGAAATGTGAAGTCTGTCACTATTTCCATGTCTTCCCCTTCTATTTGCCCAAGTGTGATGGGGCCAGATGCCATGATCTTAGTTTTGTTGTTGAGTTTCAAGCCTACTTTTGTGCTCTCCTCTTTCACCCTCAACAAGAGGTTCTTTAGATCCTCCTCACTTTCTGCCATTAGAGTAGTGTCATCTGCATATCTGAGGTTGTTGATGTTTCCCCCGGCAATCTTAATTCCAGTTTGTGCTTCATCCAGGCCAGCATTCCGCATGATGTACTCTGCATATAAATTAAATAAGCAGGGTGACAATATGCATCCTTGTTGAACTCCTTTTCCTATTCTAAACCAATCTGTTGTTCCATATCCCGTTCTGACAGTTGCTTCTTGACCCTTATACAGGTTTCTCAGGAGACATATGAGGCGGTCTGGTACTCCCATCTCTTTAAGAACTTGCCACAGTTTGTTGCGATCCACACAATCAAAGGCTTTAGCATAGTCAATGAAGCTGAAATACACGTTTTTCTGATAATCTCGTGCTTTCTCCATAATTCATTGAATGTCGGCAATTTGATCTCTAGTTCCTCTACCTCTCCGAAACCCAGTTTGAACTTCTGGTAGTTCCCGATCTACATACTGCTGAAGCCTAGCTTGTAGGATCTTTAACATGATCTTGCTGGCATGTGAAATGAGTGCAGTGGTGTGATAGTTTAAACATTCCTTGGCATTATTCTTCTTTGAAATTGGAATATAAACTGATTTTTTCCAATCCTGTGGCCACTGTTGTGTTTTCCAAATTTGTTGACATAATGTGTGCATCACTTTAACAGCATGATCTTTTAGGACTTTGAATAGCTCAACTGGGATTCCATCATCTCTGCTCGCTTTGTTGTTAGTAATGCTTTCTAAAGCCCATTTGACTTCACACTTCAGGATGTCTGGCTCAAGGTCGTTGATTTCACTGTCATGGTTGTCCGGGACACTGAGATCCTTCTTGTATAATTCTTCTGTGTATTCTTGCCACCTCTTCCTGATCTCTTCTGCTTCTGTTAGGTCCCTACCATTTTTGTCCTTTATCATGGCCATCTTTGCATGAAACGTTCCCTTGATTTCTCCAATTTTCTTGAAGAGATCTCTTGTCCTTCCCATTCTATCATTTTCCTCTATTGCTTTGCATTGTTCCTTCAGGAAGGCCTCCTTTTCTCACCTTGCTGTTCTCTGGAAATCTGCATTCAGTTGGGGGAATCTTTCCTTTTCACCTTTGCCTTTCACTTTCCTTCTTTCCTCAGCTATTTGTAAAGCCTCATCAGACAGCCACTTTGCTTTCTTGCATTTCTTTTTCTTTGGGATGGTGCTGATTGCTTCTTCTGTACAATGTCATGAACCTCCGTCCATAGTTCTTCAGGCACTCTGTCTATCAACTCTAGTTCCTTAAACCTATTCTTCACTTCCACTGTATATTCATAAGGGATGTGATCAAGGTCAAACCTGAATGGCCTAATGGCTTCCCCAGTTTTCTTCAGTTTAAGCCTGAATTTTGCAATGAGTAGCTCATGATCTGAGCTGCAGTCAGCTCCAGGTCTTGTTTTTGCTGACTGTAAGGCGCTTCTCCATTTTTGACTGCAGAGTATATACCGTATATACTCGAGTATAAGTCGACCCAAATATAAGCCGAGGCTTCTAATTTTACCCCAAAAATCTGGGAAAACTTATTGACTCGAGTATAAGCCGAGGGTGGGAAACGCAGCAGTTACTATTCCTGTGGCAGGTAAGGCCACAATGCTGCTTGCAATGAAAGATGAGGAGAATGGCGGTGCAGAACACAAATCAACAATACCAAGGCAGAAGTCATTTCTGGTCAGACTGAAAACACCAGTCCCAGCACGACCCCTCCCCCTTCACTGAGGAGAGGAGAGCAGGGGGCAGCTTTAGCTGTCCTTGGAATTCCGGGGATGCGGGCGGAATAGTGACTCGAGTATAAGCCGAGGAGGGGTTTTTTCTGCCCAAAATTTGGGCAGAAAAACTAGGCTTATACTCGAGTATATAGGGTAATCAATCTGATTTCTGTGTTGCCCATCAGGTGCTTGGGTGGCCCTGCATGGCATAGCCCACAGCCTCATTGAACGGCGCAAGCCCTCTCGCCATGTCAAGGTAGCAATCCATGAGAGAGAAATCACCCTTATTCAAGCTAAGCAGGTCTAGGTCATGTGGCTGGTCAGTGTTCAGATAGAGCTCATGGGAACCCTCCTTATGCTACCCTACATTCCACATTGGAAGAAAAACAAGGGAAAATCAATTGGAAGGAAGAACTACAGTCCTTTGGCTACACAGCTCAAAGATGGAGATAATGTTCTCAAACACTGAAAAAGCTGAACATCTGAACGCGTTCAATGATCTTAGCATCCATTGGATGCGTTCAATGATCATGGCATCCATTGGAACCATCGTTTTTGTAATTCCAGCACAGAGGCAGTGCAGTTTCTTTCTGGGATTTAAGAACATAAGAACATAAGAGTAGCCATGTTGGATCAGGCCAATGGCCCATCCAGTCCAACACTCTGAATCACACAGTGGCCAAAAAAACCAGGTGCCATCAGGAGGTCCATCAGTGGGCCCAGGACACTAGAAGCCCTCCCACTGTTGTCCCCCCAAGCACCAAGAATAAGAACATAAGAACATAAGAGAAGCCATGTTAGATCAGGCCAATGGCCCATCCAGTCAAACACTCTGTGTCACACAGTGGCAAAAATTTTTTTATATATATATATATAATTTTGTGTGTGTGTGTATACACACACACACACACACTGTGGCTAATAGCCACTGATGGACCTCTGCTCCATATTTTTATCTAAACCCCTCTTGAAGGTGGCTATGCTTGTGGCCGCCACCACCTCCTGTGGCAGTGAATTCCACATGTTAATCACCCTTTGGGTGAAGAAGTACTTCCTTTTATCCGTTTTAACCTGTCTGCTCAGCAATTTCATTGAATGCCCACGAGTTCTTGTATTGTGAGAAAGGGAGAAAAGTACTTCTTTCTCTACTTTCTCCATCCCACGCATCATCATGTAAACCTCTATCATGTCACCCTGTAGTCGACGTTTCTCCAAGCTAAAGAGTCCCAAGCGTTTCAGCCTTTCTTCATAGGGAAAGTGTTCCAGCCCTTTAATCATTCTAGTTGCCCTTTTCTGGACTTTCTCCAGTGCTATAATATCCTTTTTGAGGTGCGGCGACCAGAACTGCACACAGTACTCCAAATGAGACCGCACCATCGATTTATACAGGGGCATTATGATACTGGCTGATTTGTTTTCAATTCCCTTCCTAATACAGAGCATCACTGTCCCAGACAGAGAGCTCCATCAATACCCTGTGGCTAATAGCCACTGATGGACCTCTGCTCCATATGTTTATCCAATCCCCTCTTGAAGCTGGCTATGCTTATAGCTGCCTCCTGTGGCAGTGAATTCCACAAGTTAATCACTCTTTGGGTGAAGAAGGTTCTCTCTGAGTTTTTGGGGAAAGGCCCAAGTGTGTGCTGTCCATCCTGCTGGCCTGCCTTCCCTGCAAGCTCCAAAGGGAAAAGAAGTCTTCAGATGACCTTTCTCTGCTTTGCACTACAACCAGGAGCCTAAGCAGGTACTATGATGCTAATCAAACAGCAGTGAGAGTAACTTAAAAGGGAGGAACCGCTTTTGGTAGGGTTGCCGATATCCAGGTGGAGCCGGGAGATTACCTAGAATTACAACCGACTTCCAACCTATAGAGATCAGATCCCCTAAAGCAAATGGCTGCTTTGGAAGGTGGACTCCATGGCATCATACTTTGCTGAAGTCCCTCCCCCACCAAACCCCACCCTTCTCAGGTTGCACCCCCAAATTGCCAGGAATTTCTGAGCCAAGATTTGGTCCACCTAATTTTAGGGCATTTTCTTAATGGTACTGAGTACCAGACTTGGATGGGAAACCACCACAGAAGACTCTGCGTGTTGGAAGTGAAGGACTTTGTGATGTTTGTTAGCCTCAGACTTCAGAGGGGAATGTTAGAGAGAGAGTCAGAGACAGGCTAGGACTCTGATCATCCTACTGCTCTGATGCTATCCTTTGTTGTGTAGATTACTACTCTCGGGCAGCCTTCCTTCTGGACTGACATCTTCTCTTCACACTATGCTAGTCTTCTCCATCTTTGTAGGGTTGCCAGGCCCCAGGTTTCAATGGGGGATTCCCACAGTTTTGGGGACTTCTCCCCATCACTGACCAGTTGGCTGGTGGAGAAAACCCCTCCCCTAAACAGGGACATCACTGGAAGTGACCTCATCACGTTGGGGATGTCACACAGGAAATGCTCTAGTTTTGGGGCAAACTCTATGATTTAAGCCCCATTAAACCATAGAGTCTGCCTCAAAACCAGAGCTTCTCCTTCTCTTCCTCTCCCCACAACAGACACCCTGTGAGGTAGGCAGGGATGAGAGAGTTCTGAGAGAACTTGTGACTAACCCAACATCACCCAGCAGGCTTTATGTGGAGGAGGGATCAGACCTGGTTCTCTAGAGCCCACTGCTCTTTACCACTACACCAAGCTGGCTTTCTTTGGGCCTGTTACACACTCTCAGCCTAACCTATCTCAGGGAAATTGTGAAGATAAAATGGAGGAGAGGTAGGTTTGCCAGCCTCCAGGTGAGACTTGGAAATCTCCAGCTTTTACAACTGAACTCCAGCTGGCATGGATCAGCAAGCCTGGAGAAAATGGCTACTTTGAAGGGAGGACTCTATGGCGCAGTACCATGCTGAGGCTCCTCCCCTCCCCAAACCCCACCCTCTCCTGGCTCCATCACCAAAGTCTCCAGGTATTTTCCAACACAGACCTGGCAACCCAAAGAGAGGAGAACATTGTAAGCTGTCTGTTAGGGAGAAATGAAGTAAACAAACCAACTGGAATCTTTCCGCAAGGGGAAAGCAGAAGCTTCAAGGGCTTGAGGCTAGGAAAAGGTTATGTGATGGACAAAGGAGAAAAAGACAACCTTCGCTCAGGGCCGGATTAACAATTAGGCCAAGTAAGCACTAGCCTATGGGCCCCCACGCCTTTAGGGGCCCTGGGCTGGCTCCCCCCCACCCCCAGTTTCTCCCCTGCTTTCAGCCCTCTCAGACTGCACACACAGCCAGCAACTGAGCTGCTTTTTGCCTGACTTGCCTGGTGCGGCTGCTGCTGGTGTCATCGCCAAGTTTGCCTCTCTCTGCCTCTCCCCCGCAGCTTTGTCAAAGGGACTTTTGAGAAGGGGCCTGCAGGCTGAAGCGGGGGCCACAGGTGGTGGGGCGGCTGCTCCAACACAGATAATTCACGAGCCCCCCCCCCCAAGATTTTGACTGCCTAGGGGCCTCCACAGGGTTTAATCCAGTCCTGGCTTTGCTCCTCTATGCCTCGGCCTTATCTGATGTAGCCTTTGATTTTCTTTCTATAAAATGGGAAGAATACTGCCAAGAAAAGCTTTTGTCAACACAGTCACAAAAAACCATAAAGCTCCAGGGAAGTTCTCAATAAACATGTGGCTGTAAAAACGAGTGTCTCTCATTCTGGGAATTCTCGTTGGGGGGATAAAAGATCTCTCTGCACTTCCTCTCCTCAGCATCTTTATGAACACGGCAGCGGGCTGTTGCCTTGGTGATGGCTGTAGCATCACCACTGTAGCGAAGCCATTTATAAATGACTAATTGTACCTTTTAAACAGCGGGCAAAAGGCCCGAGAAACCCAAAATAGACTATTGTATTCAATAAATAAAAAAGCAGCTGGATTGCTTTTGAACTCTTCCCATAATCCCTGGCATTTCTTATGTAGAATGAATGGCAGCTACTGGATGGCAGTGTGTGTGTGTGTGTGGGGGGGTGTTGCTTCTGTCTCTCGGAGGACGCACTTCATTTCTTGCTGCCTTTCCAGGGAATCTCACTTTCTCCCTCCTTTAGTGGGCTGGGTCGGCCATGTCTGAAGGAACACAGGCCCAATGCCATCCTAAAATGGAGATGTCGTTGGCGGAAAGTGCTGTCAAGCTGACTTTGGGTGGCCCCACAGGGTTTTGAAGGCAAGAGATGAACAGAGGTGGTTTGTTATTGCCTGCCTCTGCATAATGACCCTGCACTTCCATCCAGGAAGTCTATCTGGGGCTGGTGGGGGGGGCTGGTTTTTTTGAGGTAGAGGCACCAAATTTTCAGAATAGCATCCAGTGCCTCTCTTCAAAACACCCTCCAAGTTTCAAAAGTATTGAACCAGGGGGTCCAATTCCATGAGCCCCCAAAGGAGGTGCCCCTATCCTTTATTATTTCCAATGGAGGGAACAGTGTGCGGTCCCTTTAAATGTGATGGCCAGAACTCCTTTGGAGTTCAATTATGCTTGTCACAACCCTGCTCCTGGCTCCACCCCCAAAGTCCCTAAGTATTTCTTGAACTGGACCTGACAACTCTAGATCGGGCTGACCCTGCCTAGCTTCTGAGATCAGATGAAAAGAATGCAGATTTATACCCCGCCCTTCTCTCTGAATCAGAGACTCAGAGCGGCTTACAATCTCCCATATCTTCTTCCCCCACAACAGGCACCCTGTGAGGTGGGTGGGGCTGAGAGGGCTCTCACAGCAGCTGCCCTTTTCTGCGATATCTATGGCTAACCCAAGGCAGGTGCTAGTGGAGGAGTGGGGAATCAAACCCAGTTCTCCCAGACAAGAGTTCAGGCACTTAACCACTACACCAAACTGGCTCTCTAGGATGAACGGCAGCTACTGGATGGCAGTGTGTGTGTGTGTGTGAGGGGGGGGGGTGTTGATTCTGTCTCTAGGAGGACGCATTTCATTTCTTGCTGCCTCTCCAGGAAATCTTACTTCCCCCCTCCTTTAGTGGGTTGGGTTGGCCATGTCTGAAGGAACACGAGCCCAGTGCCATCCTAAGATGGCGATCAGGCTAGCCTGGGCTACCTAAGTTGGGGCTTAAATGGAGTTACACCCTTTAAAGTGCTTGACTTGTCTTAGAGAATGGTGTAATTCTGCCTAGGATCGATCCAGGTGGGCAGCCATGTTGGTCTGAATCAGTAGGACAGTGGCATCTTGAGTCCAGTGGCACCTTGAAGATCGACAAAAGTTTATTCAAGGGATGAGCTTACATGTGCATGCACTCTTCTTCAGATACACAGAAATGGAAGTTAATGTTTCATATATATAGAAGCATAGAGTTGGAAGGGACCTCCAGGGTCATCTAGTTCAACCCCCTGCACAATACAGGAAGCTCACAAATACCTTTCCCTAAATTCACAGGATCTTCATTGCTGTCAGATGGCCATCTAGCCTCTGTTTAAAAACCTCCAAGGAAGGAGAGCCCACCACCTCCCAAGGAAGCCTGTTCCACTGAGGAACCACTCTAGCTGTCAGGAAGTTCTTCCTAATGCTGAGCTGGAAACTCTTTTGATTTAATTTCAACCCATTGGTTCTGGTCCTACTTTCTGGGGCCACAGAAAACAATTCCACACCATCCTCTATATGACAGCCCTTCAAGTACTTGAAGATGGTGATCATATCACCTCTCAGCCGTCTCCTCTCCAGACTAAACATGCCCAGCTCCTTCAACCTTTCTTCATAGGACTTGATCTCCAAACCCTCTACCATCTTCATCGCCCTCCTCTGGACCCATTCCAGCTTGTCTATATCCTTTTTAAAATGTGGTGCCCAAAACTGAACACAATACTCCAGGTGAGGTCTTGCCAGAGCAGAGTAAAGCAGTACCATCCAAGCATATGCCAGAGTGACTTCTGGCTTATTCCCCAGTTACTTTTTTGCCCATCCATTCAGCTGTTTCCAGAGCTTTTGAGGTAGAAAAGGCCCAGCAGGAACTTATTTGCATATTTATAGGAAATCCACCTCTTAGGTGTCTTTGCACCTAATGATGAACATATGAAGCTGCCTTATACTGAATCAGACCTTTGGTCCATCAAAGTCAGTATTGTCTTCTCAGACTGGCAGTGGCTCTCCAGGGTCTCAAACTGAGGTTTTTCACACCTATTTGCCTGGACCCTTTTTTGGAGATGCCAGGGATTGAACCTGGGACCTTCTGCTTCCCAAGCAGATGCTCTACCACTGAGCCACCGTCCCTCCCCCATATTAGGCCACATCCCTGGAAATACCATTCCATTGTTTCACACAGGGCTTTTTAAATAGAAGAGGCCCAGCAGGAACTCATTTGCATATTAGCCACCAACCCCCCCTCCCCCCACACACACACCAACCCAGCCGAAACTGCATTCCTGCTGAAAAAAAGCCCTGTTTCCAAACTGTTTGAGCCTTTTTGGCAGGTTACTTTTCACATATTCAAACAGTATGTTGAATATGTGAAATTTGCCTTTGTTTCCCATGTGCGAATATTCTCAAACCGCCTGTTGGGAATCCCGCTCTTCAGCTTCCCATGCAGACCTGTTGTTGCTGAATCTGCGATAGTAAATGAACGCTATTTCCTTTCGAAAGTCTTATGGTGTTCATTTGCATCTGTGAACCTGAGTTCTTCTGATCCAGTCCGATATTCTAACTACTACACCACCACATTGGGTGAGATCAGACAAGCAACTTGGTCTGCCCTAGCCACTCCTCCTGTCTGGATTAAATGGGCACGATCACACTGCACACATCTGGCTCCCATGCCTCATTCATCCTTACCTCATGCTAAAACAATTCTCATGTGGATTAAATGCTACTGGGAAATTCCAGTAGCTTTCCCGGTGAAACACTTCCACGGCAGATTTCTGACTGTCCAATTGCCCCAGCATGCCATGGAAACACATGAACTCTGTGATCATTAATTTCCAGTGTGTCCTTCCCCGCCCCCAACCCCACTCTGATATGCGCTTCAGCACCCCCATAGAACTGGCCAGGAGCACTTGTCTGCTGCTGTGCATGCACAATGGGAATTCTGGGGGGAGGGGGGGAATGCCCAATCCAGCTGTGGATCCATGGTTGCAGCACATTAGTGATGTGGAGACCAACCACAGGTCCATGGCACTATGATGTCAGCTTAGGAAGGAACCAGCGTGCCCCCCCTCCAAACCCAGGGCTTTTTTTGTAGCAGGAGCTCTGTTGCATATTAGGCCACACACCCCTGATGTAGCCAATCCTCCTGGAGCTTACAGTAGGCCCTGTACTAAGAGCTCTGTAAGCTCTCGGAGGATTGGCTACATCAGGGGCATGTGGCCTAATATGCAAAGGAGTTCCTGCTACAAAAAAAAGCCAGCTTGGTGTAGTGGTTAAATGTGTGGACTCTTATCTAGGAAAACCGGGTTTGATTCCCCACTCCTCCACTTGCAGCTGCTGGAATGGCCTTGGGCCAGCCATAGCTCTCTTGGAGCTGTCCTTGAAAGGGCAGCTGCTCGGAGAGCTTTCTCAGCTCCCCCACCACCACCACCACCACCTCACAGGGTATCTGTTGTGGGGGAGGAAGATAAAGGAGATTGTAAGCCGCCCTGAGACTCTGAGATTCAGAGTGGAGGGCGGGATATAAATCCAATATCTTCTTCATAATCTTCTTCTTCTAGCTATTCTCCTTCATTCCTTTTAGCAGCACCCACTCTGCAGTTTTAGCAAAAGGGAATCCAGCTCCCATTTGAAGAGATCATCATCATCGTTGCAAATGACAAGAGAGCAAGGCGAGGGATTTCCCGCACTGAATTCAGCCCACTTGGGAGGATGCCTGCTCGAGTCAAAGAACCAGCCTCTTGTGCCATCCCTAGAATCTGGCACTTTGCCACATACCTCCCCTGCTCTGAGTAGCTTGACAGCAGCATGAAAGGGGAAAGGACCGCCCCGTCCCAGAGCAGAAGTAATTGCTTGCACAGATACAGTCCCTGGGGCTGCAGAAGGCCTTGTAAAGATGCTTCTTCTAAGCAATGCGTGCCTGGTGCGGGGAGGAGAAGGTACCACAAGGACATTGGTTCTGGTCCCAGAGGGCTCCATCTCCCGAAAAAACCTCACCCACATTCTTTTGAAGAAGAGGAGTGACATTTTCCAGTTTTGTACAGTCCTTGCTTTTCATCTCAATGTAAGAGACAACTGATTGGCTTAAGAATAGTTTCCCAGCAGCACCGACTTTATAATGTTTGGTACTCTGTGTCAGATTTCCTCGGTCTTGCTGTTATTTTTTTAAAAATCAGAAAAGTGAAAAGAAAGGGTCTTTAAAAAAATTAATTAAAATCATAGAGTTGGAAGGGACCTCCAGGGTCATCTAGTCCAACCCCCTGCACAATGCAGGAAACTCTCAAACACCTCCCTCCCAAGTCAGGAAGTTCTTCCCAATGTTAAGCCAGAAACTCCTCTGATTTAATTTCAACCCATTGGTTCTGGCCCTGCTTTCTGGGGCCTCAGAAAACAACTCCACACCATCCTCTAGATGACAGCCCTTCAAGTACTTGGTGATCATATCACCTCTCAGCTGACCCCTCTCCAGGCTAAACATGCCCAGCTCCTTCAACCTTTCTTCATAGGCCTTGGTCTCCAAACCCCTCACCATCTTCATTACCTTCCTTCGGACCCGTTCCAGCTTGTCTATATCCTTCCTAAAATGTGGTGTCCAGAACTGAACACAATACACCAGGTGAGGTCTTACCAGAGCAGCGTAAAGTGATACCATCACTTCACATGATCTGGACACTATACTTCTGTTAATACAGCCCAAAATTGCATTTGCCTTTTTAGCCACCGCATCACACTGTTGACTCATGGTAAGGATCTGAAGCCCTATAAGAAGTAATTTACTAAATACATGGATGAAATACAAGAAATATGGAGATGAGAGAAGACCGTTATGGATAGCGCCAGCTGAAGTAATAAAAATAACAGCTGAGATAGGTGAAGAAAAGTGGTTGTCATATAATCAATTATTAAAAATACAAAGTGGCAAAATAGAACTGAAAACTGCTGAAAAGTTGAATCATAAATATGATTGGTTCCAAATGCAACAAATAAAGAGCTTGGTGGAGAATGATATTAAAACTGAAGGAATAAGGAAAGAGCAAACAGAAATGGAAAAAGTTCTGCTTGGAGATAATGATAAATTAATTTCAAAAGTATACAAATTACTCTTACAATGGTCTACAGAGGATGAAGTAGTGAAATCTCAAATGATAAAATGGGCAATTAATGTAAATAAAGAAATAAAGATGGAATCTTGGGAATATTTGTGGAAGAACTCTATGAAACTATGAAACAAAGTATTAAAGAAAACTGTTTTAAGATGATGTATAGATGGTATATGACTCCTAAAAAATTAGCAAAGATGAATAACAAGATGCCAGACAGATGTTGGAAATGTAAAAAGCATGAAGGTTCTTTCTACCATATGTGGTGGACTTGTGAAAGAGCAAAACAGTATTGGCAAATGATTCAACAAGAAATTTCCAGGATATTGGGATATGAAGTAATGAAAGTTGCAGAGATTTTCTTATCAGGATTACAAATGGAAAAATTTCCAAAAGAAGATAGAACTTTAATCCGGTACTTGCTTTCAGCTGCTAGGACATTGTATGCGCAGTTGTGGAAGCAAGAAAAAATACCAGAGAAATGGGATCGGATTATAAAAGTTATGACATGGAGTGAAACGGACAAATTAACAAGAATATTAAGAGACTATGATTTAGAAGTTTTTAAGACGGAGTGGGAAAAGTTTAGAAGATATATAGAAAAAGAGTGGAAAATAAAAGGACATTGGACAATTTTTGATAATAATTAAGTTTTAAAAATTCTTGTTTTAATAGTTAAGGGTACCTTTAATATTTTTTTTAAGTAAATAACACTGGCGGGGGGTCAAGTAATGGGGGGAGGGGTGGGTGGAAAGTAATATATGGGGTAGATAAAAGAAATTTTTTAAGATGTAAGATATAGATATAGATTTATTACCATATGTTACTAATAAAAATTGTTTTACCAAGAGGATCTGAAGCCCAGACTAGCGTGATCTTGTCAGATCTTGGAAGCTAAGCAGGGTCAGTCCTTGCTGGTATTTGAATGAGAGACCACCAAAGAAGTCCGGAGTCACTCACAATGCAGAGGCAAGCAATGGAAAATGGTCTCTGGTTGTCTCTTGCTTTGAAAACCCAGCTGAGCTGTGATTTGACAGCAAAAGAAGAGGGGGGAATCTGACAAGAAAGGAGATAGTGGGAGACTTTGGGCCAAACACTCTCTTTCAGCCTAACCTACCTTACAGGGTTGTTGTGAGGACAAAAAGGAAGAAGGGGAAGGACCGTGTAATTGGACCCAGAGGTAGGCTGTGAAGACATTGTTCCAACAATGAGCACACTCAGGGCTTTTTTGGTAGAAAAAGCCCAGCAGGGACTCATTTGCATATTTGGCCTCACCCCCTGACACCACCATTGTTTCACACAGGGGTTTTAAAGAAAAAGTCCAGCAGGAACACATTTGTATATCAGGCCACACTCCCTGACACCAAGCCAGCTGGAACTGTGCTCCTGTGAATTCCTGCACAAAAGCAGCCCTGAGCACACTGGCGCAGAGGTTGCAAGAGGGCATTGTGTCCCGCCTGGAACCTCTCACCCGGTGGAAGGTCTACATGTTGGTGAATCTGTGTGACCCACAAATCAAATTCATCCTTGCTGAGCTGGTCAGCCGGCTTCTTCACCGGAGAGGCAAACTTTCTCTGCAGGGGTGACACACAGAGACCAGGAGGGGCACGCTCTCTGCAGCTGAGCAGGAGGAGGAGGCGGAAAGCTCCCCGCCTTGCCACCTCTCCTAAGGTCATTCCTTAGATGTCCACCATGACAAAGGCCATCAGGGAGGCCATCAGCATTAGTCGCATGGAGGGGCATTAGTCTGGCACAGAGGGGAGTCCTATGAGTCATATGCCTCTGTGGAGAAACGCCATTTTAGTCAGTGGTGGTGCTTCATTGGCAGGGGTCAGTAAATCCCTCAGCAGGCTTTGTAGCCTCCCTCCAACCCCCCCTCCCTTCCAGAGCCAAACCAACAACTCTAGGGGGAAAGCCTCCTAGAGAGACAGGAAGTTCTTTTGTTCTTGGCATGTGCTAGGAGGAGGAGTTTTTGAGTTCTCAGCTGCAGCTCGAAGGAAGAGGTTGCTAGTGGGAGAGCTCCTGCCTGTGCATGCGGCCTATTCAAAAGAGAATGAGGCCTCCAGGCAGTAAGACAAAGTAAGTCATCCAAAAGGGCAGGGCATGTTTAGATCAGGGCCAGCAGGATGCGTTTATAATCAACTTTTCTTTGTTATACTGGTTGCTGTACGGGTGCTGTGCTGTGCTAATTTTGTAAATGCAACTGTTTTTGGTTTGTTTTTCTTTTCCTATCTTTTTGTCTTGTAAATAAATAGTTTTTCTGTTTTAAATGCTGGCAGTCAATCTCTGTACCACATAGATCCCCAAACCGCTTTAGACCACGCTGTGTTGAGAAGGGGGCCCCGGGGAAGGCATGCAGTTGGATAAGGTGCCAATCCTCCAGGGGTGCCCCAAAGAAGTGCTGAGGTCTCTGTGAAACCCAAGTACAGGGTGGCAGAGGACCTTGAGGCCGGGCCTCATAGCTGGAGAGGGGGATTGGGAGTCCTGTTCCTCTCAATCTGAACCCCGGGACTGAGCAGGTGGTGGCAGCGTGCCCAAGGGGCAGGAGGAGAAATAGCTCCCTCCAGGAGTTGGCGACTCAATAGGGAGCTGACGGGACCGGGTCTGAAGGCAGAATCGGGCCGGTTCCGCCACAGCCTCCAATCTGCTGAGCTACTAGGTCAGGAAAGAGACGGTCTGGCCAGGCGTCTCCGGCACCGTAGCCAGGAGTTTTTCAGATGGGGGAGTAAGCTGCAGGCAGCAGTTTAGCCCGGTGGAGTCTACTTTTTTGTAGAAAAAGTCCAGAAGGAGCTCATTTGCATATTAGGACCCACCCCTGACGCCATGCGAGCCAAAACCGTATTTCTGTGCATTCCTGCTCAAACTCCCCCCCCCCCTCTTCCACTTCTGAGGAAACTTTGTAAGTAGATCAGGCTGACAGAAAATGCATTGTGTTAAAAATGCAGACAGTGATATTTTCTGCTACAGTGCCTCTGAGCATTACAATGAATGAGGAATGACAACAAGGCTGTAAAAGGTCTTGCCTGCAGCATATAAATTTCTAGTACACCAGTCTGGTGTAGTGGTGAAGAGCAAAGACTCTTATCTGGGAGAACTGGATTTGATTCACTATTCCTTCACATGTAACTGATGGAGTGACCTCGGGTCATTCATAACTCTGTCAGTGGCTGTTCCTCTCAAGGGCAGTTTCTATCAGAGCTCTCAGCTCCCACCTACTGCACAGGGTGTCTGTTGTGGGGCGGGGAAGGGAAAGGATATTGTAAGCTGGTCTGAGACTCCTTCAGGTAGTGAAGGGTGGGATATAAATCCAATCCTCCTCCTCCTCTTCCTCCTGTTCTCTTCAGCCAAACAACACTTTGGACATGCTGATGACCTCCCTGGCCAGAAATGGTCAATTCCCATCTCCAGTTAGAACAGCTAGAAGCTATCAGCTGGCAGGGAAATGAAAACAGTTCTTACCTACAAAAGGGTTTTTTTCTTTCCATCTCTCCTACCAGGCACAATCAATCTTCTGGCTGGGCTGGAGAAATTGGTGAGGGGGTTTTGCTTGGTGAGAGCCCTCTCATAGCTATGGGCCTGGACTCTTGTGGCTCAGAGGCTCCTCTCATGCCCACTGAAAAGCAGGCAAACTGAATGTTTTATTCCCCAGACAGATGACATTGTCAGCCTGTGCTGCTCCCCTGGAGGGCTGAGCAATCCGTTTTCTTGAACGTCAATCTGCTGCTCTTTAACCCACCCACCCCCTGGACTCTGAGAATGAGTCAAGTGTGCACAGGCTTGTGACTGAATCCTCTCAGTCCGCATTGGGGAGTCAAATGAAAAAAAAAATGCTTTTCTCAAAGCTTAAAACTCGGAAGCAGAAAGAAGCAGGAGGGAAGTTCTCCAGCTTGGGTGGTCCTATATAACATCCACAGGGCTTTTTCTTGCAGCAGGAACTCCTTTGCATATTAGGCCACACACCCCTGATGTAGCCAATCCTCCTGGAGCTTACAGCAGGCCCTGTACTAAGAGCTCTGTAAGCTCTTGGAGGATTGGCTACATCAGGGGTGTGTGGCCTTATATGCAAAGGGATTCCTGCTATGAAAAAAGCCCTAAACATCCACATTCCAAATAGTGTCCTTTAAATAATAATAATAAAAAACTTGTAGAAAATCTTGTAAAGACCTTCAATTGAATCCTGGTTGCTGAGAGCTCAGGGAGGGGTGAGAGGGATGTTGGTGGGGTACAGCACCTCACGGCAGAATTCTGTGCAGAAAATGAGTAAGAATGGTGCCAGAAATGCTGTTCTTGTCACTCACATATGGGGGGGGGGGACCGTACAAATATCACTGGAACGAGAGATGATAGGAAGGTAGACAAGTATGCCTATTAAAAGAAGCAAAACCGGCAGGAGTACCTAAAATGAAGCTCATGCCTGATGTACTGGTGTTGTGTTTCTTCTTCTTTGCAGGGGTGGGAGGGAGAAAATGCCAGTGATGACAGGCGGCTGTACATCTGTGCCTAGACTCCTCTGAGCCGGCATTGACAGTACAGGCTTCAGACCGCAGAGAGAGGGGAACTCGGGTGCCCAAACCTTCCTGCCTCTAGCTTTGAGGAATTCCTTGGGGAAGTGATGTTAGTGTGTGTCTGCGTCTGTTATCTATGGCAGTATCTTGCCGGGTTGGCTTGGCTTAGGTTCTCTGGACTGTCTCTGGTTCTGTTGAGCAAGCCACATTGGCCCTGGGTTCTGCTTGGCTTCTGAGGTTTGACAATGGTGGTGTTGGACTTGCATCAGAGTCCCTTCCTTCAATTGGCTTGGCTTGGCTTCTCTGGTTTAAGATCGATTGTGTTGGGCTTACCTCATTGGCCCATGTGTCCAAGCTGGGATTCTCTGGCTTGACGTTGCTTCTGTTGGGCTTGTTGGTTCTGTTTGCATCTGGAGGCTTCTGGATAGTTGCTGCTGTTGTATTGGAGGTTTTAAAACAGAGGCTAAATGGTTATCTGACAGCAATGCTGATTCTGTGAACTTAGGCAGAACTTAGGGGGGGGGGGAGGTATGAATTTAGAGGGGATGTGAGTCTCCTTCATTGTTCAGGAGGTTGGACTAGATGATCCTGGAGGTCCCTTCCAACTCTATGATTCTATGCTTAGCTATTGACTTCTTTGCCCTAGAGAAAGTATGGATTGCGCACACTCACACCAGGAACAATGGACACAAGTAGGATGGCTGGGGGCACCTTGTTCAGGGACCTGTAGAACTGAACCTCTTGATGCAACTCACGTGAAACCAGGGGTGGGGAGGGTGTCTTTAGTGGAATGGAGGACTAGGAGCCCTGCAATTTTTATGACATTTGATTGAAAATTACTGACTCCAGACACCTGGAAAGAGTCCCCTTATAAGGAATAATGTGTATGTATAAACGGCTATAAGTCCCAGCTGAAATATGACTACTCCAGCAAGGGGCTTTCGTGGCAATTGAGAGGCAGGGGTGGTTTGCTATTGCTTTCCTCTGCAGAGTCTTCCTTGGTGGTCACCCATCTCAGTACTGATCATACTTAACTTCTTAGATCTGATGAGATTGGGCTATACTATACCATTCCACATCCATATAAAGGATAATAGGCCACCAAAACGTCATAATTCTGGAAAAACTAACAAAATCTGTATGTGGGGGATCTAAATATTCAAAAATATCAATATGGAACCTGTTCTGTCAATCCAAATACTGATTTTTTTTCAAGTGCACATCCCTACAGAATCTGGGGCTTGAGTGTTCCTTTCTTGACAATGTTCGTATTTCCTGTTGGTATATCCAGGTGGGCAGTCGTGTTGGTCTGAAGCAATACAACGAAGTTGGAGTCTACTAGCGCCTTTAAGACCAACAAAGTTTTATTGAGAATGTAAGCTTTCGTGGGCTTAAAAGCACATTTCATCAGACAATGAAACGGGGTAGTCACAAGCTATATGTACCATCGCTAACTGTATCCCATTTCATTGTCTGATGAACTGTGCTTTTAGCGCATGAAAGCTTACATTCTCAATAAAACTTTATTGGTATTAAAGGTGCTACTGGACTCTAACTTTGTAGCATTTCTTGTTGATCAGTAAGCCAAGTTTCAAAACAGAAAAAAAAAATCAAGCATAGAACTCCAGATCCCCTCCTCTAAAAAGCACAAACCAATTCTGATGAATTGTCCAGCAGAGAACAACAACAACAATCACATCCTAACTTAGGACATACCTGTTTCAGGAAAAAGCCAATTGAAAAGCCCTGTGGAGACACTTCAGCATTGCTAGTTTCCAGACCAATTATGGGAGGGGCCATGACGCTGTGGCAGAGCATCTGCTTGACATGGAGAAGAAGAGAGATGAAGAGAAGACACTGACTTATACCCACCCTCCACTTGGAGTCTGAGAGTGGCTTACAATCTCCTTTCCTTTCCTTTCCTTTCCTTTCCTTTCCTTTCCTTTCCTTTCCTTTCCTTTCCTTTCCTTTCCTTTCCTTTCCTTTCCTTTCCTTTCCTTTCCTTTCCTTTCCTTTCCTTTCCTTTCCTTTCCCCTCCCGACAACAGACACCCTGTGAGGTAGGTGGGTTTGAGAGAGCTCTCCAAGAATTCCTCTTGCGAGGAACAGTTCTTAGAGAGTTATGACTGACCCAAGGTCATTCCAGTAGGTACAGGTGGAAGAGCGGAGAATCAAACCCCATTCTCCCAGATTAGAGTCCAAACACTTAACCACTACGACATGCTGGCTCTCAGGTTCAATCCCTGACATCTCCAGTTCAAAGTGTCAGACAGCAGGTGATGTGAAAGACCTCTGCCTGAGACCCTGGAGAGCAGCTGCTGGTCTGAGCAGAATATACTGACCTTGACAAACCAATGGTCTGATTCGGTATAGGGCAGCTTGTGATCATGTGACCAACTCTGGGAAGTCATCTTCCAACATAGGCACAGTGGTCCAAAAAAGTCCAGAAATGAACCAAGGCAAAATAGGCCACTGGGGAGGGGAACTACCACAAGGACTACCATTAGTACATGAGTTCAATCCCCTGCCCAATCACAAAGTTCACCAGAAGAGAATAAATCATTTATCATCCTTCTTTCTCTATAGGCTGTCATTAGAATAGCATAAGAACTGCAGAGAGTTCTGCTTATGCACAAAGAGCAGGTACTCAGGTGTTGCATGATGCATCTTATTAGACCAGTCATAGATTTGGTATAAAGCAACTTCAGTTCATTTAAAAAAAAAAACCCTACGAGTGATTTAAAAGATTCTGCAAGTTTCAATATGTTGCCAGATTGATTCTAACACGTCTTGCTTGGTCTCTTGGTTACCTTGAGGGCAAAAGTTGAGCCGGGGGAAGCTGTATTAATTTAAAGGCAGTCAACTGGGATTCCCAAGAGGCCTCACACAACCTCATGAAGCTGCCTTATACTGAATCAGACTATTGGTCCATCATGGTCAGTTCTTCTTCTCAGACTGGCAGCGGCTCTCCTGGGTCTCACTCAGAGATCTTTCGCACCTCCTACTGTCTGGACCTTTCAACTGGCGATGCCAGGGATTGAACTGGGGACCTTCTGGATGCTAAGCGGATGCCCTACATCTTTTTGCATTTCATCCTCATTAGTAGTATAGTAGATGGTAAAAGCAGTGCATATGTCGCGGATCTCCCCTGCTTTCCCTTTCCCCCTAGCAGTCTGTTTCAACCAGTGTTCCCTCTAAACTGAGTTAGTGAGAGCTAGCTCACAGGTGTGTGTGTGTGTTTTAGCATCCAGCTCACCAGGGCTTTTCTGTAGAAAAAGCCCAGCAGGAACCTATTTGCATATTAGGCCATACCCCTTGTGTCACCATTGTTTCACACATGGCTTTTTTGTAGAAAAAGCCCAGCAGGAACTCGTTTGAATATTAGGCCACACCCCCTGGTGTCGTCATTGTTTCACACATGGCTTTTTTTGTAGAAGAAGCCCAGCGGGAACTCATTTGCATATTAGGTCACACATCTCGGACACCAAGCCAGCTGGAACTGCATTCCTGCTAAAAAAAAAAAGCCCTGCGGCTCACAAATTTTTAGTCTTAGCTCAAGGAAAATGGCCCCACACCAAGCTAATTTAAGCATTAAATCACAACTTTAATGCCAGTAGCTCACAAAGCAGAATGTTTGCTCACAAGACTTCACAGCTTAGAGGGAGCATTGGTTTCAACCTTGGGAAAGTTGATTCCTGAGGTCACCGGAACTGTGTGGAGTAACAGCTCTGCATGTCAATGGTTGCCGTGAGCAAGGCAGTGCTGTAACCCTTCCTGCCTGTACTGCTACATTGGCAGAAGGGGATTGAGACATGGCACCAGTGTAGCTAGGCACTGGTTCTCTTGGGATGATGCTGGCAGAGAGCTCAGTCTGTATCTTATAGTGATTGATGGGGAAGTCTTAGAGCAGCATCCTCAGCTGGGTACACAAAATGGAACTCAGAGGGTTCTTAGCATCATCTGGCCACAGAGCTACTGAAGGGACATATCACAAAACTCAGACTCCTGGTTGTTTTAGAAACTTTTTCCTGCGCTGGCTCATAAATTTTGAAGAGATATAAAAGAAGACTGGATAACTGTAAATGAAAGCAATATAGGAAGGGATAAGATGGCAGACTGTATTCAGATTAATTTTCTGTTATTGTCGGTAATTACACCTCTAGATCTGAGGTATGTTTAGGAATAGTACACGGGGGGAAAACGCTTTTTGCTAAAGTCCAAATTACTATATTTTCTGCTTGGCAAAATGCAATCAGATTCAACGGGAAAGAAGTTTTAGAAGTCCATTAAAAGGAACAAGAAAAGTAGCCATTGGGGGTTGCCTTGGGTGTATGCAAGGGCAGGAAGGCAGGCAGGCAGGAAGGAAAAATCTCAAAAGTAATTAATGTAGGTCTGATTCTCATGTAATGGTTTTGGTTTTGTTTGCTTGTTGTTTTTGTTTTTCAAGCAATGGCACCTGGTATTTGGTTTTGGGTGCAATCCTAAAGCTCAAAATTCCTCAAGATACCAAGCCCCAAAACAGAATAATGTGTAAATATGACAGAATATTTGGAGACAGCCAGCTATCTACACCCTTCTATTATGACCTTTGGGGGGACCCAAAGTGGCTTGAACAGCGAGGGAGGAGACATGAAGGCGGGGAAGGTGGCAGGAGAACAGAGAAGCTGGCACAAGAGTGGGGAAGGCAGTGCAAGAGTGAGAAAGCCAGTGCAAGAGCGGGGATGGCGGCAGGAGAGCGGAGAAGGTGGCAGGAGAATTGGGGAAGCCGGCATGAGAGCAGGAAAGTCGGCGTGAGAATGGGGAAGGCCTCTGCGAGTCACGGTGGGAGAGCCAAATTCAGCAGACCCCAGGATCAGTGCCCTAGGCAAATGCCTAATTTGCCTAATGGAAGGGCTGGCTCTGCAGGGTCATCTAGTCCAATCCCCTGCACGATGCAGGCGATTCACAAATATCCCACATGCACACTCCAGTAACCCAGAAGATGGCAAAAAACCTCCAGGATCTCTGGTCAAACTGGCCTGAAGAGAAACTTCCTGACTCCAAAGCAGTGATCAGCATTTCCGTGGTTGCATAAGGAAAGGCCATGAGAACTAAGCACTGATGCAGCCCTCCTGCCTTCCTTCTTATGATCTGCCTATGTCTACAGAATCAGCCTTGCTGTCAGATGGCCATCTAGCCTCTGTTTAAAAACCTCCAAAGGAGGAGAGCCCGCCCATCACCTCCCAAGGAATCCTGTTCCACTGAGGAAGTTCTTGGATGGGAGACCTCCTTGGAATACCAGGGTCATGACATGGCATATTAAGCCGCAACTCATTGGCATATTAGGCCACACCCCTTGACACCAAGCCAGCCAGAACTGTGTTCCTGCTCAAAAAAAAAAAAGCCTGGAGGTGGGGAATGGCAAACCACTTCTAAACATCTCTTGCCTTGAAAAGCCTATGGGATTGACATAAATCAGCTATGACTTGGCAGCAAAAAAAGAAAGAAAAGAAATCCTTCTTTTGCTGTGATGGGCAAAGCAGTCCTCAACAGAAGAGCCACGTAGAATAAACATCAGATGTTTGAGAGCACCCCAATCCAGGTTTTTGTTTGACTTCCACGTTACCCTGTGGAAGGGGGAATTAAACAATGAAAAATTGATTTCCTAATGACTATCAATTAACTGTCTAACCAGAATATTAAATTACACAGAGGCTTTGGGGAATGCGGTGCAGTTCACAAGGATCCTCGCTTTCCATGGGTAGGCGATTAATTCAGAAATTCATTACGGCTCTTGTAGTAAACGAGAGCACATGAAACCCGTAAACATATTTAATTAGGGACTAGCGTTTGCTCCTATGAGCTCAGAATATTCAAAGCGCCGTTGTCACAGGATGGGCTTTTGTGCTGAATAGCCTGCCGAAATTTAATTACCTCTTTATTACTTAGGGAAATTGACAGGAAGCTTGAATGATGTGGGACACTCCACAATGAATAGCTGATTTCTCTGCCCTCCGCTGCTAGTTGAGTGAAGTGTTACTTGGCATTAAGGACACTGGCACATTCAAAAATTCTCTCTTCCTCTCTCTGTCTCTCTCCCTCTTTCTCTCTCTCGCACATGCATACAAACAACCATAGCACTACAATAAGCCATGATCTAAATCAGGGGTGGCCAAACTGTGGTTCAGGAGTCACATGTGGCTCTTTCATACATATTGCGTGGATCTCAAAGTTCCCACCACCCTGTTGGTCAGCTTGGAGAAGGCATTTGTCTCTTTAAATCACTTCTCCAAGCTGCCTGGCAGCTTGGAGAATGCATTTAAAGTTTCTTTCTTTCTTTCTTTCTTTCTTTCTTTCTTTCTTTCTTTCTTTCTTTCTTTCTTTCTTTCTTTCTTTCTTTCTTTCTTTCTTTCTTTCTTTCTTTCTTTCTTTCTTTCTTTCATCTCTCCCTCATTCCCTCCTCCCACCATCTATCTTCCTTCCTCCCTCCCTCCCTCTTCTCCAAAATTTGATGTTCACGTCTTGTGGCTCTCAAACATCTGATGTTTATTCTATGTGGCTCTTACGTTAAGCAAATTTGGCCACCCCTGATCTAAATAGTCCCCTGAAGCATCCATGATTCATTTAAAAATGTTTTACACTAGTTTAGGATCCCCCCAGTTTAAGATCCCTGAGGTGGCAAAAGTCATTAGCCAAGATGTGAGGGGCAATCTGGCTGTGACATCTGTCACTCCAATGATCGCCAGGATTGATTTGGCTGATCTGGCTGTCTAGGTGGGTGTCCCCTGCTCCCTCACTGCTCCATGTGTGTCCCTCCCGAAGCTGCACTCTCAGTAGAAGAGGACGACCATCCCAGATGGAAGGAGTGTACTATTCTTTGGTCAAGGGGATATGATAGCTGCACGCTCCTGCTAGAACCTTCAAACAAGCTCAAGGTCCATTAGCAGTGGTCAGGTATGTTCATATGGTACTTACGCTGGTTCCAAGTTGTACAGAGCTTTCAAGGTCAATACCAGCGCCTTGAATTGGGCCTAGAAGCCACTGTAGGCGGTACAAGACTAGAGTGGCATGATGCCACTGACTCATCACAGATAGCATTCCTGCTCTAACAGCTGTGACTTCCAGGGCTTTTTTGTAGAAAAAGCCCAGCAGGAACTGATTTGCATGTTAGGCCACACCCCCTGACACCAAGCCAACTGGAACTGTGTTCCTGTATGTTCTTGCTAAAAAAAAAAGCCCTGGTGACTTCCATAGATTCTTCAAGGACAGCCCTATGTTGAGCGCTTTTCCCGTAACCTGATCTAGATGTTACCAGGGCATGCACTGCAGTGGCAAGGTCATCTTCTATCTTTCTCCTTTTCAGATCCACATCCTGGAACCGGTCAACAATCTCACCTACAGTCAGGGCTTTTTTTGAGCACAGAACGTACAGAAATGCAGTTCCACCAGCTAGGCACCAGGGGGTGTGGCCTAATATGCAAATGATTTCCACAATGGTGATGTCAGGGGGGTGGCCTAATATGCAAATGCGTTCATGCTGGGCTTTTTCTACCAAAAACAAAAAAGCCCTACCTACAGTCAACAATCTGGTTTTGCCTTTTTTTCATTTTACCTGATACCTCCATCATTATATTACTGGGCTACGGAAATGACTCAACCAACAGGGACAGTTTTTCTCCTTCCCAAATGGAGTGGACTAGTGTTGCAGGCTGAGTGCAAACCTAAGAACACCTATCTGGGAGTAAGCCCCATTGAATAAAGCAGGACTTCCTTTTCAGAAAGCATGCATAGAGTTGCACTGTGATTACCCACCAAGCAATAAGAACAGCAGCCGTTGATTGGTTGCTTATCTAGATTATGAAAGCATTTGCTTCACCCAATGATATTTCCCCATTTGGGGTGTTGCTGGGGTTCTCCCCCCCCCCCCCAAAAAGAAACTCTTAATCAAGCTCAAGTAATGGAGTTAATTCATTCCCAGTCAGGCACAGCACTCAGACAAGGCTATTCCGGCTAAAAGAAGTGAGGTTTTGTAGCAAAACATTTTCCCCGAACACAAAGATATTGGAATGAGATTTGGGATGCATGTTCAGGAGAGATTCTCGTTTTGAAGTTCAAACACCATCAGAACTCCCACACCTGAGAGGACCATGCAAAATATATCGCAATGTAATATCTACCTGAGATTCACATTGCAAGTTCAGTGGAGTTCAGTGATTTTCTTCCGTTTGCAGTTTTATACCCTGCTTTCCTCTGCCTTAAGAAGTCTCAAAGAGGACTGCAATTTCCTTCCCTCCCCATCCCGACAACAGACACCTTGTGAGGTAGGCAGGTCTGAGAGGCAGAGCCAGATTCATTAGGCCAAGTAGGCACTGGCCTATGAGCACCCATGTCTTTAGGGGCTCCGGGCCAGCTTTCCCCCACATTTCCCCCCCTTGTTGCAGCCCTCCCAGCCTGCACATGCAACCATCAATTGAGTTGCTCTTTGCCCGACTTGTCTGGTGCGACTGCTGCTGGCATTATCGCCAAGTTTGAAAGCATTACCCCACAGCTTAGTAAAAGGGGCTTTTAAGAAGGTGCCTGCAGGCTGCAGTGGGGGCCGCGGACGGTGGGGTAGGAACTCGGAGATAATTTGCGAGAGGGCCCCCAAGATTTCGACTGCCTAGGGGCCTCCACAGGGTTTAATCCGGCACTGCTGAGAGAGCTCTGAGAGAATTGTGACTGGTCCAAGATCACCCAGCAGGCCTCATGTGGGGGAGGGGGGGACTCAAACCCAGTTCTTCAGATTAGAGTCTGCCATTCTTAACTATGACACCACATTGGCTTTACCATCCCATCCTAAGAAAATAAATAAACATTTTTAAAAGAATTAAACCTTCCTGTAGCTCAAAGTAATGGATGTATTTTTAAAAAACTTATTTGCATGTTTATTAACTATACTGTGTACTCCGAAGCATCTGAGACAATTTCATAAGTAAGGCTGTCGCACCACTGCTTCTGCTCTAAGCCGGTAATATCACCAAAAGGGAGTTCCTGTGTATGCATAAGAATTGGCAGAGAACAGCATTCATTGGCAGTTTTCAATTATAATTTAAAACTAATAAGAAAAATTCCCAGAGCAAAAAAAGGAAAGTAACCTATTAAAATATAAATTAATCTGCCTAAATGTTCTAAGCTAAGTACGCAAAGGGGATGTGGAATGATATGGTATAGCCCAGTCTCATAAGCTAAGCACTTGGAAGGGGGGCCACCAAGGGTCGACACTTGGAAGGGGGGCCACCAAGGAAGACTCTGCAGAGGAAGGCAATGGCCAACCACCTCCGCTTCTCGCTCACTTTGAAAGACCCTTGCTGGAGTTGCCACAAATTGGCTGTGATTTGACAGCCCTTTACAAACATACAACCATGCAAACCTTGTGTGGAAATTTGCTAGTCTGTGCATTGATGTCAAGAGGCTCAGTCTGCCCCTCAGTTGCCACCATTCTCTTCCTTCACTAGAGGCTTTTGTAAAAATTGGGATCACTAGATCATTATAGAGTTATAACATTATAATGTTAGAACATTATAGCAGTCTGGCACAATCTAGTCGTTTCCAGCTTTCTTTCCTTTTTTAAAAAAAAGTATGCCTCAAGCCTTTTTTGTTGCGAGTCAAGGGAAAGGTGCAGCCCGCACTTTCTCCCTTATACACAATAAAAAGGCATAGCAAAGCCTCACTTTAAAAAAAAAAAAGGCTGGGAATATGTCAATTATGGTAATAGATCATTATAGCATTATTACACTGCTAGCAAAGGCCTGTTGAAAGGAAAAATACAACAGGCTCTGGAAGGAGGCTCTGGGTGAGTGCCCCCACCAATGGGAGAGCCAGAAGTACCAATACACTTGCATTTGTATATATATATAGGACAGCAATCTAGTAATTCCCAGGTGGTTGGGCTTTGTTTTAAAACTCTCTAGGATATGTGGAGGGAAGAAATTCTTTGGAGGGCGAAGGCTACAAAAATAGCGCTGATGGGGATGGGACATGCAAAATAACACACAGTGGCCAAACGCACTTTAACTGCGATCTTTCCAAAAAGACCATACCAAATTAGGTCTGAGAAAGAAAACAGCAAAGCAGGAGAAACCACAGAAACAGGACAAATAGAGGACATCATTTATATTTCCCCCAAAATTGTGCTGTGGTAAGGAAACCAACGTGGAACTGATCATCCCTGTGGAAACAGCCTCAGAAATGCCTCATCAAATTGACTGAAGGAAGTATTTAGTCTTGCTGAAATGTATTGTCGTTTCCTTAGAGTGAACAGGACATAACAGTTCAAAGGTCTGACATAAAGGGAAATCTTAACTTCTCGGTCCAGCACAGAGTGAAAAATAAACTAATATTTGGGGTCATAGCTGAGCCATGTTGCTTCAAACATTTCTCCACATTTGGGGAATGAACCAATACCTGCTTATCTGTAAGGATGCCAGTCATGCATTTGTTGTAGGGAATCTGAAGATGTCCACAGTCACACACAGAGGCCTGAGCCCTTCTGGACACAGGGACAACCCCGTAGTTCTTATCATTAGAAATGATTTGATTGGGGGGGGGGGGGGGGATAAACTGAACAGCAAAAAAAAAAAATGATCCTATGAAAATGTCAACAAAGAAAAACGAAATCTCCATGTGGTTGCCATGGAGATGCTTTTTAAAGAGAAGCGATGGCGTCATGGGCAATCTCAGTGGTTCATTTCAGACTGAACCGTGGACACGTTCACAAACCTCTTGGCCTTGAAAGGAGGCTGAAGGGAAACTGCGCTGACTCCAACCCGTTTATGGAGTCCTTTTCTTTGGTGGGGTGAATCAGAGTGAGAGTTAAAAGGATACCAGCTACCTCAAGCTAGACTCTGAGTGTAAGTCCCTTCTGCTTCACCTGGCAAGGTCTAAAGCAACAACGGAACTTCTTTATCATGGTATAACTCTGGAGGCACAAACAGCGACGACACAGCAGCAAACACTGCTTGGCACAGAGTATTTGAGTGGAATATTAAACAACAGCACCAGGGCGATCCAGGAAGGGAGTTTGACTCGCATGTAAATTAAAAGTTTTATTTGCTGTGTTTATGGTCTTCCGTTCTCACTGAGACTCAAGGCAGATCACGCAGTATAAATCAATGCCACTGGTAGGATGAGACATCTAATAAGCAATGTACTAGGACTAGGATTTCTGAAATCTGAAGCGAACAGAATATTAGACACAATACAGTGTGGTGTAGCATTTAGAGATGCAGGTTCGAATTCTTCCACGGAAGCTGACTGGGTGACCTTGAGTCAGTCACTGTCTTGACCTAACCTACCTCACAGGGTTGTTGTGCTGATAAAATGGAGGAGAGGAGAATGATATATGTTGCTTTGGGTTCCTATTGAGGAGAAAGGTAGGGTATAAGTGAGAAATAAGTAAATTAAATATAATATTTATACATGAAGACTGTCCTTCTTTCCATTTTGAAGCTATTGCTAGTTTGGCTGCTGTGGGTAAAATGATTATCAAGTGTTTTTAAACCCATGGAATCCAGTCCTTCCATCATAGATTTAGGAGTATTCACTCAGGAGTATTCACTAAGGAGCTACATGTAACTTTTTCACACATATTGTATGGCTCTCAGAGATCAAGGAGGAACTTCATTTCATTCAACTTCTAAAATAAAACTGTTCCACAAATTATGTTCCAATTGTAATAATCTGTCTGATAAGCATTCAGTAACAAAGCAATCCCAAATTCTATCTAGCTGTAGTTTTTTCGTGGAGACTGTCCTTCTTTCCATTTTGAAGCTATTGCTAGTTTGGCTGCTGAGGGTAAAATGATTATCAAGTGTTTTCAAACCCATGGAATCCAGTCCTTCCCTCATAGAGTTAGGATTATTTGTTCAGGAGTATTCGTGATTGAATATTTTGTGATTGAGCAAATTGTGTGTGTAACCATACAGCAAAATTTAGCAATGTGGAGACAAGCCCACCGGCAATGCAAGTAAGAACTCATACATCCACACTGCTTCCAACACAGACAGAATTGTATGGTCCACAGTCCCTTTCCTTTCATGAGTGCCTTTCAGACCCATTCCATTACAGTATTGCCCTATTACTGTCATAGAAATGGCCTCCTGAACAATTCTGTTTTACGCAGGTTGTAGAATGACTGAAGAGAGGGAGCCTTCTTGACCTCCTCAGGCAGGCCATTTGTCAACAAAGAATAAGGGTATATAAGTGGTGGTTGATCTTGTCCATTCGCAGGGTGGCACCCACAAAAGGCCCTGAAGATGAGCAAAGCTGTTGTGGCAACGGTGAGCCTGCAGATATGAAGGTCCTCAGGGCTCTTTTTCAAGCAGGAGCTCCTCTGCATATTAGGCCACGCCCCCTGATGTAGCCAATCATCCTGGAGCTTACAGTAGGCCCTTTACTAAGAGCCCTGTAAGCTCTTGGAGGATTGGCTACATCAGGGGTGTGTGGCCTAATATCCAGAGGAGTTCCTGCTAGAAAAAGAGTCCTGAAGGTCCTAGACCAGGGGTAGCCAAACTACAGCTAATGAGCTACATGCAGCTCTTTCACACATATTGTGTGGCTCTCAGAGTTCAAGGAGGAACTTAATGCTGGCTTACTCTCAAATAAGTGTGCTTAGCATTGGGATCTCAGTCTGCCTCCGAACACTGATCTATAGATGAGTGACTATTTCTGCCATGTGTGAAGCGGGGAAGGAGGGGGAATTAGGCTTGCACACTCTTCTCCACCACAAAGGTCGCTTAGAGACCTAGGATAGGGAAAGAGAGTGCAAGAGCAGAGGGAACCACTGGAAGGAAGGACGGAATTAAAGCGGGCAGCGCAGGTTTCCCCCTCAGTTTCATAGCTCTTGTAGGAGCAGTATTTACTAACTCTGGTGTCAAGGCAAAGAGAGGTACATAATGATGCAAACGGTAGCTAGTATGTTATATGATACATGTGTGTTTCCTTATTTATTTATTTATTTATTTATTACTTTACATTTATATCCCGCCCTCTCCGCAAGCGGACTCAGGGCGGCTCACAACATCATAAAAACAATCAATTCAATAAAACATATAAAACCATAATTTACTTATCAATTTAAAACTATTAGCGCTGTCTCAGTCCAATCTAGGCGGACTTCTCCCACTGGTTCCAAAACCTTTCCCTGTGCTGGTCTTATGGGGACTGTATTCCCAGCTTTTTAAAAAAAGTCTCCTTCTAGCATGGTCGTGTTGTAAAGTGCATACATATGTATTTTATCTTTCTGTGCAAAGGAAGTATTGAGAGTTTTTATAAAGACATGTGTGTAATATTTGTTAATGTTTTGTGCCTCTCAAACATCTGGCATTTATTCTATGTGACTCTTACGTTAAGCAAGTTTGGCCACCCACGTCCTAGGCCATGTAGGACTATGTATATGATGGCCAGTACCTTCAACCAAGCCCAGTAACTGATGGTCAGCCAATGAAGCGACCGGAGAATGGGTGTGATATGCATGTTCCACAAAGGTCCTGATAATAACTCCACTGTGGCATTATGTAGCAGCAGTTGTATCCATGTCAAAGTTCTCTACTTCCCTGATTCATCCAAAAGAAGCAAAAGGATGTAAGGAAGTGTGGGCTGGCCTTCAGTCAGTGGAAGAGATCTATATGTAGCTGTCCCCAAAGCAGTCAGTCCTGGAAGCTGCATCAATGTTAAGTTAAATCCAAGTCCTCAAGCTGTCAATCTTCTTTCCATTTCTAAGATGGGGAGGAGGAACACTGTGAAGAAATGCATTTTCTCATGGGAGGCTGGCAAGGAACAAAGCTTCCAATTGGCATTTTAACAGATTTCTTCCCCTCTAGACAGAAGGAAAAAGCAGTTGACTCATACCTCAGCCCACCTTCATACAAATGCTAATAGGTCTAGTCAAAAGGGATAGCCAAGTTCCCCCTTCTCCTCCCCCTTCTCCAGGCAGGGAACAGAGTTTGGAGGACTGGAGGCTAGAACAGCTCCAGGGATAATCTCCAGGAAGGGGCTGGAGGAAATGCTTCTCTGACCTGGCCTGACTGGGTCAAGTGAAAGGGGGAAACAGAGGTGATAAAAACTCCCTGCTGCAGAAAGTAGATTTTCTTTTTCTTTGGGATGCTGTGTTCAGTCAGTTTGGTGTAGTGGTTAGGAGCACGGACTCTAATCTGGGAGAACTAGACTTGATTCCCACTCTTCCACATGCAGCTGCTGGAGCGACCTTGGGTCAGTCACAAGTTCTCTCAGAGTTGTTCTCTCAAGAACAGTTCTCGAAAGAGCTCTCTCAGCCCCACCTACCTCACAAACTGTCTGTTGTGGGAAGAGGAAGGGAAAGGAGCATCCAAGTGAAGGGTGGAGGATAAATCCAATTTCCTCCTTCTCCTCCTCCTCCTCTTCTGAACTCTGAGCTGAGATCTGAAAGCAACCATTGATCATGTGCACAACGGAAGAGGTGGAGCAAGCTGTGAGGTAATGATAACTCTGTAGAGGACTAGAACATCGAAGCAAAAGAGTCTGTCCTATATTTTAACAGCTGATAGGGCACGTATAGTGAGAGGGGCAGAGGATTCGTGTTTTTATCAATTTCTTTTGTATCCCTTGCTCAGATCTGGTGCTGTGTTAAAAGTATGCTTGTAAATATTTTCTTTTAAATAAATACTTTATAACTTTTGATGCTGGCAGAAGTTCTCTGTACAATCCAATTCATGCATTGATCTTGGTCACCTGGAGATTAATTGTAATAATGAGGGATTCCCAGGTGCCCCTATTGGCAGTGCTATCTATTCCCCACACTTCTGCTTAACCTCAGACAACTTCTTATGGCTTTTACCTGTAGGGTTGTAGGAGAGTCAGTTTGGTGTAATGGTTAAGTGTGTGGACTCTTATCTGGGAGAACCGGGTTTGATTCCCCACTCCTCCACTTGCAGCTGCTGGAATGGCCTTGGGTCTGCCATAGCTCTTGCAGAGGTTGTCCTTGAACGGGCAGCTTCTGAGAGAGCTCTCTCAGCCCCATCCACCTCACAGGGTGTCTGTTGTGGGGGAAGAGGATAAAGGAGATTGTAAGCCACTCTGAGACTCTGATTCAGAGAGAAGGGTGGGGTATAAATCTATGATCTTCTTCATCATCAACTTATTCTTATTCTTTCAGGTAGTGATTAGAAGTCTCCCATCATCACAACTGATCTCCAGGCAACAGAAATCAATTCCTCTGGAGAACATAGCTGATTTGGAAGGTGAAGTCCCTCTGCCCTCAAATCCTGCTCTCCTCAGGCTCCATTCCCAAAATGTCCAGGTATTTTCCAGCCTGGGGGTGGCACTGGCAATCCTACCTACTTGACATGCCTGCTCTTCTGCTGCTCGTGCCTTAGTCTACAGACTTACTTGTTTCTGATCCTCACTCTCCCTGACCTTGGGCCTAGCTTGGTCTTCTTTGCTCTGTCTGAACTTCCTTGTACCTTGGCCTCTGACACAGTCACACTCCATGTAGAGGCGATCAATTTCCTCTCATCCATGCGAAGCAAATACATCCCTGTGGTCCATAGAGGATTTTAAATGATTGCTCTCTTGACCTGTATCTGAGCAAGGTCTTTACCACTCTATAAACAGTTCGCCTGGATGGCTCTGAACCGACACAACAGTGGCAGAGAACTGTATTTTCTTTGCTGCACTCAGCACTATAAGGGAAGGCTCTAAAATGAACTCTAGCTTGGGTTCGATTGCATTTGTGTTCTCAGTTTCCTCCACAGTCACTTAAGGTAGCCAACAACAGGCTGGGAAATTCCTGGAGCTTTGGGGGGTGGAACATCAAGAAGGGAGGGACCTAGGGTTGCCAATTCTGTTTGGAAATACCTGGAGGTTTTGGTGGTGGAGCCAGGGGAGGTAGGTTGCCAATCTCCAGGTGGGGGCAGGGGATCCCTCGGTTTGGAGGCCCTCCCCCCTCTTTAGAGTCATCAGAAAGTGGTGGGAGGGGGGGAGGAAAATATCTCCATTATTCCCTATAGAGACCGGTTCCCATAGGGCAGGGGTGTCAAACTCATTTGTTAGGAGGGCCAGATCTGACACAAATGGGACTTTATGAGGCCAGGCCCTGAGTGTCATAAAATATGTCAGGTAGTGGAGATATAAATTTTATCATGGACACAGACAAACCCGATTAAAGATATTTTTTTTAAACTTAAAATACAAACGTGCTTAAAACTCTTCCAATGGTTTAAGCTGGAAAGGTGGGGGACTAGTGGAATTTGGCAATGCAATTTTTAAAATAAAACATCAAGAAAAAGCACAAGACTCTGTGGAAACAATGAAATGGCATTGTAAACTTCTCCCCTCCAGTCTACTCAGATTGGCAAAGCCTTTCCAATATAATATCCCCCTTTAGCTGTGGGTTCCCACAGAGTACTCACTAGGTTAGATCCATTCAGGAGAGATAAGCTGGCTGAAAACATCAACCCTTGTTTGCAAGGACACAACTCCAGGAAGCATGAGTTTCAGCTGGCTACTTGAAAGCTGCAAATGTAACCATCTCCACTCCATTTGAAACCATTGTAGAGTACAGACAAAGCTGCAAGGAAAATGTAGAATGGATCTTAAAATCCACCCCACCGTTTTCATTGCAGCAGCCAGCAAAGAAAGGCAGGAAGAACGTGGGACTCAGTCTGCAAGCTTCAAAGGGTTCTTCAAAGAGCCTTTGAAGCTCCCAAGCCGAAACTGAAAGAGTCTCAGCCTGGAAGCTTCAGAGAGCCTGGGAGCTGTAAGAGCCCGGGGAGCTTCAAAGGGTAAGGACAGGAGGGAGAGGAGGGGGGAGAAGAGAGCCCTGTGGGCCTGATCAAAGCCTTGGGTGGGCCAGATCTGGCCTGTGGGCCGGGTGTTTGACACCCCTGCCATAGGGTATAATGGAGACTTGATTCATGGGTATCTGGGACTCTGGGGGTATTTTTTGAGGTAGAGGCACAAGAATTGCAACATAGCATTAGGTGCCTCTCCTCAAAACATCCTCAAAGTTTCAAAAAGATTGGACCTGGGGGTCCAATTCTATGAGCCCCCAAAGAAGGTGCCCCTATCCTTCATTATTTCAAGGAAGGGAAGGCATTTAAAAGGTGTACGGTCCCTTTAAATGTGATAGCCTGAACTCCCTTTGGAGTTCAATTGTGCTTGTCACACCTTTGCTCCTGGCTCCAGCCCCAAAGTCTCCTGACTCCACCCCCAAAGTCTCCCCAAACCCCGCCCTCTCCTGGATCCACACACACACACACCCGCCCCAAAGTTTCCAGCTATTTTCCAACACAGACCTGGCAAGGAGCCTGGTAGAGTGGGTTTTAGGGAGTTGAGGGGCCTTTGTAGCTTATAATATGGTATAATACCATGATGTCCACCTTCCAAAGCACCTTTGGAATTTTGACACAGGGTGGTGGGCACACAACCACAAAATGGCTGCCTCAGGAGGCTGAGCCAACCCCAAATGTCAGGGAGTGAGGTCATGCATAACTCTAATAGCATCTCTTTAGCATTTAAGGCAGGAGCTCTGTTTAACAGGATGCCTTTGGGTCTGCTCAGCCAATCAGAAGACCTGCAGGGCACAAGCCCCACCCAGCATTGCATGCTTTCTAAAAACACTTGGTGGGCTCCAGGAAAGGTATTGGTTGGAGGAGCTATCATACCCATGGGCTCAACACTGAGGAAGCCCGTTCTGCCAGATATGGTTGCCCCCTCCCCTTTTCTGTGTGCATGAGTTACTAGTTGGGAGTTTGGTCTGTGATTATTGAATTCTTTTTAATTTTCTCCATTGTGTATGGTGTTATTATTTGAGATGTAAAGGAAGTAGAAAAATCCCTCCCATTTTATTCTGAGAACTTTAAAAAAAAGCTTTTCTGACAGAAAAAATTATGGCATTTTTGAAGCACGGACACAATTCTTATGAAGTATTTCTTTTAAAAAAAAAAATCAGTTGAGCTTTTTAAGAACAAGGTTTTTATCACTCGGAAAGCATAGCATGGACATTTTTATGTAAGAGGATCTACAGCATTAGATAATGATAATTCCAACCGTAGACATATATGGCATGTTCTTAAAGATACACCATTGTTTACCTGTGAATAATTATGGCAACAATCAATGTGGTATATTGTGGTTGATCATAACATATTATTAAAGAGTTTTCAGTGTCGTAAAATTTAATTTGGTATCCAGATATGCTAGTACTGCTGTTGTGACTGTCTGAGACTGTTCTGTCCAAAACAATACATGTTCTTTAGATGACTACATCTGCCTTTTTTTGCTCAAGCCAATGAGTGGGTTCATCAAGAGTTTTCTGTTTTCAGCTTTTATTTTCCCTACCTGTCCGATGGCAAAAATGTCCTCAGGTAGCGCAGGGTCTAAGTAGTGTGCCACTCTTTCTCAAATGTGTGTGTGTGTTAAGTGCTGTCCAGGGCTTTTTTTTTTTGAGCAAGAACGCACAGGAACACAGTTCCGGCTGGCTTGGTGTCAGGAGGTGTGGCCAAATATGCAAATAAGTTCCTGCTGGGCTTTTTCTACAAGAAAAGCCCTAGTGCTGTCAAGTTGCTTCCTACTTCTGGCAACCCTATTAACGAAAGACCTCCAAAACATGCTATTGCCAACAGCCTTGCTCAGGTCTTGCAAACTATGGGCTGTGGCTTCCTCGCTTGAGTCCATCTGTCTCACGTTGGGTCTTCCTCTTTCCCTGCTTCCTTCAGCTTTTCCTAGCATTTTTGTCTCTTCCAGAGGGTCTTGTCTTCTCGTATTGTGACCAAAGTGCCATAGCCTCAGTTTAGCCATTTTAGCTTCTCAGGAGAGTTCAGTGTTGATTTGATCTAGAATCCACTTTAGTTTTTCTGGTGGTTCATAGAATCATAGAGCCAGAAGGGACCTCCGGGGTCACCTAAACCAACCCCCTGCACAATTCAGGAACTTCACAAATGCCTTCCCCACACACATCCCCAGTGACCCCTTTTGTAAAAATTGGGATCATTATAGAGTTATAATGTTATAACATTATAGCAATCTGGCACAATCTAGTAGTTTCCAGCTTGCTTGCTTTCTTTTTTTTTAAGTATGTCTCAAGCCTTTTTTGTTGTGATTCAAGGGAAATGTGAGTCAAGGGAAATTTTTTAAAAAAATAAAGGCTGTGAACATAAATTATGGCAAGAGATCATTATAGCATTATTATACTACTATGAATAAAGCCTGCTGAGAGGAAAAATACAATGGGATCTGGAAGGAGGCTCTGGGTGAGTGCCCCCACCTTTGTTGTCTTCCCACCAACCCACCCAAGTGAAAGCATTGACTCCCCCACCTACCCATGGTGTCTTCTCTTCTACCCACCCCCAACTTCCCCCACCTCCATCCACCTCTTCCTCTCAACTACCCCCCCACCTGAAAGAGGCCCAGAATGGAGATAAGGAACAATAATTATGGGGGGTGCAGGTAAGCATGACAACAGTCACACAAACACTGAAGCTCAGCATTGCCATCTTTTCCCCCTGTCTCTTCGCTATCTTCCCCCACACTGCTGCCTTCTTTCTCTTCTGAATGCCACAGAGAGTGGGTAAGCAACAGCAGGTAGGAGAGAGGAGTGGAGTCAACCAATGGAATGAAACAGAACTTGAATGTTGGTTGACGAGCCAATAGCTGATGGAGCGCACACCACAGCCAATGGGAAAGTGCTTCCTAATGTTCATCTGGAGTTTTCTGTTTTCAGCTTTGATTTTCCCTACTTCTCTGATGGCAAACTCATTTGATTCCATTTCAACCCATTGGTTCTGGTCCAACCTTTCTGGTGCCACAGAAAACAATTCCACACCATCCTCTTCATGACAGCCTTTCAAGTACTTGAAGACAATGATCATATCACCTCTCAGTCATCTCCTCTCTAGGCTAAACATAACCCAGCTCCTTCAACCTTTCCTTGTAGGACTTGGTCTCCAGAACCCCCACCATCTTCGTTGCCCTCCTCTCCTCTCCAGCACCACATTTCTAATGAATCAACTTTCTCCCTGTCAGCTTTCTTCACTGTCCAGTATTTTCTAACTCCAGGGGTGGCCAAACTTGTGGCTCTTTCACACATACTGTTTGACTCTTGAAGCACCCCACCATCCATCAGCTGGCTTGGAGAAGGCATTTGTCTCTTTAAATAACTTCTCCAAGCAAGTCAGCCGGCAGCTTGGAAAATGCATTTAAGAGTTGCTTTCTTTCCATCTCTCTCCCCATCTGTTTTCCTTCCTCCATCCCTCCCTCCCTTGCGGCTCTCAAACATTGAATATTTATTCTGTGTGGCTCTTAAGCAAGTTTGGCCACCCCTATTCTAGCTTCTTCATGGCTGCCCTCCCCCAGACTCCATCTCCTTCTGATTTCTTAGTTGCTTTATAGGAGATATACTTGCAATTTTCCTTCTAGAAAATGAAGGCATTTATGCTTTTAAATTCCATAAATATGCAGAATGGTACAATTTTATATGCCAACTAAGTTATAAATGCTGTGTTGTACGTGTTTGTTAAAGCAGTAAAAGAAGCTTAGGTTTGATAGGAAAGTTAACTATTGCATATATTTCAGTTTCCTCAAAATTTCCTTTTCCCTCATAGCTTCAAAATTTCTGGAAGATTTGCATCTCTACTTATTATGCATTTATTATTGTGAGCTGTCTCATGAATCTAAGGGTCGAGAAGGTAGGGCAATTTCTTTTAAAATACAAGGAAGACGAGCAGAGAAATTAGAAATGTGTTGTGTGTCATTAAAAATGCAATGATTTCTTATGTTTTTACTGAAATTTAGGGAATATTTGGAACGGTAGCGTTTCACTCATTCCTCATACTTTACTGTTTAATGGGCTTTATGAATATATGAGCATTGCTTCTGGATTTTCCCCCTCAGCTGGAAAATCTTGCAGAATAGAACCTAAGAGTGAAGCAAGTCTACTTAAAATCCTATTCAGGACTATTCAAATGAAAGCACTCTTTGAACTGCAACTAGGGGAACTTTCACAAACACAAAATAGCACTTTTTACAATCCACTTTCGAGTAGGCTTGCCAATCCCCAGGTGGGGGTAGGGGATCCCCTGGTTTGGAGGCCCTCTCCCCCCCCCCCCCGCAGATCCTGGGGCATATGCAAATGAGATATGCTACTGACCTCTTGCACCTTTCCCCCTAGAAAATGACCCCTGGGCATCACATATCCCCACTGAGCTTTCTGCTCAACCCCCCACCCCCAAATCCCAAGGAACATCCCAACACAGCATGGGCAACCCTAGACAGCACTATTAGATGGGAAAGGGGAGTTGCCAGATACAATTCAAGAAACATCTGGGACTCTGGGGGATGAGCCAGGAGACATTGGGGTGGAGCCAGGAGCAAGGTTTTGACAAGCATAATTGAAGTCCGAAGTGAATTCTGGACATCACATCGGACCTCGCACCTTTTAGTTCCCTCCATTGGAAATAATGAAGGATGGGCACTTTCTTTTGGGGCTCATAGAATTGGACCCCCTGGTCCAATTCTTTTGAAACTTGGAGGGTGTTTTGAAGAGAGCACCGGATACCATGCTACAAATTTGGTGCCTCTACCTCAAAAAATCGAGAGATCCCCTGCCCCCCAACTGGGATTGGCATCCCTAGGTGATTGGCTTTGCAGAGTTGCATGCTTTGGGTTGGGAAACTCCTGGAGATTTTGGGGATAGAGCCTAGGGAAGACAGGGACTGGGGAAGGGAAGAACTTCTCTGGTATATAATGCCATAGCGTTCACCTCCAAAACAGCCATTTTTCTCCAGGGGAACTGATCTCTATCATCTGGGGATCAGCTGTAATCCTGGGAGATCTCCAGGCAGCACTTGGAGACTGGCAACCCTAACAACAACCTCCTCATTGGCCAGCCTCCCCTTCCGTCCTATTAGGGTTGCCAGGTTTTACCTGGCTTCCAACAGGGGACTGTTTTTCGTGTGGGTTATGCATGCACAATGCAATGACATCACCTGGAAGTGACATCATCATGCTGGGCACATAGCACAGGGTTTGCTCTAGCATTTGGTAAAAACTCTATGGCACTCTATGGTGTTTTTTTTACCCAAATGCTAGAGTGTCCTCATACAATGTGCCCAGCATGATGATGTCACTTCCAGGTGATGTCATTGCACTGGGCACATCGGGGCCCCAATGGAGCTTTTGGGGGGAAGGGCTTCCCCTACTAGTCATCTCTGTGCCAGCAGGTTGGAGGTCCCAAAATTGGGAAAACCCTACCTGCTTAGGGTTGCAAGTCCAATTCAAGAAATATGTGGGGAATTTGGGGGTGGAGCCAGGAGACATTAGGGGTGGAGCCAAGATCAAGGCTGTGACAAGCATAATTGAACTCCAAAGGGAGTTCTGGCCATCACATTTAAAGGGACGGCACACCTTTTCAATTCCTTCCTTCCATAGGAAATAATGAAGGATAGGGGCACCTTCTTTTGGGGCTCATAGAATTGGACCCCCTGGTCCATTTTTTTGAAACTTGGGGAGTATTTTGGGGAGTGGCACTAGATGCTATACTGAAAATTTGGTCCCTCTACCCCAAATTTGGTGCCTCAGCTCCCCACCCACCCCCCCAAGCCCCAGATACCCACAGATCAATTCTCCATGATTTTCTATGGGAATAAATCTTCATCGGGAATAATAGAGTTCCCAGCAGACATTTCCCTCCCCTCCCCCCACTTTCTGACGACCCTGAAGCAGGGGGAGGGTCTCCAAACTGGGGGATCCCCTGCCCCCACCTGGGGATTGGCAACCCTATACCTGCTACATTGCCTCACAGAAATGTTGTGGATGGTATTAACTCTTCACATACCTTTTTGAAAAGTACTGGGTTCAATGCATTTGGAGTTCAACACAGAACATGCTTTATTGCTACTACATATTAAAAGACAATATGGCGGGGCCGAGACCCCACTTATATACATGCATTAGAAACACACACACACATGATTCACATACCAAATCATGGCAGTCAAGTTTTGTGCCAAGACCGCTCATTGGTTGCTGCTCTGAGTTAGGCTTCCCAATCCCCAGGTCTCAGTGGGGGATCCCCCGGTTTTACAGGCTTCTCCCCACCCCCAGCCAGCTGGCCAGCGGGGGGAAGCCACACCCCCACAGCCACCAGTACCTCTAGATCTCCCACAGGTTAAGAAACCTGCAAACAGGTCCCGTTTTAAAATGCCTCTTTGTGTGTGTGTGTGCCCCTTTAAATCTGAGCAGGAAGTACTTCATGGGGAAGGGTGAAGTACTTCATGGGGAAGGGTCAGAAATAGAGCCTCCCTTTGTTTTGTTTTTGTTTCACAGCGAGAGAGCAGAGAGAGCAGTGAGCAGCATAGCCCCTGTAATTGTCAGATGTAGTTGTGGAGGAACCAGACCCAGTGAGAGAGAGAGAGAGAGGAGTACTTTTCAGAAGTCTTTCTGGGGAGGCAGTAATAGTGTGTGTCTTTCTGTGCTTGCTTTGCATTATTTTCAGAGTCTTTGTATAGGAGCCTGTTTATGGGATAGAGGAAAACTCCACCTCTCTTTTGTTTGCCTTTGTTAGGCTGAAGAACAGCAGTTCTTCTGAGTCTAAAGCTCCAGTGAGATCTCAAAAATGTGAGCTTGCAAAAGTCTGTGTATTTTGGCTGCTTTTTTGTGTGTTTACACTTTCATTTACTAGAATTGCAGCTATTGAGGGATGAGGAAATGATGACTATTCAGGTGAAATGCACTGCTGTATTTTTATGCATTTGTTTTGGAAATGGGAAAGACTGGCTCCATCCCATAAGACTCCTGGCTCCACCCCCAAAGGCCCCCCATATTTTTCTGAATTAGACTTGGCACCCCTATTCCGAGTTCAAATCTATCAGCATTTCCCTGCGATTATTCGGATGCCCGCAAAAGCAGTAAATTCAGTACATAACACGGTTTACTCTGTTTGTGCAATACTTTTGAGGCTTTTAAAAAGTGTGGTTTGTCTCTAGGGTTGCCAAATCAACCCCAGAAATATCTGGGGACTTTGGGGGTGGAGCCAGGAGACTTTGGGGGTGGAGCCAGGAGACACTGGGGTGGAGCTAGGGGGGAAATGGCGCCGGGGAGCGTGGCGAGCCACCCCGCAGCTGCCACCTCTGCTCCGCTCGCCGTGGCTGCTCCTCCGAAATGGGCTCAGGCTGAGCCCATCTTGGAGGAGCAGCCACGGCGAGCAGAGTAGAGGCGGCAGCGGTGCGGCGGCCTCTTCTCCACTCGCCGTGGCTGCTCCTCCGAGATGGGCTCAGCCTGAGCCCATCTTGGAGGAGCAGCCACGGCGAGCAGAGTAGAGAGGGCGGCAGCGGCGCAGCGGCCTTGCCCCGCTCCGCCTCTGGGATGGAAGCGGAGGGGGGGGGTGGAGGTGGGCCGGGAGCGTGGCGAGCCGCAAGTCCGGGTCCTAGAAGGGCCCGGATTCGCGGCTCGCCATGCTCCTGGCCTGCCTCGCCCTCCCCTGCGCTTGCTGCCGCCTCTTGGCTGCTCCTCCGAGATGGGCTCAGCCTGGGCCCATCTCGGAGGAGAAACTGCGGTGGGCGGGGAGGGGGCGGCCAGCGGCGCGGCGGCCTCGCCGGCTCCAGGATCCGGCGGCTCGGTGCCGTTTCCCCCCTCTCCCCCTGCTTCCATTTTTTGGGGGGGAGCGGGGAAAGAGGGTGGAAATCCTGGGGTCCCCCGCCAGGGCGGGAGGGTTGGGAAGCCTATTTGTCACAGATGGATAGTTTCTATAGAGCTGCTTTTGGAGGCAGGAAGCTACAGGAAACTGGGTCATTAGCCTGAGCAGCAATGTGAAGGCCTTTATCCTTGGGCCTGCCTGGCTTCACAGCAGGGCTGCTCTCCTTTCCACCTGTCACCGGGGCAGGTGTCAGCCCTCCTCAGACTTCATTAGCACCAGGAAAATTAGATGCTTGCTCATTGCTGACTTGTATCTACCTCATTCCAACCCTCCTTTTCAACTCTAAGTAGAGGTTTGCAGCCCTCTAATCACTAGGTTTTCATTCCGATCTTTTGTTTCCTCAAAGTCAAACGCTGGGGAAGTTGCCCCCTCCCCAGGTTTGAGAGAGAGGAAAGCTCTTTGTATAAATTGCAAGAGAACAAAGGCTCTTGGTATAAATTACAATATTGCATGCCACTCTTTCCCATAGGCTGCCCCCTCATCTCTTCTTACTTTAGACCTGTCATTCTTCTCAGTCCCACTCTGCCCCTCCCTCCCTTTTCTTTCCTCCCACTTTGCGGTTGGGGCTTTCTGTAATTCCGGGGGGTTTGTTTTCCTTCTGCTGAATTGATCAGGACAATTCCTGTGCTCCAGTCAAGCAAAAATATGATTTCCACGATGATTTGAATCGAGCAGTTCCCTGACTGAGCGAATTGATCTGCCAGCAGCTCAGCACAAGGAGGACTGTTTTATTCCTTAGAATTGCCTCCTCTCCTGTTGCCACCGTTGAATACACACCTTAAGGCACTGGGCTAAATGTTTACAAGTCATCCCCAACAGACTGAAAGAGAAACAAAACAGAACTGTGTTTTATAAGGGATGAGTCTTCAGTTATTCCCATTCCAGGTCAAGGGATGTAGTCTTCAGCAGAACTTCAGAGAGATGCTGCTTTCACTAGAATCCATTGATAGTTTTGATACTTATTGGACATGGGCTCAAATAGACTAGGGTTGCCAAGTCCAATTCATGAAATATCTGGGGGCTTTGGGGGTGGAGCCAGGAGACTTTGGGGGTGGAGCCAGGAGATGTTAGGGGTGGAGCCAAGATCAAGGCTGTGACAAGCATAATTGAACTCCAAAAGGGAGTTCTGCCCATCACATTGAAAGGGACCTTTTCAATGCCTTCCTTCCATAAGAAATAATGAAGGATAGGGGCACCTTCTTTTGGGGCTCATAGAATTGGGGCCCCCTGGTCCAATCTTTTTGAAACTTGGGGGGTATTTTGGGGAGAGGCACTAGATGCTATATTGAAAATTTTGTGCCTCTGTTCCAAAAAAACAGCCGCCCCAGATACTCACGGATCAATTCTTCATGATTTTCTATGGGAATATTCTCCATAGGGAATAATAAGAGTTTCCCAGCAGTCATTTCCCTCCCCTCCCCCCTGCTTTCTGACGACCCTGAAGCGGGGGGAGGGCCTCCAAACCGGGGGATCCCCTGCCCCCACCTGGGGATTGGCAATCCTACTGCCAAGCCCCCGGGCCAGGCAGGAGTTCTCCCGCCCTGGAGGTTCCCAAGCCACCTAGCCCACATTGGGCGGGCAGAGGGAACCTCCCCTAACGTCGCCGGCACGATGACGTCACCCACAAGTGATGTCATCACACTGGCAACATCATGCACTAGCTGCTCTAGGTGTTTCCAGGGTAACTCTATGGTTTTCCCAGGACACTCTAGCAATTTGGGAGGGAAAACTCTATGGTACAATAGATACCATAGAAAACAGTCTACCCACCAGCGGCCGTGGGGGACTTGGCAACCCTAAAATAGATTTTTGGGATGGTTAGCTAGGGTTGTCAACTTGGGTTGGGAAAGACCTTGGGAATTTAGAGGGTGGAGCCAAATGAGGGCAATGCTTGAAAAGGGGAGGGATCTCATTGGTACTTGTCGTCATCAAGTCCACTCTCCAAAGTAGCCATTGTCTTCAAGGGAATTAATCTTTGTTGACGATAAATCAGTTGTAATTCCAAGGCAATCTCCAGTCTCCACCTGGAGGCTGATAACCCTAGCTCACCACAGATCCCTCCCTAAATGTTTCTGTGGGCTCTTCAGATTCATTCCTCCATGTAAGCGTGAGTGATTCACACCTGCTGAAAGGGTATTATTTCCTATTCTGGTTGCATCTTCTTGTCTGTGCTCCTCAATGCAACGCAATGCACCACCCCCTGGGGGAAACTGGGCCTTTTCTTAGCAATTTCTTAGTGCTACGTTTATGCCCCTGAAAAAGTGAGCTCGCACACACAAAACTTTATGCTGCTATAATCTTTAAGGTTCGTTATCTATTTTGAATCCCTACTGAGACCAAGTGTCATATTTGCATATGAATCACAGCTCAGCAGCTTAACCTTTTCAAGATTTTCTCTCTCTCTGAAGTACGGTCATGTTTGAGAATTTCAGAGAATGACCAGGATGATTGTCCTGTTCCTTCTTTAGGGGATAATTATCCCTCAACCTCTAGAGAAAACTAGACCATTATTACTGGACTGAATCACATAAGCCAGATCAGAGGGGGGTTTGTTCGACGAGACATTGTCTTATACTAAGTCAGCTCCTTTGTCTGTCAAGGTCAGTCTTGCAGACTGTGATGGCAGTGGCTCTCCAAGGATTTAGGCAGAGGTTTTTCTCATTGCCTGCTTCCTGATCCCTTCAATTGGAGATGCTGGGGATTAAACCTGGGACCTTCTGCACGTCAAGCAAAAGCTCTGCCAACTGAGCCACAGTGCCTCTTACCAGCTTGTCCTTCAGTGTGAGGCATACATGCCATCCCATGTCAACAGTGCCCTTCTGCCATCTGCATCAGGCAAAACAGATTACTCTCTGCACAAAAGAATTAATGGTCCCAAATCTGACATCAAAGACGGCAACATTCAGAACACAGTGGGAGAACGTTTTCATCTCCCAGGGCAACCTGCCACTAACTTGAATGTCACCATTATTCAACGAAGGAAAAGGAAGACGGAAGCACAACATAGTTGGATTTGAATTTATCGAGAAGTCTACGTCTCCATGGGAAGAAAAAAATGGATGGTCTTTTCTTTCATCACTATATAGGAAACAATCTATTAAATACATGGATGAAGTATAAGAAGTGTGGTGATGACAGAAAGCCATTATTGATAGTGCCAGAAGAAGTGATAAAAATAACAGCTAAGACTGGTGAAGAAAGAGGGTTGTCATACAATCAACTATTAAAAATATAAAGTGGTAAAATAGAATTGAAAACTGTGGTGGAGTTGAATAATAAATATGACTGGTTTCAAATGCGACAAATAAAGAGCCTGGTGGAAAATGATATCAAAGCTGAAGGAATAAGACGAGAGCAAACAGAGATGGAAAAAGTTCTGCTTGGAGATAATAAAAAATTAATTTCAAAAATATATAAGTTACTCTTAAGATGGTCTACGGAAGATGAAGTAGTAAAATCTCAAATGTTTAAATGGGCAATCAATGTAAATAAAGAAATACAGATGGATACATGGGAATATCTTTGGAAGAACTCTATGAAACTTTCAACATGTCAGAGTATTAAAGAGAACTGTTTTAAAATGATGTACAGATGGTATATAACTCTTAAAAAGTTGGCAAAGATGAACAATAAGATGCCAGACAGATGTTGGAAATGTAAAAAACATGAAGGTTCTTTCTACCATATGTGGTGGACTTGTGAAAGAGCAAAAAAGTATTGGCAGATGATTCAACAAGGAATTTTTAGGATCTTGGGATATGAATTTAAGAAAGATGCAGAGACTTTTCTGTTGGGATTACAAATGGAAACATTTCCAATAGAAGATAGAACTATAATTTGGTACTTGCTTTCAGCGGCTAGGACATTGTATGTGCAGTTATGGAAGCAAGAAAAAATTCCAGAAAAATGGGATTGGATTATAAAAGTTATAACATGGAGTGAGATGGATAAACTAAAAAGAATCTTAAGAGACTATGATTTGGAAGTTTATAGAAAGGAGTGGAAAAAGTTTAGATGTTATGTAGAAGAACAATGGAAAATAAAAGGACATTGGGCAATTTTTTAATAATGATGAAGTATTAGAAAAAAGAAGAATATGAATCTAGGTTCATATGGTTTAAGGGTACCTTTAAGTGTTAGTTTTTTAAGTTTATAACATCGGCGGGAGTCAAGTAACGGAGGGAGGGGGATTTAGAAAATAGTATATGGGATAGATTTTTTAAAAAGCTATTAATGGATATTGTTACCATATGTTACTAATAAATTTTTTTCAAACTGAGAAGTCGACGTCTTGATTCAGAAAATGGTCTCCACACACTACAGAGATTAATTTGCTCAACAAGTAGGGTTGCCAATATCCAGGTATAATATTCAAGTATATATGTATTTGTAAATCAGTGGCATTGTCATTTAATCACAGTATTGTTTGGTAGGTAAATCTCCAGGTGGAGCCTTGAGATCTCCCAGAATTACAGTTGACCTCCAGATTACAGAGATCTGTTCCTCTGGAGAAAATTACAACCTGTCAACGTTCTTCAGAGGGGTGGGCACGAACTGGGCGATGAACTAAAGTTCATCACGAATTTTGGGCAGTTCATGGTTCTCAAAGCAACATTCGTGTCATGAACTTCCAATGATTTTGGTGCAGTTTGTGGCGGTTCGTCAAGAGCAGAAAGCAGGGTTTCTGCTTTTCACGGAAAACAGCTGAGTGGCAGCCTCCCCACTCAGCTATTTGGAAACCCCTATTTCTGCTCCCTGTGAAAAGTCTTAGGGAACAGATAGCAGGGGTTTAATGGTTCACTAACAAATATGAACCAAGTCGGTTTACAAACCAACCTCCAGGATGGGTTCATGGTTCGGCCACAAACTGATCATGTCCATCTCTATTCCCTCCCCTTCCCAAACCCTGCCCTCCTAAACCTCAACCTAAAAAATCTAGGAGCTAGACCAAGATGGGTTAGCCTGTTCAGGCCCGGTGCCAGGCTTGCTGGCACCCTAGGCTGGAAGAGTGAGGCCGCCCCTCCCTCCTGGGTGATTTAAATTACATGGGAGGGCCTCCAGGGGCAGCTGCTGCCCTTCCCGCAGGGCCAGGTCCTGCCCATCAGCTGAATTGCCTGCAGGGGTGGGGGTGGATTTCAAGCCACAGCAGAGGTGCTTGAAGGCTGCCCCTGCTAGGGATTCAAATCACACAGGAAGAATGGCGGGAGCAGCCACTGCCCTTTCCCATGTGATTTAAAGACCCCGCGGACCAGCTGGCTGGGGGGGGGGGACGACTGTAAATGGAGAGGGAGGCTGGCCCAGCTGAGAGCCAGTTTGGTGTAGTGGTTAAGTGTGTGGACTCTTATCTGGGAGAACCGGGTTTGGTTCTCCACTTGCAGCTGCTGGAATGGCCTTGGGTTAGCCATAGCTCTCTTCAGAGTTGTCCTGAAAGCTCATATCCTGCCACCAGGGGTGGAATTCTAGCAGGAGCTCCTTTGCATATTAGGCCACACACACCTGATGTAGCCAATCCTCCAAGAGCTTACAACAAAGAGCCTTGTAAGCTCTTGGAGGATTGGCTACATCAGGGATATGTGGCCTAATATGCAAAGGAGCTCCTGCTAGAATTCCACCGCTGCCTGCCACAAATTTTCTTAGGTGCTACTGGACTCTTGCTACTGCTAAAAAGGCTAGGAACATTGTGTTATAGCTCTTGGAATGATTTTATGTGATTTGCTGTTGTGGATGCTCTCATTTGATCTGCACAGACCATTACATAGAATTACTGCAGGCCATGCTACTTGGCTATCACGGCTGCTAGCCATCGTTGGACCCCTCCTCCATGAAATTCTCGAAACCCTTTCTTAAAGCGAGCAGCGTCGTCACATTTTATGCAAGTGAATTTCATTAGATGTTACGGGAAGAAGTAATCTTTTTTTGTTAGTCCCAAATCAATTTCATTAAACCTAGATCAATTTCATTAAGGTCTCCCAGAGTTCTGGTATTAGGAGTGAAGAAGATTTTTCTCTCTGTCTACGTTCTCCACACCATTCTTTTCAGAGCCAGTTTGGTGTAGTGGTTAAGTGCGTGGACTCTTATCTGGGAGAACCGGGTCTGATTCCCACTCCTCCACTCGCAGCTGCTGGAATGGCCTTGGGTCAGCCATAGCTCTGGCAGAGGTTGTCCTTGAAAGGGCAGCTGCTGTGAGAGTCCTCTCAGCCCCACCCACCTCACAGGGTGTCTGTTGTGGGGGAGGAAGATAAAAGAGATTGTGAGCCGCTCTGAAACTCTGAGTGGACGGCAGAATATAAATCCAATGTCTTCTTCATCGACCAGCAGGGCTTTTTTTGCAGAAAAGGACCAGCAGGATCTCATTTGCATATTAGGTCACACCCCCTGACATCACCATTGTTTCATGCAGGGCTTTTTGTAGAAAAAAAGCAGGAATTCATTAGGCCACACCTCCTAACACCAAGCCAGCCAGAGCTGCGTTCCTGTGCGTTCCTGTTTAAAAAAAGCCCTGTCAACCACTTTAACACCACTGGGCTTTTTCCTACACTAGTGGTGCCAACCTAAATCAATGGAGTTAGAAGGGTGTAATTTAGGATTGCATTATAAGAGTCCCTGGAATTCCTTAAAGTTTGGGGAAAACTCACCTCCTGACTTGGTACGGCTTCAAAGGTTTCAAAACAGTGGCATCCCAAGCAGAGTTGCACCCCTTTTGAGTCCATTGAAGTCAAAGGGCTTAAAACGGGTACAATTCTGTTCAGGATGGCACAGTATACTTTATTTATTTGAGTCATTTGTATTCCACCTGTCTCCCCTATGGCAACCCGAAGTGACTTACATCATGTCAGGAAGCAAGTTTTCTCCAGCCCAGTTTGACTGGGGGATTCTGGAGGTTTTTTGGCCATCTTCTGGGCACAGGGCAGGTGCCGGGAAGGACCGTGGCTGCTCCTGGGCATCCTCCTGTGTGATTTAAGAGGAGGTCTTTGTAAATCTCCTGCATTGTGCAGGGGGTTGGACTAGATGACCCTGGAGGTCCTTTCCAACTCTATGATTTCCCTTTCCTCCATTTTATCCTCACAACAGCCCTGTGAGGTAGTTAGGCTGAGAGAGTGTGGCTGGCCCAAAGTCACCCAGTGATCTGCCGTGGCGCAAGTGGGGATTCGAATCTGAGGCTGGTTTCACACTGTGAAATTGACACGATTTTATCCCTTTGTGAAAAAAATATGCTCCCGTTTGAACCGTTTCCAGGCTATCAGACAACCACTGCTGAAGCGGAAGGATCCCAGCAGCGGTCAGTGGTTGCCCATTCACACTGCTAGCCTGGCTCAACCACAGACCTGCTATGGAAAGGGTTGTCTTTTTTAAAAAGGCCTCTGTGTGCGCGCTCAATTGGAGAAGAGCACAAGCGCTCCTCGGAGAGGAGTTAGGGGGGAAAAAACACCCAACCTTGCTGGAAACGACTTGGCGCGATCACACAGCTCTTCTGTTTATGAGTCGCCCCAGGGCATTCAGACAGCAGCCGATTATGCGACCTGCATCTGATTCAGGGGGATGGAAAATCCAGGCAGCTTTTTCATGGAGATAGGAGGCCTCTGGAGATGGGGGTGAGTACAGGTGCTGCTCGGAGGGCAGATGTGCTCATGTGATCATGCACTTTTAATCTGAATGGGAGGCGGGGCTAGGTTGGGGCAAATCTCCTGTGTGAAACCACCCTGGGTCTCCCTAATCCAACACTCTTAACTACTGCCAGGGCTTTTTTTGGTAGCAGGAACTCCTTTGCATATTAGGCCACACACCCCTGATGTAGCCACTCCTCCAAGAGCTTACAGGGCTTACTGTAAGCTCTTGGAGGATTGACTACATCAGGGGTGTGTGGCCTAATATGCAAAGGAGTTCCTGCTACAAAAAAATCCCTGAGGTCCACTACACCACACTCTCTCTGGCACAGTGAATCCCCATAGATGCTTTAATATTTCTTGGAAGGGAAGGCGCTTTGACACGTGGATTATTTTGGCTGCACTTTGGCTGAAGGAGCAAATGGTATCCCGACCCAGTTGCAGCTGCGCCACAAACCTGTGGGAATTGCCAGTTCATTCTGCAACTGAGCCTCAGCCCTCCAGTTCCTGCTGCTGTCACCACAGTTCAGCAGCAGAAAAATTGCCTTGATCGGAAGCCTCTGTTACCTCTCGGGACCTGCTGATGCCAGGCAAAATGCTAGAGAGGCTATCAATCAATAGCTCAAGCTGAGCCATTTCTCCCCGGCTGCAGGGGCGCCAATAAACCTCCCATTCACTCACTCACAAGAATTGTCCAAACACTGGGCAAGCTTCACAACATATCTGTGGGCCAACTTGATGTGTCTTCCAAGAATCCTGACTCAGCCTTGACTAGCTTAGCCCAGGGCAGGGCTTTTTTGTGGCAGGAACTCCTTTGCATATTAGGCCACACACCCTTGATGTAGCCAATCCTAGGAGAGCTTACAGGGCACTTAGTACAGGGCCTACTGTAAGCTCTAGGAGGGTTGGCTACATCAAGGGTGTGTGTAGGGTTGTCAATCCCCAGGTGGGGGCAGCGGATCCCCCTGTTTGGAGGCCCTCTTCCCACTTCAAGGTCATCAAAAAGCGGGAGGGGGGGAGGGAAATGTCTCCTGGGCACTCATTATGGAAACCGATTCCCATCGGGAATAATGGAGAATTGATCTGCAAGTTACTGGGGCTCTGGGGGGGCTGTTTTTTTGAGATAGAGGCACCAAATTTACAGCACAGCACCCAACACCTCTCTTCAAAGGATCTTCCAAGTTTCTTGGTTAAAACAATTTTTATTTAGTAACATATGGTAACAATATCTTATTTCTGCATCATTGATAACTTCTTTTATCTATCCCATATATTACTTTCTAAGCACCCCTCCCCCCGTTACTTGACCCCCGCCGGTATTATTTACTTATAATACTAATATTAAAAGGTACCCTTAACTAATAAAAACAAAAATTTACATTCTTCTTCCTTCTAAGACTTAATCATTATCAAAAATTGTCCAATGTCCTTTTATTTTCCACTCTTTTTCTACATATCTTCTGAACTTTTTCCACTCCATCTTAAAAACTTCTAAGTCATAGTCAGTTTTCGCACTCACCTTAATCAGCAGCGACGACCCTCTTCACCGCGCAGGATCTGCGCGGATTTTGCACTAATTGCCGTGGAGCACCCAGAAGACCCGGAAAGTCCCGGCGCTTTTGCGGCGCAAACGGAAACCGCCAAAAACCAGTTTTTCTTGATCTACCACCTCTCTTCCCTCCACCACAATTTTATTAATAATTTTACTTTTTCTCTCTTTTTCTTCAGTTGCCAGGCCAAATATTTTCCAGGTTTATTTGCTCCCTCAAAAGATTTCTGCTGCAATCTTTTCAGATTCCATTGCAGTTCTTTATTTAACAAATGTCTCATTTGTGTTTGTAATATTGTAATCTCCCTCATAATTTTTTTTCCCCCTGGCCTTTTTCTCAGTTCCCCTTCTTTTTTCTATATTTCATTTTGACTGTCCAGCATCTGTTTTTGTTTTGCCCTCTTGTCTTTTTTATTTAATGTAATCAATATTCCTCTCATTACTGCTTTATAAGCATCCCACACCGTCTGAAATTCTATATCTTCTTTATCGTTTATTTGGAAGAAAGCTTTAGTTTCATTTTCTAGAGATGTCACTATTTCTTTATTCTGTAGTAAAATCTTCATTCAATCTCCATCTTCTCGACTTTTTAGACAATTTTGTAATCCACATTATTGGGTTATGATCAGCCCCTATTTTAGGTAAAATCTCTATTTTCTTTGTTATAAGGCCTAAATCTTTAGTACCCCACAACATGTCAATTCTGGAAAAAACTTTTATGTCTTGTTGAAAAAAAGGTATAGTCCCGCACTTCAGGATTAAATTTCCTCCATATATCCTCCAAATTTTCTTGTTTGACCAATTCAAAAAAAGACTTTGGCAATTTTCCTTCCTTATTATTTTTTTCCCCCAGACCTATCCAGTGTGTTCTTAATTGTTCCATTAAAGTCCCCCATTATCAAAACTTGATCATATGTCACTTCATCATATGTTGTTAGCCGCCCTGAGCCTGCTTCGGCGGGGAGGGCAGGATATAAATAAAATTTATTATTATATTATTATTATCAAATTGTTGTATAATATCTTTTTAAAAAGCATCCTTTGCTCCATTTGGTGCATACAGTCCCAGTAACAATGGTTTTTTTGCATTTAATATTTCTACCGCTACAAATCTTCCATCTTTATCTTTAAACACTAATTTCGGGTCCAATTCTTGTTTAATATAAAAAATTTGCAGTCATGAATTGCCACTTTTTCTTGTATTTTTAACAAGGTGGAATCATGTACTTTCACTCTCCCTTCCACCTCTTGCACTTTTTTTGATGTCACCACAGTCTCATTTCTGATATCCTCTATATCTTTTTTTAGCTTTTCAATATCTTTTCTCATTTCTTTTTTGGAAGAAGTTATCATCTCTTTCATTATCCTGGCTTCCATTGCATCTAATTGGTCCTGCATTTTCTCCAGTGAAGCAGTCCTTGCACAGGTTTGCTTGTAGTCTGACATGTAAAAACACTGAAAATTTTGACCTCACCAAATTAAATTTCAACTATCAGATTTAAAAGAGTGAGGCTTGCTCTTTCCAAGAAGCCTAATTTCGCTGTCCTCAGAGCCTCCTGGGCTCAGATATTAATTTTTAAAGTTTTTATTTTTTCCAAAATGGCGGTTGTGACTTTCTGCCTCACTGTAAAAAAAAATTCCTTTTTCCTCTAGAGGCTTCTAAAATGGTTATTAACAGTAATGTCCAATAGTATTTACCTTATAATCGTCACCTCTGTTGGCGCCACCAATTTTTAATGTCCCGAACACTTTAAAAATTTTATTTAAATTTTAGCCTCGTAGCAATGGCCACCAATGTTTTTCTATGATATAATAGTCCTAGAGTAGGCTGGCTACTTCAATGATTTCCCTTTTCCATCCGATACTTCCTGCTTTGCTTGCTACCAAATCCCATTTTCACTGGTAGAGAGACCTCACGATACTTGACGTATTTCCTGTGTTGGCTGTGGGAGCTGCAAATCTATGACGATGGGGCTTTTTCTCCAAAACCGCAAGCAGACAAAACAATAAATTCCTTTCCACTTTTGAGCACTGTCCTTTAAATTTACAAAGTCCAAATTTCGCCCCTTCTCCCCTTCTTCTTCCTCCAAGCTTTCTAGATTTCAATTTCCCACCTTCTGATTTTATTTTGTTTAACTTTAATTAGTCCTGGAATGAAAGATAGGAGATTAGGATCCTGTCGAGCTTATGTCAAATAAATGACTCTGGAAACTTCTGCAGACGATGAAAATGCAACTCGTCTCCAGAGACCCCTCAAAGCCTCAAAGGAGCCCCCCCCCCCGGGACTCCCTTTTAGCCAAGGTAAATCTCCTCAAAGTTTCCTGTGCATATCTTTGGGGTAGTGGAAGGCAATCTAATGCCTACTGACTGAGAAAAGTAGGCAGTCGGCATTAGATTGCCTTCCACTACCCCAAACAGAAGTTCCAGCCTGCTCCCCTTCTGAGAAGCAGTTCAGCTTGGCATTTTCCTACCCTGGAAGTCAGGATCTTCCAAGTTTCAAAAAAATTGGACTGTGGGTTTCAATTCTATGAGCCCCAAAAGAAGGTGCCCCTATCCTTCATTACTTCAAAACAGCGGGAAGGCATTTAAAAGGCTTGCGGTCCCTTTAAATGTGATGGCCAGAGCTCCCTTTGGAGTTCAATTATTCTTATCACAACCTTGCTCCTGGCTCCACCCTCAATATCTCCTGGCTCCACCCCCAAAGTCTCCTGGCTCCACCCCCAAAGTCCTCAGATATTTCTTGAATTGGACTTGGCAACCCTAGGTGTGTGGCCTAATATGCAAAGGAGTTCATGCTACAAAAAAAAAAAAAAAAAAAGCCCTGACCCAGGGGAATCTGTTTCTGTTACATTTTTATCTTGATTTCATTTTTTTCTCTCTCCTTTTTGAATGAAACAAGCAAGGAATTGATTTTTAAAGGAATAATTGGAGTAGACTTTTTGTGGGGCAGGGCATGGCCTGTGTTCTAGCCATGCGGGAAGCAGCACTACCATCTGCCGCAGAATCCTCTTCTGACATCTTAATTGTTAAGGCGTCAAGCAGAAGACGCCGGGCTTCTCTGGAGAGCTTGCCTAAAGGAAAGCTACCCAACTGGAATGGTTTATTTATTCCATGACTTCATTTATGCACATGAAAGCTCGTACCTTGAATGAAATTGTGTTGGTCTTAAAGGTGCCACACAGCTATCTATTGTAAAGTGAGTTCAGCCAGCTCTGAGTCAACCAAAAACACTTTATTGCAAGAAGAGACAGTTACAAACAGCACAGGCACTTCACTCATTATATACACTCTGGCCATGGTTAACCATGCCCCCCTAGCAGGCAACAATTACTCCTATTGGCTCACTCCAGAATTCTTCATATGCATCTCTTTGTTACAAATTGTTACATGCCTAATATCCTGATTGGCCAGTTCTTCCAGGCTTCAGGATCCTGGTTTACAAGGAGTGCCTGTCTCAGGCTCTGGCAACAAGAACACAGTACAATACAATAGATAATACTACCCACCTGGATCCATCTTCATTTATACCCTGTCTTTTCCCCCCAACAGGAACCCAAAGTGGCTTATAGTGTGCTCCTCTTCTCTATTTTATCCTCACAACAACCCTTGTGAAAGTTAGGTTGAGAATGCACGACTGGCAAGCTTCCATATTAGAGATGGGATTCAAACCTGAGTTTCCCAGATCCTAATCTGACACTCTCATAACTTCACCATGGGGCGGTAGTGAAAAGTGCCATCAATTCAATGATGGCTTATGGAAACCGCATAGGGTTTTTGAGGCAAAAGACAATCAGAGGTGGTTTGTCATTGCCTGCCTCCACGTAGCAAACCTGGACTTCCTTGGTGGTCTCCCATCCAATTACTGGCCAAGGCAGACCCTGCTTAGCTTCCAAAATCTGATGAAGTCAGGCTAGTCTGATGAAATCATGAAGTCAGGCTAGTCTGGGCTATCCATGTTAGGGCTATTACTACACCATACTGGTGAAGATTGGAAAGGAGGACAGGGGGGAATTAGAAGGAATGAAACATAATGTTCTGGTTGCACTTATGAGGGGGTGTGCTGTGCGAAGAGCCCCACGGCGCAGAGTGGTAAAGCTTCAGTACTGCAGTTGAAGCCCTCTGCTCATGACCTGAGTTCAATCCCAGCGGAAGCTGGTTTAGGTAGCTGGCTCGAGGTTGAGTCAGCCTTCCATCCTTCCGAGGTCGGTAAAAGGAGTACCCAGCTCGCTGAGGGGAAAGTGTAGATGACTGGGGAAGGCAATAGCAAACCACCCCGTAAAAAGTCTGCCATGAAAACATTGTGAAAGCAACGTCATCCCAGAGTCGGAAAATGACTGGTGCTTGCGCAGGAAACTACCTTTACCTGCTGTGCAAAGAGGAGGTTTAAATTTTCCTCTCTCACGTAGAATAGTAGACTTTGAGCTCATCCAATGATGCTGATGGGCAGTAGATTTAGGGTGGACAAAAGGAAATGCTTCCTTACACAGTGAGTGATTAAAATGTCGAATTCACTGCCAGAGGATGGCCACAGGAATAAACAGTTTTAAAAGCGTTTAGATATTTCATGGTGTATAGTGGCTACCAGTGGCTATCAGTGGCTACCAGCCAAGGTGACACAATGGAACCTTCAGAGACAGTCAGCCTCTGAGTCCTAAAGCCAGGAGGCAAATCAGAGGAAGGCTTCGGCCTCTATGCCGTGTTGTTGGTCCTCGAGAGGAACTGGTTGGCCACTGCGTGAGATGGGATGGTGGACTAGATAGACCACTAATCTGATCCAGCGGATGGTCATATGGGAACACAGGATCCATGCCTTGAACCTCCTGAATATGGGGAGCAGCTTGTAGCTGCTTAATGAAGCTATATTGTTTTGTGCTCCAGTTTGCATTCACATTATCAGCATGTTTGATCTTTGTTATATTTCATGTCACAAGATGGATTTTGTAGAATTGTTCTATAAATGATGAAGATGGTGAAGGGTCTGGAGACCAAGTCCTATGAAGAAAGGTTGAAGGAGCTGGGAATGTTTAGCCTGGAGAGGAGGCAGCTGAGAGGTGATATGATCGCCATCTTCAAGTACTTGAAGGGCTGTCATAAAGAGGGTGTGGAATTGTTTTCTGTGGCCCCAGAAGGTAGGACCAGAACCAGTGGGTTGAAATTAAATCAAAAGAGTTTCCAGCTCAACATTAGGAAGAACTTCCTGACCGTTACAGTGGTTCCTCAGTGGAACAGGCTTCCTCAGGAGGTGGTGGGCTCTCCTTCCTTGGAGGTTTTTAAACAGAGGCTAGATGGCCATCTGACAGCAATGAAGATCCTGTGAATTTAGGGGGAGGTGTTTGTGAGTTTCCTGCATTGTGCAGGGGGTTGGACTAGATGAGCCTGGAGGTCCTTTCCAATTCTATGATTCTGAATTTAAAAATATATATTATGAACCATTTCTCAAAAAAGGATATTGCAGAACTGGGAAAACCATAGAAGGGAACAGCCAAAATAATTAAGGGATCAGAGTACCTTTTCTTTGAGGAGACAGTCTATGGACAGTCTAGGACTTTTCAGCCTAGAAAAAAGACAGTGGGGAAGACATGATAGAAGCTTATAAAATTATGCATGAGATGTTCTCCCTTTACACTAGAACTTTGGACCACCCAATTAAATTCCTGGAAAATCAGTTCAGGACAGAAAAAACAATTTATTTACTCAATGAGTATGGAGTTCCTTGCCAGTGGAGGCAGAGATGACCTGGGATGGAATTTAAAAGCTCTTGGAGGATTGGGTACATCAGGAGTGTGTGGCCTCATATGGAAAGGAGCTCCTGCTTGAATTCCACCCCTGGAGATGACCATCAGCATGGGCTTACAAGCGGGTTAGACAGATTGATGGAAGAGAGGTCCATCAATGGCTGTTGCCCTAGCTAGGGATGAAATCTGACTGAAGTCATACTCATGGTTACTTGCTGCCTTTCTCCCATTTTCTGTTGGATGAGATGTAAGTACTCACTTGTAAAGAACCATCATTCTTTGCTCTGAGGCCCAACTCTTTCATCGTGACTTCACATGTAGCAGGCATGAGCTGTGGCAGTCGAAAAATGTACTACAGCTAAGCTTTTGGGAACTTCTTAACAAATAAAGTCTTATGTCAAAAGTCCCTCTGTTGTGGAATCCTTCTTCTGTGGTCCATGACCCAGCACTGAGGAGGACCGCCTGATCTGGTTTTCCTGCAATTTGTTTGGACCCCCAAAGTGTAGACTGTTATGAGTATTCCTGCCAGGCTCATTGGAGCCAGAAGGACTGAGCTTGGGAACAATGGACAGCAGGATCCAAATCTCAGCTGCCCTGCTCCAATCACGAGCCCCCTGCTGGTTTGAATGATCCAATAACGTGCTTGTGCTGGAACCCAGAGTTGTATATAGTTGGCCCCTTAGTCTTTTCTTTAGTGCAGCCTTCTACCATGCTGTATCTAATAAGGAGCTGATTATCCCTACCACCTCGCCTCTTCAACGCATTGGACCCACTGTATTATAGAATAGTTCTGTCTCTTTTTCACTAATGAATTGAATCATCTTAGAAGAATTCGCTGCAGAAATTATATTGCCTGAGTACAATATGTGTATTTCCTCTGAGCATTTACGTAATTTGATTGTAATTCCCAAACTTAAAAACATATTGTGATATCATGTTAGCTCAAGCACCCGTGTCTAACAAAAAATACTAAATGTTGATAACTGCAGTGATTTCTGTTTCTGTTCATTTTCGTGTTTCTCATCCTTACATCTGTTTTTGTGAATTCGCTGCCTCTTGCTCTCCTCTTAGCACCTTTGGTCATGTTTTTCCTTCCCTTGTTTCATATTTTGTGGTTGCAATCAGACGTAAACTTGTTGTATCCATAGGGATGGATGTACCAATGGAGAAATGGTCAGCTGTGGATCTTCTCCACTTTCCCTACCCACCCCCAGCAGTCCTTTCCAACTATGGGGAAGTTCAAGGACAAGTTTGGAGTAATACGTCAAGCCAGGGCTTTTTTGGTAGCAGGAACTCCTTTGCATATTAGGCCGCATACCCCTGATGTAGCCAATCCTCCTGGAGCTTACAGTAGGCCCTGTACTAAGAGCCCTGTAAGCTCTTGGAGGATTGGCTACATCAGGGGTGTATGGCCTAATATGCAAAGGAGTTCCTGCTACAAAAAAAAACCCCTGTGTCAAGCAGGGCAATGGGCTGCAGCGAGGAGGAAGAAAGGGGTAAAATTGCCCTTCTTGCCTCTTCCTTCAGCAGAGCTGGACTGGCTGAAAAGGTATTGATTGTACCCCACTCCCACCCCTCACTGCAGCCTGCCAACCTACATAACTGTTACTCCGTTCAGGTCCCGTGACCCTGGGAATCAACTTTCCCAATGGCAGAAGGGATTGTTGGAGGAAGGACGAAGTAGGAGAGATGCAGACCAGTGGATCCAACCCACTGTGCACAAAACAAACATTGCCCTTTTCTGTGTGCCTTTGTGTTTGATGGCCTTTTCTGTATTTCCTACAATCTCTAGTCGTCTCCATATGTTCTAAATTCCTTGACTTTCTTATTTGGTCAAAGACTGAATCTTGGGGGGTTTATCCTGTGTCAGACAGGATATTCTCGTGGCGTCTATTGTTTTCTGTATTTTTACAGAATTAGCGTTGGCTACTGTTGTTTTCCGAAGTCTGTATTTTTTAATATACAATTAGTTTTGGCAGCTTGACACAATTGCTTTGAGTCCAGTTTATCCACTCCCAATAATCCATTCCTGATGTCAGCATTTCTTAAACCACTAATCCCTGAAGCTCTACAAAAAGGAATTTTAGCTTTTCAAAACTAGCTTAACTTCATTAACACTGTCACATAAGTTACACAGGTTTCACCCTTTGTTTAAGATCAAGTATGAAACGCGTACCTTTCAAAGGGTTTGTTTCACTTTGATTTGCTGTAATCTTGGGATTTTTGAAGAATGAAGTGATAATTGAGCAGCAAGGTGTCTGACACATGAGCCATGCCACTCTGTATTACTTAAGATAGCAACCGAGCCCTCCGCTGGCAAATCTGGAGATAGGCCAGTTTATAAGAAGATACGCTGGTGAAGCACAATGCTGATGCAGACTTGGTGCTGGCACAGCTGTGCTGGCAGAGTGACAAGGACTGGGCAGCGCTGGAAACATGACAGAGAGAAGGAGGGCTTTGTCATTCTCCTAAACCCCTTCAGCCCATGTCCTGCCCCTGACAATACCATGACATGATGCTGGCAAAAAAACCTTGATGCAGGGCCTTTTTTTGTAGCAGGAACTCCCTTGCATATTAGGCTACACCCCTCCTGATGTAGCCAATCCTCCTGGAGGTTACAGTAGGCCCTGTAAGAAGAGCCCTGTAAGCTCTTGGAGGATTGGTTACATCAGGGGAGGGGGATGTAGCCTAATACGCAAAGGAGTTTCTGCTACAAAAAAAGCCCTGCCTCGACGTAAGCACAAATGACCACAGCCCTACTGCTTCACACTGGTTGTACGTCAGAGCTACACTGGTTGTACATTACTGAGATGTTGGCTCAGTGCCATGCTGGTTTCATGTGCAAGTGGAGGCAGGAAACAGGGGGAAGTCAGTTCAGTTGCTTTCCAACCTCACTTCAGTATTTTAGAAATTTTAGTATTTTAGAAATACTAATAGGTCTTGCTAGAAGCAGGGGGAGGGCCTCCAAACCAGGGGATTCCCTGGGGATTGGTGACTCCGGTTATAGCATAACCACAAAACAACAAAATAGACAATTCAGTATGGTTTAAAACTCTCACAATTTAACACCACCAATCTACAATAAAACAGTGGTGACCAGAACTAATCGCTGTTATGTTCCAAGCGATGCAATAAGTCATAAATTGTCCCAATAAATTGTCTTCAGATCTTGGAGGGCTGAGTCTGCATAAATTAGACTTCATTTGCAGGGAAGTAACCGTATAGCAGCTGGACTCTGTGGCAGGCTCCAGGAGTTTCCCAACCTGGAGCTGGTAACACAAATTCAAGGGCATAATCCTGCTGCAGGGCAACGTTTAAAGGCATAGGCACCTCACTACATCAAGGGAGTAGAGCAGAGGTGGCCAAACTACAGCTCAGGAGCCACATGCGGCTCTTTCACACACATTGTGCCGCTCCCCAAGGCTGAGGAGGAACTTAACGCAGGCTGACTCTCAAGTAAGAATGCTTAACATCGGGATCTCAGTCAGCTTCTGAGCGCTGACCCATAGGTAAATTACTGTTTTTGCTGTGTGTGAAGTGGGGAAGAAGGAGGAAATAGTCAGGCTTGCAAGCTCTTCTCCTTCATCACAGAGGTCACCTGGAGACCTAGAACGGGGAAAGAGCACAAGAGCTGAGGAAGCCACTGAAAGGAGGGATGAAATTATAGAGGGCAGCACAGGGTTTCCCCTTAGTTTCATTGCTCTTGTAGGAGCTGTATTTACTAACCTTGGTGTCAAGGCAAAGAGAGATGCATAATGACGCAAATGGGGTGGTCATTGATTTATATGGTATATGTGTGTTTCCTTCTCCCAGTGGTTCCAAAAAAATCATTCCCTAGCCTTTCCCTGTGCTGGCTTTATGGGGACTGTTATTCCCAGCTTTTGTTTTTTAAAGTCTCCTTCTAGCACATTCATGTTGTAAAGTGCATACATATGTATTTTATCTTTCTGTACAAAGAAAGTATTAAGAGTGTTAATAAAAGACATGTGCATAATATTTGTTAATGACTTGCGGCTCTCAGACATCTGATATTTATTCTATGTGGATCTGACGTTAAGCAAGTTTGGCCACCCCTCGAGTAGAGAATCCTACTTACTTTTAGAATTGCGTTCCTGATAACTGTTCATGAAATGAGTGGGTCATTCCTCAGTTGTGTCTCTGAGAGGGGTTTAGAAGGTAGGAATTGTCGCCCTCTGGTCGTGACTAACCCAGCTGTGAGACTCACTCTGGGAGGAGGCTGATCAGATCATCCACAGTCTGCAGAGTCATGCTATTCAAGACAGCAGGCTCCTCCAGAACCTACTGAACATAGCTGTTTTTGGGATGAGGGGGAGAGAGAGAGGTCATGGAGTAGAAGGGTTGCTGGGTTCAGTAGACACATGCAACAGTCATTAATTTATTGCTCATTTATTTAACTTCCAGCCCTCTATCCCCTGCACAGGAGGCTCAGGGCAGGTTACAACATGCATAAACAAAGATTTACAGAATTAAAATATAATTCTTAAAATCCCAACATCACTAAAATATTACATGTCATCTGCTGCATGGTTAATGAGTCCCAAGAGACTCTAATTATGTGTCACTATAGATGAAATAGTGCAGAGCAAGTGGGTGGATGAGGGAGTCCACCACGACAGAATAAAGCAGGGAAAGGGGAGACCAATTTAGATGGATTGCTGTCGCCTCAACTGCAGGCCATGCACAGAGTGCCATGTAAAACGGAACATATCCATTTTACAGGCCCTGCGGGAACTCTGCTTGTTGTTGCTTTGCTCTTCACTTGCTGGAGTTGGGTCCTGCTGCTCAGAGCAGCTCACGAGTAAAAACAACACCATTAATTTATATATATATATATATATATATATATATATATATATATATATATATATATAGTTTCATAGTTCTTGTAGGAGCTGTATTTACTAACCTTGGTGTCAAGGCAAAGAGAGATGCATAATTACGCAAATGGGGTGGTCAATCTTAAAACAAAACTAGCCATCAAACACAATCAAGGACATAAAAAACAGCATAAAACAACCCCCAAACACTAACAAAATCCACACAATAGACCCCAGACCAGAAAAAAAAATTAAAAACAGAGAAAAGCCCTGAGTTAAAAGGTAGGAAAGAAGAAGAAGAAGAGGTGGTGGTGGTGGTGGTGGAGGAGGAGGAGATTGGATTTATACCTCACCCTTCACTACCCAAAGGAGTCTCAGAGTGGCTTACAATCTCCTTTCCCTTCCCTTCCCCACAACAGACACCCTGAGAGGTCAGTGGGGCTGAGAGAACTCTCCCAGAACTGCTCTTGAGCAGAACAGCTCTGAGAGAATTATGACTAACCCAAGGTCACTCCAGCAGCTACATGTAGAGGAGTGGGGGATCAAACCCAGTTCTCCCAGATAAGAGACCATGCACCTAACCACTACACCAAACTGGCTCTCTCAGTAACTCCCCTCTCCCAGGAGTAATGGAGAGTCTGAGCACACACCTCAATCCTGGTATAAACCGTGGAGTTTTTGCTAAAATCAAGAATGCACACACACACACACACACACACCCGGTGATGTCCAGTTTAAACCAAAAGTGACATCATTGCAGACCGGTGGGCATCAAAGGGAATTGGCAGGAGGCCTCCTGCTATATCTATAAAGGGAGGCCCGACAACCCTAGCTAAAACGTGCTGTTGGAGTCCCTATTTTGATGCTGGGCAACTATTGCTGATCCGCTGCTGTCCTACGCATAGGATGGCACCCCTCAGCCATTAAATGAGAGGCCAGAACAGTCATGGAAGATATGTGTCATCAAACGTGATGAATATAAAGGAATTTTTAAATAAAGGCATTTAGTTAAATAGCCAAAAAGTATAACTAATTTGAAGTAAATATTAGAAAATCACCAGAAATTCACTTGATCATAGTATATTTCTCAGCTGTCTCAGTTTAGTTGATATTCCTATACAATACTGCATATACGTACCTGTTGATATTTTTACTTTGTAACTTTGTTTTACTATATCTATGTAAAAAAATCAAGTCATATTACTGTATAGGAATTCTTGTAATTGTATTTTTAACTTTTGCTTCAATAAAGAAAAGCAACATTTAAAAAAAAAATCAGAAGCTGTTGCCAGCATCGTTTAAAATATGACCACCTTTTGGACACATTCCTAGAGTTTAATTCCTAAATAAATCAAGCCCTTGCATGAAGAGTTTCTACTCACGAGACTCATCCTGTGCCAAGCTTTCATTTCTAGGTGCTTTCAACTGCTCTGTCCTTTGAACAGCTTTTGCCTCGTTGCTTGCCAGCCTTCATCCAGCTTTCATGTCAACTCCTGGTAAACCGCTTTGTTGAGCCAGCGCTAATTAATAACATGAAGATTGGATTCCAGATTATGAATGTACACGTGGCCTAAGCATGGGCAGACTCTCCTCTGTGTCACGCAGCACCTTTTATTGGCTTGGGTTGATATGCCAGCTATCGCTGTTCCTTGAAACTTTGGTCACCTGGTCATCTTTGCTCTGCTTGATATAAGCTGTATAGTTTGATGTACTGTGGGGGGGCTGCCCCTAAAAACTGCCTGCAAGCTTCAGTTAATCCAAAATTGCTTTCAGGGGTTGAATACAAAGATCAAATCACCGTTATGCACTGACTGCTTCCAGTCTCAATTTAAAGTATCTTGACCGTATCTTTCAGTCCCTAGTGGAAAAGACTGGAATTTATGAAGGATTGCCTGATGACTCTCAAGCCGGTGCACTCGTCCAAAGGAGGAGGAGGAGGAAGAAGAGTTGGATTTATACCCTGCCATTCACTCCGAGTCTCAGAGTGAATCTCTACAATCTCCTTCCCTTCCTCCCCCCACAACAGACACCTTGTGAGGTAGGTAGAGCTGAGAGAGCTCTGAGAGAACAGTGTTGGCCCAAGGTCACCCAGCAGGCTTCATGTGGAGGAGTGGGGAATCCAACCTCTTTCTCCAGATTAGAGTTCACTGTTCTTACTCACTACATGAAAATGACTGTGAGGGGGCAGCCACGAGTAACAGAGCTTTTCTAGTGCTGGCATCCTACCCTTTGAATGCCCTCTCCCCTAGAGCTGCTCCAGGGAGTGGATGTGGCTCAAAGTCAAGCATCTGCTTGGCAGGCAGAAGTTCCGTCCCTGGTATCTCCAGCAGAAAGGATCAGGAGTAGGTGTAATTTGAAAAATCTCTGCCTGAGACTGTGAAGAACCACTTCCAGTTGGAGTAGATGATACAGTAGATGATACATGTAGTGTATCAAGAAATGTCATGCGACCCGACGGGGGGGCAACTGGGCAGTCCCAGGAGCCCCAGCGCCGGGAGCCTGTCCCCGCCTATCTACAGCTGTGGCGGGAAGTTTAAAGGGGCTGGATTGGCCCGACCAACCCAGTAGGCAGTACCCGGGATTGTATATAAGCGGGACCCGGCCCGCGTGCTCGCTCTCTTGCAACGTGCTCCGAATAAACCATGTTGCCCTACTCTCGTCTCCGCTTCGAGTACGTTACACTGGCGACGAAGGTGGGATTCTAGCCTCAGCGGCTACGACGGAGATCTGGGCAACAAGCGACCGCCGCCGCCATCATGGCCAACCAAGGCGGGATCACCGGCTACCTCGAGCCCTTCGACCCGACCAACCCAGAGGGATGGGAGTCCTACGCGGAGCGGGTCGAGTTCTACCTCCGGGCCAACAAGATCACTGACGCCGGAGCAAAGAGGGACGTTCTCATGAGCGTCTGCGGGCCTGCCACGTTTGAGATCGCCAAGGGTCTCTCGGCACCCGCCCGTCTGACAGAGAAATCCTACGACGAGATCATCCGACTCCTCACGGGACACTTCTCACCACAGCCTTCGCGGGTGGCTCGCAGGTTCCTGTTCCACAAACGGGACCAGATCGCGGGCGAGTCCGCCGCGGACTACCTGGCGGCCCTCCGCAAACTCGCCGGGAACTGCAACCTTCCCCAACTGGAGGAAGCCCTGGCGGACAGATTCACGTGGGGCCTCCGCGACGAGAGGCTCCAGCAGAAGCTCTTCGCCAAAGAAGAGCTCACTCTCCAGGCCGCCTTCAGCGAAGCGGTAGCATGGGAACGAACCGCACGAACGTTTCCCCGGGCCAAGATGGAGGCTGCCCACCACGGAGAGCTGGACCACGACGGCCCCAAGGAGGAGGAAGCCCATCAGCTACACCGCCCAGCCGGGCCACCCAACAGAGCGACCCAACGCCCCCGAGCGACCGACCGACCACCAGCGTCGGAGAGAGCCCCGGCCACCAAGTGCGCCAGCTGCGGCGGCCCCCACGAGCGGAGAGACTGCCAATACCGGACCTGGGACTGCAGGAGCTGCGGAAAGACCGGCCACATTGCCAGGGCTTGCCGAGCCAAGCCCAACCGCAGGAAGCCGACCACGTACCACGAGTCCGCGGAGTCCCACGCGGTAGACTCCACGTCCCTACAGGTACTGAACTTGCCCCACGATTCCCCCGATAAAATCAAAGTGGCGGTCCTTATAGAGGGGAACCCCTGCCAAATGGAGGTGGACTCAGGGTCCTCCATTTCCCTTATTGCGGAAGAAACCCTAAGAGAACTGTGTCCCCGCCAGCGGCTGCAACTTCGGCCGGCAGACTTCATACTCCGGGACTTCCAGAAGAACCCGGTGCAAATTGCGGGGTGGGCGCGGGTACAAGTCGAGCGGGGGTCCTTCCACGGCCCGCTGGACATCCTGGTGGTTAAGCGCCAGCTGGCCACCCTGCTAGGTCTGGCCTGGTTCAAACCCTTGGGAATCCGAGTGGAGGGGGTGGGCCAGACCATCACGCCCCGGGGGTTCGGGGAGATTTGCAAGGAATTCCCCGAGGTATTCGATGGGTCCCTAGGGAGCTACCGGGGGCCGCCCATCTCCTTGCCCCTAGATCCCGCGGTCAGACCGATTCGGCTCAAGGCCAGGAGGGTTCCATTCGCCTTGAAACCTAAGATTGAGGCAGAGTTAGACCGCCTCACGGCACAAGGCGTCCTCGAGCCGGTGGACTACGCCACCTGGGAAACCCCCATAGTTACCCCCATCAAGCCGAACGGGGAGGTGCGGATCTGTGCCGATTATAAATGCACCATAAACAAGGCACTACAGGACAACCCCTACCCAGTGCTGGTGGTGAGCCATGTCCTGGCCGCCCTAGCGGGGGCTAGGATATTTGGGAAGCTAGACCTGGCCCAGGCCTACCAGCAGCTCCCAGTAGACAATAAGACGGCGGAGGCCCAAACGATCGTGACCCACAGGGGGGCTTTCCGGGTAAAGAGACTTCAGTTCGGGGTTAGCGTCGCTCCGGGGATTTTCCAGAGCCTAATGGACGCTCTCCTTAAAGGGATCCCAGGAGTCCAGCCGTTTTTCGACGACGTTTTAGTCGCCGCCCCGGACCCCGATGAATTCGGCAACCGCCTTCGAGAGGTGCTCCGCCGGTTCCAGGCAGCGGGGCTCAAGGTCAAGAGAGAGAAATGCTTGCTGGGGGTTCCACGGGTGGAGTTTCTGGGGTTCGCCGTCGACGCAGCAGGCATCCACCCCACGGAAGAAAAGACCCGAGCCATAGTGCAAGCTCCGGCTCCCACTTGTAAAGCGGAGCTCCAAAGCTTCTTGGGGGTGCTCAACTTTTACCACTCCTTCCTCCCCCACAAGGCAGCCTTGGCGGAACCCCTTCACCGGCTGCTGGACAAAAAAGCCCCTTGGGTTTGGGGCAAGCGACAGGCCGCGGCGTTTCAGGCGGTCAAGGACGTCCTGGTGTCCAATGCGGTGCTCCACCATTTTGACGAGGCCCTCCCCGTCATCCTGGCCTGCGATGCGTCGCCGTATGGGGTGGGAGCAGTCCTGGGGCACCAGCTTCCGGACGGGAGGGAGGTACCGGTCGCATATTACTCCCGCACACTCACTTCAGCCGAGCGCAACTACGCGCAAATAGATAAAGAGGCCCTGGCAATCGTGGCAGGGGTCCGGAAGTTCCATGAGTATCTATATGGGAGAAGGTTCACCATTGCCACGGACCACAAGCCCCTCTTAGGTCTACTGGCCCCAGACCGACAAACCCCCCAAATACTCTCACAGCGCGTGTTGAGGTGGAACCAATTCCTCAACTCATACACGTACACACTGGTTCATAGGGCCGGCAAGGCTATGGGACACGCGGATGCGCTTAGCCGCTTGCCGCTGCCGGAGACGGGTCCGGACCCCGCACCCGCACACCAGGTCATGATGATAGAGAGCCTCCCAGAGCCGCCCCTCCACGCAGCGGAGGTGGCCAAGGCCACCCAGAAACACAGGACACTGGCACGGGTGCTCGACTGGGTGGTGAGGGGGTGGCCAGAGGGAAACATGGGGGAAGAATTCAAGCCTTACAAGGCGAGGAGGGAGGAATTAGCCGCACACAAGGGCTGCATACTTTGGGGCAGTAGGGTAGTGATTCCACCCCCGCTCCAAAAGCGGGTTCTAGAATCCCTACACGAGACTCATCCCGGCATAGTGCGGATGAAGGCTCTGGCCAGGAGCTACGTCTGGTGGCCGGGAATGGACGGGGAGATCGAGGGCTGGGTCCGCGGGTGCCAGACCTGCCAGGAATCACGGCCCGAGCCGCCCAGCGCCCCCGTCACTAGGTGGGAGTCCACCCGGAAACCATGGTCGAGGCTCCATATCGACTTTGCGGGCCCATTCCAGGGGCAGACCTTCATCATAATGGTGGACTCCTACACCAAATGGCTGGAGGTCATCCCCGTAGGGTCCACCTCGTCCACAGCCGCGATCAGAGCTCTGCGCAGGGTCCTATGCACACATGGCATCCCGGACACCATAGTCTCTGATAACGGGGCCGCCTTCACCTCAGCCGACTTCCAGGCGTTCCTGCAAAGATATCTGATCAGGCACATAAGGTCGGCTCCCTTCCATCCGGCCACCAACGGCCAGGCGGAGCGGATGGTCCGCACAACAAAGGAGGCCCTCGGCCGGATTGTACAGGGGGACTGGGACCACAGGCTGGCCGCGTTCCTCTTCGATAATCGGATCACCCCTAACCCGGTCACAGGAGTCAGCCCGGCTGAGCTCCTCATGGGACGCAAACTCATAACCCGGCTGGACCGGCTGCATCCCGACCGAGCTTCAGACACCCGCGGGAGCCCCGAAGTCCGAGACGCCGCCCGGGGCTTCTTCGCGGGCGACCCAGTTTTCGCCAGAAACTATGCTAGGGGCCCCGATTGGGTGGCGGGGCGGGTACTGAGGGTAACCGGGTCCCGCCACTACGACATATCAACGGAGGGGGGCCAGGTACTACGGCGGCACATTGACCAGTTGAGGCGCCGCACCCTTCCGGAGGCCCCCACAGACACGGACGAGGCTATATCCAGCGAGGAGCCTAACGGTGACCGCCTAGAGGACGCGATCCCAACATCCGTGATGCGGGCGCCGGAGGGACCGGAACCGACTGAGCCCGAGGGATCCGCTGAACCGGACGGGCCGCCCCCGTCCACCCCAGGACCTACCGAGGCACCATCCTCGGCGGCCGCGCCGCCGACACCGGGACCCCCCCGACGGTCCACTCGGGAGCGCCGGCCCCCCGCATACTTACAGGACTTTGTACATTAACCAGGGGGGGAGGGGTGTAGTGTATCAAGAAATGTCATGCGACCCGACGGGGGGGCAACTGGGCAGTCCCAGGAGCCCCAGCGCCGGGAGCCTGTCCCCGCCTATCTACAGCTGTGGCGGGAAGTTTAAAGGGGCTGGATTGGCCCGACCAACCCAGTAGGCAGTACCCGGGATTGTATATAAGCGGGACCCGGCCCGCGTGCTCGCTCTCTTGCAACGTGCTCCGAATAAACCATGTTGCCCTACTCTCGTCTCCGCTTCGAGTACGTTACAATACAGATGATACCACTGCCAGTTGGAGTAGATGATGCAGTCTACTCAGGGTCTGACTGAGTAGAAGGTGACTTCATACATGCAGTTTGGTAGCAGTGAGGCCATGGCTCCGTGATGGAACATCTGCTTGGCATGTAAAAGGCCCCAGGTTCAGTCCCCAACAACTCCTCTGGAAAAAGATCCAGTAGCAGGTGATGCGTAAGACCTTGGTCTCAAACCCTGGAGAGCAGCCGCCAGTCAAGGCAGCCAGTCCTGACCTTGATGGCCCGATGGTTTGAGTCTCTTAAAGAAAGTGCAGGGCTTTTTTTGAGGGGTAGAAAAAGCTCCGCAGGAACTCATTTGCATATTAGGCCACACCCCCTGAATCACCATTGTTTTGCGCAGGGCTTTTTTGTAGGAAAACCCCCCAGCAGGAACTCATTTGCATATTAGGCCACACACCCCTTATGCCAGGACAGCCGGAGCGGCGTTTCTGCTCAAAAAAAGCCCCCCCCCAAATGTCATGTGTTCATTTAGTGCTACTTTGAAATAAATCTGCATTTCTGTGTTATGTCTTACCTTCTTTTGGTTTTGGGTTTGGAACTTTTGCAAAAAGCAGCTCATACGTTCAGTAAAAACTTTAAGAAGTCACCTTCATGTTTACCAACAGTTCTCTTTTCCAGTTCTCGTATGATGGTTTTCAATTGCTTGAAGCTCCAGGGAATTCATTAGTCCGCTAGCATAGAGTTTGGCTCTGAGGATTCCTTGGTTACAGAGTAAGGTTTCTGAGAATTCCAATCCAGTTGAATAACCAAAATAGAATACAGTCACAAATGTATTTCCCATGGAAACCAATAGAAACAAAAGCCACGTTAAATAGTAGTGTATCCCTACTGATTCTTCAGGGCTTCTCAATGGCTTCCTGCTATTTCAACCAACAACTGTAGTATCCATTGGGGCTACACTGCTGAGATTGCATTGGGAAGTGCTGTGTTATGGTGGCTCCATTCCTTCCAGAAGGTTCCAAAAATGGTGCTAGGGAATTGCTGGTCTTCCTGATGGCCTTTGGCCTATGGAGGTCAATAGCATCAAACGATATGCAGCTCTACCTCTCATTTTCAAACAGTAAAAGAAGAAGAAGAAGATGATGATGATGATGATGATATTGGATTTATATCCTGCCCTATACTTTGAATTTCAGAGCCGTCACAATCTCCTTTACCTTCCACACACACACACACACACAACAGACATCCTGTGAGGTGGGTAGGGCTGAAAGAGCTCTTGCAGCAGCTGCCTTTTCAAGGACAACTCCTATGAGAGCTATGGCTGACCCAAGGCCATTCCAGCAGCTGCAAGCGGAGGAGTGGGGAATCAAACCCGGTTCTCCCAGATAAGAGTCCCTACACTTAAGCACTACACCAAACTGGCTAGAAGATTGTTTGAATGAAAATCTGAAGGTGGTGATGAAGATGAGAAGAAATCAGATAACGAAACAAAAATGTTGTTAGTTGGGACTTCTACTGAGCTGGGTTGTAAGATTCAAACTCTCTTGGACTGGGGTTATACTGTCCCTGAAGAGCCAGACCCATAGTTGAAAGTGCATCTGGTCTCTGCCTTGTTCCTGGATGAGCAGGAGGCAGAAACATCCAGGAGATCTTCTTCATGGCCTCTGTGCTTCACACCCATGGGATGTGAAGTACCAAGTCCGGAATTTTTTTCGAGCCAGCTCCCATGAGCATGCGCAGCAGCCCTGATGCGCATGCTCCAGGAGTGGGCATGACAATCCCGCCAGTTCCTTTTTCACCGCCACGTCAGATAGACACGTCTTCGTGTCCTCCAGTCGGTACTTACCTTTTCGTAGAATTTCCGGGTGCTTTCCCTCTTCTTTGATTTTACTTTCTTTTGTTATCTAAAAAAAAAAGTAGAGACTGTTAGTAGTTTTTTCCAACCCTTTGGGGATCCCCCCCACCCCCCGCATGTTGTCTATGGAAAAAAGCTGGGGCTTTTTCAAGCGCTGCCTTCACTGTGGGAGTAAAATCCCATCCCCGGAAGGACACTCGCTGTGCTTACTGTGCCTCGGGGAAAGACATAGGGTGGGCACCTGCCATCACTGCTCGAAGTTTTCTAAGCAGACCAAGAAGAATCGAGCAGCTAGACTTTCGGCAGCCCTTTTGAAATAGGCTCTGTCTCCCTAAAACGATAGTGGCTGCGGCATCGACCACATCTAGCCTCTCCAGTTCGATCGAAAAGCACCTTGGGCCCGGTGGACTCACAACTGATCTCTCTCTTCACATCAGACCCGGAGATTGACTTGACACAGAGATCAGCGGGAAGGGATAGAGACTCGGCCTCACCGTTGGATCTCGATACCGATCATCCTTGGGACTGACCTAAGCTGACTCCATGTCCCACGACACCCCAGGATAAGGCTCCGGAACATCCGGACCATTTCCATCGCTCACTTCCTCTACCTAGCTGGGACCCAAGACCATGGCATTACCCATTTTGGGGGTTTCCCTACCAGTCGCCTCACCCTTGGTACCCCCCTTACAATGCGGACTGGGACCAAAGATTGGAGGCTTCCCATTGCTCTCAATCTAGGGACCAACCTGAGCCTTTGACCTTGATGTCGAAGCAGACCACTACCCACAAGGTCCGAGCCCTGCCTTGCTCACCAGAACTCATCCCGGACGCTCCTCGCTTACCTGAAGGGACCGTTGGTAGTGACTCCTCAGTCCGCCTCCGAATCCAAGGTTGAACACCATTCTGACCAGCAACTCACCGAATCTTCTCCGGATCCCAAGATGGCAGAAGATCTCCCAATCTTTCCGTCAGAGGCCTTAAATCATATGGTGACCTGGTAAAGAGGATGGCACAGTCTCTCTCTCTGCAGGTGGTGCAACCGCAGCCTGTCATAGATGATACAGTCTTTGACATTATGCAAAAGGACACTTCTACAGCAATCGCCCTACCCATAACCAAGGTGATTCTCCAAGCCATCAAAGACCCTTGGGCAAAACCAGCCTCAACCCCTGTTTCGTCCAGAAGGATGGATCACATGTATCAGGTCCAAGAACAAGGTGCAGAGTTCCTATTTAATCACCCGCATCCAAACTCTGTGGTAGTGTCTTCCTCATCCAAGGCCAAGAAAATGCACTCTACGCCTCCGGAGGGCAAGAGGATTGATAATATTGGCAGGCGTTTCTACTCGGCGGAAGTGCTGGGAATAAAGATTTCCAACTACGCCGCCTGCATGGCAAGGTATCAATACTCCCTCTGGGAGCAAATGTCACTCCTGCTGGCCTCACTCCCTGAGGGCAAGAAGGCCCTAGTGAAGAAGACCCATAAGGAAGGCCTTCTTCTGACAAAACAGCTGGCAGCATCCAAGCACAGGGTTAACACAGCAGCCAAAACCTGACTTCAGCAATCACCCTGAGAAGACACTCCTGGCTTAGGACTATGGTCCTGCACGCAGACACTAGGTTGGGGGTTGAGGACTTGCCCTTTGAAGGCGAGGGGCTCTTTAGCTCCACTACTGACTCCGTGTTACAGGAGATGGACCAGAGCATCAAGACCTTGCAAAATTTGGGTGTGCCTTCTATCCTTCAGGGGGCAAATCCAAGTTCTCCTCCTTGACGGCCCATACGCCTAAGACCAAGGGAGCACGCAACCCTAAGAAGGGCTTTTGACTTTGGCCCACGGGACATCCCTTCCTTTCCCCCCTCCTTGGGCCCTACTTGTCTCCACAAATTCCTGCCAGCCTGGACACATATCACCACCAACAGATGGCTCTTGTCCATCACAGAGGAGGGTTACGTGATAGAATTCAATCCGATCCTTTCACATTCCAAACTAGTGGTCACCCACCCGACACAGGTTCTCTTGGAAGAAGTGCAGAACCTGTTGGAAAAACAGGCGATAGAACTGGTTCCCCTCACCTTCAGGGCCAAGGATTTTACTCAAGGTACTTCGCAGTTCCCAAGAGAGACGGGGGGGCTGCACCCTATTATGGACTTGAGGGATCTCAACACCTTTATAACTTATCAGAAGTTCAGGATGCTAACCCTGAAAAGCATCCTTCCATTGATCAAAAAAGAGGACTGGATGGCCACTTTGGACTTGAAGGACATTTTTTTTTCATATCAGTATCCTTCCCCAGCACAGGGGATTCCTCCGGTTTGCTATAGGCCAGTCTCATTTCCAGTACAAGGCACTTCCCTTTGGACTCATGAAGACAATGGTGGTCATAGTGGCTTACCTGCGACTCCAAGGGATTATCCTCTTTCTGTACATCGACGACTGGCTGGTAGTAGCCAGTTCCAGGGATTGTTTTTTGGGACACCTCGATACCATCCTTCAATTGTTGAGACAGTTAGGCCTGCAGGTAAATGAGAAAAAATCACACTTGAACCCTCCAGAAGGGTCCAGTTCATCGGGGCCATTCTGGATACCTCCTGTCACCTTGCACTGCTCCCAGACAGCAGAGCAAAGGACATTATCTCCCTAATCAGTGTCATACAGTCTCGGAAGCACGGGATGCTGCTGCAGATACAATGTCTGCTAGGGCTGATGGAAGCTACAACTAATGTTCTTCGGTTCGCCAAGCTCAGGATGAGGATTCAACAGCTTTGGTTTCTCACCCACTTCAGCCCATTAGTGGACTCCCTAAAGAAGTCACTCAGCATCCCACCACTAGTTCTAACATCTCTAGACTGGTGGAGGTCACAGACCAACCTGTGTCAAGGAGCTCCCTTTCACCCGCCGTCTCCCTCAGTCGCCATCACAATGGATGCTTCCCTCTGGGGGTGGGGTGCCCACCTGGGGCACCTGAATGTCGGGGGGCTGTGGCCCCCGTCCTTTGCTCAACATCACATCAATTTCTTGGAGCTCACTGCAATACAGCTGGCTCTCCGGTCTTTCCGACCCCAGTTAGAGAACCGCACGGTAGCCGTCCTCGCGGACAATACGACGGCTGTGAGTTATGTCAACCGCCAAAGGGAAATGATAGTGAGGAAACTATGCGCCTTGGCTCTGAGTCTGTGGGAAGACTGTCTTCAGGAAGACTGTCTGCAGGCGCAGATTTTTGTGGTGGCTACGCATCTCCCAGGGGAACTCAATGTTCAGGTGGACTCGCTGAGCAGGAAGGCAGCGTCGAACCATAAGTGGGAGCTGAACTGGACTTACCTATCTCCCCTCTTCAGTTGCTGGGGCCATTCCACCATAGATGAATTTGCTTCCTTGGAGAATTGGAAATGCAAACGGTTCTGTTCCAGGGGTGGAAACGGCTGTGGCTCCCTAGGGCACGGCCTTCTGCTGCCATGGGTGGGAAAGTTCCTGTACCTTTTCCCTCCTCTGCCTCTTCTGACCAGAGTCATACACAAGCTGTCGAGGGAACAACCTGACTGTATCCTGATCTCCCCTTGGTGGCCTCGGCAGAACTGGTTTCCGATCATTCTAGACTTGGTGAAGGATCGCTACCACATGATCCCTCCGGTCTTTTGCTGGCGCAGGGGGGCTCCCTGTTCTATCACAACATACCTCATCTCAAGTTGACAGCCTGGAGGATCAGCTTCCAGAGTTTTCAAGCAGAGTGTGACACGTCTTACTGAATAGCAGGAAGTCTTCTACCTGCCGCTCCTATGCGGGCAAGTGGAAGAGGTTTGCGTGATTTGCCACTGGAAGGGGTGTGCGGGCTGAGAAGGCTAGTCTCGAACTAATATTTGAGTTCTTGTTGACTTTGGTGGATGCAAGGCTCAATCACTCATCCATTAGGGTCTATCTTGTGGCCATTTCAGCTTGCCACGGCCCTATAGAGAACAAATCAGTGTTAACGCATGTCCTCATCAAGAGATTCTTGAAGGGACTTGTGAGGTTATACCCCCCCCCCCCTCTAGGGTATCTCCTCCACCTTGGGATTTCCCTTTGGTCCTGGACAAGCTCACAAGGCAATCCTTTGAACCCCTATTCTGGTGTCCGTTGCATCTTCTGGCTTGGAAAATGGCCTTCTTGGTCGCCATCACCTCAGCAAGGAGCGTTGGGGAACTGGTTGCCTTGTGATGTGACTTACCTTACATTACTTTCCATGAACGGGGGGTTTCTCTATCGCCAGATGTCTCCTTCCTCCCTAAGGTGGTGTATAGTTTCCATCTTAATTTGGAGGTTAACCTTCCTACTTTCTATCCTTCTCCATCTACAGTGAAGGAGAGGAGGCTTCACTCTCTGGACGTAAAACGAGCGCTGCTGTTCTTCCTGCAGGGCACCGAGGGTTTCAGAAAGGACCCTCCTTTGTTCATCTCCTACACACCCCACCCCCGGGTTTGGGCATGAAGATCTCAGCTCAGAGGCTTTCGGAAACTGTGAAGTTGTGCTATTCGTTAGCAAAACGGCTTTTGCCGGGGCCAATCCGTGCTCACTCCACTCTAGCCTTGGCCACTTCTACGTGTTCTTCAAGGGTGCTTCCATGACAGACATTTGCAATTTGGCTACTTGGGTTTTGCCGCATGTCTTCATGAGACACTACGCCTTAGATGTTCGGAGACATCATAGAGCGCAACTGGGCGATCTGGTTCTGCACTCTGTTCTCTCGGCTTGACTGTTATCTCCCACCTCCAGGTAAGCCTAGCTTGCTAATCTCCCATGGGTGTGAAGCACAGAGACCATGAAGAAGATAAATAGGTTGCTTACCTGTAACTGATGATCTTCGAGTGGTCATCTGTGCATTCACACCACCCGCCCTCCTTCCCCTCTGCTGCTGGTCTTCTTTACGACTGGTGGCAGTCCGAAGGAACTGGCAGGATTGTCGCGCCCGCTCCTGGAGCATAAGCACTGGGGCTGCTGCACATGCTTATGGGAGCTGGCTCGAAAAAAATCCCGGACTTTGTACTACCGATCAGGGATCCGCGTTGGAGCTTCATCCCATGGGTGTGAATGCAAGGATGACCACTTGAAGATCAGTTACAGGTAAGCAACCTGTTTTTCTTTTTAACAGCTCAGGCTGATTTCCCCCCCTCAAAACAAAGAGCCAATCTAACTGTCTGCAATCTAACTGACCTTCATGGTGGCACCTGCTAACGTTGATCAAAATTGCAAAATCGCCTTCAGACTCAACAAGGTTGAGGACCCCTGTTCTAAGTGGTTTCTTTCTTTCCTTTCTGAGAGAAAGATTTCTGGGGAGTAGACAATTCAGAAGCAGAGGTGTGTGTACCTCACACATGTCCTTGTAAGAGAAGCTGATTGGCATGATTGCTTTTAACCCAAGGCTGTGTAACTTGTCTGTTTTTCATCTGGTGCATTGAAATTCTACAGAGAGGTTCCTTGCTCTTCAAAGTCTACTTCTGAAGAGAGAAGAAAACCTTCAGGGGAAAGAAAGGTACGCGAGCAGCAAGGATTTTCAAAGCAAAAAGATTCTTTGGTTGACTGGCAGTTCTTTGGTGGACGGCAAAGAATGGGTGTGTAGTTTGGGGGTGTACCTGGACATTAGACAAAAAATCCTCATTGGTCAGTTTCTCTAGCTTGGTGCTGCAGGCTGCAATCCTGAGCCCACTTTCTTGGCAGTAAACCCCAGCTTCTGAGAAGATTTGCTTAGGATGGCTTCTGCAGTGTGCTAGCCATGGGCTGCAGTCAGATGAGCACTTTGATCTGAAGTTGTTGCTGTTCCCTCCCAGATTTAAAGTGCACGATCAGACAGCAACATCTGCTTCCTGTTCCCCAGTTGCTGACACCCCATTTTGACCCATCTTCGAACTGAAGTTATTTGAAACTGAGGAAAGTCCAGTCTTGACAGATGTCAGTGCTTTCACCCTACATTTCCGGATGTCTGAACTCCCCTGTTGCAAACTCAAGGTGGTTGGGAAGTGTGAACCTTCCGTTCTGCCACTTTTTTAAAAAAAAAAAAAAATCAGGTCACAATGTGCACGTAAGTGGATCTTTGCCCCTCGGTTTTGAATCACCGCTTGTGCATTTCTGCACCCAGCACTCTGTCAGGATTGGGAGCCCTTGGGGAGTTGTTTTTGAGTGACAATACCCCACAAAACCCCTCTTGTTTCCTGGCGTTGGAAAGCCATGGAAATAGTCCTTAGGGTCTCATCATGGCTGACCCCAGGGTTTCTGACACCCTAGGCCCCCTGAACCCCTACCCCCATGGCAGCAGCAGTGAGGGTGAGCATGGCAGTGGCAGGCAGGAAGCACAGACCCAGGAAGGCTGAGTGCACCCACTGGCTCACTGCAACACCAACCCCAGGTCCCTTCCCCCGCTGCCACTCATCTGCCCGCAGGTAAGCAGCAAGGTGGAGGGCAGCAGAGAGGCAGGCAGCAAGGGCGAGCGCTGCAGGGGCAGTGAAGGGACACATGTGGGGAGAGGGGTGCTCACCAGCTGCCCCTGAGGCCAAGTAGCACCCTAGGCAGCCACCTACCTGGCCTACTGGGATGCACTGGCCCTGGCTTTCATATTGGCAGGGAGCCTGGGGAGGCTGGCAACCCTACTCCCCATCCCACTTTTCCCCGTGCAAACTGTGTTAGCAGAAAAAACGGCTGCTGTTTGAGAACATCCCATGAGTGACACTAGAGTAAATGTACATAAGTCAATGAGGCTACTCTTATGTAAATCTGCACGATGCTTACACTCATTCCAAGAAAGAGAAGCAATGTGGTTGAGAGGGGCCGAAGTACTTGGTGGGGGGATTGCAAAGCTGCCAAAAAGGAGCCAGAGCTTTGGATACATGCTTATGCGTATGCATGAAAGACAAACAAACAAAAAGATGCTGCCAGGCCTTGAATTCAGCAGGAGCTCACAGGAGCACAGCTCCTGAACCTTTCTAAGGGTTCTCCCTCTTCCTCCCCACCTACCTTGTCCATTGAATAGTAGGTGTAGCTGCATAACAATCCCTGGATTAGGAGAGCGGGCAGCCAGCCAGGCACCAGGGGCTTTGCCACACCCCCAGCAGCTCTCATTAACCTCTGGAGAAGCCCACGCCACCCTTTCTCCACTTCTTATGTGATTTTGGGCAGCGAGAGGCTTGTTGGCCTTTTGATTATGGAGGGGGGGCAGCCAAGGAGAGCCCCAGGAGAGTGATTTCTAGCCAGCCCAAGCAGTCCTCGCTTACTTGGGGCTCTCCTTTCTTGCATTGGGTTGCTTTTGGCTGGGGGGGGGGGGGGTGGCATATGCTAATGAGCTCCACCACCTATTTTTCTACAAAAATGACCCCTGATGCTGCCCAACTGCCTACTCCATCTGAACAGTCAACCATGGAGTGAGCATGCAGTGAGGCAGGTTAAGGGTGGCACGTTTGGACAAACCTCTCCAGAATAACCATCACCGGATAAAATAGAAGCACAGCCAGATCACACCAAACCTGTTGTCTGACTGTAGCCCTCTGCAGCCTTCCAGCAGATTGGTCAGGATTGCTCTTGCAGAGGCTATATGCTCCTGGGAGTATTGGAAATACATTACTGAGATATTTTATTATTGGCAGGTAAGTTTGTATATCTCTCCACTGGCTTCTGGAGGGCAAGTCTTTTGCTTGTCAGTCAATGACAAGCCAGCCAGATATTGCAATGTGATTTAAAGCTTGCAGCTGAAATCACTGAATCTCTGTCCAAGGGCAAAATGCCAGGATAAATAATAAGCTTCGATATACTCAGGATGTTTCACAATGGGGCAGAAGCAAACTGAGTAGGTGCATGAACACAGAGCTGATCAGTGCATCCCCATGCCCTGAAAAGTTGCACCTGTTGCAATGTAATTTGTTAACATATTTTTTTCCTATATGTATTTCTATTGCTGTTCGCCAGATCTCTTTAGGCAACCATTTCATGTATTAAACACTCTCTTTAACCTTAATGATTAGCTGTAGTTTTATCTACTGTGTTCAAAAGAGGCTGAGTAAACATTTAAACAAGGAATAGAAACTCAAGTAGCAATCTAATACTGAAATACCTTTGTATACCCTAGCAGTTGTTCTGGATGGCAGTTCTGGATGTAGCTGGATCTTGTCAGATCTCAGAAGCTAAGCAGGGTCGGCCCTGGTGAGTATATCAGTGGGAGACCACCAAGGAATTCCAGGGTTGCTGTGCAGAGGAAAACAATGGCAAAGCACCTCTGAACATCTCTTACCTTGAAAACCCCCCTACAGGGTTGCCATAAGTCAGCTGTGACTTGACAGCACTTCACACACACACGCACACACACACTAGCAGTGCAAATATGGTAGATCCACCTCCAGTAAGAATAAGAAGATTTAAAAAACAACAACTACATCTGAAAAGATCTGCAAGGGCAATATTAAGGAAGGAAATGCAGATGCAGAGTAAACACTGGCCAATGGTCATTTGTAGCCTCATATCAGAGGGGGACTTGAGAAACCTCTTCACTTGCTGATCTCTGCAAAGAGCATGTTCAGCCATTTAGTGGGCCACATGGAGGGCGGGCTGTGTTCGCTTGGTAGGTCCCAAGTTGGGCAAGTCCACGAGAAAGGAAATGTGCTGTGATAAATGGGGCAGAAAGGGGGAACTTCTATGTCACTAGAAGATATTCAAGGGAATACTTACACAGCAAAATGCAATAGATCCAGGGCTTTTTTTGCAGCAGGAACTCATTTGCATATTAGGCCACACACCCCTGATGTAGCCAATCCTCCAAGAACTTATAGGGATCTTAGTACACAGCCTACTGTAAGCTCCAGGAGGATTGGCTACATCAGGGATGTATGGCCTTATATGCAAAGGCGTTCCTGATACAAAAAAAGCCCTGAATAGACCAATGAGATTACACGGGTGTGTGTGTATTACCAGAGGACCTGTAATGGCCACTAATAAAAGGTAAAGTATGCCATCAAGTTGCAACCGATTCAAAGCAAGAGATGGGTAGGACGTGGCTTGCTATTGCCTTCTGCATAGCAATTCTGGTCTTCCTTGGTGGATGGGACGACGAAGGAAGACTAGGTTGCTATGAAGGAAATAGCAAGCCATCCCCTACCCATCTCTTGCCTGCTGAGGCAACTGCCAACCCTGCGAAGCTTGACGAGATCAGGCCGTTCTGAGCTATTAGGGCTGCAGTGACTATGAATACAACAAAGTTCAGAATAGGACTAAATAAGCTCCTTGAATATAACAGGAAAAGTATAGCAATGCTTCTATTATTGTTGGTAATGAACACATGAAGTGGCTGTACTAAGTCAGACCCTTGGTCTACCAGTATCATCTATTCAGATAGGCACTTTACATTTTCCTTAACCAGGATGGGGTATTTTTGAATTTATTTATGGATTTATAGCCCATAATTCTCCTCAATGGAAGCAGCTAACAATACAGGGGGAAAATTACAATAGAAACAAGGTTAGTGTCATCTACTCAAGGTTCTAGCATTTACCAAGGTTAGCACCATCTATTTAAGGTTAGCTAGCTGGCCATCTGACAGCAATGCTGATTCTGTGAATTAGCCAGATCATGGGAAGGAGTGCAGGGAGGCTTATATCAGTTCTTGTGGCCCTTTCATACACGCCCAGGGAAATGCTGGTTGACACTTTAGGGTCAGGAAGCATTTTTTCTCCAAGTCATTTTGATGAGGGATCTTAGAGATTTTGCCATCTTCTGGGCATGGAGCAGGGGTCACTGGGGATGTATGTGTGAGGGGGAGGTATTTGTGAATTTCCTGCATTGTGAAGGGGTTGGACTCGATGACCCTGGAGGTCTCTTCCAATACTATGATTCTACTCTGACTTGAAGAAGCTCTCCAAGGTCTCAGGTGGATGCCTTTCACATCACTGACTACCTGATCCTGGTAACTGGAGAAGCAGGGGATTGAACTTGTGACCATCTGTGGGCAAAACTGATTTTCTACTACTGAGCCATGGCCCCATTACTTATTAGCAACTGGATGACCTATTGCAGGGGTGGTCAAACTGCGGCTCTTTCACACATATTGTGTGGCTCTCGCTGCCCCATTGGCTGACTTGGGGAAGGCATTTGTCTCTTTAAACCATTTTGCCAAGCCAGCTGGCTGCTTGGAAAATGCATTAAAGTTGCTTTCCTTCCACCTCTCCCTCTCTCTCCCCCATCGACCGACCGACCTTCCTTCCTTCCTTGCAGCTCTCAAACATCTGATGTTCACCCTTTCATCACACCCCCTCCAGCCTAGAAATAGCACCTCTCCAGCAGCCCTGGCCCCACTAAATGCACAGCAGCCAAGAAGGTCTGAGCGCCTGCTCCGGCTGCAACGCCACTGAGGATGTTCTCCGCAGCTGAGAACGAAACGTCTGGAAGGAAAACTTTCTCTGGTAGAACACGGCACTTGATCCCGAAAGATTCTACAAACCCTAATCTGATTTTCAGATTTTGCGGCTATGAAATATCTGACATTTATTCTGTGTGACTCTAACGTTAAGCAAGTTTGGCCAGCCCTGACCTATGGGAAATCAGAGAAGGAAAATCCCTTCCTCCAATGCTTTGACTTTGAAGTTCCCCAGTCCTTCCTCTGTGCTTCTCCTGCACAAGGAAATGCATCAAGGAATCTCTGTTTCAGCAAGAGACAGCACTGGCATAAGAAAGAAAAGGAATCCTTTCCTTGTAAGCCCCTCTGAGACTGTAGGGGAGCTTCCTCTGCACTTTCTCTTGCGTAGGAGAAGAAGCACTGAAGAAACTGCCAGACATCGCTAGAAGCTGCAGATAGGCAGACCAGAGAGAGATTCCTGCTCCTTTCTCCGCCAGTCTCTCAACACGATGAAGATTCTTCGGAAGCACAGAGAGGAAAGGCTGGGGAATCTCAGCTTCCCACAGCTAAAGGGAAGCCAGCTGCTTCTGGGAATTAGCCGAAACTTCAAGGTTAATGGGCAGGGAAGTGAAAAGGAAGATGGTGCTCACCCTGCTCTGCAAATGAGGTGCCGAAGGAACCAGGTCTATAATGCCCAGCATGATACAGAGAACTCAGAAAATGGATTTGCAATACAATTGGTTTATTACAAAGAGAGGCACTAACTTGGGCCTCTAAACTGGAGAGAGTATATGTGGAATTAATCTGCTTGATACTACTTCATTCAACAAAGTTCTGTACAACTTGGAAATTTCAATAAACTAAAAAAATAAAAATAAACTGGAGAGAGAACCACCAAGGTGCAAGCCTCCAAGTGGGGCCTGGAGATGATGATATTAGATATTGGATTTATATCCCATCCTATACTCTGAATCTCAGAGTCTCCTTTACCTTTCCGCCCTCCACAACAGACACCCTGTGAGGTGGGTGGGGCTGAGAGGACTTTCACAGCAGCTGCCCTTTCAAGGACAACCTCTGCAAGAGCTATGACTGACCCAAGGCCATTCCAGCAGGTTCAAGTGGAGGAGTGGGGAATCAAACCCGGTTCTCCCAGATAAGAGTCTGAGCACTTAACTGCTACACTATACTGGCCAAAAGTCCCCAGGAGAAGAAGAAGAAGATATTGGATTTATATCCCGCCCTCCACTCCAAAGAGTCTCAGAGCGGCTCAAAATCTCCTTTACATTCCTCCCCCACAACAGACACCCTGTGAGGTGGGTGGAGCTGGAGAGGGCTCTCCCAGCAGCTGCCCTTTCAAGGACAACTCCTGTGATAGCTATGGCTGACCCAAGGCCATTCCAGCAGCTGCAAGAGGAGGAGTGGGGAATCAAACCTGGTTCTCCCAGATAAGAGTCCTCACACTTAACCACTACACCAAACTGGCTCTCAGTGTCCCCTGGCAGCTTTGTATGATAGAAACTTCCTAGAAAATATGGCATAACATCCTGACTGAGTTCCTTCCCTTCAGTCTTCAGATTCTGCCCTGAACACGCTCTGCCTCCAAACCTCTGGGAATTTCCCAACTCCGAGCTGGCAGCTGCAAGAACCACCAAGCCAAAGCGGTGAGCTGCTCTGGAAGAGATGGCTATCAAGCTTCCATTTGATTGGTCTCTCAGGTTACCAATGCTGGGTTGGAAAATTCCTGGGGATTTGAGGAGCGAGTTCAAACGGATGTGATGCCGCAAAGTCCATCCTCCAAAGCTGCCGTGCTCTCCAGGGGAACTGATCTCTGTCATCTGGAGATCGGTTGTGATGTCAGATCTCTGGGCTTTACCTGGAGACTGGCAACCCTGCCTCTCTCTCCTTTATCTCAGCCAGGGCTTTATTTTTGTAGCAGGAACTCCTTTGCATAATAGACCACATACTCCTGATGCAGCCAATCCTCCTGGAGCTTACAGTAGGCCCTGTAAGAAGAGCCCTGTAAGCTCTTAGAGAATTGGTTACATCAGGGGTGTGTGGCCTAATATACAAAGGAGTTCCTGCTACAAAAAAGACCAGCAACCATGACCAGTATTTCTCTGAAAGTCATGTGAGACCCAGGCAGGATTATGCATAATTCTGCTTAACTTCATCATGCTTACTGGGAAGGGCGGGGGGGGGGGAAGCCTCATAGGGCTTTCCTTTGCTCAGCCCCAGATTAGGGGGGTATGTACTGACATACTATAGACACAAATATACCCTCAATTAGCCATTTTGGCTTGGCTTGAATGTATCTGAGGGGAAAAAAAACACTCCTAGAGTTCTGGGAGTAACAAAAGGTTATTGCCTGGAATTTTGAGTCTTTTCAGGATTAGGGTTCTCTCCCTCAGGCCCTTGAATTTCTTAAAAGGAAAGAACATCTGGGAGCTAGAGACAGCCTGGGCTGCAGCAGCTGGAGAATGGATGCTGGGTTGGCACACAGGCTCCTAGCTGCAAATTGTGACTAGCCAGGCAGGACTTTGTGAGGTTTTGTAAACCACTGTGTAATGATTTGAATTTATATGTGTGTGTTCCTTTAACTGTTGGTAAATTGAAGTAGAGAGGGGGGTGAAAGAGGGGGAATGAGTGAGTGAGCTGATTGGTTGGTAACTGAGAGAGGGTGGGTGGAGTTATGAGGTATATAAGTGGAGGGGGGGAAGAGAGAGAGAGAGTAGTAATCAGTCAGTAGTTAACTCTCAGCAGAGTGACAGTAGTTAGTCATGATCACTCAGCAGTCTGCAGAGTCTGAGAAGCAGTCTTCTGATTAGAATCCCATACTAGTGCTGTGAAAGGCATTAAGATTCTAGGGAAGAAAAGTAGAATACCGTAGAGGACATATTAGGGGCTAGATAGAGAGCCAAAACCTAATATAGTCAGAGTGTGAGAGACAGGTGATAACTCAAAGCTGGTTGAGTTATGAAGAGAAAGGAGGTTTTAAGAGGGAGGGGTGTGGGAAGGGAAAGAGTGACACCTCAGTCAGAAGTCATTCACTGAGGAATTAAGCTATAAACATCTTGAAACCAATATGTTTACTGTACAAACGAAGTTCTATTTTGTTTTATATTAATCTGGAGTTCTATGATTTAATAACAGAAGAGTCTTATCCTCAGGGCCACATAGTCCAACAAAGACACCTTAGAGCTTGGATACAATTCACTGGGGGGCATTAAATAAAGTGTTTGGAATTAAATTCCTGCTGGCAGCATTACATCCATCAGACACTCTGCAAGTCTCTAGAGTCTCATGAAAGCCTCTGGAGCCTCACAGAGCCATGACTAGCTGTGATTTGTAGCTAGGAGCTCACCCACCCATGCACCCACCCACCTCTCTCTGTTGGCTCCTAGCAGGCTCTAAGTCCCACAGAATGAAGGGCCAGCGGTTGCGACTAGGCCCTACAGATCAGGGAAGTCCTGCTTTCCGTTCTTTGTCAGTTTAAAACTTTTAAAGGGCCATGGTGATGGGGGAGGTGGCTTTTAGATTTCAGGTTAGGGTATTTCTACAGGGCACACTATTCAGGGGCTGAAATTCCTGAACCTGTAACCAGTGCTGCAAAAGTATTGTTAAAACAACCCCCCCACACACACCAATTCCAGCATAACAAAAACTATGCCTTGTAGAATCCAAAATTAAAATGGAAATTTTTGCAATGCATACAAAAGACTTCTAGATCATGACTTCTCAATAATTAAGAGACTTCTGGATGCAAAGAATTCCACTGCATTAACAGTGTCTAGTGCTGACCTAACACTGGTGCATTAGAATTTCCATTGCAAATCCCAGCCCTTTGAGGTCACTAGCAGAGTGCTCCTAAGGAGGTCAATTCAACAGAGCTTGCTGCCAAGGAAGAGTCATGGCCTTCTAAATCCATTGCAGTTAAAGGACAGGGTGGGAGAGATAGCTCTGTTGAGGACTTTAAGACTACTTCTTCCCTTCCCTTCCTTCCAAGAACATGGGAGCTCCCCTCATCTCACTATCAAGCAGCCAGGGAGCATGCCAGGTTTCTGGTCCTAGATTTCCCTCTGTTCCCTTTCTCTGCGGAGGAGCTGTAAAGCACCATCAAGTTGCAACCAATTTATGGCAGCTTAACATGGGGTTTTCAAGGCAAGAGACCTTCAGAGGTGGTTTGTCATTGCTGGCCTCTGTGTAGCAGCCCTGGACTTCCTTGGTGGACTCCCATCCAAACGCTAACCAGAGCTGACCCTGTTTAGCTTGTGAGATCTGATGAGATTGGGCTATTCAGGTCCTTTATCTGAGTCCACAGAAAATGAGTTGTTGAGGCTGGGTGAGTGGGCGTCAACGTGGCAGATGCGGTTCAATGTGGCCAAGTGCAAAGTAATGCACATTGGGGCCAAGAATCCCAGCTACAAATACAAGTTGATGGGGTGTGAACTGGCAGAGACTGACCAAGAGAGAGATCTTGGGGTCGTGGTAGATAACTCACTGAAAATGTCAAGACAGTGTGCGTTTGCAATAAAAAGGCCAACGCCATGCTGGGAATTATTAGGAAGGGAATTGAAAACAAATCAGCCAGTATCATAATGGCCCTGTATAAATCGATGGTGCGGTCTCATTTGGAGTACTGTGTGCAGTTCTGGTCGCCGCACCTCAAAAAGGATATTATAGCATTGGAGAAAGTCCAGAGAAGGGCAACTAGAATGATTAAAGGGCTGGAGCACTTTCCCTATGAAGAAAGGTTGAAACGCTTGGGACTCTTTAGCTTGGAGAAACGTCGACTGCGGGGTGACATGATAGAGGTTTACAAGATAATGCATGGGATGGAGAAAGTAGAGAAAGAAGTACTTTTCTCCCTTTCTCACAATACAAGAACTCGTGGGCATTCGATGAAATTGCTGAGCAGACAGGTTAAAACGGATAAAAGGAAGTACTTCTTCACCCAAAGGGTGATTAACATGTGGAATTCACTGCCACAGGAGGTGGTGGCGGCCACAAGTATAGCCACCTTCAAGAAGGGTTTAGATAAAAATATGGAGCACAGGTCCATCAGTGGCTATTAGCCACAGTGTATGTGTGTATATAAAAATTTTTGCCACTGTGTGACACAGAGTGTTGGACTTGATGGGCCGTTGGCCTGGTCCAACATGGCTTCTCTTATGTTCTTATGAGTGTTTGTCTTTCTTCAGGCTGTAAATCCTCTATCCAAGCCAAAATGCGTCCCCTGAGGGTGCTCAGTGTTCTCACTGCCTGCTCTTGCTGGGTTAGGTACCTCTCTATGCTCAGTCCTGCCTTGGAAGTTCCTCTACGCTTCACCTGGTTTCACCCCTCAGCTGCAGTTTGGTGTAGTGGACATCTGGGAGAACCAGGTTTGATTTTCCCACTACTCTACATGCAGCTGGTGGGTGACCTTGGGTCAGTTCAGTCACAGCTCCCTCAGAGCTGTTCTCTCAGGAGCAGCTCTCTTGGCCCCACCTACCTCAAAGGGTGTCTGTTGTGGGGAGCGGAAGGGAAGGAGATCGTAAACTGCTCTAAGACTCCCAGTGAGGGGTGGAATATAAATCCAATCTCCTCTTCCTCCTCCTCCTCTTATTAGAATCATAGAATTGGAAGGGATTTCCAGGGTCATTTAGTCCAACCCCCTGCACAATGCAGGAAGCTCCCAAATACTTCTCGCCACACACCCAGTGACCCGTTTCATGCCCAGAAGATGGCAAAAACTATACCCATGCTTGGTCTTTTTGGAATTTTGTGACAATTTATTGTGCATGTCACAAAGTCACTCCAGTGGATGTTGAAGAGGGCGGAGGTTACAAGCATCGAGGCACTGCTGTTGAAGATGCAGCTGCGCTGGGCAGGGCATATTTCTAGGATGGAAAACCACCGCCTTCCCAAGATTGCTCTGTATGGCGAACTTTCCACCGGCAACCGAAATAGAGGGGCACCAAAGAAGAGGTACAAGGACTCCTTGAAAAAATCCCTTGGAACCTGTCGCATCAACCATCACCAGTGGTCTGACCTAGCCTCAGATCGCAAAGCATGGAGGCACACCATCCACCAGGCTGTCTCTTCCTTTGAGAACGCACGCATAGCTGGTCTTGAGGACAAAAGGAGATTGAGGAAGAATTGCACTGCTACAGCACCAACCCCAAATCAGACTTTTCCCTGCAGCCACTGTGGCCGGATCTGCCTGTCCCGCATTGGTCTTGTCAGCCACCAGCAAGCCTGCAGCAGACGTAGACTACTGCAGCCTTCTTAAATCTTCGTTCACGAAGTCAAGCCGAGAGAGAGAGAGAGATTGTGCATGTGCAGTCTTCATTTTCTTTGAGCATTTTTGTTGCCATTATGTGGATAATGAGCTGATGTTTATAATTTTCCACATCTTTGTGGGTTCTGCCCTGTAGGCAGAAACAACTTTCCCCTTAGTGAAAGACCCCCATTGCGATGTTTGGATTGCAACTTCTCAACATTTTCTCATTTCTCAGCCTTCCATGGCTGCCATTTTGTGCACACCCCATTTTCTGTTCTCAAGATTCTAAAAGTGCCCACTGTGGAGAACTGCCATCTTGTGTGCGGGTTTAACTTTCTGTGGGCTGGATGGGAGAAGACTGTTAAACTTTAGGTAGGCCTTGGCCTAATCTCCTCCTTATTCCCACCTCCCCCCATTTCTGACCAGTAATCTGAGTGCAACTCCCTAGAGAGGACAAGAAATTCATCAAGGTTATGAGATCGGTCCCAGAATGCTGCAGAAGGGGCAGCCAGTTCCTGAGTTGGAACTGCTATATATATTATTGAGTTTTGGGGCTGGAAACTAGTTGGACAGTTGGTTGGAGCTTGCAAGAGACAAAGGCAGGTATAGCTTTGCTGCTGGGCCAGAGCCAGTGGCTATTTTAGGGGCATATGTTTGACCAGCTTACCCTAGAGTAATGATGTAATGTACCTGTCCTGCATACAGTCCAGAGCCGGTGCATGGGAGTAGGCCAAATAGGCGGCAGCCTCAGGCACCACCTGGCCTAGGGATGCCATGAGGTGCCCCCTCTCCCAAGGGTATAATGGAGACCTCCACAAAGTTCGGGGGGCATGGCAGCTGGGCTCTGAGCGTGCGTGCTGCCTTGGAACTTTGCCAAGGCCTCCCAAGGCTCAAAAGACCTCTGCGAAGTTCAGGGGGGTGTACGTAATGTCATCAGGATGTCACTGGGGGGGCGCGGAAGAGTGGGTTTTGGCCTGGGGCACTGAAAACTGTAGTACCAGGCCTGCAAACAACCTAGACAGGGTGTGAGTTTCAAGTAGGGATAGAGATGATGCATTTTTGTCCCCATTATTTTATTTCTTCTGTTCACTTCTGCAAATGACATGACCTTCACGAGTATGTCATTTTGGATAATGGGGAAAATGTTGGGTGGAGCTAGATAGGTGGAGCATTGTCATGTGAAGAAAGCAATGGAAAGTTCTTTGGCTCATTTTTAGAATAGAAATAGTCTTATTCTACAATGAAGCTCTCACTCTTGCAATGTATCAGGTTAAGGAAAAGATAAAGGTATTCCCCTGGGCCAGCACCAGTCATTTCCAACTCTGGGGTGACGTCGCATCACGACATTTTCACAGCAGACTTTTTATGGTGTGGTTTGTCATTGCCTTCTCCAGTCATCTACACTTTCCCCCCAGCAAGCTGGGTACTCATTTTACCCACCTTGGAAGGATGGAAGGCTGAGTCAACCTTGAGCCGGCTACCTGAACTCAGCTTCTGCCGGGATCAAACTCAGGTCGTGAGCAGAGCTTGGACTGCAATACTGCAGTTTACCACTCTGCACCACAGGGCTCCTATCAGGTTAAGTAGCCTGGGTTTTTTTTTACCACATGGATGAGCCAAATCAGGGCATTTTTTGAGCAGGAATGCAGTTCCGGCATCAGGGGCATGACCTAATATGCAAATGAATTCATGCTGAGCTTTTTCTACAAATAAAGCCCTATATGAAACAATGGTGACATAAGGGGGTGTGGCCTAATTTTCAAATGATTTCCTGGGCCAAATCAATATTCTGGGTAGGGCAGCTCCCTCACTGGCCCCACCCTGCTCACTGGCCCCACCCTGACTACAGCCCTGATAAGTCATCTCCTTACATAAGGGGGGGGGGGCAGAGAGTGCTTAATTACTGTGCCTGCTAAAAAAGCAACCTGAAGCTAGCAGCAGGCATAATCTTCTCGTCAAGTCTGTATTTTAATGGGAGATGCAGGAATGTCCCCTGGTAGGCACGATTGTTCTCCTTGTCATGTGTTCTGCCTCTGCCGTTCTCATGTCCTGCCTTCAGGTCACCGTTGCTGATTTGCATGTTAATTAAAATTGCCTCTTGCCTCTCACTGACGCAGAGCATTTTAAAAAAAAAAAAATGGAAGAAAGCAGAGCGTTTTGCGCTTGGCCATTCCAGTCTCCTGCTCCGCGCCGCTCATCTTAATTAGCAGGCCTTTTTAAAAAGTCTTCATCTCGTCCATCTGAGCAGCAGTCAGCGTTTGTCGATGAGCCGGGATGCTCCGTGTCACAATTGTGGGTGGGTGAGATTCTTGCCCTGCCAATATGCACTAATTAACAGCTCATCGCTGCAGGCCTTTTTTTTTTCTTTCCTGAGCAATCAACGCCCTCCTCCAGTTGATTAAGGAGTGCCTCTCCATGGTCTCTGAGAAGCTGTAGTTGTACTTTGGGGAGTTTATTTTTGCTAGCTGGCAACTTTTGTCTTCAACCCACATGGAATGTTTTCAAGTGCTAAGGGCACTATTAGATGAGACACAGAAGAGCTGTGCTTGGATCTCTGGTCTCTCTGTAAATGTCTATAAATAGCAGCAGTGTGCTTGTATATATAGATATCAGGGAAAGGGCTGGATCAAGACCACACAAGAGACAGAGTGATATCTCTTTGCCCTTGCTGTTCATTGTCTCTGCCTCATGCACACACCTATCCTGGAGTCTTTTGTTCCCCAACAGAGGAAGCATATGGCTCTCCAGTGGCTTGCCTGGGAGTCAGCATGGTGCAGTGGTTAAGTGCAGCAGACTCTAATCTGGAGAACTGGGTGTGATTCCCCACCCCTCCATGTGGCACCTGCTGGGTGACCTTGGGGCAGTCACAGTCCTCTCAGAATTTTCTTCACCCCACCCATCTCACAAGTAGGGTTTCCAGGTCTTACCTAGCTGCTGGCCGGGGACTTGGTGTTTTATACCCAAATGCTAGAGTATCCCCCGAATGACATGCCCGGCATGATGACATCACTTCTGGGTGATGCCATCACATCAGGCAGATCAGGCAATCATGGAGCTCTTCAGGGTGGGGCTCCCCCTACTGGCCATCTCCATGCTAGTGGGTTGGAGGCCTTGAAATTGGGGGAAACCCTGCCAGGGGCGGGGGAATGGAAACTCTACTCACAAGGTGCCTTGTGGGGAGATGAAAGGAATGTGAATATAAGCTGCTTTGAGACTCCTTAGGATGGAGAAAAGCAGGATATAAAACCTTGAAGTCTAATTCGGTCCTGCAGATTCAAAATGGGGGCAGGGCTTTTTTTTTAGCAGGAATGAACAGGAACGCAATTCCGGCTGACTTGGCATCAGGGGTGTGGCCTAATAAGCAAATTAGTTCCTGCAGAGGTATCTTTACAAAAAGCGCTGTGTGAAACAATGGTGATGCCTGGAGTGTGGCCTAATATGTAAATTTGTTCCTGCAGGGCTTTTTCTACAAACCCACCCCTGCCCCCAAATGGTGGTATAACCAACTGAGACCTGGTCTCTTGGCAGAGCACTTCCCTCCATGCTTTATCCGCCTTCCCATTCCACCCTGAGACACAAACCCACTAAGGACTGAAAATAAGTCCTAAAAGCAGATGTGGAAATTGTTTCTCTGTGGAAACGGGCCTGTTATGACCAAATAGTGTTTGAATATCTTCGTAAGATGATTGCATCTCTCTTTGTCACAACAAATTCTGTGTTGTCTACCCTCAGACAATCTGACAGCTATCCTCGCCTCCCCAAGATCTGCCTTTATTTCTCCGTAGACCATTGTATAGGCAGCTGGCCCTGGCACTGTACACCTGTCTGGCACTGGCAGCCACAGTGGTGACATGACACAGTAATATGGATTTCTGGAAAGTTTTCCATTTCAACGTTCCAGATTCCTTAAAGTGTGAATTGATGCTTTGACTTATTTACAAAGTTTTATAAGCTTCCTATGTTAACTTTATATCCTGAGAACAGCAAGCATTTCTGCTTAAACCTCTGTTCAGAGGAAATATTAATCAAATGTAATTTAAATATTATACTTGAAATTTGTGGAAATCATTTTAGGCAATAACATGACTGTAAATTAAGAGGCTATCGCACATACTTCCTTTAATTTGCTTAAATTTAAGCGGGATGAGACATGAAGACCTGTTCTAAGAGCCCTGTGAGCTCTTGGAGGATTGGCTACATCAGGGTTGTGTGGCCTAACATACAAAAGAGTTCCTGCTATAAAAAGAGCCCCGATGAAAACTGTTGGCATACTAGTTTCAGGACAACCAAAAATACTGATGAAAACTGTTGGCATACTAGTTTCAGGACAACCAAAAATACTGTGCATGCTATGCTGTGGGTGTGGTTGCCCACTCAGCTGTTCAAGCCTTGTACTTCAATGGCAAGCTAGATGACCTGAGGGACACCTTTTTCAAAGTCCCTTCTCTTTTCAAAGTTCCTTTCCAACACTGATTTCCAGACAGGTGCCTGGTAGAAACACCATTGGGAGGGCCCAGACCCAGCAGCTGGTGAAATTACAAGCGGTTGGGGGCTTTAGACAAAGCCAGGACTGGCCAGGATTGCAGTGATTCTCCGTTTCTTTGCTGGCTGACATATTCAGACTTTGTAAACTCTGACTTTTCAATCCAGAATTCTAGAGTACTGGCAGAAATTATTGTCCCTACTAAAAAATGATGACTGGTTCTTTAAAATTGCCAGAGAACTACCTTAGATTAACCAAGAGACCAGGGGTAAGGTTCATTTTGCCCCTTAGATAAGTGACAATGTTTTTTTATTATAATTTTTAATCAACATACAATCAACAAATAGTCAAGCGATAGTCTATTTACACCTGTGCAAGCAGAGAAATGTACAGATTCAAAGCTGAAGCCATAATGTCCTCTTTCAAAAAAAACCAATAACTATCCCATACACTTAATCCTTGAAATAGACTCGTTCCATTACATCCACCCCACCTTAATTCTATCCAGTGGATTATATACATTCTTAAATTTCACAAAGGGAACTCACTCTTTGTCTAAAGCAGGGGTGTCAGACTCATTTGTTAGGAGGACCGGATCTGACATAAATGAGACCTTGCTGGGCCAGGCCATGTGTATCATAAAATGTAATGCCAGGTAGTGGAGACAGAAACTATATAAAGGACACAGACAAACACAAAGCTTTTTAAAAAAACTTAAAATAAAACATGCTTAAAACATTAGCATTTGTTGGTCTTAAAGGTGTTTTCTTGCTATCTTTCCCATGTGATCCAGGGAACTTGGTAAAGGAAGCTCCGGCTCTTTCCTTCCTTCCCCAGGGGACCATGGGGCAGGGAGCCTCAGCCAATAAAAGGAAGAGAGGCTTGGCTCAGTAGCTCTGCTGTGCGATTGAGAGAGCCTGGCAAAGCAAGCTATTCCTCCCCCCTTCCTCCCCAAGGGAGGAGCCTCAGCCAATGGAGAAAATAGAGGCTTTGCTCTATAGCTCCTGTGCGATTGAGCAAGCCTAGCAAGGCAAGTTGTGATGCAGAAGGAAGCAAGAGAGAGGGAGAAGGAAGCAGATGACAGCCAGTTACTTGGGGCCCTAATAGGAGCCCTCCAGGGGTCTGATTCAGCCTCCAGGCCGCATGTTTGACACCCCTGGTCTAAAGTGTGCTAAAGGTAATGACACTCTGATTCACATGTGGTGGAGGAATAAATTGGTCAAAAATATTGGGATAAGGGCATAAAAATGGGGTAGGATGTGCTTTTGATTTTTCACTGATGCTTTACCTTATCAGAGAATGTGTTCACAGGAACTTTTAAAAGAACACAGTCATTTGATCAGATATGTACGGTAATTGTTGCAGCAAGGAATTGTGTTGGCACAGGTCTAGAATCAGTTGATGAGCTTGATAAAAGGAGACTCATTTGGAAGAGTCTGGCATTTAAGTTAGATAGTTATCCTCCACTTTTCTCCCCAATGGAGATGCAAAATTACATGCATCATTCTCTCTCTCTCCATTTATCCTTACAACACTCCTGTGCGGTAGGTTAGGCTGAGAGAGAGGGACTGGCCCAAAATCATCCAGCAAGCTTCTATAACAGAATAGAGAGTCAAACCAGATTCTAGGCTGACACTCTGCTTACTGCAGAAAAAGGGGTCAGACTAGGGACTCTTTTTACCAGTCAGGAAGATTTAATAATAATAATAATAAATTTTATTTATATCCCGCCCTCCCCGCCTAGGCAGGCTCAGGGCGGCCAACAGCAGTTCAATAAAATTATACAATACAAGATATACAATATAAGATGATTAAAACAACATTTAAATTATACATTAATTTAAAAGATTTGCCTTAATTCCAGTAAATACTTTCAGTTATCATATGGAGGATAAATTGTACTTGGTCCTTCTACTTCTTTGGGACCAGAGCCATTCTGAGAACTTAGGTGGGTCTGCTCTTTGAACAGCCTGGTTGCTTCCAATTCAGGAAGATGGAATCTTGAACTGATTTGATAACATAACCAATCAGCCATAAATGTAGCCTGTCTGAAGGCCGATGAAGAACTAGCAAGAAATAAGCTACTCTGCCTTATTGCCTCTAGCAAATTAAAATCCTTCTTTTCAAATATAAAAAACCCTCCTCCTTCTATGCCAGGAATACTTCATCTATTCACAAGCCCTGGCTGTCACTTAAGACACACAAATTTTGAAATCTGACTCATTTTCAGAATCTGGTATGTCGGAGCCTAAAAGTGAAATTTGATCGCAAAACTCAACATTTGAATTTTGAAATGAAACTCCAGCATCATAATTCAAAGTTCTACTATATTTTAGAGATACTGTCGACTGCTATATGGGGCTGCATACCAGATATGCTGAAATATTGACTGCAAAAAAAAAATTCCAGTGAGAGGAACGTAAGATAAACTTGCAGATATCTGAGTACAACTAGTTAGGTGTCAAATATTGATACAGAATATAAAATATTCAAAGGATGATTCAGAAACATTCATATACCCAGAGAATGTCAGAGGAATATCTGCTCAGCAAATGCACAAATGAGAACTGCGTGGGGAATTTTTCCCCCCCAGCAAATATATTTCAGTTCCATTTCTGGCAGGAGAGCAATATACGAGAAAGGAATATACTTTCCCCCTCTTTGGACGGAGAATTCAGCATGATGAGAAGCCAAACCTGCTTTTGATGGATTACAAGCTCTATCTATAAGGCACGAGCAAAAAAGAATGTCTAATTTGGCTTCCTGTTGTTTCGCTTGTTATAGCCCCCATTCGTGTTATTTGAGGATCAAAGCACCTTCTGCTTTCAGACAAGAGGGAAGCCACTGGCAAACTTGCCCATGTTCCAAAAATGTATTTGTTTCTTCCCAGTGGGGACCCAAAGGGGTGTGCAACATCATTCTCTATGGCCCCATTTTATGCTCACAACAACAGCCGCCCTTATGAGGCTGCTTAATCTGAAAGAGAGATGATGATTATTATGATATTGTATTTATATCCCGCCCTATACTCCAAATCTCAGAGTCCCAGAGGAGTCACAATTTCCTTTCTCTTCCTCCCCCACAGCAGACACCCTGTGAGGTGGGTGGGGCTGAGAGGACTCTCACAGCAGCTGCCCTTTCAAGGACAACTCTGCAAGAGCTATGGCTGACCCAAGGCCATTCCAGCAGGTGCAAGTGGAGGAGTGGGGAATCAAACCTGGTTCTCCCAGATAAGAGTCTGTGCACTTAACTGCTACACCATACTGGCCAAAAGTCCCCAGGAGAACATTGGTGGCCAAGTGGGGAATTCAACCCTGGGCCTCCTAAATCCTAATCTGACAATCCAACTGCAAAACCTCACTAGTTCATCTTCTGCATCCCGTAAGCAAGAAGCACATAGTCCCACATATGATGCCAACTTAGGCTCCGAGCAGTCAACTTTCCCCCTTTTCCTTTCAGATTAGCCTTAGGTTTGTGGGTTGAGTCCAAGTAAAAATTAATTTGGTGCAGCTTCCTGAAATACTTTGTAATTTCTGTCTGATATCCATAGAAGAGTCCCAGAGCTTCTCCACCTCTTTCATCTAAGGCAGGGGCGACCAAACTCGCTTAATGTAAGAGCCACATAGAATAAACATCAGATGTCATGTGGCTGTCAAATATCAGATGTTTGAGAGCCACAAGGAAGGAAGGAATCAATGGAGGGAGGAAGGAAGAAAAATAAATGGGAAGGGAGAGGTGGAAAGAAAGCAATTTTAACTTTAAATGCATTCTCCAAGCCACCGGCTGGCTTGGCTTGGAGAAGTGATTTAAAGAGAGAAATGCCTTCTCCAAGCTGGCTGATGGGGGTGGTGGGGGCGTTGAGAGCCACAAAGTATGTGTGGAAGAGCCACGTGGTTTCCAAGCCACAGTTTGGCCATCCTTGATCTAAGGAGTGGGTACTCTCTGGCAATGGTAAAGTTACCAAGTCCTCCCTGCAGTTACTGGTCACAGTGCTTCTTTTACTCCAGGTTGACGGTCCTTTCAGGACCATCAATAGCTAGGACTGGAATATATCATTTTAGATAAACTTGATAGAGCAAGTAGGAAAAAATGGCTGCATTTCCCATCCTGCGGAACAGGCTACTTAGTAAAGCCAATATGCCCCCCCATTTTGGCATAGTTCTGGGTGGGGTTTTTTAAAATGAACGAGGCTGTGATTGATATCTGTGGAATTTGCAGCTGCTGTAGATTTCGCTGTGTTTGTTCCTGTGTTCACTGATTTGGGAACTCATCTTTATTTCATGGTTGGTTGTATGTAATGGCATGTTTCGCTGCATTACAGTCTTGTAGTTCCAGTTGTATTCTATATATAACACTGTGTTTTTAGCGCAACGCTGTTTAATTTGGACGGCTTGTAAGTATTAAACTGATCTTATAGCGGGGTTTTTAGTTGTCATCTTCAGGAAAGGCAGGCCATAAATGAAGAAAGGAAATAAAGAAATAAAACACAGGGTTGTCCCAAGACCCCTAGCCTGCCACTCCCCCTCCCAGCCAGTCTGCTAGCTGGGCCAGCCAAAAGAGCTGCCACAAAGCCTGTGGGAGGGAGCAAAACCTACCTCTGTGGAGCCAATTTGGTGTAGTGGTTAAGAGCAGCACACTCTAATCCGGGAGAACTGGGCTTGATCCCCCACTTCTCCTCCACATGCAGCCAGCTGGGCAACCTTCGGCCAGTCACAGTTCTCTCAGAGCTGTTCTCCCAAGAGCAGTTCTCTTGGAGTTCTCTCAGCCCCACCTACCTCAAAGGGTGTCTGTTGTGGGGAGAACAAAGCAGTAGACAAGTGCACCTTTAAGACAAACTAAGTTTTATTCAGAATGTAAGTTTTCGTATGCTCTTAAGCAGACTTCATCAGAAAAGTGTGGGGAAAGGAAAGGAAGGAGATTGTATGATGCTCTGAGACTCGGAGCAAAGGGCAGGGCATAAATCCAACTCTCCTCCTCCTCTTCCTTCATGGTGGTGGGAGGGCCACTCATCACCAACAAGCTTCTTCTGGTATCCCTCTGACATCCTAGGCAATCCCCTAGGTTCTTCAGGGCCCAGAAGATATTTATATTTATTTATACCCCACTTTGCTCCCCAAGCGGAGAGAAAGTGGCTCACAACATCATTCTCTCCTTCCTCCATTCTATCCTCCTGACAACAGCCCTGTGAGGTAGGTTAGGTTGAGAAAGAGAGGGACTGGGCCAAAGCCTCTCAGTGAGCTTCCATGGCAGAACAGGGATCCAAATATGGATCTCCCTCTGATGCTCTTACAATGCCAGCATTGCCTTGGCATCTGTAGGGAACACCCAGGGCTTTTTCTGTAGCAGGAACTCCTTTGCATATTAGGCTACACCCCCCTCCCCAATGTAGCCAATCCTCCAAGAGCTTACAGGGGTTTTATTGAAGGGCCTACTGTAAGCTCCAGGAGGATTTGCTACATCAGGGGGTGTGGCCTAATATGCAAAGGAGTTCCTGCTACAAAACAAAAAGCCATGGGAACACCCACTAGGAAACAGCTGCCTCCAGGGTAGACTTGGAACTTCCTGATATTCTGTTGAACCTCCCATCATGCTGTGACTGTTCCCACCCTCCCACGGCAGCCATTTTGTTGTGACCCAACCTATCCCTAGCATTCCCAAATGCCACTTCCTATTACAACATCCATTTTCAGGGCTTTTTTTTGGTAGCAGGAACTCCTTTGCATATTAGGCCACACACCTTTGACGTAGCCAATCCTCCAAGAGCTTACAGGGCTCTTAGTACAGGGCCTACTGTAAGCTCCAGGAGGATTGGCCACATCAGGGGGTGTGGCCTAATATGCAAAGGAGTTCCTGTTTTATTTCAGCTTCAGAAGTGCATCACCTTCCTTTGGCTGTCGTCTGGTCAAGCAAGCACAGCTCCCCGACCTAGGCTTGCCAGATGTTTCCCTGATCCCTTTAGCTCTCCCTTTAATAGCAGTTTGATCGGCAGCCAAAACCAGGTGCAGTTCTCTATCACTGAGCTGCCCATTTCCCTACATTAAACTTCTCTCACAGGGACAGGACGTCTCTTCCTGGCCAGCTGGCAGCAGCCCCGCGCGCACCTCACAAGCCTTCCACCTGCGGCACTGTTCTCTCTGCCTCTGTTTTTGTTTCATAGCCATCATCCCTATCGTTTTGCTAAAGTGCTTTCTTTAATGATAAACTGTGTCATTATTGTTGTGCTAATGAAGCCACATGTTCCTTGCTCAGTGACGCAGAACATACAGTGGGAGATTAGATACCCTCTCCAAGATGATTCATCGCCAGGATCCCTTCTCACTCTCATAAGCAGTGCTTTAAGGAAAGGCATGACCCGCACATCCCTGTTGTCTCTTAGGAAGAACAACAACAAAAAATGTCTTTCCCAAGGCACAGTCCGCATGAGGCTTTGCGCATCCTAGCGAGTCGATTCCTCCCTCCCTCGCCCTTGTAATTAACTTGGAGATGTTTGCAATCTATCGGGATCACCGGTGGCTTCTATATCTTTCCCCCCCTGGGAAGCAGGGAGACGGGGAAGCTTCTTCTCTCAGAAGCAAAGAGCGCTGAGAAAGCTGTCAGTCAGGCAAGGAACAGCCCTGGAACAAAAAGCAAAACAGACACCAGGGCAGGGCCGGCCCTGCCACTAGGCAAACTAGGCAGTTGCCTAGGGCGCTAGTCTTCTGGGGGCACCAAATTGGGTGCCCCCAAATGCCTCAATGTTATCAGTGCAGAGGAGGGTGCCAGAAGTTAGCCTTGCCTAGAGTGACAAGGACGCTGAGCCTAGGAGAAGAAGGATCATATTTCAATCCAAAGGAAGGCAATTGACGTCCCAACAGCTAGAATATTTTCCCACTTTTGGAATGTATTTCAGGCATGGGAACATTGCTCTGAGATTTATGCAAGCTGAAGACTGAGGCTACCCAAAACCGGATACTATCGATCACCGGTCCAGCTTTGCTTCTTTAAGGTGGTCAAGTCTGAAGTGGCCAGAGAAGAATACTGTTGGCTGAGCCACACTTTTGGACTGGCTTGATATCTATTTGTTAAGGGCAACCTGCATTTGTACTGTGTTACACTGCTTGTTGTATTACTTGTTAGTAGAATTTTCCTTGTTGGACTGGGCTTTGCTACTTTATGTATTGTTTGTAATTACAGATGTCTAATACTTTAGAGTGTTGATAAGTATTCAAGTCTTTTGTTTCCCTGGGGCTTCTCTTGTATTTTATAGCTACACACAGGGGTCATTTTGCAGAAGAATAGGTGGTGGAGCTCATCCAGGGATTGTTATGCAGCTGCAGATACTATTCAGTGGACAAGGAGGTGGAACTCTCAGAAGGAGGAGGTGGAACTCTCAGAAAGGTTCAGGAGCTGTGCTCCTGTGAGCTCCCACTGAATCTAAGGCCTGGCTACACAAATACCCCAGGTCTCCTTTGCTTTTTGATTGGCGAGGGTGCCAGATAGGCTTGCCAATCCCCAGGTCCCAGCAGGGTTTCTCCCACTTTCCCAGGCTCCTTCCCATCCCCAGTCAGCTGACCGGTGGGGAGAAGCCCCGCCCCCACAGCCACCATGTGACTTTCCACCTCTGGAGGCTTCAGTCTCCAGTTGGAAAGGCTTCCTCTTGGGATAGAGTGTCTGTGTTACTTTGAAGAAGTTGGCAGCAACTCAGGAGTAGAGAGGCCAAGCCCTCCCTTCAGAGTCGCCAGAAATTGGGGGGGGGGCGGGAGGGAAATGTCTGCCGGGCACTTCGTTATTCCCTATGTGGAGATTGATTCTCATAGGGTATAATGGGGAATTGATCTGGAGGTTTTGGGGGCCCTGGGGGGGGGCTGTTTTTGAAGGTAAAGGCACCAAATTTTTAGTATAGCATCTAGTGCCGCTCCCCAAAATACCCCCCAAGTTTCAAAACGATTGGACCAAGGGGTCCAATTCTGTGAGCCCCAAATGAAGGTGCCCCTATCCTTCATTATTTCCTATGGAAGGAAGGCATTTAGAAAGGTGTGCTGTCCCTTTAAATGTGATGGCCAGAACTCCCTTGGAGTTCAATCATGCTTGTCACACCCTTGCTCCTGGCTCCGCCCCCAATGTCTCCTGGCTCCACCCCCAGAGTACCCAGATATTTCCTGAACTGGACTTGGCAACCCTAGTGCCAGACAATCTAGGGCCAGCCCTGCACAGAGGAGTTGAGGACGGACATCCCCGCCCCCCTCCCCACGAAAGCACTGCTGTTTTGCACCCTGGCTGAATTCCATGCTAAGAGCACTCTCAGCACGCTTAACCATAAGTAAGTCCCACTGCATTCCAGAGAGCTTACTCTTGCACGAGCGTGCATAGGATTACAGCCTAAAAATGCAATCCTGTGCAGAGCTGCAACTTTCAGCCCTAGTAAGCCTATTGACTTCAATGGGTTTAGTAAGATGAAATTCTGCTTAGGAACACATTGCCAGTGACCTGCCCAAGAAATCCTCACCAGGGCAGAAGGTCGGTTTAATAAAGACCACAACTACCTGGCATCGGGACTATCTCCATCAGTCAATCAGGCAAATGGCTTGGTCCTTGCTGATTCAGCGGATTGCGCTTCCCATTCCTAGTTGCCCCTTGGGCACCTCTGTTTCCCAGCCAAAGAGCTCTGGGTTGTTCCAATGATAGGAACAATAGAAGCATACTGAGTTAGGCCACAGTAATAGCATCTCTGCACACCAGCTTAAAATCACTTCTTCTTTTTTTTGACAGTAAAACATTTAGTTTCCCGGAGCAGAGGGGATGCTGATTTTCCACCTGCCATGCAGCTGACTCGTAGTCACCCTAAACAGCTATACCCAGGGGTGGAATTCTAGCAGGCGTTTCTTTGCATATTAGGCCACACACCCCTAATGTAGCCAATCCTCCAAGAGCTTACAAAAAAGAGCCTTGTAAACTCTTGGAGGACTGGCTACATCAGAAAGGTGTGGCCTAATATGCAAAGGAGTTCCTGCTAGAATTCCACCCCTGGTTACACCCAGGGCTTTTTTTGTAGCAGGTCCTCCTTTGCCTATTAGGCCACACACCCCTGATGTAGCCAATCCTTCTGGAGCTTACAGTAGGCCCTGTTAGCTCTTGGAGGATTGGCTATATCAGGAGGGTGTGGCCTAATATGTATAGAAGTTCCTGCTACAAAAAAGCCCTGGTTACACCTTTCTAAGTCCATTGAGGTCAATGGTCTTAGAAGGGAATAACTCTGTTTAGGATGGCACTGTAAATGTCCTGATCTGGATAGCCCAGGCAAGCCCAGATCTTGGAAGCTAAACAGGGTCGACTGGCAAGTTTGGTGCAGTGTTTAAGTGGTCTAATCTGGAAGAACCAGGTTTGATTCCCCACTCCTCCACTTGCAGCAGCTGGAATGGCCTTGGGTTAGCCATAGCTCTCGCAGAGCTGTCCTTGAAAGGGCAGCTTCTGGGAGAGCTCTCTCAGCCCCACCTACCTCGCAGGGTGTCTGTTGTAGGGGAGGAAGACAAAGGAGATTGTAAGTTGCTCTGAGACTCTGATTCAGAGAGAAGGGCGGTGTGTAAATCTGCGGTCTTCTTCAAATGTTTGTATCAGAGACCTCTTTAGAATACCAGAACCGGGACGGCAGGGGCAGGCCACCTTTCTGAATATCCTCCAGGCCCCGAGTAAAGGTCAGTCACCAGAGGTCACCATGACTTTCAGGTGCACATGCACACACAGAGGTGCACTTTTTTAAAAAAAGGATGGTACTGTGAGTGTATGAAAGGTGATTCTAGAACTCGAGGGCATCCAATGATGCTGATGAGCAATAGATTCAGGACAGACAAAAGGAAATATTTCTTTACACAGAGAGTGATCAAAAAGCAGAATTTGCTACCAGTGGATGTAGTGATGGCCGCAGGAATTAATAGCTTTAAAGGGGGATTGGGTAGATGCATGGAGGAGAGGTCTATCAACGGCTACTAGTCATGGTGACTGAAAGGAACTTCCACATCCAGAGGCACTAAACCTCTGAATCTCATTGCCAGGAGGCAACATCAGGGAAAGGTCTCGACCTCTACAGTCTATTGTTGGCCCTCCAGTTGTTCTGGAGGTCCAACAACAGGCCATAGACAGGATGATGGGAGACAGGATGCTGGACTGGATGGTCTGATCCAGCAGGGCTCTTCTTATGATGATGATATTAGATTTATATCCTGCCCTATACTCTGAATCTCAGAGCGGTCACCATTTCCTCTACCTTCCCTCCCCCCCACAACAGACACCCTGTGAGGTAGGTGGGGCTGAGAGAGCTTTTTACAGCAGCTGCCCTTTCAAGGACAACTCCTGTGAAAGCTATGGTTGACCCAAGACCATTCCCAGCAGCTGCAAGTGGAGGAGTGGGGAATCAAACCTGGTTCTCCCAGATAAGCGTCTGCACACTTAACTACTACACCAAACTGGCTCTCCGGTTATATACTTATGATTCTCTGGTTCTTAGTAGAGTAATTATTTTGCTATCTGCTTGTCTTGTTTTAGGTTGCTGAAAGCAGTTTCTGAGATGGGTCTGAGGTTGCTTGCATTGGGTATTCCACAATTAATTGAGCTAGGAATCCATTTAAAGAAAGAGCACATGCTCTACTGCCCTTTTAAGATCAATTGTGTTGTGCTTACTAAATAGGAGCCTTCTCCTTTCTCTATGCTCCCCCCTGCCCCAGTTCTCAGACAAGCACAAAAGTAGAGTCATAAACAAGGACAAAGAAAATTGGCTGAGAGTATTCTTGCATAATGATCTATTTGGAATCAGTACATTTGTGCTTCCCAAGCAAGACATTATAACACGTATCTAGGCCATGCCATGACAAGTGGCAGACTAGGGTCAAGGAGACCCAGGTTCGAATCCCCACTCTGCCATGCAAGCTTGCTGGGTGACCTTGGGCCAGTCACAGTCTCTCAACGTAACCTGCCTCACAGAGTTGTTGTGAGGATAACATGGAGAAGGGTTGAGTGGGATCCACTTTGAGTTCCCTTTGGGGAGAAAAGTGGAGTATAAATGGTGTAAAATAAATAAGTCTTCTGGCCACTGAGTTGTATCCACAAGAATGGGTGCATTAATACTCAAGTACTAACTTCAACTGGAAGGTCAGAAGCTGAAGCTAAAGCTCAAATACTTTGGCCACCAAATGAGAAAGGAGCACTCTCTGGAGAAGACCCTGATGCTGGGAAAGACAGAAGGCAAAAGATGAGATGGCTGGACAGCATTACTGATGTGACTAATATGAATTTGAGCAGACTTCGGAGGATGGTGAAAGACAGGAGGGCCTGGCGTGACTTTGTCCATGGGGTCGCAAAGAGTCAGAGTCGACTGTGTGACTGAACAACAAAAAAACTAACTTGGGCACATTCCATTGATGGTGTTCAGTTAACTTCTTCCTCTTCCTCTTCTTCTTCTTCTGTCACAACCAACTTAAAGCAACCTTATAGGGTTTTCAAGGCAAGAGCCTTACAGAGGTGGTTGGCCATTGCCTACCTCTGCAGAGTGACCATGCACTTCCCAGGTGGTCTCCCATCCAAATACTGACCAGGGCTGACCCTGCTAAGCTTGCAAGATCTGATGAGATCAGGTTAGCCTGGGCTCTCTGGGTCAGAGCATTCCATGAATTAGGTGAAATTAAATGGTTCAAAAGATAGCATGGTCACCATTCAGAATTTCCACATTTCTGACTCAGCAGTGCTTACCTAAACCTGGATATCTTTTGCCATTCAAATGCATTCTATAGGGCTCACAAAGAGACCTCAACCTCTCAATGGCCAGTAGATAGGTTCTTTACAGATTATAATAGAATCTAGACCTTTGTGAGGTAAAATGGCTCCATAAAAACTGAGTAGAGGTGCATGGGAGAAGCAAGAGAAGAGAACCAAGACATCGAAGGTGAAATGGAAAATCAAATGGCTGAACTACTGCTACATATCAAGTTGAACATTAGACGATGGGGAAAGTGAGTGGTACAAGGACAATGAGAATTTAGATATAGATTAGCTGGAGAGGAATATTTGGGGGGAGTGGGCAGTTAACATTCAAACGTAGCTTGTCTGCAATGTCCATTTTGTACCCCAACAAATTTATCGTTCAATTGCTTAATGCTTTGTTGGCAGTGTAGTTTTGCATCCGTGTAGCAGGGGCACCATTTGGCATGGCAGCTGGATGCACCATCACAGTGCCTGGCTTGCTTGGGGTAGGTATGCACCAGGAGTCATCATCACAGGCTGGTTGTGCCTCACTGATCATCATTGTGACTTTGCTGCATTTGCGCCTGCACAGCTGCTAGCATTCCTCTCTCAGCAGCATGCAGGATGCTTGCATGTACTCAGAACCAGGGCTTTTTTTGTAGCAGCAACTCCTTTGCATATCAGGCCACATACCCCTGATGTAGCCAATCCGCTAAGAGCTTACAGGGATCTTAGTACAGGGGCTACTGTAAGCTCCAGGAGGACTGACTACATCAGGGGTGTGTGGCCTAATATGCAAAGTATTGCTGCTACAAAAAAAGCCCTGCTCAGAACAGATTAGCTCTAGCTACAGTTTTGGGAAGAGGCTGTGGCTCAGTGCTTGGCATTCAGAAGGTCCCAGGTTCAACCCCCAACATTTCCAGTTGGAAGGACCAGGCAGTAGGTGATGTGAATGACCTTCGTCTAAGACCTTGGAGAGCCACTGTCTTTCTGAGTACTGAATAGACAATGCTGGGTTTGATAAGCCAATGGTCTGATTCAGTATAAGACAGCTTCATGCGTTCATATATTCATGTATTCCCTAACCTGGATAGCCAAGGCTACCCTGATCTTGTCAGATCTTGGAATCTCAGCAGGATCAACCATGGTCAATACTTGGATGGGAGATCACCAAGGAAGCCCAGGGTTGCTATGCAGAAGTAGGCAATGGCAAACCACTTCTGCTCATCTCTGGCCTTGAAAACCCCACGGGGTTGCCACAAGTCTTCTGCAAACTGATGGCACTTTCCAACACAAGTTCCCAGGCATGCTAGCCCAATCGTGCCAGCGCAATTCATGCTATTGATTTATGACCTGAATACGTTTATCCAGGGCTTTTTTGGTAGAAAAAGCCAACAGAAACTCATTTGCATATTAGGTCACATCCCCTGGTGCCAAGCCTGCTGAAACTGTGTTCCTGTGCATTCCTGCTAAAAAAAAAAAAAAAAAGCCCTGCATTTGTCCCACTCACAAAAGCTCCTACCCTGCCTGCCCCAAATTTTGTTAGTCTTTAAGGTGCTACTAGACTCTTGCTCTTTTCTGCTGTTTTGGACTGCACTTTAGTTACCTTCTTTTTCTCTTCAGGGTTTTTTTTTAACACAAAGGTGATGGATGGGGGATGGGGTAAGCAGTGTGACTGATATGATGGCCCCTAGCAAAAAGGGAATTAGGGAGATTGATGGAAGAGAGGTCTAAAAAGAACCTCCAAATCCCACCCAGGCCTGCATAGTCCAGGCAAGCCTGGTCTCATTAGATCCTGGCAGCTTAGCAGGGCCTACCCTGGCAAGTACGGTACTTGGATGGGAGACCTCCAAGGAACACCAGGGCTGCGATGCAGAGGCAGGCAATAGCAAGTCGCCGCTCTGAACATCCCTTGCCTCCGAGCTCCACTAGGGGTCACTAGAAGTCAGCTATAACTTCGAGGCACGCATGCCCACACACACACACACACAAGTACACACACAATATCAAAGAATAAAAATAAAGGGGATCTCCAAATCCCAAGTATCTTCTGAATACCAACCTTCTGAATACTGTGGAAGGCAACATCAGGGGAAGACTTTCTGAGACATCTAAGCTAGGGGCTCTTTTACTGGACAACTAGTTGGTCGCTTTGTGAATCAGGATGCTGGGCTAGATGGACCATTGGTCTGATCCAGCAGGGTTTATCTTATGTTCTTGTATTCCCAAGCATAGATGGTTGAAAAGGAGATTAGACAGATTTATGGAAGAGAAGAGGTGATCATGGGGGGGGGGGGGGTGTTTAAAAAAAGTTTAGAGCAGATCTTTTTTGTGACCTAGGCCTTCATCAGCTGGTGATCTACCTGTTGGAGACTTGTGGTTTCGACTACTACTGTTGTGACCCACTGCAGATGGTCTTATTTTGAAAAAGTCTTGCCATGGGCAAGATTGTGTGGAGGACTGGCTCCCTCCCTGGGAATTTGTTCTCAATCCTCTCCTTTTTATTATTCCCTCTTATCGAACAAAACAACTTCTAAGGGGGACTTCAGCGTGAAATTACGTTACCCAAGTTAGAATTTACCAGGACATTTTAGGGATCAATCACAAGAATGCTCTCGCATTACACATGTTAAATTAGTTTAGCAAGTCTAGCACAACCATAAAGGTGTCTCGTGGCACCTTAAAGACTAACAGATTTATTGTGGCATAAGCTTTCCATGGACTAGAACCCATTTCATTAGATGCATGAATTATGATCTCGGTTGGCAGATACTCACACTGGCAGAGAGGGGAGAAACAGTAAACAATGGAATCGAAAAGCCATAAAGCATAAAAGATACAGTCGCTGACATTTCTATGCCAAGCTCAGTTGGGAAACAGGAATAAGTAATGTATCACCATCCTGGAGTCCCAAAATGAGCTTTGCCATTACTTAGTAGCATCTTTTTTTGCACTCCTGAAATATTCTTTCCCAACATTCATTTGTAAGTAGACTTGAATTGGTGGTTTCATATGCCACAATATAGTGCCTGATCATAAAAAATCTGTCCCTGTAAGCAAGTCTGAAGTCCTTTTCAGCCAAGGTTCCAGAGCTCCCTGAATTTTTCTTCCTCCTTACACAATTCATTGCATCCTACTTTCTTTGAGCATTAATTAATGAATCATTGATTATCAGTTACTTTCTCTTGGGGAAATGGTGGACCAAAAGACTGCTTTTCACCTTATAGCCAGCCCAAATCAGTGCAGATATTTTCTCTAATTGTATTGCTTCTGATTGCAATGGTGCAGCTAAAAATAATGATAAACATTAAATATAAAGAGGGTAGCAACTTTGTTATGTGATTGGCCACACATCAGCTGCAACTTGACTTGATGGTACTTTACCCGTACAATGACACTGTATGCCTGCAATAGTAAAACCACCGGTTGGCAGGCGGTTACTTTATAATTGATTGATAGATGCTGAGAGTGAACCAGCCAGCCACCAGAGAAACAGGAAATAATTAGCTAAGCAGGAAGAAGATGGGAAGGAGAAATGTTAACAGAGGCAAAACAACACAGAAGTCCAGAGGTATTTTTCAAAGCAACTGCTAGCCCGTGTTCCCTCTAAACTCTGCATGTGAGCAACTACTCGTTAACACAGGAAGCCCCGCTCAGCAGCAATCTGGAGCAGTGCAAAGTCTTGTACCGCTCATTGCCCAATTCATTCATTCATTCATTCGTTCGTTCGATTTATAACAGGGCTCAGGGTGGGTAACAACATTCATAAAACAAAGATTTCAGGTTTTCACGGCTGGTAACATCATTAGGGTTTGTAGAATCTTTCGGGATCAAGTGCCATGTTCTACTGGAGAAAGTTTTCCTTCCAGACGTTTCGTTCTCAGCTGCGGAGAACATCCTCAGTGGCGTTGCAGCCGGAGCAGGCGCTCAGACCTTCTTGGCTGCTGTGCATACTCAACGCCACTGAGGATGTTCTCCGCAGCTGAGAACGAAACGTCTGGAAGGAAAACTTTCTCCAGTAGAACACGGCACTTGATCCCGAAAGATTCTACAAACCCTAATAATTCATAAAACAGTTCCATACAGTTAAAAATCTAACAATTCGATAACGCATTAAAATGACAGCAACCAATCATAGCTAATAGATGGCACAGAAGTACCCCAGGAGGGAGATGAATATTTTAAAACCTGTCTGATATGAAGGACAGGGGAGGGGAAAGAGGAAGGGAGGGAGGCCATTCTAAGATGGAAGAACCATCACTGCCTTCAACTGTAGGCTGGGAGAAACAATTCCATCTTGCAGGCCCTGCAGAACCTCATTAGGCCCGGCAGGGCCCCAATCTCGACCGGCAAAGAGTTCCACCAGGTCGAAGCCAGGGTTGAAAAAGTCCTGGCTCTTGTTGAGCACAGCTGGATAGTCTTTGTAATTTTAAGACTGCAGCACTTCAATTCTGCTCAGGATGTGAACTGCTCTGCTCTGAAGGCGGGAAAACAGAAGGAACATTGTCAGATCTCCAGCAACTATGCATTAGTTGCCCCTACTTAGTATTTGGATGGGAGACCACCAAGGAAGACCAAGCAAAGGCAGGCAATGGCAATGGCCTCTGAACAGCTCTTTCCATGAAAACCCTAAAGAGGTCACCATAAATGAGGTCCTTGAGTGTCCTTGAGGACACTTTTCACCACCACCAAGTGTCAGTCAGAGCTAACTTCATCAGGTGCATGAGGTGTATAACCATACAGGCAAATAATAGTATATACCGTATGAGTATATACCATATAAGCATGCAACCGAAAAGCAAGACAGTGAAGATGCCGCAAAGGCAGGCCAGTTTAAAACAAGATCTGGTGGGGGAACATGTAATTAGTGTATTCTGAGGTGGTGAGGACCACTCCCAACTGCCAGCAGGCGAAATAGGATTAACATAAAACCTCATCTGGGAAAGCACCACACGAAACATGAAAAGCAGGTCCAATTAGAAAAGTACAGAGATACAGCTGGACTAATTAACATCTGTACGGGTGGGAGATAGGCACTATAGTAGCTCCTACAGTGAGCAAAACATCAGAACTCTATGTGAAGGGGGGAGTCCTATTTCTCACTCTGTTTTTATTTTGTAGCTACAGATTAAATGGGGGGGGGCGGTTTACCCATCTGGATTTAAAGAGATAGTTGCCTTAGGAAACTTCTATTGAGCTTTGACTCTCTGCATTCAGGCAACCCAATGGTGCAGTTGATTTTTAATTGTTTTTTAATTGCCCAATATTTTGGTCTTCACCAGCAAAAATTTAACAACGACGCTGAGATGCAACCAGTTGCCCGCGACAAAAAAAAAAAAAAGTATTTTTAAATGAGTGCATGAATCATGGCCATTCTGGACTAAATCCGATAGCATGCAACCACCCCGCCTCCCCCCGTGTGTGTGTGCTGGTCTAGACGGCACTATATGTATGGGAAATTGGTTGTCTGGATGGCCACCACGTGTGCTCCTGAAGCCGCTGGAGCTGCCGCGCGCCAGACTGCCCCAGAACTCAAGGCCGTCGAGATTAGGGAAAGATTGCGCCAGATAGGGTAGTTCCAGCTGCATCCCTTTCCCATTGCACGGGCGGCTGAAGCGGAAAGGTAAGCAGGCAGGTGGTCGCTCTAGCTCAGGCTGCGGAGCGGAGCTAGATCCTTGACGCGTCCAGGTGTGCGGCGGGGGCTGCTGCCCTCCCGCCCAGATGCGCGCCTCTCTAGATCCGGAGGGGTTCCGGCGGAGGAAGCCTTCGCATCTCCAGATCCCCCAGCAGCCCATCTTCCCTGCGAAGAAGCCACGTTGCAAAAAACCCAGTCCCACCTGGGGGATTCCTCGCCCCCCTGGCTGCACCCCGCAGCAACTCCCCCCACCCCACCCCAGGGCCGGCCTTAGATTGTCTGGCACCCTAGGTAAGGCTAACTTATGGCACCCCCCCCCCCCACACACACACTGATAATGTCACTGAGTCACACGGGGGCCACCCAATTTTTCAACCCCCAAAGGCTGGCGCCCTAGGCAATTGCCTAGGGGCAGCCCCCCTCCCCGCGTTGGGGCTTCCCGTGCAGCCCAGCCGGCTCCTCCGTGGCCGGAGCGGCGCCTGCCCGTTTGGGAAGCCTCTCTGCCAATCAGGAAAGCTCTGGCGCTGGGAGGGAGGGGGGGGGGAGGAAGGCAGGCGGGGGTGGGCTGGCCACGGGAACGGGTGGGGGGGAGAGAGCCTCCTGCAACCGACCCGCCGTCCCCCCGTCTCCGTCGCTCCCGCCTCCTCTTTGCGACCCCCCCCCCCCAGCCCAGCCGCCCCTCCCGCCAGAGCAGCGGCAGCCCGGCCCGCCTGGATCGCGGGGGAAGAAGCTGCAGCTGCGGCGCGCAGCCCCCGGGGGCGCGTTTGGGCATCGACGGGAAGCCAGCGGGTGCGGCGGGGGGGTGTGGGAGAAGAAGCCAGCCGCCCCCCCCCCCCTTCCCAGCGCCGAGCGGCCGGGGAGGAAAGGAAAGGAGCGCGGGAGGAGGCGGAGGCGAGCACTGCTGCCTCTCGCCGCCTCTCCCTTCCTCCGGTCGGATCGAAGCGCCCAGGGCCGGAGCGAGCGGCGGCGGGATTTTCAGCACCTGGACAGCTCCCAGGTAAGCGGCGGACCCCCATTGGCGCGTCTTGCTCCAATGCAGGGTGGAAGGGGAGGGGGCTGTCAATCTCCAGCCTCCTTCCCGGGAGAGCCTTCCTTCCCTCCTCTCTTCGCCTCGCCTCCCCCCAGTCCCGATGCCTTCAGGGAGTGTCCAGTTGGAAAGCCAAGGCCTGGCCTAGCCAGCCGCGAACCCTGCGGGGAGGTCGCTTCCTTCCTTGGAGGAACAAAAAAAAAAAAAAACCCACCCAGCGCTCCCTCTCCAAGAAACCTTCTGGGGCTTCCAGAACCGGCTTTAGAGATTGGGCAGGGGGGGAAGTGACCGGCCCAGACGTCTCCTTAAGCATGTGCAGAGTGCTGCTCTCCCCCCCCCCCCTCCAGTCTTTTGCCCTGAGTAGCCACAATATCTGGAAGTGGGGGGTGGGGAGGAGGCTTCCGGGAAACAAGAGAGCCCTTGCTCCTCTCTCGCTCTCTTTTTTGGGAGAAATGTGTGTGGTGATGTTGGTGGCAGGGATTCCCGTTTTCGAGTTGTGAGAGCACTTCATCCCAGAAGAACGGCAGGCAACAGGGGGAAATGAAGTGAAATCAGAGGGGGGGGGAGGGATGGAGGGGTTTTTTTTTGGGGGGGGGAGGTGTCCCCTGCTGTCCTAGGATAAAACATGAAATGGATCTGCCTCGAGATTTGGACATATCTGGAGATTTTCAAGCAGTGCCTCCAGCCCTAGCCGTGCTAGTCCTAGAGCTACCTTCCCCAGCGTCTGCATTTCAGTTGAAATGCCGGTTAGAGATGGTGGCCCTTGGGCTTGGGGAAAGCCAGGTGTGTGCCCGAGTGACACTCAACAGTTCCAAGGATGGGCTTGGTGCGAGGCAGCCACAGAGGAAAGGGGGAAACCCTCATTCGGGGGTTCTCAAGCAACCAAGTGGAAAGCCCATCCATCTCCCCCCCCCCCCCCCCAGTTCCCTTGAACCAGTGCTGACATGCTCATACTTCCCACTGTGATTTGCAGAGGGAAGTGGAGATGCTTCATCGGCTTTCCAAACGCTCTGCTGCTTCGGGCATCTCACTTTGAAGAAGTCTTGGGGCCAGACTGTGCCATCCTGAGCCAACTGGAGATCCTCTCCCTGGGAGAAAAAAAAAAATCAAGCAGCAATGAGAATGTTCTCCCATCCCTCTTATTTACATGGAACATCCCTGCTTCCTCCTTAGTGCACTGTCTCTTTGGACTCCCTAGAGGTAGATCAAAATGGGTAGCTGTGGTAGTCTGTATGTAGGAGAAGAAAAGAGTCCAGGAGCACCTGAAAGACTAGCAAAATTTGTGGCTGCCCAGGATGAGCTTTTGTGACTCACTAACAACATCTGCAGCAAGGTACGAGCTTGTGTGACTCACAAAAACTCCCTACCTTGCCACAGATTTTGCTAGTCTTTAAGGTGCTCCTGGGCTCTTGCTTTTCTTCTGCTCCCACCAGAGCGTACTATGGCAGAATACCCCTCTGGTTCTCAAACCCAGTCTAATCCCGAGCATGGTTAGCTAAAATGGCTGGAAGTCCCACTGTGAAACAAAAGGAAGCTGTTTTCTCTTCCCCACCCCCTTCATTTCCATCCTTTGCTATTGTGGGATGCAGCTGGAGAAAGATTTGCTGCAGTTCTCGGGGTGGGCTGGCTGGGAAATGTTGTCTCTCCTGGATGCCGGCAGGTAGTCTATGACAGTGTGGAGAACCTGTTAAATCGTGGTTGTGCAGAGAGACCCGGGGAGAGGCTGGGGCTTCCCTGACAACACCGACATGTCTGGAGATGCATTTCCAGGCAATGGGTCAAAGAGGCTCTTTGGCCAGAGGCTTTCTCTCTGGATGCTCCTGAGAGACCTCTGGAAAAGCACAGGGGAAGAGATAGGGCTTCCATGGAAAGGACTGGCATCCAGGCAGGCTGTCTTGCCAGCAGTGCTCCCTGAAGGAAAGAGCTGGGGAGGAACCCAATACTATGCTTTGGCCACACTGTGTTTGTGAACAACCCAAGCACTGCCTCCTTTTGCCAGAGACTAGCTGGGGAAGGTTTCAGGCAGGTGCTGTTGGCCTAATGCAGGAGAGCACGGATCTCGTTTTTAAAAATAAAAGCAACACTCGACCTGCTTCCAGTACTGTAGTCTGATGTATACACCGTTGATATGTTCAAATGTTTTGCTGCTTATCTGCCGTTTGGGAAATAGTATGTAGGAAATAGTGCTGGCCATGAGTGCAGCAGTGAAACGAACTCTACATCCCGCCCCTCCCTGCCAGGCTAGATGCTTGAAATGGCATGTCCAGTCCCTGAGGCCTTTTGTGTGGAGCAGGTTGACTTTTAACGCTTTAAGAGATCAGAAGCTGACCCTGTTTTTGCAGTGGGGGTTTTCATGCATGTTTGGTCCAGATCTTTAAGTATTTCATCCCCTGTATAAATCTCATATGCCAAATTCTCGACAGGAAATCTGTGCACCTTTTTTTTTTTTGGCTGCTTAACCTGGGGAGGTTTTCAGCGTCACTCTTTCCAGGTAGGACAGGCTAAGGTGCTATAGCAGTGACTGGCCAGCCTAAGGTTCATGCAAGGTTAGATCTGGGGGGGTGGGGAGAGGGGGGTGCTTGTCCCGGGCGCTGATGGAGCGGGGGTGCCAAATTGAGGTATGGAGTCAATTGCATTCTATGGGACCATAAGACAGAATGACCCATAAGGGAGTGGGGGGGGGTCATTTTTAAATTTTGCTCTCCCTCAAAAAACATGTAGATCTGGTTCTGGGTTCATGCGCAAAATGGGAATCCTGAATGGGGTGGGGAACCCATTCAATTAGGAAAGCCATAAAAATCAGGCACATCACAGACAATGTTCCTTCCCTCTGAGCTGAGGATTCTTGTGAGCAAAAATTCCACTTCGTGAGCTACTGTCATTAAAGTGGTGAACTACTGCATGAGTTATTGTGCTCTGGGGCCTTCCTGAGCTAAGACAAAAAAAATATGCGAGCCAGAGGCTAAGAAACAGTGAGCTAGCTCACACTAACTCAGCTTAGAGGGAACACTGATAACAGAATAAGCCGAAGGTAACTTAGTTAAAATTGTTGCACACCAATCCAACTAGGGGGCACGAATGGGGGTGGGCATTGAGAACAAGCTACCATTTGGACACCCCAGGTTGCCTTGAACAGTGAGGGAGGCATATTTCCCTTGACTCTGTATCCGGTATCTCAGCATAATTGTTGCTTTCATAATAGGACACCCCATATACAGCATTGTGTGTGCATAATTTGATCAAGGCCTGATTTATTTGCTTAGGCGGGGGTGGGGGAAAACATGCCTCTCTCATGCTCAGAATCTGGCAAATGGGATTTCTTATCATCCACGTGGCTGTCCACACCAGGGAAAAATGCATCCCCTAAGGAGGAATGTTCTGTTTCGATAGGAACCGTGTGTTTTTCAGCTAATCCCAGAGCATTTTTAATTGCATTTGAGATTTGTACCAAATAGGTCAACCCTTCTCCTCCCAGGTAACAAAAAAAAAAGGAAAGGGTTGGAATCCAGGAGATTCCCACCAAATTTGTTGCTGGCTACCTGGACAGAGCCCATTCAAATGAATTAAGGGCAGGCCCATAGCTACAGTGGGGCCTGGGGGGGGGGCAGGCCCATCCTTTCAATCCCCCCTTCCAACTGTATGGCCTCTCCATTGGAGGGCCCCCAATCTGTCCCCTTTGCTCATTGCCACTCTGAACAAGTAGTAACATTGTTGCTGGTCTTCCGGGTTTTTTTGTCTCTGAGAGAGGGGCACATAAGAAGGGGGGGGGGGAGTGGAGATGCTGTGACTGCCCAGGCAAAGGGGAGTTAGCTTGTGGAACTCAAGGCAGCTTAGAACCCAGGGCCGCCAAACTGAGTGCCCCCCCCCAAACAACAAATCCTGCTATGGGCCACACCAAACATGAAATCCTGGCTATGGCCCTGACTAAGGAGATCAAAGATTGATGTGAATGGTTCCCAGGGGACTTCCCACCCATGATGCAGTGCGACAACTGTCACAGTGTGGAATATGAAACTTGGGCTCCAGCAGTCCCAGTATTGAGGGCCTGCATAGAAAATTTGGTAGGATTAAATTATTTTTTTCTATTTTACATTACTTTCTATTTGCTTTCTTATATTTATCGCATAAATTAGGGTTCTTTTTTACATGAAGCTGCCTTATGCTCAGTCAGACCCAGTGTGACACTGTTCGGAGCCGAATTGGCTGTACAGGCAGTATCATTAAAGTAAAGCAAGGCCTGTATTGTCTACTCAGACTGCCAGTGGCTCTCCAGGGTCCCTCTTTCACATCTAGAGGCTAGATGGCCGTCTGACAGCAATGCTGAGACCCTGTGAACTTTGGCAGATCACGAGAGGGAAGGCAGGAAGGGTTGCATCAGTGCTTAGTTCTCGTGGCCCTTTTTTATATGCCCAAGGAAATGCTTATCACCACTTTGGGGGTCAGGAAACAAGTTTCCTCCAGGCCAGTTTGGCCAGGGATCTTGGTGGGTTTTCTGCCATCTTCTGGGCGTGGAGCAGGGGTCACTGGGTGGGGGAGGTATTTGTGAATTTCCTGAATTGTGCAAGGGGTTGGACTAGATGACCCTGGAGGTCCCTTCCAACCAGGGCTCTTGTTGTAGCAGGAGCTCCTTTACATATTATCCTTGATGTAGCCAATCCTCCAAGAGCTTACAGTAGGCCCTGTAAGAAGAGCCCTGTAAGCTCTTGGAGGATTGGCTATAGCAAGGAGGTGTGGCCTAATATGCAAAGGAGCTCCTGCTACAAAAAGAGCCCTGTTTCCAAATCTATGATTCCATGATTCTGTCAGCTACTGCTTAGTCCTTTTAACTGGAGATGCCAGGGGTTGAACCTGGGACATTCTGCATGCCAAGTTGATGCTCTACTACTGAACCATGACCCCCCGCCTTACTTTTAAAATAGATTTTTCAAAAACATATTTCTGCCTGTAGTGATTTTTTTGCGTTGGAGGCATTATCGTCCCCATCAGGATGAAATTATAAGGTTTTGCACCTCTTACCTGAGGGATCTTAACATTTGCAGGTGCAGATATGGGGAAAGTACCAACATTTTAGAAAGAATTAAATTCTTGCCTTCGTCATGAACACTGAGAGGCGTGAATTAATGTGCTAACAGAACTTTACCACCTTCCCTGTGATCTGCATGTATGGATAGAGGGTCCAGTTTTAATGAGGGCAAGGGCAGTTGAATCCTGACCTCTCTCATGCCTTCGCTCTCTGCAAATTCTGCTTGAAGCTGACCAGACTCAAATACCTTAGATGTCAGAAAGGGTAAAAAAAAAAAGGCCTAAAGCAGCAAAGCAAGGCACAGAAGAAGGAAGGATGGTGGTGGAAACAGGGCTGGCACGTGGGAGTCTGCAAAGTAGGCGTGCACCCCCTTCACCTCCCCGCTCATGCCCACCCGAACAAGGCAAGAGACGTCCAGAGGTGGTTTAATTTAATTTAAGTTGATTTTCAATTTATACCCTGCCCTATTTCACAAGCAGGCTCAGGCGACTTACAACATTAAAACCTTACAGCAACATGAAATCAACCACATGGCAACAGACCATAAAACCACATATAGGCTGGAGCTTTCAGTACGACTTGAGCACCTAGCTAGCAGGGTGCTGGGGGAAGCGATGACTTCAGAGGACGCCTGCTGGATCAAATTAAAAGCCTGGTGGAAGAGCTCTGTCTTGCAGGCCCTGCAAGAGCCGGTTTGGTGTAGTGGTTAAGTGTGCGGACTCTTCTCTGGGAGAACCGGGTTTGATTCCCCACTCCTCCACTTGCACCTGCTGGCATGGCCTTGGGTCAGCCATAGCTCTGGCAGAGGTTGTCCTTGAAAGGGCAGCTGCTGTGAGAGCCCTCACCAGCCCCACCCACCTCACAGGGTGTCTGTTGTGGGGGAGGAAGGTAAAGGAGATTGTGAGCCACTCTGAGACTCTTCGGAGTGGAGGGCTGGATATAAATCCAATATCTTCTATCTTCTTCTTCTTCTTCAAAACTTGGATAAGTCCTGTAAGGCCTGGATCTCCAGCGGGAGCTCATTGCCTGCCTCCATGTCAGGACCCTGGCCTTCCTTGGTGGTCTCCCTTCCAAATACTATCCAGAGCAAACCCCACTTAGCTTCTGAAATCCGACAAGGTCGGGCTAGCTGCGGTGAGAAGGAGAGTTGATTTTGACCCCATTTCTATCTATCCCAAAGAGCCTCAAGGCAGCTTACAATGGCCTTCCCTTCCTCTCCCCAAAACAGACACCCTGTGAGGTAGGTGAGGCTTGAAAGACAGCTCTGAGAGAACTGCTCTTGAGAGAACCGGCTCTGAGAGAACTGCGCCTGACCCAAGGTCACCCAGCAGCTGCGTATAGAAGAGTGGGGAATCAAACCCTGTTCTCCAGATTAGAGTCCGCTGCTCTTAACCATTACACCACACTGGCTCTCAGGGCCTCCTGCACTGCACACTTTGTTTTGTTTGTTTTTTAAAAGTTCCTGTCTTTATATAGGAACAGATTTCCTGTCTCTTTTCCTGCCAGAATTAGCAGCAGCCAGAGGGAGATTTGTATCCGCTTGCGGAGAGGGCGGGATATAAATGCAAAGTAATAAATAAATAAATAAATAATATCATGGATGCTTTTTAGTTTTAAAATCAAAGATGTTCTCTCAGAGCCTGTTCTTTCAAGAGCAGTTCTCTCAGAGCTCTCTTTTAAGCCCCAAACACTTCACAGGGTGTCTGTTTTGGGGAGAGGCAGGGAAGGTCATTGCAAGCTCCCCTGAGGCTCCTTGGGATAGAGAGAAATTTGGGTATAAAAACCAACTCTCCTTCTCGCCCAGGCTAGCCCGATCTTGTCAGATTGGTATCATGGATGCTTTTAGTTTTAAAATCAAAGATGTCAGACGAGACTTCCGATCGTACATCCATTGTCTCGCACAGAGATCTGAGCCATCTGCATCTCTGGTCTCTAAGTCTTGTCAGGTTTGGTGTATTGTGTGGGAAGCCTTATCCTCCCGCCTCTATTCTCCTGCAGTCTACAAAGTCAGTGTGATGCCTGTTGGTTGGGGGAACTTTAGTTTCTCCCCTGTAATCTGTACATCTCTGTTTACCTGCCAGCTCATACAAGCAGAGTCTTTGCTTTGTTCTTCTTCTGAAAGGCTGGCACACTACCTGTAGAACCCCTTCAGGCTGTGAAGCCCTGTCTGCCAACCAGCAGGTACAGCAAAAATAACTGCGCACACCATACAATGCTATTGTTCATATATATTGTTTTATAAATTCTTAATGCAAACACACGGTTGCAGCATCACTGTACAATTCAACTGGAACCAAATCTCAGGGAATGATTCTCATAGCACAGGGGTGGTCAGACGGTGGCTCAGGAGCCACACATGGCTCTTTCACACATACTGTATGGCTCTCGAAGCCCCCACTGCCCCATCAGCTGGTTTGGGGAAGGCATTTCTCTGTTTAAATCACTTCTCCAAGCCTGCTGGTATAATGTATTTAAAGTTGCTTTCTTTCCACCTCTCCCTCCCCTATCTATTTGCCTCCTTCCTTCCTGCTCTCGAACATCTGACATTCATGTCTTGCGGCTCTTGAACCTCTGCCGTTTATTCGATGTAGCTTACCTTAAGGAACTTAGGCCACCCCTGTCATAGCAGGACAAGCCACCTAAAGCTATCAAAGGCAAGAAGGTTCTCCTCTGTGACCATGAAGATCATACTTGAAACATGCATATAAACCTAGGATGCAGGTAGTCGTGTTATTCTTCATCAAGAAGCCCTGACCGCCTTCCTCTCCTCCTTCCCGCTTTGCTACAATTACATTCACAAGGGGCTTGGATGCTTATGGAACTATAGACCTTCATGGATCTTCTGAATAGACTTCAGTGGATACAGAACTTGGACTGTTGGGTGAAAATTGGTATAATACGTAAAATCAAGGACTCAGTCAAAATTGGTGTTTGTATTAAGAATGTATTATTTACAATGATATACAATGATATAAACTGACAACAATATTGTATGGTGTACACAGTGGTTTTTGCTGCCTTGTTCATCCTGACACGGTGGTTCTCCTCATTTATGTATTTAAACTGGCAGGCACAAACAAGTTTTTGCCTCAGCTTTGAAGAGCCTCATGGCGCAGAGTGGTAAAGCTGCAGTACTGCAGTCGAAGCTCTGCTCATGACCTGAGTTCGATCCCGGCAGAAGCTGGTTTCAGGTAGCCGGCTCAAGGCTGACTCAGCCTTCTGTCCTTCCGAGGTCTGTAAAATGAGTACCCAGCTTGCTGGGGGGGAAGCGTAGATGACTGGGGAAGGCAATGGCAAACCACTCCGTTAAAAGTCTGCCATGAAAACATTATGATGCAACATCACCCCAGAGACGGAAAGGACTGGTGCTTGCACAGGGGCTACCTTTACCGTTTTACCGGAGGCGGTACCCCAGATAATGAATTAGCTCACATAAGCAGGAACTGCTCTTGTATAAATCATAAACGCTTTACCAAGGTCATGGGCCATATCCTGTTGCAAAAAAGGTAATTTGTTCATAGCAAAAAAAAAAAAATCATGAACACTTGCAGATTTTTCTGCACAGTTTCTGGTGACGGTGATTCAATTTCATTGTGGCAGTCACCAAGTATGCATTCAGTACAAAAAAAACCCTGTGAATAGGCTCTCAATGAGAGGGAACCAAAGTCAGCTTTTATGGAGATAGCAATATTTGGGAGAGCTGGTGTCTCACATTTTAAATTGTTAGTAGCAACAAGGAAAGATGAGAATGTAGTAGGTACCAGTAACATCCACGCTAGATGGTGGGAATGCATCTTCAACCATGGCTATTCAAACTTAGCTCCAGCTGAATAGGTCAGGCGAACTTCAATCCATTTTAGGTTTTAAATCATGCATAGCTTTATGTATTTATTTTATTTTATTCACTTATACCTTGCCTTTCTCCCTACAGTTTGATGTAGTGGTGAAGTGTGCAGATTCTTATCTGGGAGAACTGGGTTTGATTCCCCACACCTCCACTTGCAGCTGCTGGAATGGCCTTGGGTCAGGCATAGCTCTGGCAGAGGTTGTCCTTGAAAGGACAGCTGCTGTGAGAGCCCTCTCAGCCCCACCCACCTCACAGGGTGTCTGTTGTGGGGGGAGAAGATCTAAGAGATTGTAAGTTGCTCTGAGTCTCTGATTCAGAGAGAAGGGCGGGGTATAAATTTGCAGTCTTCTTCTTCTTCTTCCCTAATGGGGACTTACTTAGCTTTCATCACTCTCTTCTCTAATTTTTTTTTTCTCACCACAACCTTGGGAAGTAGCAGTGCTTTTTTTGTAGTAGGAACTCCTTTGCATTTTAGGCCACACACCCCGATGTAGCCAATCCTCCAAGAGCTTACAGCAGGCCCTGTAAGAACAACCTTGTAAGCTCTTGGAGGATTGGTTGCATGGGGGGGGGGCGGGGGCGGCAGAGTGTAGCCTAACATGCAAAGGAGTTCCTGCTACAAAGAAAGCCCTGGGAAGTAGGTTAGACTGAGAGAGTGTGATTGGTCCAAGGTCACCCAGCAAGCTTTCATGGCATGGGTGGGAATTTGAACCTTGGTCTCCCAGATACTGATCTCCAGCCTTTAATCACAACACCCCACTGGTAAGATTGCCCCCCCCCCACCACGTCTTCCTTTCTAGGTAGGAACCCACAGCTGGTCCTGCCCAAGCAAACCTCCTTGCCCACAGCAGCTGCTCACCTTTATTTCCTTTCCTTTTTCCCATGCCTTTTATTTATATTTGTTGAAATGTTTCTAAAAACTCCCTTCCCACCGTGTATCACTCCTACGGAGGCATACAAAAACCATTCCAAATGTGACAAATTAGCAATATATGCAGTGTTCGTGCACACAGCTGTTGAACGGATGTTTCGGTGTCCTCTCCTCAGTCTTCAAGGTCTTCTGCCATGGTCATTCTGGCTGTTGTTCCTGCATGCAGATGTTGGGGCCATTGGTTAAAAGGCAGGTACATGCCCTACCGCTAAGGAGCCTTCCACCAACTTTTGCTGGAGAGAATTGGAGCAAGGCTCCTTAGGCTGGTGTAGGGTTGCCAAGTCAGTCAGTCAGTCGAAAATTTATTGTGTATATAGCCATTGGCCATTACCAAACAGAACACGAACAACAAAGTTCCCAATTAACACCTTAAAAGTTCCCCAGAAAGGCCAACCTCAAGAAGTTACAGCATTTGGTATTATTCTTTCTCTTATCTTCTTAGCTGCAAGGGCAAAGAGACTCTATAGGACAAATGAGCATCATTGTCAGATAACAGAAATATAATCTTTTCAGTTTCTGAACGTGCTTTTAAGGAGGTTAGTACTCCAGACAGAAATTTAATTCTAGGGGTGTTGTAAAGTGGGCAAGATAGAACATAATGGGGAAGGTTCTCTATCATAGGCGAACCACAAATGAAAAAAAAATGTTCTGTTGGGATGTGGGAATATCGGCCAGTTAACAGAGTTGTTTGCATAGTCTGAAAGCGGAGAGCTGTTAAGGATGTTCTGATGTTAAATCTGGAGATATTAGCCAGGTAGGTATGGGGATCTCAGATGATCAGATTTGATTAGTCTGAACCAGCGGGCTACTTTAGATTTTAGGATTAGAGAATGATCTAGCAACGCATCTGAAAAATATATCCAATCCCTAAATTGAGAATTGTCATTTTGGGCCCCTTCCATAAGAGCATGGGTACACCTAGCTATTACAAAAAAAAAATGGGTTACCAAGTCCCTCGCCGCCTCCCAAATTGCTAGAGTGTCCAGGAATACCATAGAGTTTTTCCGGAAGCTCGTAGAGCGGCCAGCGTGCAACGTCACCAGCGCGATGATGTCACTTGCGAGTGACGTCATCGTACCAGCGACATCAAGAGGGGATTCCCCCCAGTGGCCCAATGCAGGCTGGTGAGTTGGGGACCTCCCAAGCAGGAGAACTCCTCCCAGCCTGGGAGCTTGGCAGTCCTAAGCTGGTGGGAGACATCAAACTTTTCTGAGGACACAGTGCAGAAATGGGTTGCCAAGTTTGCATTCTGGAAGAGCGGGAGCATCAGACCCATAGCTAACTAGGGGCCCACAAGGCCCAGCCCCCTGACAGTTTTTTGGGGGGCCTCACCCCCATCCTAGGGCCGCCCCTCTCTCTCCTGCATGATTTAAATTGTGTGGGAGGAGCACCCAGAAGCAGCCGCTGCCCCTCCAGTGCCATTTAGAGGGCCCATCAATCAGCTGATTGGTGGGCTCTTTAAATTGCCAATCAGCTGATGGTGGGCTCTTTAAATTGCAGGGGAGGGACAGCAGGAGCAGCCACCAGCCTCCCACCTGATTTAAAGGACTTGCCGACCAGCTGATTGGCGGGCCCTTTAAATCATGTGGGAGGGGCAGCGGCTGCTTCTGCAAGCCCCTCCCACATGATTTAGATCACACTGGAGGGGAGGAGCAGACCTGTCCTTTCCAGCTTCCTGCTCTCACCCCCATGGCCCCCTCCCCCTGTGGGCCCTAGTTATGGGGCTGGGAACCGTTAGTCCATAGCAGCAAAATGACAGAGGAGACTAATGGAATTTTGGAGACTGAAATTATTCATTCCAGCATAAGCTTTTGTGAGCCGGGGCTTACTGCATCCACCGTGTGGCCTGCGCGTCCATTGTGTGTTGCAGTTGACTTTTAGTGACCCTGTGCGGTTTTTGAGGCAAGAGACATTCAGAGGTGGTTGGCCGTTGTCTTCCATTGCAGAGCAACCCTGGTAATCCTTGGCCAACCAGGGCTGACCCTGCTTAGCTTCTGAGATCTGATGATCTCATGGAGATTGGGCTAGCTTGGGCCATCTAGCTCAGGACCAAGGGTTTTTTTTTGTAGCAGGCGCTGCTTTGCATATTAGGCCACACCTCCCTGATGTAGCCAATACTCCAAGAGCTTACAGGGCTCTTAGTACAGGGCCTACTCTAAGCTCTTGTAGGATTGGCTAAATCAGGGGTGTGTGGCCTAATATGCAAACGAGTTCCTGCTACAAAAAAAAATCCCTGCTCAGGACCGTTGCTGGACCTTCCCACCATGCATCTGTTCAACCCCTGTTTAAAGCTCTCTGTGCTCACGGTATCCCTTAGGCTGCTGCGTTTGTACCCCACTAGATAGTCTCTTTCTCTGCAGAGATGGACCTTCTTTCTTTGTGCAGTTGCAAAAAAGTACCCCCCCTCCTGTTTTAGCCTCTTTGCCACTGCTTGCTGCTGCATCTACACCCTGCTCCTTTCCCCTCTGCTCCTCTTTCCTTCCTGTAAGTCCCATTCCTTCATAGCCCATTCTCTGGGTTATTTCTTGCTACCCACCTGTGCCACTGAAATCAGGACAGAGACGTGGCCTAGGGATGACTGAGTCAATGCAAAATGAGATAATCTCTTTGGTGAGACCCATTGGGAGAAAGTGGCCCGCTTTTTTCAGAGTGTCCTCCACCATTTAGCTGCAAAACCAAAACCAGCAGACTTCATCAGATGGAGGAAGGGTACGTCCATTAGGCAGATGTCTTTATACTAAAAGAGGCAAACAACAGAAAGTCCGGGGTGTAAACACATCTGCCTAACAGATGCATGCTTCACGGATTTGATGAAATGAGCTCTGACTCATGGCAGCGTATGCACTGCCCTCCTGTTTAATTTTGCTGTTACAAACACAGCTACCCGGAATGTGGGAACACCTCTGTGTTTCAATCACGGCTTGATTCAGGAGCACTTTTGCCCATTCATAATGTTCATAAACAGGGGTGGAATTCTAGCAGGAGCTCCTTTGCATATTAGGCCACACCCCCTGATGTAGCCAATCCTCCTGGAGCTCACAAAAAAGAGCCTTGTAAGCTCTTGGAGGATTGGCTGCATCAGAGGTGTGTGGCCTAATATGCAAAAAAGCTCCCGCTAGAATTCCACCCCTGTTCATAAGAAGTTAAGTAGAGCCTGCTGGATCAGACTATTGGTCCCTCTAGTCCAGCATCTTGCTTTATGCAGCAGCTAAGCAGTTGCCCTGGAAGGCCAACAAACAGGGCACAGAGTCCAAGGCCTTCCTAATACTGCTGCCTCCCAGCACTGATATTCAGAGGTTTGTTGCTTCTGTATATGGAAGTTCCCTTCCAATGTTCCCTCTAAGCTGCAGAGTCTTGTGAGCAAAAATTCTACTTTGTGAGCTACTGGCATTAAAGTTGTGAGCTACTGCATAAATTAGTGTGCTCTGGGGTCATCCTTCCTGAGCTAAGACAAAAATGTGTGAGCTGGAGACTAAAAATCTGTGAGCTAGCTCGCGTTGACTCAGTTTATAGGGAACACTGCTCTATTCAGTCACTGTGGCAAGGAGCTATTGATGGACCTTTCTACCATGAATCTGTCTAACTCTCTTAAACTTGTGGCAATCACTACCTTCGCCCGCAGTGAATTCCAGAAGTATCTCCTTTTGCCTGTCCTGAATCTGTTTGCCAGCAATTTCATCAGGTGTCCATAAGTTCTAATATTAGGGAAATGGAAGATCTCCCGATCCACTTCCTCCACCCTATACACGATTTCATAAATCTCTATCATGTCTCCCCCTCCCATTTTTGTTGTCAGGTCACAGCTGACTTATGGTGACCCTGTAGGGTTTACAAGGCAAGAAATGTTCTAAGGTGGTTTGCTATTGCTTGCCTTCACGTCACTGCCCTGGTATTCCTTGGAAGTCTGCCATCCAAATATTACCTAGGGCTGACTCTGCTTAGCTTCTGAGCTCTGATGAGATCAGGGCTGTCTCCCTTTAGCTGCCTTTTTTCTAGTCTGAAAAATCCCAGACTCTCCAGCCTTCCCATTTTGAAGGCATTTCAGTCCCCTAATCATCGCTTTCAATCACACACTCAACATGGTTCTTTTCCTGTGTGTTTGCCTATCCCTGCCCTCCTTCCTTGCCTGCCCAACAGAAAAATAAATATTAACTCTCAAAAGCGTCGCTCTGCTGGGTTGTGTTAATCCTGCCGGTGTGTGTGTGTCACAGAGTGGCCTGTCTCTTTTAGTATTCCAGCCTTGCCCATTCTGTTTGACTGAGTCCCAGAGCCAAAAGCGTTTGTGTTAATTGAGTGGCCATTTGAGTATTGGCCCAAAAGACTTGGTGCATGCGTGCCTTGCCCACCTGGGATCTGTGGTCCAATCCATTAAGTTCTGAGTGCACGCCAACTTGATGCATGCCGCTGACAGAATGATGCCACTGACTGTGCAGACACAAAAACAGCGCACACACTTGGAATGTTGCTGATTTTAAATGACGCATCACCAGCCCACAATAGCCCTGGGGTATGCCCATGCCAAGCATGCTGGGAAATTGTGACTAGTCCCCAGTCAACAGGCTGAAAGCTATCAGGTGGTATCCTACTGGCTTTTCTGCTTCTGCTTCTGCTTCTCCTCCTCAGTGCAACCACCACCCCGTGGTTTTTGTCCACGTGGGTCCCAAGATCTCCAGCATGCAGCTTAGGTTTGCCAGCCTCCAGGTGGTGGCTGGAGATCTCCTGGAATTGCAATTAATCTTCATGTGATCATTTCAACGGAAGAAAACGGCTGCTTTGGAAGGAGGAGGCTCTATGGCAGAAGTGTTGAACTCATTTGTTATGAGGGCCAGGTCTGACATAAAAGAGACCTTGTTGGACCGGGCCATGTCTGGTTGGGCCGAACTATGTTGGGCTGGGCCATGTTTGTACCTGTTTAAGATTAGGTAGCAGAGAGATAAATTTTATAAAGAACACAAACACAAATATATATATATTTTTTAAAAAACTTAAAACATGCTTAAAACGTTAGCACTCATTAGTTTTAAAGGTGCTTTTTTTGTATTTCTCCCATGGGATCCAGGGAACTGGGTAAAGGAAGCTCTGGCTCTTTCCTTCCTTCTTCAGGGACTGGGGGAGGGGACCCTCAGTCAATAGAAGGAAGAGAGGCTTGGCTCCATAGCTCTAGAAAAAATAGAGGCTTTGCTCTGTAGCTTCTGTGTGATTGAGCAAGCCTGGCAAAGCAAGCTGTGATGCAGAAGGAAGCGAGATATAAGAAGGAAGCAGATGACAGCCAGTTGCTCCGGGGCCTGATAGGAGCCCTCCGGGGGCCTGATTCGGCCTCCGAACTGCATGTTTGACATCCCTGCTCTATGGCATTATACCCCGCTGAAGGCAACTGGTTCCCTATCTCATCTTCCGGGATTTAGCAACAGTGATCCATTCAATGGTCACTTCCAGGCTGGATTACTGTAACTTGTCTACACAGGCCTGCCCTTGAGCCTGATCCAGAAGCCACCCTGCGTCCACTTCTGAGGTAGGGCAGGCCTGAGGTAGGACACTAAGGGCTTTTTTGGAGCAGGAATGCACAGGAACGCAGTTCCGGCTGGCTTGGTGTCAGGCGGTGTGACCTAATGTGCAAATAAGCTCCTGCTGGACGTTTTCTACAAAAAAGCCCTGTGTGAAACAATGGTGACGTCAGGGGGTGTGGCCTAATATGCAAATGAGGTCTTGCTGGGCTTTTTCTACAAAAAAAGCCCCGGCAACAGCCCAGCAATTACACCAACGGATGGCTACTCAGAGTGCAGCTTGTGTTTAAATTATCAACAGACACAAAAATAAGGGGCACTTGGCCTTAAAGATAAAGTGTCATTGCGAGGAGGGTAAATTCAGCTGTCAAATTATTGAATTGTGAAAATCAAACCGGGACTCCTGCTCACCATCCCCTTTGATTCAGTCAGTCATTTCACTGTGGTGTGTCCTACGGCTTGACTAAGCAACATTTAAAGTCTGCCTCTAGTCCGTGTCAAGGAGCCTGCCTCATAGGGTTGCCAGCCTCCAGGTGGGGCCTGGAGATCTCCCAGAATTACAGTTGATCTCCAGATAGAATCATAGAGTCATAGAAGATGATAGAGTTCAGTTCCCCTGGCAAAAATGACTGCTTTGGAGGGTGTATAGAATTATACAACACTAAGAACCCCCTCCCCAAACCCTACCATCCTCAGACTCCACCCCTAAATCCCCAGGAATTTCCCAACCTGGAGTTGGCAACTCTCCTCCAACATATATAGCTTTTCCATTGGAAGAAGAGCCACTTAAGTTGGAGGAAGTCTCCTTAGGCTTGAAGGACTTATTTGCTCTTCCATCACATGAAATCCTAGAGGGCTTCTAGTGTCCTAGTCCCACAGATGGACCTCCTGATGGCACCTGGGTTTTTTGGCCACTGTGTGACACAGAGTGTTGGACTGGATGGGCCATTGGCCTGATCCAACATGGCTTCTCTAATGTTCTTATCCTGCAGTGCCTGAGCAAAACACTGTCCCTTGATGCACTGGCACTATTTATTCCCTATCCAGCTGGCCTGGTTTTTTATTTCCTTCATCAGAATCCCCAGGCTTGGGAAACCAAGGTCCCCAGATGCTCACTTTGGCCAGAATTATTCTTTTCTGGGTCTAATTATTTGTTCACTGTCTTTAAAAGCCTTTACCTTAGAGTGTCCCAACTTTGCTGAGCCCATGGGCTCCTTTAGATTTTGATAACAGATGGGAGCACCACAGCAAGATGGCCACCTTATGTGAAGCACAGCTGACCACAAAATGGCTGCCCCGCAGCCAATCACAGAATGTTGGGAGATTTCAAGCTAAGCGCCCTTTTATGATGGAGTGGCTGTTTCTAAATAAGTCCTTCCTGAAGACCCCTCCTAGGGCAGGGATATCAGCCTTGAGATGGGACCTGGAGAATCCCTGGAATTCCAGCTCATCGCCAGACTATGGAGATCAGTTCCCCTGAAGAAAATGGGTGCTTGGAAAGGTGGACTCTGCAGCATTGTACCCCACTGAAGTTCTCCCTAGGCTCTATCTAGGGTTGCCAAGTCTCTCTGCTGCTCTGGCAGGGGACTCTTCTCTCACACACGCTTCATGCTGGGCACATCACACTGCAGACACTCTAGAATTCACAGTAAAACTCTATGGAACCACAAATCCTAGAGCATTCCCGGCATGACATGCCCGGTGTGATGGTATCACTTCCGGGTGACATCATTGTGCAGGGCATGTCATGTGGTGATGGGGCTGTTTGGAGGCAGGAATTCCTCCACCAGCCTGCTCTGTGCTGGCAGGTTGCCCCCTCCCCCAACCGGGGAATCCTCCACCCCCAGCGGGAGCTTGGCAGCCCTAGTTCTACCCCCAAATCTCCAAGAGTTTCCCAACCTGGATCTGGCAACTGTATCTCCCCATCCCCTGCTGGTGGCCAGGGGGCCCCCAACAACCCTATCTTGGAGTCTTCTGAAGCCCCTTCTATCCCCTTGAGATGAGAGAAAGCTAGTCTTGTTGGTTTGGGGAACAGATGCTTCGGAGCAGAAGGAAGTGGGCCCCAAGAAATACACTAGAGAGCCCACATTTTACCTGTGTGGAATTGTCCAGCAGGCCAAGGTTTCAGGTTACCAGACCCCAATAAGGAAGTTCCAATCCTAGCTCTGTTTCACCATCCAATTGCTTTCTGCACTGCTGTCACAGGAGAAAATAGGAATCTGTAGTCCCCCTAATAACTACAGCACTTATTTTCTTGAAGAATCCTTGTAAATTAGTTCTCTAGGCTGTCTGCTGATTTCTTACCCCAATCTATGCTGGGTATAAGGCAAATTGTGGAGAGTCAAGCTTTTCTTAGTTATCATGTGTCTGGGAAGGGTTTCCTTAATCTTTTCTTAATTCCCTGATTAGTATAGACAGGGAGGCTTTTATGCAGAGTGTGGGAAGACCACAGAGTGACAGAGATTGAATGAAGAAAATAAATGAGGTTTTACTGAGGAAGTAAAAGTTACTGAATGCGCAAGGGAACCGGGAGCAAGCTGAGCAGTGGGAGGTCTATTTACAGCAACCATGCAAAAGTTTAAATAAAAGGTAGCAATGTCCTGAGGCAGGCTACGGCGCACCTCTGAACATCTCTTGCACTGAAAAACTTAAGGGGGATCACCATAAGATAGCTGTGACTTCATGGCAAACCAAGTACATCCTTTTTGAGAACCAGTTTAGTGTAGTGGTTAAGAGCGGCAGACTGTAATCTGGAGGACCAGGTTTGACGCCCCACTCCTCCACATGCAGCTGCTGGGTGACCTTGGGTGACCTCAGAGCTGTTCTCTCAAAAGCAGTTCTCGGAGAGCTCTCTCTGCCCCGCCTACCCTCAGGTTGTCTGTTGTGGAGAGGGGAAGGGAAGGAGATTGTAAGCCGCTCTGAGACTCCAAGTGAAAGGTGGGGCATAAACAGGGCCAGCCCTAGACTGACTGTTTACAGAAAGGTACAAATATCTATGACTATGGAGAAGACGGCGGAAGGAAAATGGAGGAAGGATGAAAGAAGGGGGAAAGATTGTTTTCCTTCCCACATTAATGTGAAAATAATAAAAGACCTGCATATCTGTCTCTTTACACCTCTGTTGCTGAGTCTCTTGATTGGAAGCAAAAAGGAACAGTAGGCAAGGCTAACTTCAGCACACACACACACACCCCCGCACTGATAATGTCACCAAATCACATGGAGGTACCCAATTCGGCACCCCCAGAAGGCCGGCACCCTAGGCAATTGACTAGTTTACCTAGTGGCAGGGCTGGCCCTGGGTATGAATCCAATCTCCTCCTCCCCTTCTATCTCTATCTGCTTATTTAAAACATTTTGTCTCATTTAGGGTTGCCAGGTCTTACCTGGCTACCAGCGGAGGGACTGTCCTTGCCAGAAGTGATGTAATCGCATGGAGGGGTGCTCTAGCATTCTGGTAAAAAAACCCCTCTATGGTGCCATAGAGGTGCTCCTGGACTCAAACGTGGTTCTACTTCTTCAAACCACCATCGCTGCCCATCTGGATCTATCTGCATTAGAATTCTTAAAACTAACTTCAATTCCTGGCACCCTAGGCCTGGCCCCATTCCGGGCAGACTTGGGAAGGCGAGAGTGGCGGGGCAGGGGAAGGGGGTGCCCGGCAGCATCCCTGTAGACCCTAGACAGCTGCCTATCTGGCCTACTCTTACACGCCAGCCCTGAATGCAGTATCTTTTGGCTGAGCTGCTAGCTTGGCCTCTGGAAAGCAGCTTGTGGCTGTGCCAAAGCAAATGGCCAAGAACCTGGGCAAAGGGAGTCCCTCTAAGTGCCTTTATTTAGTAGGAGCAAGTCCAAGGGTACCAGCCAGCTGTGGACAGTGGTGGCCAAGCCATCTCAGCCAGTGGGGTATTGTGTAGAACCTTTTACATGCAAAAGAACTGGAAGCAGCTCTTGAGGTGGTTGTGCCCAAATAGAGGCTTTCATCCTACTACGCCGCTAAGCAAAATTCCTCCCGCTTACGAGGGTCTACATTTCCTGCTATCACACATTGGCCATGAAGACTTAACAATGGTGTGGCTGGAGCATACAGAGTGTCAAAGGTTCATTGAGATCCACTGGTCCTTGATGTAGCATGTTAAAGCTGGACGCCTCCCTTTCCACTCTTACTATTTTGGCTCGGGAAGAAAAGCCATGGGATGGGAACAGACACGCTCCACGGCTGCATCTGCCGATAACTGGCACTTGTTCTTATGCTGTAGTAATCATTCCCAACTGCAGTTTCTTGTGTGGCCAAGTCAATCCGTTTGGGAATGATTGCTATTGCACAACAAGGGTGCAATAGCAAGTTGTGTGTTAGATGCACAATATCCAGTCATGTGTAGATGCAGCTCTGCTCTCTGAAGCTAGAACAGCCAGGCCACCCCAAATACTTCTGATGATGGATTATAGCAGGATGGCATTGCGAAATGTAAATGCTTGACGTCCGTAATGAATGTGACCAATGGAAGACGGCGGCATGGAGGTGATGGCCGTTATGGACGGAGGACGGCGGTCTGACAATGTGCATGCACCATCAGCTCTTTTGCACAATCAAGAACATATGCAAACTGCTCAAATGCAGTTTGTTAAAACATTCAACGACGCTGATCAAAATTGGCAGACAGCTTGCAAACGGAACCATCTGGGTAGCTCAGCGTCTCTGCATAGCAATGGCTATCTGGCATTGTACCAGCATCATGGTGGGTCCTTGTTGAGATTCTAGTCGCTTCATTTTGAATAAAACGAAAGACATTCCAGACATTCTACAAAGGCTGGCCCATGCATATTGCTTCTCAGGAGTCTAAATCTGGATATTACCAAGGCATGTGTTGACTATTAATCAGTCTGCTCTCTCCAGGAATAGCTGTGTTATGCTTGGATTCAAACCAAGAATACACCATTACACCTTAATGACTGATGTGTGGTGGCTGTAAATATAATGGGTTGACCTACTTGATCTGGTCTTCAAGAAAAGCCCAACTAGTATTGCTTACTGCTGTAGGGTTGCCTAGTCTAACTCAGAAGATACCTTGGAGTTTTGGGGGTGGGGCCAGGAGACTTTCCCATTTCCTAAAATAAGCAAATAAAAATACAGCAGTGCAGTTCCCCTGAATACAGTCTTCATTTCTCTATACTCAACCTAGGTTGTCAGACTAACACAGGAAAAACCCGAGGTTACTATTTTAGTGTGCAAATGTCTTCTAAGGGACTGTAAAACAAACAGAGGTTCTGGGCTCCTTCCCTTCCCTTCCCTTCCCTTCCCTTCCCTTCCCTTCCCTTCCAACAGTTTGGTGTAGTGGTTAAGTGTGCAGTCTCTTATCTGGGAGAACCGGGTTTGATTCCCCACTCCTCCACTTGCACCTGCTGGCATGACCTTGGGTCAGTCATAGCTCTGGCAGAGGTTGTCCTTGAAAGGGCAGCTGCTGTGAGAGCCCTCTCCAGCCCCACCTACCTCACAGGGTGTCTGTTGTGGGGGAGGAAGGTAAAGGAGATTGTGAGCCACTCTGAGACTCTTCGGAGTGGAGGGCGGGATATAAATCCAATATCTTCTTCTTCTTCTTCTTCTTCTTCTTCTTCTTCTTCTTCTTCTTCTTCTTCAAGCATGTTGTTCTGCAGGCTCACCCCACCCCCATTCAGCCTAGCTTGAAGATTTAAAGGCACACACACCTTTCTAGAAACAAGCTGTTCCCAGCATCTTCTTAAGCCTTCCAAGGTTTGAATACAAATGGAGGCTGTTGGGGCGGGGCTTCCCTCTGCTGGCCAGCTGACTGGAGGAGGGAAAGAGCCTGCCAAACCAGGAGATCCCCTGCTGGGACCTGGGGATTGGCAAGCCTAAAAACCTGCAATTTCCCCTGTAGATTTTTCAGTATTCTTTAGGAGGTGGGATCAGAAAGAACCAGCCAAGAAAACTTTCCTATATTGAACAACACCAATGATTAACGATATCTTAACAATGAGTCAGCTACTGATCCAGGAGTCACCTATGAATGGTGGATCTTGTGAATCTCCACTAACGGAAGGCATTTTTGTCAGCAGGATGGGACTTATTTACCACTTCACTTCCAGCTGCCAGCTGAACTGTTCTTCAAATTGCTGTTCTGATGGGGGGGGGGAGGGACCCCCCCCCCCCAAGAGCATGAAGGAGAGCTGGAGGTTGGCAGTGGAAGATTGGAACTGGCAAAACTTGCTTCCTTCTGCTGATGGATATTTACTACAAGGCACAGAGCATTGATTGGTTGTCAGTTCAGAAGGGACAAAAATACCTTCACCACAACATGCTTCATTAACCTATAGCAGGGGTGGCCAAACCTGCTTAACATAAGAGCCACATAGAATAAATGTCAGATGTTTGAAAGCTGCAAGACATGAACATCAGATGTTTGAGAGGCACAAGTTAGGGAGGGAGGGAAGAAAGGTGGAAAGAAAGCAAATAGATGGGGGAGGGAGAAGTGGAAGAAAGCAACTTTAAATGCATTCTCCAAGCCTCCTGCTGGCTTCACTTGGAGAAGTGATCTATCTTCTCCAAGCTAGCCAGTGGGGCGGTGGAGCCTTCAAGAGCCACACAATATGTGTGAAAGAGCCACAGTGGTTCCTGAGCCACAGTTTGGCCACCCTGACCTACAGTGTAAACTTCCACTAGATACAGTGATAGCCACTAATGAAAGGGGTCTTTGGGGAGGTTTTAATAATGAAAAAAGGAATTTTATAGTGAATGTCACTTTGGCACAGTCTGTCACTGGCATTTCAATGGTAGTAGCAGAAAGTGCCATCAGGTTGAAGGCAGTTTTTGGAGACCCAAGAGCTTGCCCATTCATACTGTGCTCTAGCAGTTCACACTGTTTCTGCTAGACTTTGGTGATGGTGAAAAGCGCCATCAAGTCACAGCCAACTTTTGGGGACCCCATTGGGGTTTCAAGACAATAGAGGTTCAGAGGTGGCTTGCAGTTGCCTGTCTCTGCATAATGACCCTGGGTTTTCTTGGTGGTCTCCCATCCAAGTACTAACTAGGGCTGACCACTGCTTAGCTTCTGAGATCTGATGAGATTAAGCTAGCATGGGCCATCTCGGCCGGGGCAAGAATATAGGTACCACCAGGGCTTTTTTTGGGAACAGGAACTCCTTTGTATATTAGGCCACACCCCCTTTATGTAATCAATCCTCCTGGAGTTTACAGTAGGTCCCTGTACTAAGAGCCCTGTAAGCTCTTGGAGGATTGGCTACATCAGGGGTGTGTGGCCTAATATGCAAAGGAGGTCCTGCTACAAAAAAGCCCTGGGTACCACCAAGGAAAACCTCACTCCTGAGCAATTTCTTTGGATCCAGCTGTCCCAGCCTCAAGGACCTCAATGCTATGCTCCTGCCTTTCACAGTGACATATAACCAGCTATTTTGCAAACTTTCTCCACCAGCAATAGAAGGAACTTGCAGTGCAGCCCACTCATGTACCTTTGTGAGGAACAGAATTTAGAACCTGAATAGGGTTCTACTGACAAAAGCCCAGAGAACAGGATATCCAGGGGTATGGGTGGGACATGGAGTTTAAAAGCTGTGGGGTTGCACAACTTCAGCTACAGCTTTGTTCATGCAAATCCTTCCTTAGGCAGTGAAATGGTCTAGGAAGCCTTGACAAGATCGATTTCCTTTGGAAGCAAGAGTGTCAGATGCTTGTAACATCTTCATAATGATCAATCTATTCGGAAAGGCAGCGGTATTGTGTGTCTGTTATGGAATCTGTGTTGTATGATGAGAAGGAGGCATGCAAGCAAGAGGGCAGGATATAAATCGAATAAATATAAATAAATAAAAATTAAAAAAAAATATGAACCAGTGTGGCTCTGCAGCTGTCAAAATCTCACAAAGCCACTGTTTTTGTATATCTCCCAACACATTTCTTCTCAGAGCAAAGATGCTCTACATACAGGGCCTTTTTTGAGCAGGAACGCTGGCTTGACATCAGGGGTGTGGTCTAATATGCAAATGAGTTCTTGCTGGGCTTTTTCTACCAAAAAAAAAAGCCCTGTGTGAAACAATGGTGATTGGCTATATCAGGGGTGTGTGGCCGAATAAGCAAAGGAGTTCCTGCTACAAAAAAAGCCCTGTCTGTTCTTATCAGTTCAACCGGGCTGCATGCCCCCCATTGGCTCTGCAGTGGGCTACACACGATTCTTCTTATACACTGCCCTGCAAGAAGGGGCCAAACTGGGTGCGCTCTTACGAAGCAACAAAAAATTCTCTTTAAAAAGTCATCTGTTCTTATCAGTTTAATATCTGATACTATTTGAATACTATATTAAATGGGTTTTTGGAACCAGAAGTATATAAGAAGGGGTTTTTTGGAACTGATCTGGTGTAGTGGTTAAAAGCGGCAAACTCTAATCTGGAGAAGAAGAAGAAGAAGATATTGGATTTATATCCCGCCCTCCACTCCAAAGAGTCTCAGAGCGGCTCACAATCTCCTTTACCTTCCTCCCCCATAACAAACACCCTGTGAGGTGGGTGGGGCTGAGAGGGCTCTCACAGCAGCTGCACTTTCAAGGTCAACCTCTGCCAGAGCTATGGCTGACCTATGGCTATGCCAGCAGGTGCAAGTGGAGGAGTGGGGAATCAAACCCGGTTCTCCCAGATAAGAGTCCGCACACTTAACCACTACACCAAACTGGCTCTCCAGGAGAGCGAGGTTTGATTCCCCACTTCTCCATGTGCAGCCAGTTTGCATGCCTTGGGTCAGTTACAGTTCTCTCAAGAGTTTCCCCTCTGCTTGCAGCCCTCCCAGCCTGCATACGTAGCTGGCAACTGAGCCGCTCTTTGCCTGACTTGCCTGGTGTGGTTGCTGCTGGCATGGTCGCCAAGTTTGCCTCTCTCTGCCTCTCCCCCACAGCTTAGTAAAAGGGGCTTTTTAGAGGGGCCTGCAGGCTGCAGCAGGGGCTGTGGGTGGTGGGGCAGGTGCTCCGACTCTGAGATAATTTGCAAGATTTCAACTGCCTAGGAGCCTCCACAGGTTTAATCTGGCACTGGCTCTCTGGGCCCCACCTACCTCACAGGGTGTCTGTTGTGGGGATTCCATCATGGAGGCAAAATTTAAATGCCTGCATCTACCTTAACATAACTGTCTTAGCTGCTTCAAGCTTTCTGACAGCTGCTTACAGCTCTAATTTGTCAAGCGGTAGGCAGCATCTAGGGTTGCCAAGTCCAATTCAAGAAATATCTGGGGACTTTGGGGGTGGAGCCAGGAAACATTGGGGCAGAGCCAGGAGGAAGGGTGTAGCAAGCATAATTTAACTTCAAGGGAGTTCTGGCCATCGCATTGAAATGGACAGCACACCTTTTAAAATGCCTTCCTTCCATAGGAAATAATGAAGGATAAGCGCATCTTCTTTTGGGGCTCATAGAAATGGACCCCCTGGTCCAATCGTTTTGAAACTTGGGGGGTATTTTGGGGAGAGGCACTAGATGCTATACCAAAAATTTGGTGCCTCTACCTCAAAAAACAGCCCCCCGCAGAGTTCCTGATACCTCCAGATCAATGCCCCATTATATCCTATGAGAATCGATCTCCACATAGGGAATAATGAAATGCCCAGCAGACATTTCCCTCCCCACCCCCCCACCCCCTGTTTCTGGTGACTCTGAAGCGAGGGATTGGCCTCTCTACTCACGAATTGCTGCCAACTTCTTCAAAGTAACACAGACACACCATCCCAAGAGGAAGCCTTTCAATCGGAGACTGAAGCCTCTGGAGGTGGAAAGTCACATGGTGGCTGTGGGGGCAGGGCTTTCCCCCACTGGCCAGCTGACTGGGGGCGGGAAGGAGCCTGGGAAAGCGGGAGAACCCCCGCTGGGACCTGGGGATTGGCAAGCCTAGCAGCATCAGAGCTTTTTTTGTAGCAGGCGCTCCTTTGCATATTAGGCCACACACCCTGTTGTAGCTAATCCTCCAAGAGCTTACAGGGCTCTTAGTACAGGGCCTACTGTAAGCTCCAGGAGGATTGGCTACATAAAGGGTGTTAAATTGGCTATATAAAGGCCTAATATGTAAAGGAGTTTGGCTACATAAATTGGCTACATAAAGGCCTAATACGTAAAGGAGTTCCCGCTACAAAAAAAAACAAAACCCTGGGTGGCATGACTCTTGCACAATATCAAATCCAACCTCTAAAAAAGGGCAGCTGTTGCAAAGGTTTGTTTTTCAGCTGATAAAGGGAACCCCAAAGCCAGCTCTTGAAAACAGGGTTCCCAAGAATGGTTCCTTCAAAAACCATGGTGTTCATTGCTGTATTTCCTGGTGTCCGCTTGTTTTTATCCCAAAGCACCTCTTTCCTAAAGTAAAAGTCCAGTCTGGCCTTTACTGCACCACAGTGGAACAAGAGGACTTTTTAGAGTTGCCAGGCAACCAATCTGGCAACCAGCAGGTGACTCTGTAGGGTGGGGACATGGGAGGTGTGATGTCAATTATGGGAAAAACCAGGAAGTGATGTCATGCCTCCCTATTAGATTGGGGTCTAATAGATTGGGGATTAGTGCGAGAGAGGGAAGATAACATTTTAAGAGCTGTAATTTAGCCACTTTGAAATCTTCAATGTCATACGCTCCTATTCAAAGGGACTAGGAATTCTACCCTCTCTGTGTTCCTTTATTATACTTATCCTTTACCTCTTGCGCTGAACGTTTTAGAAATTTCAAATGCCTGGCTGGCTTTAAACGGCCTTCAAAGCCCTACACAAAAAGCCATTCCCCAAGCCCCCTGCCAAATACTGTTTCCATGCACGTGGCATTTTTATTTATTTGCTTATTTAATTATGTTGTACCCTGCCTTTCTCTCCCATGGGAAACCAAAGTGCTCACGTCATCTCTTCTCCTCCACTTAATTCTCACAACCACCCTGTGAGGTAGGTTAGGCTGAGAGGGTGTGACTGGTCCAAGGTCACCCAGTGAGTTCCCATGGCATGAGCAGGGATTGGAACCCAGGTCTCTTGGAGACTAGTCCAATGCCAATATGCCACACTGGGTGTCAACTGATACATCAGTGCTTCAAGTTACTTTGGACTATTTTTATTTATTTACGTTATATTTATATCCCACCTACTCCATGCAGACTCAAGGTGGCTAACAACATAAAATAATAAACAGTAAGCAATATTAAAACAATAAAACTAAAACAATCAGATAAATTACAATGGTGTTACTTCAGGCATATAATATTTCCTTTCTCAATGTGTACAGATCCTAGGCAGTTAGTACTAAAGTGCGATAGATCCAAATGTGGTGGCAGCCCTCTCCCATTAGATGTCATATGCCATCCAAAACAGTTCAGTCTTGCAGGCCCTGCAGAACTGCGATAAGTCCTGCAGGGCCCTGATGGCTTCTGGAAGGGTGTTCCAAAGTATTGGGGCCTCAACCGAAAAGGCTCTTGCTCTGGTGGAATCAAGCCAAGCCTATTTTAGCCCAGAGACAGCCAAAAGATTTTGAGAGCTTGACTGAAGTGCTCTCTGGGGAACATGTGGGGCAAGGCAGTCCCACAGATAGGGGGCCTTTTGCAGATTCCCATGCTCCCGAGGTCTTCTTTCTTGCTTCCCTAGTAGCGTCATACCTTTTGCTGGGGAGTTCCACTCTTAATGCACCTATATTTACCCTTCAAATCCCAGCATAGAAATCTGGGCTGAACCAACTGTTTACTTCAAGATCAGCTTATTAATACTAACCAGATACAGAAGTCACAACAGAGGCAGCATTTGAATCATTCTCTTAGCCTCTATGCTACACCAGCTCCGGTATGAATGAACTGAAAGAAGAATGGAATAGAAATTCTACTTCTTTTTTTGGTGAATGGAATGTATGCACCTGTATCTCTTTGGCTATCCTTCCAGAGTCAAGCTGGAAAGGCAGATAAGTTGGGGCATTCGGTCCAAATCTTTTCTTCGTCCACATCGTTCTCAAAACAAAATTACTATGCTTGGCTTGGTCTAATTTGCCCTTCCTAAATCAATGCTGATTGCAAATGTTATCAGCCCGTTTTCTTCTTGATGGAAAAATTGATTGTTTTATGTTTTGCAGTAATTATTTCCCGGGGTTGGAACTTGAACTAATGGATTTATTTCCCCTTCTCTGGCCTTTGGAAAACTCTTGTATATTTTTAGACTTTGGGGGATTCACAGTGCAGTTTGTCAGGCTTTGCTGACCTGTAGCTAAATGTTCTTCAAGGAATTCTGTTCCTGTCCTGTCCTTTGCTTGGAATGCATTATAGTCTCATTCTGGGGAGGTGGATTGGAATATAAATTTAATAAATAACTAAAGCACAGGAGCTGCAGTTTATTCCACAACTACCTCTCCATAGTTTTTAGTGAGGTTACTGTTTGTTCAGCAGATGTTGCAAGGGGTTTGGCTGGGATGGGATTGGAGACTGAGATGCGTGAACAGCTTTTCTGGTACCATCTGAAGAAAAATCACATCCTTATAGGTCCACAAGCTTGGACCCTACACCTTGTTTCTTTGTCTTATAATGTTTTTCCACCCTACTTTTCTCCTGCCAACCATGTAGGACTTAAAGTGGTTTACAAATATGGTACCATGGTTAAGAGTGGCAGACTCTAATCTGGAGAACCAGATTTGATTCCCCACTCCTCCACATGAACCGGATTTGATTCTCCACTCCTCCACATGAACCAGATTTGATTCCCCACTCCTCCACATGAACCAGATTTGATTCTCCACTCCTCCACATGAAGCCTGCTGGGTGACCTTAAGCCAGTCACAGTCCTCTCAAAACCTCCATCTTAAACAGCTGGTATAGAGGACATGAGTTGGGTCTGGGCCCTTCCCATCCTGTGCCAGATATAACACAGTCAGATGTGTGTTATGGGTTCTCTTTCATTCCAGTGCATGCAGCATCCACTTTAGATCAGGACCACGGAGCCTTCAGCTCACACCATTTTTCTAACAGAAAACAATGTTATCATGGGGGAAACCAACATGCTCCTGGGGCTATATGAGGGGCTTCTCCCAACAGTCTGAATGGTACATTTTTGGAACTGTTGCAGGACAGAAAAACAGGGCAGGGGGGAGGGAAAGTCTGGGAATCCCTGTCTACGTGCACCATGATCCCAATTCAAATCAGGCACCATGTGCACAGGAATCATGGGAACCTGCATCTCATGTGTGAGTGTTACCAGACACTGGGACAAGGCAAGGTTGTCAGGTCCCCTTACTGCTGCAGTGAGGGGAATTGGAGGGTGTTCCAGGGATAAGCAGGATGTCATGCACAATGTCCATGATGCAGTGTTGTCACCTGGAAGTGATGTTATCACATCAGTAATGTCGCACATGCTTGAGACTCTGGTTTTAGGGCAAAAACTCTATGGTTTTTCGCCTTCAAAATAATAGAGTTTGCCCAAAAACCAGAGCATTGCATGATGTCACTGTTCCAGTGCCGGATTAACCCCTGTTGAGGCCCCTAGGCAGTCAAAATCTCAGGGGCCCCCTCGCAAATTATCTCAGAGTCAGAGCCCTGCTGCAGCCTGCAGGCGCCTTCTCAAAAACCCCTTTGACAAAGCTGTGGGGGAGAGGCAGAGAGAGGCAAACTTGGCAACCAGCCGCACCAAGCAAGTTGGGCAAAGAGCGGCTCAGTTGCTGTCTGTGTACACAGGCTGAGAGGGCCGCAAGCAGTGGGAAAACTTGGGGGAGAGAGCCAGCGCAGGGCCCCTAAAGGCATTGGCCTAATTGTTAATCCGGCCCTGCACTGTTTGGGGGTGGGACCGAAGCCCCTCAAAAGCAGGGGAACCGCCACTGGGACCTCAGACCCAACCTGTGTGTTGTCAATTATAAACTACTCTCTTACTGAACCAGTCTGACTTGGAAAGATCCCTACTTTTTAAAGAAAGACTTTCCTCATAACTCTATGAAATTCCCAGCTGTCATTTTTAGCCTCGAACAATGGATGGCTGTGAAAGATTGTCATCTCCCCCCCCCACCACCACCACCACCACCACCACCGTTGGCAGCTAACTTAAGTCCTCGCACCGAGTCTGAGTCTTGGAAGAGAAATCTCCGTGGGGCTCGTGTTGTTATGATAACTTCCCGCCCGCAGATGTTCAGGATTAGCGACTCGGAAGGGTGGGATTTTGTCATCTTGTAATGCCTGCAGCTTTCCTCGAGGCACTGGGCCAGAAGGATCATTCATCTCCCCCCTCCCCCAGCATACAGGCCTTGTGGTCTTATTCATTTCCCAGGCAGCAGGCAAAAGCCTCTGAGGAAATCAGAGCTCTGGCAAGGGACGATGGTTGCAGGAGCGAAAGAACGGAGAGGCAGCGCAGACTAAGTTGGCTGGCTCACTGCTAGTGGTTTCGCCCCCCCCACCACCACCACCATTTTTGTTTTGCGAGGAATCCCCAGGGTGCCCGAAGAGATGCCAAATCGGCATGTTTGCTTTCCTGATGAGTCTATCTGAGATTTCCAGGCACGGTTCAGCAAAAGGGAAGCCCCGAACACAAGGAAAGCTCAAGTATATTCTGAGAAAGAATTTATTCACTTTTGTTTTAAGGAAATGAACAGATTTATTCAAACTGTTCAAAAAAGAGACAGGCTTTTGAAGAAATCTGTTCCTTTTTAAAAAAAAATTAATGCCTGGCTTCTGTCAGTTAGAAAAGTTAGTATAATATAGTGGGTTCAATGCAATGAGGAGGCGGTTGCATAGCTCTCTTTAATAGGTTACAGCATGGTAACTGGTGGCTAAAGAAGACTGCTTAACTGGGCCAATGGGGCCAACTATATACAGTTCAGGGTTCCCATGCTAGGATGCCATTGGATCATTCAAACCAGCAGGGGGCCCGTGATTGGAGCAGGGCAGCAGGGATTTGGATCCTACTGCCCATTGTTCCTGAGTCCCCAAGCTCAGTCCTACAGGCTCCAATGACCCAGGCAGGAACACTAGTAATTGTATCATTAGTCCACATACACAACCATTAGGAAAGAATAGGATTAATATATTTGATAGATTTATGCAGAATTTTAAAGACTGACATGATTTTATATAAATGTATCACACCCTTACTCCAAGAGCTGAGGGTGGAGTATATGGTACTCTGAGTCCTCCCAATGACCCTGTGAGGTAAGTCAGGCCCGCAGGGCCCATCCTAAGCAACATTACAACCTTCTAAATTTATGGATTTATACAGGATAGCACTGCCAGTGAACTTTATGGCAAGGGTTCCCAACGCTGTCTCAGCAAGTGTCAGGAAATTTAAAGGGCAGTGCCAGGGGAGGGCGGAGTTTGGAAGAATGTGATGTCATTTCCAGGTGGTGTTCTAGGCTGCCTCCCCTGGTATCTATGATCTTCACCATAGAAACTGGAAGAAATTACTAGCATGTCATTATGAGGAGGCCATTTTTTCTCATGCTCCTCACTACCTTGGGAAAATTGGGACTGCGGACTAATAATTCTGTTCCTAGGCAGGTAAATGGGAAGCCTATTCATGACAGAGATAAGATTTGAACCTGGGTCTCTCAGATCCTAGCAGAGTGCTGTAACCACCACAGCATACTAGCTCTCTACCTTCCCTGAACTGCCTTGGTATACTTTTATGGACTAATCTTGTGTTGTGCAAAATGCAGAGCAAAATGCAGCCAAGTACTGAAGTTCTAGTAACAGTTCATTAAGTACACTGTGTAGAATGGATGGGAAGTTAAGAATGTGAGCCTTCTCTTGCACACATCCAATGAGTGGGTTTTTCTCAATAAGTGCACAGCAGGGCATAGCTTCACTGTGACTCCTCTTAGGCTCTTTGGACTTTCACAACCTTTCATTTCTCATTATTTCCCCCCAAGAAGAAATGCCCAAATTGGTGTAATTGAGCTCATTCCATCATATTCAAGAAACTCGCGGCCTCATTAAGGCTCTTACACAGGGTCATCCAGGGTAAATTCTGCCACTTCCCATTCTGGTGAGAAAGGCTAGCCCTTTTCAGCTGTTCTGATTTTGGCATTGCTGCCTCATGTGCTGGGACGGCATATTATGAGTGAGCCTCTTGACATGTGTCACCATTTTGTGTGAAAAGGGCAGCAAATGTTTTTTCCAGCTTCAGTAAGTCCAAAATCATGCCTTAAAAACAAAAACAAAAGAAAATCTGGATTTCCTGTTGTGTATGTAGAAATAGGAAAATACATGTCCTACCAGTTCACACAAGGTGGTGATTGTGTGTATCAACTGGACTAGAGTGCTCTACTGCTGTGCAAAGTAAGAGCACCAACATTGTAATGACTGAAAGGGGCTAGAAGAGCTGAAGAGAGCCCTGTTGTCCTAAAACAGGGGTCCCCAACATGGTTTCCAATCCCCAGCTGGGGGCAGGGGATTCCCTGGTTTGGAGGCCCTCCTTCCACTTCAGGGTTGTCAGAAAGTGGGGGTGGGGGGTGGAATGTCTGCTGGGCATTATACCCTATGGAGACTGCTTCCCATACAGTATAATGGAGAATCAACCCATGGGTATCTGGGGCTCTGGGAGGAGGCAGTTTTTTGAGGTAGAGGCACCAAATTTTCAGCATAGCATCTGGTGCCTCTCCTCTAAAAAACCCAAGTGTCAAAAGGATTGGACCAGAGGGTCCAATTCTATGGGCCCCATAAGAAGGTGCCCCATCCTCCATTATTTCCAATGGAGGGAAGGCATTTAAAAGAAATGTGGTTCTTTTAAATGTAATTGCTAGAACTCCCTTCAGAGTTCAATCATGCTTGTCACAGCCTTGCACCCCAGTCTCCTGGTTCCACCCCCAAAATCTTCAGATATTTCCTGAGTCAGACCTGGCAACCTCATGCCTGCGGGTGCCATGCTGCCTGCCAACACCTTTCCTGGTGCCTTCCAACTGTTTTTTTTTTAAGTGGGCAGGTGGGGCTTTTGCCCAGCAATGCTTCTGATTGGCCATTGGAAATTTGATTGGCTGTGTAGATCTTTAAAAACATTGCTTTGGCATCACAAGGCAAGTTGCGGCTGCCATTTTGTGGCTGGCTCTACCTCCCGCAGCAGCCATTTTGCGGCAGCCATTTTATAGCTGTGCACCTGCCAGACTGTTGGAATTCCTGAGGTGACTGCAAGCTCAAAAAAGGAGTCCTAAAATAATGGGATCAGCTGAGCTCTCATGCTGCCGTTTCCCAGCCAGTGATTACAACAAGATCCTATTCAGTGGGGAGCTTCCACTGCCAGTGAACAGCATGGCATTTCCTACAAAGCCCACAGAAAGAGGAGCTAAGAGCCTTCAGTCAGATCCCTACACAGCCATGCAGAAACAGTCAGTTAGAAACACAGTTCCTTGCTCTCAGCATCTCAGTCATAAGAGCCCACCAGAGATTCTGTGAAAGAAAGGAGTAGGGGGTTACCAAACGCAGCAAGGGGTGCAGAGCCTCAGCGCCCACCACTGTGGCGGGTGTGGATCAAATGTAATGGAGCATTTGACGACCCACAGCATGGGGCTCAAAGCTACAGCTGCTTACCAGGCAAGGCAGTTTCATTCACGCAGCAGGAGCTTGCCAAGAGGAGCTCTCGCAGAGACAGCAGGGCTGAGCGACGGGAGAGCAGGAAGCAGAGCCCAAAGAGGGCAAGATTTGCATCTACTCACTGAAAGAATGAAGCCTGGCAGCTGCTCGGGTCACTGAGCCAGCATCTCCTTGGAGAGAGGCTCCTTCATGCTGACACAGCAGTGTTAGTGAAAGCAGGTACCACCTCTAGGCTTTCTGGCTTTTCCTGTCTGTACAAATGCACTCTCCTGGAACAATTTATGCAACCGGTGAGATGGATCCAGGTTAGATTCTCCACTGGTGGAGCAAAACTCTCCTTCCTCCCCCCTCCTCTTTGGAAAGGGGCTTCACCTCAGTGGAATAGCATCTGGGTGGCTTGCAGAAGATCCCAGGTTCAATCCCCGGCATCTCCAACGGGCCAGGGAGTAGACGAGACCCTGAGACCCTGGAGAGCTGCCTCCAATCAAAGTAATATTGTTGCGTGGTTCTGTTCTTGTGAAGAAAAATGTGTGGTTGATGAAGTGTGGTTATGTGCATGATATGGAGTTTTGACTCAGAGGAAATGTTGCAGCGAAACGGAATTCCCAGCTAGTGATCTGTCTGCCAGAACTGCAAATAAGTGTCCTTGCTCTGACCAGGTCTATAAGAATTTGCATTTTTTGTGAGTTTTATTAATGCAGGTATGAGCTAATTGGGCCTACAGGATTTTGTTGGAATGGAGATTTAAATTTGCCAACGTAATCAGAACGTCGCTGGAACAATATGCTAATCATTAAATTAGATGTTGATAAAACTTTTAAGTTACAACTTTTCATCAACTGGATGGTGAGAACTTTCCAAGTTATAACTTTGAATCTATTTGTCTCCAGGAAAGGAGAACCATTATGGCACTGTGGAAGACAATTTTGTAATGGACTTATGTATTTGGACTTGAAGCAATATGTATTAGGGTTGGTACGTTGTGTTGTTTAAAAGGTAAAGATGCTCCCCTGTGCAAGCACTGAGTTGTTACATCAAATCATGACACTTTCTTGGCAGACTTTTTGTTACAGGGTATTTAATGGAATATATTTGTTATGGGGTGTTTGATGGGATATATTTTTAAATGATTTATGAATTAGATTTGAAAGGTTTGTAAATATTTTTAGTACTGCAATCTTGGGGGTATCTTTATCATTTATTTGTTACTTTCTTTTCCCATGATTCTCTCATTCTGTGCAAATCAGTCTTGACCTCAGTACATTAGAGGTCTGATTCAGTAGAAGACAGTTTCACGTGCTTATGAAATGCTGCTCTGTAGGGTGGGGATCCTAGAGGAACAACATAAGGGGTTCTGCTGCAGCAAAGGAGAACTGGTATGATTTGGCCAACATAGTCTGGATCTGCTGAACTATTTATTTATTATGACAGGGGCTCTGGGGTCCCCGCTGTATTCCTGAGTATCTAGTTTCTTGCCAAGCTAGGACCCTCTGGGAGGAAAAACCCCTCCCTTCCTGTACATCTTTAGTTCTTTAATGTCACACTTCTTACTTGAAGGGGACACTTTATGAAATATTAATACACATGGCAATGAGTTTTAATGTTTTACATCATTCGGGATGCCTTTGAGCATCGCGTTAACTCATAAATACTGCAGATTAACCTGAAATGAAATGTTCTTTAGTTGGTGAATATCAGCCAAAAGATGAAATATTCTGATCTGGAGTTAGGCACATGTGGGCAGGGAGAGATCGGGTCCCTGGCCAATTATAGAAGTAGATGATCCACAAGGAGTTGTGCAGGGGATTCTCATTTCCTCCTCCACTATTTCCTCTTTCTCTTCCATGAAAACCCTTGCAGACTCTTCCCTTTTGCTGCTTTCTTCTGTCACTCCCACTCACCTGCCAATCTACCTTTATCTATCCCCAGGGTTTCTTTGTAGCAGGAACTCCTTTGTATATTAGACCACACACCCCTGATGTAGCCAATCCTCCAAAAGCTTACAGGGCTCTTATTACAGGGCCTACTGTAAGCTCTTGGAGGATTGGCTACATCAGGGGTGTGTGGCCTAATATGCAAAGGAGTTCCTGCTACAAAAAGAGCCCTACCAACCCCTCTTTTCATCTTCCCATCCCTTCTGACAGCCTCTGCCAGGTAAACCCCAGTTGTTCAGTGCAAGCCACCAGACCAATCCAATGGTGTGATGGGGAAGTCACAAGGATTTTTGGAGGGGGGATGCTTATTTCACCCTGTATCCAGGGCTGGACCTAGACTATCTGGTACCTTAGGGAAGGCTAACTTCTGGCGCCCAACCCAAGTACTACGACACTGAGTCACATGGGGGCGCCCCATTCAGGGCCCCCAGAAGGCCGCACCCTAGGCAATTGCCTAGTTTGCCTAGGGGCAGAGCCAGCCTTGCCTGTATCCCCCTCCCCACACTATTTCCCCTTTCCCTTCTTCTGGAAACACCCACATCCTCCCCTTTCCCTGTTTCCTTCTCTCCATCCCACCCACCCAGCAGCAACCTAGCTTTTCTCCATTCCTGTCTTCTGCTGTATTATTTACTTCATTAATACCCTCCCTTTCTCAATGGGACATGAAGCATTTTACATCATTCTCCTCTCCTCTGTTTCGTCTTCACAAAAGCCCTGTGATGTAATAAGGCAAAAATGTGCAATTGGCCTAAGATTCTTTTTTTTATTTAACAGAAAATAAAATATTTATTTTTTTAAAAAATAAAGTTTATTGAATCAATAACTTAATATTCAATAGAGTTTATTGAATCAATAACAATCTCAGATTCAGTAATACAAAACGCACAGAAGTAAAAAGTTAAAAGCGTGAACAATGAAACAGTGTCATTAAAATCTTGGGTACAATATAAAGCATGAAGGATGGGGCTGCAGGGGTGGCCAAACTGCGGCTCAGGAGCCAAATGTGGCTCTCTTACACATATTGTGTGGCTCTCGAAACCCCCACTGGATATCTGTGGCTTGGGTGAAAGTGTTGTTTGAGGTAGAGGCTCCAAATTTTCAGTACAGCATCTGGTGCCTCTCCTCAAAACATCCCCCAAGTTTCAAAAAGATGGGACCAGGGGGTCCAATTCTATGAGCCCCAAAAGAAGGTGCCCCTTTCCTCCATTATTTCCCAATAGATGCAAAGCATTTAAAACAGGGGTGTCAAACATGCATCCCGGGGGTGGGGGGGTGGGGTGAATCAGGCTCCCAGAGGGCTCTTATCAGGCCCCCAAGCAACTGGCTGTTCTCTCCGTCCTTCTCTCTGTCTCTTGCTTCCTTCTGCACAACAGCTTGCTTTGTAAGGCTTGCTCAATTGCACAGAAGCTACAGAGCAAAGTCTCTGTTTTCTCCATTGGCTGAGGCTCCCCCTCCTTGGGGAGGAAGGGGGGGGGAGATACAGCTTGTTTTTCCAGGCTCTGTGAATTGCACAGCAGAGCCAATGAGCCAAGCGTTTCTCCCTTTTATTGGCTGAGGCTCCTCCCTCCCTTGTCCCCTGAGGAAGGAAGGAAAAAGCCAGATCTTCCTTTGCCCAGTTCCTTGAATCCCATGGGAGAAATACAAAGAAAGCACTTTTAAGACCAATAAGTGCTAACATTTTAAGTATATATATATATACTTACTTTAAAAAACATGCTTAAAACGGCTTAAAATTGTGTTTGTCTATGTCCTTCATTAAGTTTATATCTCTGCTACCTAATCTTAAATAGGTACGCACATGGCCTGGCCCGACATGGTCCAGCCAACATGGCCTGGCCCAACAAGTTCTCATTTATGTCACATCTGGTCCTTGTAATAAATGAGTTCGACACCCCTGATTTAAAAGGTGTGCAGTCACTTTAAAAGTGATGGCCAGAACTCCCTTTGGAGTCACAGCCTTGCTCCTGGCTCTATCCCCAAAGTCTCCAGATATTGCTTGAGTTGGACCTGGCAACCCTAAATGCTCCCCAAACCTCCCTGCGGATGGAGGAGGAGATCTGGCAGCCCTAGAGCTTATCCCAGTTTCAGTTGCAACTAATCTAATACAGCCCACCACAGCACAGGAATTTCCATGGACTCTTCTCCAAAACACACCCCACTTCCCACCCATCAGGCTTCAGTGGCCTTTGAGCCTCTGTGGTAGGGTTGCCAAGTCCAATTCAAGAAATCTCTGGGGACTTTGGGGGTGGAGCCAGGAGACACTGGGGTGGAGCTAGAAGCAAGGGTGTGACAAGCATCACTGAACCCCAACGGGAGTTTTGGCCATCGCATTTCAAGGGACGGCACACCTTTTTAAATGTCTTTCTTCCCTCCACCCTCCCCTTCTCTGATTTCACCTCAGAGGCGGAGCAGAGCGGGCGACGCCGCTGCGTGGCTGCCGCCTCTTCTACGCTTCACCATAACTGCTCCTCCGAGATGGGCTCAGGCTGAGCCCATCTCGGAGGAGCAGCTATGGTGAAGCGGAGAAGAGGTGGCAGCACAGCGGCGTCACCCGCTCCACTCTGCCTCTGAGGTGAAATCAGAGAAGGGGAGGATAAAGGCAGGCCAGGAGCATGGCGACCCGCAAGTCCGGGTCCTAGAAGGACCCAGATTCGCGGCTCGCCACGCTCCTGGCCTGCCTCCACCCTCCCCTTCTCTGATTTTACCTCAGAGGCGGAGCGGGCGATGCCACTGCGCTGCTGCCGCCTCTTCTCCGGTTCATCTTAGCTGCTCCTGCGAGATGGGGCGGCTTGCCACGCTCCTTGGCACTGTTTCCCTCCCCTCTCCCCCTGCTTCCATTTTTTTGGAGAGCGGGGGAAGAGGCTGTAAATCCTGGGGTCCCCCGCCAGGGCAGGAGCGTTGGGAAGCCTACTCTGTGGCGTTGTTTATGCCTGGGTCTGATTCTTGCAGGAGAGGAAGCAGCAGAGAGGCCTTCACCACGGTGCCGTGTGAGTGGGTTTTACATTTGCAGTACAAAGCCGGAGACTCTCCTGCGAAAACAGCTTCAGACTGTGAGGCATTAGCATTAATAATTAACTCTAAAACAGCACTCGCCAGGGTAAATGAGTCAAGGATCATTGCTTTTTAATATACTTTTTAATATACTTTCCGTCTACTTCCCAACCAGATAATCCCATCCAAAAACCTGGTTAATTTGAAATACTTGGATATCCGCCGGTGTAGCTCAATGGGGCTAAATTGGCTTAAATCCTACTGCTTTGGTTTTCACTGGGCTGCAGATGGTTGATTCTGATGGGCCTCTCTCCCTGTGGTTTCGAGTTCAGATCCTCCTGAGCTAGGGAGATTGGTGTCACTGGCTGCCTCCTCTGCGGCTGCATGAGTGATCGATCTGGTATGGTTAGGGTTGCCAGGTTCCCCTGGCTAGGGTTGCCAGTCTCCAGGTGGGGGCAGGGGAATCCTGGTTTGGAAGCCCTCCTCCTCTTCAGGGTCATCAGAAAGTGGGGGGAGGGAGGGAAATGTCTGCTGGACAGTCCATTATTCCCTATGGAGACCAATTCCTGTATAGTATAATGGAGAATTGATCTGCGGGTAACTGGGGCTCTGGGGGTGCTGTTTTTTGAGGTAGAGGCACCACATAGCATCTGATGCCTCTCCTCAAAATACCCTCCAAGTTTCAAAAAGATTGGACCAGGGGGTCCAATTCTGTGAACCCCAAAAGAAGGTGCCCCTATCCTTCATCATTTCTAATGGAAAAAAGGCATTTAAATGGTGTGGGGTCCCTTTAAATGTGATGGACAGAACTCCCTTTGGAGGTCAGTTATGCTAGTCATAACCTTGCTCCTGACTCTACCGCCAATGTCTTCTGGCTCCACCCCCAAAGACTCCTGGCTCCACCTCCAAAGTCCCCAGATACTTCTTGAATTGGACCTGGCAACCCTAGAGATGGGCGGGGGGGGGGGTAGGGTTGTAGATTCAGGTTGGGAAAACAGAGCCTGGGGAGGACAGGGACCTCAGTGGGGTGCAGTGCTGTAGAGTCTGATCTCCAAAGCAGCCATTTTCTCTGGGGGAACTGACCTCTGTAGTCTGGAGATGAGCTTGAATGCCAGGGGACCCCCAGGTCCAGCCTAAAGGCTGGCGTCCTTAGTGTCCGGTATGTCTGTCTTGGAGGGTGAGTAGGATGGAGCTACTGTGGGATCTGTATGTTTCTGGCTTACCAAAATATGGGGGATTATTTGGGAAGAGAGAGGGAATATATTACATAGAATTCACAGCCAGCGAGTGTGACTAACCCATCCATAAATCATGGGCACAAGTGATAAATGGAACTAGTTAGAGAAGCCAAAAGGAACGAGGAAATTTAACACACACACAAATTATGTATTTCAAGGCAAAATAAAACTATGTTATTCATGGTGGCAGAGTTATTCTTCAATATTGCAAGAAAAAGTTGGATTTTTCTTCCCTTTAATCAATATTTCAAAAACAGACTAGAAGGCATTTGTATGTATAGAAAGACACATAGACACATTCTACATTCAACTTGGGCTTTTTTTTTTTTTTAAAGCAGGAACACACACGAACACAGTTCCAGCTGCCTTGGCAACAGTGGATGTGGCCTAATATGCAAATGAGCTCCTTCTGGTCTTTTTTTCCTACAAAAAAGTCATGTGTGAAACAATGGTGATGTCAGGGGCGTGGCCTAATATGCAAATGAGTTCCTGCTGGGCGTTTTCTACCAAAAAAAGCCCTGCATTCAACCTTATAACCAATCTTTCTAAAGGATAATATAAGGAGGTGACTGTAGCATAAAGACTGGGGAAAATTCCTAGCTTGCCTTAATTCCTTGGGTAGTACGAAATTTCCAGTGGTGCTCGGATGATCCTGGAAACCAGTACAAGGATTGGAGGGCAGGAAATGGGGAGGCAGTGCCATAAGTACAATGATGTCAGTTCCAGGGAAAACAAGACATGACAGCGGTAGCTCTAGGAATTGCCAGAATCTCTGTTTTTAGAAGAAGAAAAAGATGATGATATTGGATTTAAATCCCTCCCTCCACTCCGAATCTCAGAGTCTCAGAGTGGCTCACAATCTCCTTTATCTTTCTCCCCCACAACAGACACCCTGTGAGGTGGATGGGGCTGAGAGGGCTCTCACAGCACCTGCCCTTTCAAAGACAACCTCTACCAGAGTTATGGCTGACCCAAGGCCATTCCAGCAGGTACAAGTAGAGGAGAGGGGAATCAAACTCGGTTCTCCCAGATAAGAGTCCACACACTTAACCACTACATCAAACTGGCTCTCAAGTAACCTTGGGCTACATTTACCATAGGGTTTCCAGATTTTCCTAGAGCTACTGTGGTTCCCCTGAAACAATGTGATCACTCTCATGATGCTGGTGTGTTTTTTAAAGAAAATTCCCACACCACCACTTGGAGCATCAGCAGGAGCTTGGAGCAGAGGATCCATTGCCCTGGCAGGGCCCTGGCATCCCTAGTGATTTTCCGTCCTGAATGAAAAAATGGGAGGCCTAGCTGAGAATTTTGTTGTTGTTCGGTTGCACAGTCAAGTCTGACTCTTTGCGACTCCATGGACAAAGTCACGCTGGATCCTCCTGTCTTCCACTACCCTTCGAAGTCTGCTCAAATTACTGATGTTAATTACATCAGTAACGCTGTCCAGCCATCTCATCTTTTGCCGTCCCCTTCTTCTTTTGCCTTCTGTCTTTCTCAGCAGCAGGGTCTTCTCCAGCGAGTGCTCCCTTCTCATTTGGTGACCAAAGTACCTGAGCTTCAGCTTCAGCATCTGACCTTCCAGGGAACAGTCAGGGTTGATTTCCCTTAGGACTGACTGATTTGATCTTCTTGCAGTCCAAGGGACTCTCAAGATTCTTCTCCAGCACCACAGCTCGAAAGCATCTATTCTTCTGCACTCGGCCTTCCTTATGGTCCAGCTAGCAGGAACCTAAGCTTGCCTCCAAATGCTTGTCTCTGCAGTCTTTCAGATGCCCCAGTAACTTTGGGCTACATTTATGAAATCCATTTAAGTGACTTTGGAATATTTGAAGCTGACCTCTCTGCCTCAGGGGCTGCAATGCTATGAAAGCACCATCCACTTATTTCCGGTTTGGTGCCTTAAGAATCAACAAAAAACGGCATCATGCAAATGGCTTTTACTCTGTCTGTTGGTTAACACAGGCCTCATTTGGGGCAGGAGCTCACAGGAGCAGAGCTCCAGAACCTCTAAATTTTATTGTGCCCTTTCTTACCGCCCCACCCCCCAGTACTTGCTTCTGGGCTCCATTGTTCAAACCCCCTGTGAGAATTTTGTGGCACTCTAAGATTTGACAAAATTTCTAATATTTTCCCCAACAACAAAAAAAGAGGAAATAACCAAAATATATAAAGCAGACAGATGGAGGCCACTGTGGCCACATAGGAGAAAGTAATTTAAAAAATATGATGGGAGTAAGGTTTTATTATGACAATTATAATTCAAGAAGCATTTTAAGGTAGATGCTGAGCTGATATAATTTAGTACACCTTTTGGTGATGTCAGGGGTGTGTGGCATATGCAAATAAGTTGTGCTAATGAGTTGTGCTAATGAGTTCCAGCACCTCTTTTTCTACAAAATGACCCCTGAGTTAACGACTACGTAAGCTTTTAGTGACACAAAAAGTTGTAAGAGTTCAGTGGCATAGAATTATTCAGTCCTTCCAAGAGTCATTCTCGCTCTCCGGAACCACTTGACAACTGCCTCTGGGTCTTGCATGGTGTCCTGAAGTTTGGGGTGTCAAGCGCAGGTACTAGTTTGATTCTCAAATTAAGCAGGCTGCACCGTGAAAGGCTGATGTAGCGCTCCGAAAACCCAGCTCCCCGGGCAGGAGCAAATCATGTTGAAAGTGCAAGGACCTATCAAAAGTGTTCCGTCATCTGTGACTACCCAGTCTGGCCTCATGTGGTGTAACTGTAATGGCTCTTTCTTGTAATTGAAGCATCCTATAATAACTAAATGTCACACGCTAAAGGAAAAGGAAAAGGAGCAGCTGCTAAGGGAGCTCCTGGCCCCTTGATGGGAGCTGAGAGCAGGCCACTGCAGGGAAACACAGATGGACTCTATCCCCCACAAGCACATAATAGATGGCCTGTGGCTTAGTGGAAGAGCATCTGCTCTGCATGCAGAAGGTCCCAGGTTCAATCCCCAGCTTCTCATATTGAAAGGCTAGCCCAATTTCATCAGATCTCAAAAGTTAAGCAGCGTCAGCCCTGTTTGGCACTTAGATGGGAGCAGGGCTTTTTTTTTTTTGAGCTAGAATGCACAGGACCGCAGTTCCAGCTGGCTTGGCAGCAGAGGTGTGGCCTAATATGCAAATGAATAATACAACTACCCATCTTGTTGCTTTTTATGTTTGATTATTATTTTTATTATGTTTTCTTTCATAAGCTCCCTCGTGGCTCTCTAAAGAAGTAGCGCAGAAATTTTCTAAATAAATATGCCCATGGTTGGGGTAAGAGTGGCATACATTTCTATGCAATTCTGCCATATATAGCAGGGGTGGCCAACGGTAGCTCTCCAGATGTTTTTTGCCAACAACTCCCATCAGCCCCAGCCATTGGCCATGCTGGGTAGGGGCTGATGGGAGTTGTAGGCAAAAAACATCTGGAGAGCTATCATTGGCCACCCCTGATATATAGGATGACACTCACTCTAAGCTGAGTATCAAGTGGGACCACACATTTTCACTAGGGTTGCCGGGTCCAATTCAAGAGATATCTGGGGGCTTTGAGGGTGGAGCCAGGAGTAAGGATGTGACAAGCATAACTGAACTCCAAAGGGAGTTCTGGCCATTGCATTTAAAGGGACTGCACACCTTTTAAACGCCTTCCCTCTATTGGAAATTATGAAGGATAGTGGCACCTTCTTTGGGGGCTTATAGAATTGGACCCCCTGGTGCAATCTTTTTGAAAATTGGGGGGTGTTTTTAGGTGAGGCACTGGATACTATGCTGCAAATTTGGTGCCTCTATCACAAAAAGCAGCCCCCCCCCCCAGAGCCCCAGATACCCACTGATCAATTCTCCAAAATCCCCTTCTTTGGGGGCTTATAGAATTGGACCCCCTGGTGCAATCTTTTTGAAAATTGGGGGGTGTTTTTAGGTGAGGCACTGGATACTATGCTGCAAATTTGGTGCCTCTATCACAAAAAGCAGCACCCCCCCCCCAGAGCCCCAGATACCCACTGATCAATTCTCCAAAATCCCCTATGGGAATCAGTCTCCAAAGGGGATAATGGAGTGTGCAGCAGACATTTCTCCCCCCCCCACCCTGCTTTCTGATGACCCTGAAGCGGGGGGAGGGCCTCCAAACCGAGGGATCCCCTGCCCCCACCTGGGGATTGGCAAACCTAATTTTCACTCTCACCCTTCCAGATCCTCCCTTGACAAGAGTCAGCTGCTCCAACCCTGACAACCACTGGCCTTTTAACTCCAGCTATTGTGAAGAATGAGCAGAATATCACCACAGGCACAATACTTCCTTGCATCGCTTCTGGGTTCCCTGAGCTGTCCCTCCAATATGTGTTTTTCTAATATAAAAATCTTTGTAGCTGGAATAAGCGGTGGGCAGGATGTACTGCCCATGAAAGTGTCATGGATATGGCCAGAAATATAGGAGAACGGTTGTTGAAGTTGACCATAAATATAATAGAGGTTGTTTCCACCCACAAAGCATGCCAAGAAGGGACTCTAGAGATCCAGAACCGAATAGCCTTGAAAAGCGGTAAGAAGACATAGTAGTAACATAATTTTATGGCCTTGTGTAGATGAGAGGCTGCCCAATCTGTTGTCAATCGTTACACTTTGTTGAGACCTGGATGCAGAAGTGTCTGAGAATTACAAGAATGTCCAGCTTCACAGAAGTGAATATGTGGTTCAAAGCTGTGAGTGTTGGCGGAGACCCAAAAGATATTACCACCCTGCCCCATGGCACAGAGTGGTAAGCTGCAGTACTGCAGTCCAAGCTCTGCTCATGCCCCAAGTTCGACCCTGGCGAAAGCTGAGTTCATGCAGCCAGCTAAAAGTTGACTCATCTTCCATCTTTACGAGGTCGGTAAAATGACTACCCAGCTTGCTGGGGGTAAAGTGTAGATGTCTGGGGAAGACAATGGCAAACCACCCTGTAAAAAGTCTGCTGTAAAAACGTCATGATGTGACATCATCCAATAGGTCGGTAACAACTCGGTCAGTGCCCGATTAAACCCTGTGGAGGTCCCTAGGCAGTCAAAATAATGGGGGCCCCTTGCAAATTATCTCAGAGCGTAGTACCCACCCCACCACCCATGGACTCCGCTGCAGCCTGCAGGCATCTTCTCAAAAGCCCCTTTGAGGAAGCTGTGAGGGAGAGACAAAGAAAGGCAAACTTGGCAACAACACCAACAGCAGCCGCACCAGGCAAGCTGGGCAAAGAGCGGCTCAGTAGCTGGCTATGCATGCAGGCTTCAGGGGCTACAAGCAGGGGGAAAATCATGGGGAAAAGGCGTCCCAAGGGCCCCTAAAGGTGTGGGGGCCCATAGGCCAGTGCCTGCTTGGCCTAATTTTTTTTTTAATTTCATAACTTTATTGACAAAAACATCAACCTTTTACAAAATAATTATATTATTCTATCAAATAAAACATCTTACACCTAAAACACAAAACAGAGAATGGAAGTGGATTTTAACATCAAAGTTAACCACCAAATTTTATATAAACTAAACTATTATCATATCATTAATTCATCTCCACCAGACCTTTTTTCCTCCTTTTCTTTTGTCTTTCTTTCAAGCCATCTATACAGTTTCTTCCATTTATTACTTGCTACCGATGTAGCCTTCCCTTTCAAGAGGGCTGAAAGTATATCCGCTTCAGCAGCGTAAAGCACTTTTTCAACCAATTCATCTAAGTTTGGACACTTCCCTTTCCTCCAATATTTGGCTAATAAAATTCTAGCAGCAGTAATAATATAAATCACCAAATATTCATCTTCTTTTAATGTCCCCTTTCTTACCATAGATAATAGCATTACCTCTGGTTCAAATTGAAAATCCATACCTAGTACTTCCTTTAAGAATATAAAAACTTTCACCCCAAATTTTTTCACAATAGCGCAAGTCCACCATACATGATAAAATGTACCTGTTTTGGTTTCACATTTCCAGCATTTAGGTGACGAACTGGTATTCATCTTAGGTAACTGTACTGGTGTAATGTACCACCTATGGAACATTTTGAAAAAATTTTCCCTATAACTTACTGGCTTAATAATTTTATAATTATTTTTCCACACCATTGTTCCAAATCTATAGTCTTTCCCAAATTTTGTGACCGTTTGATCATCGATTCTTTCACCAATTCATCTTCTAATTTTATTTGCATCATATAATTATACACTTTTTTAAATTGTTTTATCTTCTTTTGCCAGTAGTATTTTATCAAAATCAAAATTCCCTTTTGTGAAACCAATTAATTTATCTTTATTGAATTTGGTCATAATCTGCATATTTAACCACCAGTCCATTTTTATTTTATTTTTGGCCTAATTGTTAATCCAGCCCTGAACCTGCTGCTTGCACAGGGGACTACCTTTATCTTTAATCACTATTTTTGAGCAGACCTTGTTAAGATAAAAAAAAGTCGCAAGGACGAACTAACATTTTAATATATTCCAATATTATTTCAAATATCAATTACCTTGTACAGTCTCTGAAGTTATAAGATAATGAGTTAGCCAAGAATGTATGCCCTTATCAAGACAGCTAGCTATCGTTACAAGATGATTTCAAAATCCTATAAATATGGAAAGTGGCATTAATCGAGTGCTCCTTTTCAGAAGGGGCTGCTTGCCTGTGACCTGATTCCTTTTGGGGTAGGAAATTTTTATGGACTCATGTAATTGCTGTTCAATTACATATGCAAGCAAGAGAGATGGATCTACAAAATATATAAAACAGACTTCTTCAGGAGGGCATCTTTCTAAAGGTGGACACACAAAGTTGCCTTACACTGAATTACACCACTGGCCCTCGAAGTCAGTAGTATCTACTCAGACTGGCAATAGCTCTCCAAGGTCTCAGGCTGAGATCTTTCACATCACCTACAATCTGATCCTTACCGAAGATGCCAGGGATTGAACCTGGGACCTTTTGCCTGCCAAGCAGATGCTCTGTCACTGAGCCACAGCCCCTTCTGGTAATAGAGATATATTACAGAGAAATAGTTCAGCAGATGTTTCAAGGAAGGGAATGGGTGCTCTGACCTGGATAGCCCAGGCAAGCCCAATCTCATATGATCTCAGAAGCCAAGCAGGGTTAGCTGTGGTTAGTACTTGGTTGGGAGGCTTCCTTGAAATACCCAGTCAAGAGGACAGGGGTGGGCTCTAGTCAGCTACCTCTGAATATCCTCCAGGCCCCCAGTAGGGGTCAGTCACCAGAGGTCAACATGACTTCCAGGTGCAAACATAAAAGGTAAAGGTAGTCCCCTGTGCAAGCACCAGTCGTTTCTGACTGCAGTGACGTCGCATCATGATGCTTTCACAGCAGACTTTTTATGGGGTGGTTTGCCATTGCCTTCCCCAGTCCCTAAATTTCCCCCCAGCATGCTGGGTACTCATTTTTCCAACCTCAGAAGGATGGAAGGCTAAATCAACCTTGAGCTGGCTACATGAACCCAATTTCCACCGGGATCAAACTCAGGTTGTGAGCAGAGACCTTCTTCTGCAGTATTTCAGCTTTACCACTCCGGTGCAAACATGCACACACCCAAACATGTGTGTATGCATATACATGCATGCACACACAAAATACAAAAAAAGAGGAAGGGAATGGGTCTACAGACCTTACTGCTGTATAATATACATTATCTATTGCTATACGATTATCTCTTTTTAATGGATTGTATTTCTGCTTTGGTAAAACCATTTACCACTTCTTTAAAACATTATGCTTTATTACTAATATGCTTTGTTTCAGATTTCTGCAATCTAGGTCTTATCTCATTGCTTATTACACGTCCCACCTTGTTGACTGTTGACTTAAACTGTGTAATGCATCTTGCATCTTGTTGAGACAAACAGGCTATAAAGAAACCAAATAACACTGCCAGAAGAATCCAGGTTCTTGAGACCTTTTGATATGACCCCTCATTTACTTGTCTTTTTCTATGTTCTATTTCAGATCGCTGTGGATGAGATGGTGGATTGGGCCCCTTGCTGGGCAATGCAAGCCTTGTTCATCATGGATGCATCTCCAGATAGGGCAGTGGCAGGAAGAGCAGAGAGAATCGTAAGCGAGAGGATACACTGGGAAGCTGGCAATCCTATCTGCAGCCCTGGAAGAATCTGAGTTACTCATTCAGGAGCAACTCATTTTGACCCGTTTCTTCTCTGTCACCCTGATGTGGATGCCCGATCAATTCTGTAATTGCAAAGGTTTTGGATAAGTTGCTGCCAGAAAGCCCCCAAAAGGGTTATCTATGGTCGACTGAGGAACTATCCCTGTGTGAAAAGTCTGGGGTGAACAGTCCAATAGAATCCAACAAAAGGAATCACGAGTGAAAGAAAGAGAGATTTCCCAAAAAGTACTTTTACAGGTACTGAGGGTAGGTACAAGAGAGCAGTTCAGTCCCTAGGGGAGTCCGATGGAATATTTGAGAGCTTTGCATGGGGGAACCCCACTTCACAGACAGCAAAGCCTTTTGGATTAATGATTGCACCGGGCCTGTGGCAGTTCTGAGTTACTATAGCCTGAGGGTATCCTATGAAATACCTGGCTCATTTGCCATTGCCTCACCGGGACTTCTCTTCTTCCTAAGTTCCTTGGAAGAAGAGCAGGATACAAACCTGCCCCAAAAATAAACAAAGGAGAAGCCTGTCGCCAACCAGGTGGCACTCCATTAGTAATGAATGTAGGGCTGCCCTCGTAACGACAACAGGGGGCTAGAACAAGAGAGAGAGAGAACAGTTCCATCATCCCACAATGGTGCTTCCACCTCCGGATAAACGTCATGTGTGTCTCACCACTATTGTCATCATGACCAGCATGGCATTCATGGATGCCTACCTGGTAGAACAGAACCAAGGGCCCCGTAAAATTGGCGTCTGCATCATCGTTCTGGTGGGAGACATCTGCTTTCTGATCGTGCTGCGCTACGTGGCCGTGTGGGTGGGAGCCGAGGTGAAGACGGCAAAGCGCGGCTATGCAATGATCCTCTGGTTCCTCTACATCTTTGTGCTGGAGATAAAACTGTATTTTATATTCCAGAATTACAAGGCCGATAAGAGAAATCTGGAGACGGTGGCCAGGAAGGCCCTGACCTTGTTGCTCTCTATCTGTGTGCCGGGATTGTACCTGGTGCTCGTGGCCTTGGATAGCATGGAGTATATACGCACCTTCCGGAAGAAAGAGGATTTGCGGGGGCGTCTCTTCTGGGTAGCCTTAGACCTCCTGGATATCTTGGACATTCAAGCCAACCTGTGGGAACCACACAAAACTGGGCTGCCGATCTGGGCAGAAGGACTCATGTTCTTCTACTGCTACATCCTGCTCCTCATCTTGCCTTGTGTTTCTCTCAGTGAGATCAGCATGCAAGGAGAGCACATTGCTCCCCAGAAAATGATGCTCTACCCCGTCCTGAGCCTGGTGACCATCAACATTGTCACCATCTTCATCCGGGCCATCAACATGGTCCTGTTCCAAGACAGCCGGGTCTCCACCATCTTTATCGGCAAAAACATCATCGCCATTGCCACCAAAGCCTGCACTTTCCTCGAGTACAAGAAGCAGGTGAAGGAATTCCCGCAAAACGCCATTGCGCTGGAGCTGCAGCAGAACTCGGTGCCCCACAACCAGACGGTCCACAGTACACAAGGCATTGCTCACGAGCCCTCGCCTACCAGGGAGATCTTGGATACATGACGGGGTCCCACAGATACCAGCAATTGCTGACATTTTCTTGGGTGAGGGTGAGGGGGCAGGAGAGGGGGATTCTGCTCTCGTCCCAGCACTGAGAGCTGCACCAGGGCACAAGCTTTTGATCAAAAAGGTGGAATGTCCCCTGCATCTCAGGTATTTCCTAGGGGCCCTCTAGAAACAAAACCAAACCAAATGAACCTTCAGAGAAGAACCTTGCCCCAGAATCTTATCTTTTATATCTGTTCCTTGTGCTTCAATAGGCCAGGAATTACCATTTTTGTTAGAAGAAGTCTTTTTTTAAATGGGGGGGGAGGGCTAGGCAGGGGGAGGGGTGGGAAGAACAGGACTGGAGCTTGAACCAGTGGACCTGTGACCTTCGATGTCCTACTGAAAATGGCTGTGTTTACAGTTCCTGGATATTTTTTAAAAAAGAAAACTCCACCTGTTTAATCATTGCTAAAAATTCTGGTTGAATTTTGATTTTTTTTTTTTAAATCTAACTATTTGATCCCTGGACTGTTCTGTTCAACAGCAGACAGCAAACGTCCCGCAAGCAGGCTGGGGAGTCAATAGCTTCAAAGCGATATGCCAGTCCCACCGGGGAAAGTGTTTGACAAACTAACTTTTAGAATCACTCTGGTGCTTTATCACATGATCCAGAATAATCTTTCTATTTTTAGACGAGCCTCTTTTCTCTGATTCCCCAACCACCATCATTCCTGGGGCATGAGAGGGGAAGGGGAGGGGAGGTTAGCCGCCAGGTGTGGCTATGAGTAAAGTTTGTGGGAGAACGCGGATTCATTGTATTCCAGCAAGAGTTGAAATTATAATGAGACTGCTTTCCCAGAAACCAGGAAATTCCAATCCAAGGATCGGGACCTTCAGGTGGGTCATGACTGAATTGTTAGTGCCAAATTTTTTTGTTGCCTTTTGGAAGGCCTTGCAGAGCAAAGGGGCCATGCTTCCTGCCTCTCTTTGCCTGCTTGCTAAGAAGAGGAGTGGAAAAGCAAGATGAAGTCTCTCCGTGGGGGAGAGGGTTCCTCCATAGCTCCGACCCTTGGCTCGGTCCTCGCTATGGGACACCTCCTGGTACTCAGCTTGTGTTTCCCATTGCCAGCTTTTTGGCCCTGTCGCCCATGGGTCCTGGCCAGAACACCAGTAAGGTCAGAACTCTGGCTCTTACTATCACGTGCCCCTGATAGAATGTGACTTCCTGTCACATGCTTTTCACACAGTGGGTCCCACGCTCAATAGGTCTGGGCTCTCAAAAGGATGAAGACGGCTACTGTCAACCGCATAATAGTCTGGATAAGCCGTTCATAGGTGCTGGGATGGGAGCAGCCAGATGTAAGCGCTCAAATGTCATCAAGAAACGACTGGGCTCTGGTGGAGCGGTGGTAGGTTAGGGTTCCCAACACTTTCTCAACAAATGGCAGGAGATGTAAGGGCCTGGAGAGGGCAGAATTTAAGGATGATGTGTCATCACTTCCTATTGATAGAGTGCCTCCACTAGTGTTTATGGTGTTTACCATAGAAAGCAGGGGAAATATCTAGAGCAGAGCTGGCCAAACTGTAGCGAGGGAGTGACATGTGATTTCTCCAAGCCAAACCAGCCAGCGGCTTGGAAAATGCTTTCTTTCAATCTCTTTCCACTTCTCTCTCCATCTATTTTCCTTCCTTCCTTCCTTCCTTCCTTCCTTCCTTCCTTCCTTCCTTCCTTCCTTCCTTCCTTCCTTCCTTCCTTCCTTCCTAGGGATGTCAAACATCTGACATTCATGTCTTGCAGCTCTCAGACATCTGACATTTATTCTATGTGGCTCTTACGTTAAGTAAGTTTGGCCACCTCCTGATCTAGAGTGTCAGTATGTGGAGCCTGTTTTTTCCATGATCCTTAGTTTCTGGGCTGGAGGGGCTAAGTAAATCCCCACCTTAGGCAGCTAAATAGGAGGCCTAAGGTATGTTGGAGATTCATTTATTTTTCATTGGTAAGGGTGAGTAGGACCTAAATCTGCACACAATCGGCATTACAGAGACTCTGGCTGATTCCACACTCACCTTTCTCCGGGGCAGGCTTCCATTTCTGGGTGGAGCAAACTGGCGATTTCACACCAGTTGCTCCGTGCCAGCATCTTGCGCGGGGCAAACCTGCAATCTACCCCGCCGCAGTGAAAACCTGAAAAAACAGGTTTACACTGCAGTGGGGCAAATCGCGGGTTTGCCCCACGCAAAATGCCGGAGTGGAGCAACTGGTGCGAAATCACCAGTTTGCTCCACCCAGAAACGGAAGCCTGCTCTGGAAAAAGGTGAGTGCGGAATTCTGTCTTGCTAATCTTCTCCCATCACTTCACCATATGCTTTCTCCTGATCATCCCAGGCACTGCAAACTCTCCAACTGTGTCTATGGCTGACCACATAACTTTGATTGCTGATAGACAGTGTTCCCATCATCTCCTCCCTATTTTCTTAATCGATGAGGCTCAATGCACATTGTCCTCAGCTGCAAGGAATAATGGATCCAGTCTGGCTTCTTCCTTGCCATATCTAAGGTTCCAAGACTATTCACCCAGGTTTTTTAGAGTGTGTTTTAAAGCCAGTGCCAGATTAAAATCTCGGGGCCCACTCGCAAATTACCTCAGAGTCAGAGCACCTACCCCAACCCATGGCCCCCAATGCAGCCTGCCGGCACCTTCTCAAAAGCCCCTTTGACAAAGCTGCAGGGAGAGGCAGAGAGAGGCAAATGTGGTGATGACGCCAGCAGCTAAGGTTGCCAATCCCCAGATGGGGGCAGGGGATTCCCCGGTTTGGAGGCTCTCCCCACACTTCAGGGTTGTCAGAAAGTGGGGGGAGGGAAGGGAAATGTCTGCTGGGAACTCTATTATTCCCTATGGAGATTTATTCTCATAGAAAATAATGGAGAATTGATCCGTGGGTATCTGGGGCTCTGGGGGGGCTGTTTTTTGAGGTACAGGCACCAATTTTCAGTACAGCATCTAGTGCCTCTCCTCAAAATATCCACCAAGTTTCAAAACTATTTGACCAGGGGGTCCAATTCTATGAGCCCCGAAAGAAGGTGCCCCTATCCTTCATTATTTCCTAGGGAAGGAAGGCATTGAAAAGGTGTGCCGTCCCTTTAAATGTGATGGCCAGAACTCCCTTTGGAGTTCAATTATGCTTGTCACAGCCTTGATCTTGGCTCCACCCCTAATGTCTCCTGGCTCCACCCCCAAAGTCTCCTGGCTCCACCCCCAAAGTCCCCAGATATTTCTTAAATTGGACTTGGCAACCCTACCAGCAGCAGCCGCACCAGGCAAGTCAGGCAAAGAGTGGCTCAGTTGTTAGCTGCGTGTGCAGGCTGGGAGGGCTGCAAGCAGGGGGGAAACTGGGGGGAAAGCCAGCCTGGGGCCCCTGAAGGCATGGGGGCCCATAAACCAGTGCCTACTGGGTTTAATTGTTAATCCGAACCTGTTTAAAGTTCGGCTTCAGAGTTACACAACAAGAATCTGACTTTGATATGTGTGCATTACTAAACATTGGTGTGCCCCTCCCCTGGAGGCAAGCTTTGCATTTCATAAGAGAAAAGCAAAGGGATAGAATGCCCATATGACACAACACATTGTCATATCCCTTCGTTCTGGCAGGTAATACACCGTTCTGCTTTGTATTCGTCATTCCAGATAGAGCAAACCCCGAGGTTCTGCGGTAGAGAACAAGCTCCATCTGTCTGTTCTATCAACCAGGCATTCTCATCTAAATCACTGAACAGAAGGATTATGAAAAGATGGAATGGAGGGTACAATCTGAATTTGGGTAGAGAACATAGGCAACTCTTTGGAGGGGACAGTGGGAAGTCTTGCTTTAGGAGATTTGGTATCCAGCAGTAGCTACAGGGTCCATTTTCTACCCCTGCTCTATGTGGCCCTTCCTTGAACAACCCTCCAGATCTGCTGCTCTCAGGTTCAAGAAGCAAAAGATCTTGGGGGTGACCAAGCACTGGCCACCTCTGAACTGAAGGCACATCAAATTGATGGCTGCAAAGCAACACATTGAGATTATTTTGTCACCTGCCCACAGAAGGATAGTACCAGTCCACAAGGGAGTTTCGTCATAGCACTGGGCTTATGGTTCTTAATTTGTCTGAAGAGAGTTCTGTTTTTATGTAATAAATGGTTCTGGACACCCACCAAGAAGTTCCCTTTGCTGTCTGTGCATCTCCTTATTTGCTTGAGTTTTGTCTCTGTGCTGATCTTTTGTATGTCCACAAACACCAGACAAACACCAGACCCATGAACCACTGATTCCAGATACTGAAGCTGTCTGGGTTCTACTCCCTGAAGAAGTACAAATGCCTATTTACTCATTTATTTATATCCCACCCTCCCTGCTGAAGCAGGCTCAGGCAGCCTTGCAGGTCAACTGAGATAGTTAAAACAATAACATCAATAAAATAACGACTACGTCAACATTAAAAATACAGAGTCCAAAATGGCGAGGTGCAGCCATTTTGGAGTCTGCTTCATATCATTTAATCAGTCCTCCAGATGAAACAGGAGGTCCCAGTGTCACAGTGACTCCATTCGGTCCAGTCAAGGCAATGATCTCTGATTTAACAGTCAAGGGCTTGGAGGAAGAGCTCTGTTTTACAAGCCCTGCAGAATTGTAAAAGGTCCCCCAGCTCATGGGCCATAGAGAACTCCCTGCTCTTTTGGGATCCCCTAGAAACGATAATGTAGAGACAGACCCTTCTGTAAGGGAACTGGTCATTTGAGCACTTGCCCTGCCTTGAACGTGACCATTTTGAAATAAGGCTTACAGACTGTTGTACAAGGTGTTTTACCTGCTCTCCATACTCTAAAGAGAGGTTCTAAGTTTCGTTCCCTTCTATGGTTTCTGCTTCCGTAGTAGGGACAGGTAACCTGTTGATGTTGCTTGTCCCCTCCCCCCGTTTGTTCACTGGAGCAGTGGGGGAGGAATGGAGGCCACAACACTGTGCAATACATTAAATCACCTCTGACCTGGAAGTACAAGTGCCAGCCTCCAGGTGGCATCTGGAGATTTCCCGCTATTACAATTGATCTCTAGGTGGTTTGGAAGGTCAACTTTGTGGTAGTTTACTCTCTTCCCCAAATCCTGCCCTCCCCAGGCTCCACCCCCAATATCTCCAGATATTTCCCAACCTCAAGCTGGCAGTCCTACCTGAAATTATATCATGGCATTCAGCAATTCTCAAAAAAACTTCCTCTAAAAATTTACCATAAAGATTGGGAGGATTCCTAGAGCTTCCTGCACCACAGTGACATCACTTCTAGGTTTTCACCGCAAAGTGACATTGAGACATTGCACAATGCTCCCCTCTCCATGTCCAGCCCCACCGAAGCACCCAGGGATCACTCTGCAGTCACTCAATTTACCCTGTAGCAAGCATTGGCAGGGTGAAGAGTATAAGATGCTGCAATCATCCAGGAAGATGCTAATGGTCTCTTCTAATAAACATTTAGTAACTTTATCCAGGATAAATAAATGAAGGAACACAAGGCTTAGTGGAGTCCTCCATAGCAATTCTTCTATACAGGATATTTCCAGACATGAGTAAAATCTGGACTGGAACTCCTCCAGAGTCTAGCATCCTGGGACATAAAACATGAAAAGGATGACTGAACATGACAAAGAGGTTCCAGCTCTTTGTGTTGGCTGGTAGTGCTTTTTTTTGTAGAAAAGCCCAGCAGGAGCTCATTTGCATATTAGGCTACACTACCTGGCCTGGCAGCACAAGGCTGCCTCATGGTGGGTTAGGCCAGACAGAGCCTTGGCCAACCCAAGTGGAGCTCCACTCCTGTGGGCTCTGGCAGAAAAAAAGCCCTGTCTGAGAGAATCAAACAGATGTAAAGTCTTCCCACCACCCCTGCTTATGGATTGCCTGTCTACTAACATTTGCTTCTGGGTGTTTTTTCCCAGAAGCAGAGGGAAATGAACCAGTGCTAGGGTTGCCAACTCCAGCTGAGGAAATTCCTGGAGATTTTTGGATGGTGCCTGAAGAGGGCAGGATTTGAGGGAGCCAGGGAGCTCAGAAAGAATGTGATGCTACCTGAAGCTCCCATTTTCTCCAAGGGAACTCATCTATGTAATCTGGAGGTCAAGTGTAATTCCAGAACTCCAGGGTCCTTTTTTTTCAATAACCGTAATTAGTGATAACTGGGTGGGGGAGGCTGGAGGGATATACAGTATTGCTTGCATTGAGAATGTCTCTACTGATCCTACAGTGCTCCACTACCAGCTTGGTTGCCCAGCACTTGAGAGAGAGGTGAACCATGGTAATATATTGACTGAACTGTCCAAATCAAACCAGAGAGACTTGGGCCCACATCTTCACCCAGCCAAGAAGCCATCCTCTTACAGTCTAACCCACCTCACAAGATTATTACAGGGATAAAATGGAAGAGAAATGTACATAAACACTTTGGCTAAGCACACACATTGAAGCAAAGACACAGGTAGGTCTGCAAGCTCCCACCAGGTGTGGGGGATCCCCTGGTCTGGAAGGCCCCAACATGTTGGCAGGGAGCAGGCTGCGGGGGGGATCCCCGCCCCATCGCTGTGTGCCATCCCTGGCATGATGATGTCACCTGGAAGTGGTATCACACCAGGGACACTCTAGGACTCATGGTAAAACTCTATTGTACTATAGAGTTTTATTGCAAGTCCTAGAACATCCCTGGGGTGACATCCCTGGTGTGATGATGTCACTTCTTGGAGTGGCAGAGGCACTTGGCAACCCTAGACACAGGAGCCTCTACCAGATTGGAGATGGGAGAATGCAAAGCTATGGGTAGGACTCAATCTAAAAATGATGTCTTGATAATAAGAATATAGCTTGAAATAGCTAATTGTAAAATTCGTATGCATCAATAACTTTCAAAAAAACCATACAACATCTAGTGTCAGGAAGGAGAATAAATAACAAAAGCCGGTGTGATCTATGTACAATAAACTCAAGCCAGACAAAATTCATTTTAAATCAAAATCTTCTGGAATGAAACCAACAGTAGAAATCCATACAACAAAAACTCCTGTATCAAATTGCTGGGCAATGAGTTGGATCCCCAAAAAACCCCCTGCCATTTCCACTGATGACCTCTTCCCCCTGCACACTGCCCCATGCCATTCCTCAAGGTCCTCTGTCCCCCAGAGCAGTTTTCATGGATATCAGGGAGCTATGGTAGGGTGGGAAAGGTAGCACAGGAAAGGCAAGCAAGTTCCATTCTGGCACTGTGGAATTAGTGTGGATCCAAACTATTGCACCCTTTGGTGTTCTCTTACAAGCAAAAGAAAATGTGTTAAAGTTTAGTAGAACATACATAATACTAGAAATTGCACTCAACAAATCTGAAAAATGTTCAAGTCTTAGAGGACTCTCTCTGAAATGTTCAGATTGATAAAAGAATCTGTTGTCCCAGCTGCAGTGTCCACATTCAAATGCACAATGGATTGGATGCTGGTTTAACTGGCAATCTCTCCACCAATTCATCCTTTCTTCTGCGGATCTCCCCATGTCATTTCTCAGGGTCCCCTGTCTCCCAGGACCAGCATTTTGTAGAGGTTGGTGGACTGCCACAGGAGAGGGGGAAAATAAAAGTCCCATTCTACTGCTAGAAAATTTAATTACTTCTAACTCAGTGGCTTAGAATACAGGGGATTCGAAAATATCAAAATAAAAACCCATTGTCAAAGCCAAGATGCTAGAGAGAACCCAAAGACAGTGGTAGTGATTGAAGAACTATAAAGAGATGGCAACATTCACAAGTTTAAGGGTGTACAGAACCAAGCGAGAGGAAAAAAAATTGTTCTTAATATATGAACATATTAGATGAATGGGGTCAACTCTAAATGAATCCACGACCTGAAGGGCACGTCATCTGTTTTATACCAGCTTGGGGGGGAGGGGGTGATTAGGATAATTTTATGAGTAGATGAAATCTGATACTGCCATCTGTAGAATTTATGTCCTTCTTTTAGTGTGTAATACTGTTTTTAATTATATGAATTAATTTTAACTTTTTATATTTATTGATTGTTGTTACCTGTTCTGAGCCTGTTGTCGGAAAGGCAGGTTTTAAATAAATATTAATAACAAATGAATAAACAAACAAATAAACCATTAGCCATCTAGAATGTATAAAAGTATAGCCCTAGAATTCCCCTTGTTGAACCAATAAGGTATTGTTATCAAGGCTATTATAAAGATGTTATATGGTTTATCAACAAAAAAAGAAAAAGAAAACTGCTATTCTGTGTTCTTTTCCACAAAAGTGAATTACCAAAGGAGTTTTCATGCTTTCCTTTCTGTTTTTCATATAGTAGTTAAGATCCTAAAAGTCAGGAGTTGCACAGTCTTGCCCAATTAAAATGAATGACATGGACATGTTAGAACATAAATAACCCAAGTCAAATTGCCCGTTGATAAAATACCTTAGTCTCAATGATCTATTGTCCATAGGTGTATAACCTTTTTGATCTGAAGTGCCTGAATCAACTACGATTCAACTAGCTCAACCATGGCTCTTGAAGAGCACAAAAAGGTTTACAAAGTGACGAATACAAATGAATGAAGAGTACAAAAGGGTTTTCATGGCTTTTCAAAGGTAAGCCGGCATGGGCCAACAAATCCTTATTAATCTAGGTTTTCTGTATCCCACCCTGGTTGTTTACCACTTGGAACTCTTCTAGGGAGACACATTTTATTAGAATCAGATTCTGTGCTTGAGCCATCAGCTAAACTTGTGTTTCCTCAGTGGGCTGGCTCCTTCAGAAAGCTGCTGATGCCAGAGTGACATAGTTGGAGTTAATTGGTATAACCTTTTTGATCTGAAGTGCCTGAATCAACTACGATTCAACTAGCTCAACCATGGCTCTTGAAGAGCACAAAAAGGTTTACAAAGTGACGAATACAAATGAATGAAGAGTACAAAAGGGTTTTCATGGCTTTTCAAAGGTAAGCCGGCATGGGCCAACAAATCCTTATTAATCTAGGTTTTCTGTATCCCACCCTGGTTGTTTACCACTTGGAACTCTTCTAGGGAGACACATTTTATTAGAATCAGATTCTGTGCTTGAGCCATCAGCTAAACTTGTGTTTCCTCAGTGGGCTGGCTCCTTCAGAAAGCTGCTGATGCCAGAGTGACATAGTTGGAGTTAATTGGTATCCAATACTCACCCTGCAGAGAAATGAGATTTTAAAAGACCTAGCTCCAAGGAACTGAGAGCAGAGCAATAGGAATGAAGTCTGTAACAGGATCACAGTGGTACACCAATCAGTCATGGAGGTATAGAGCCAGAGTTACAGATATTTGGGGGAAAGGGGTGAAGATCTTACTCCAATTTAGGACCTAGTTCCCAAAATGCAGCAGAATATTTTGGATATTACCTCCAGGCCAATGTTCCCTCTAAGGTGAGTTAGTGTGAGCTAGCTCACAGTTCTTTAGCCTCCGGGTCACACATTTTTGTCTTAACTCAAGATATGTGGCCCCAGAGCAAACTAATCTATGCAGTAGTTCACAACTTTAATGCCAGTAAGCTCACCAAGTAGAACATTTGCTCACAAAACCCCACAGTTTCAAGGGAGCATTGGTCCAGGTCCCCGTTAACTAGGGACCACCAGAATAAGGTTGCCAACTCCAATTCAAGAAATATCTGGGACTTTGGGAGTGGAGCCAGGAGGCATTTGGGGTGGAGCCAGGAGCGAGCTTACGACAAGCATAATTGAACTCCAAAGGGAGTTCTGGCCATCACATTTAAAGGGACCACACACCTTCTAAATGCCTTCCCTCCATTGGGAATAATAAAGGAGAGGGGCACTTTTTGAGCAGGAATGCACAGAAACACAGTTCCAGCTGGCTAGGTGTCGGGGTATGGCCTAATATGCAAATTAGTTTCTGCGGGGCTTTGTCTACAAAAAAGCCCTGTGCACATCAATGGTGCTATCAGGGGTGTGTGGCCTAATATGCAAATGAGATCCTGCTGGGCTTTTTCTACAAAAAAAGCCCTGACGTTCTGTGAATATCTTGGAGCTGCATGCTCATGATGTCATACATGAAGAGGAGCCAATCAACAAACATTCTATGAATTTCTTGGAGCTGCATGTTGGTGATGTCATACATGAAGAGGAGCCAATCAACAGGTGTCCATGATGTAAGGTTGCCGATCCCCAGGTGGATAAGAAAAGGAAAGAACACTGCAAAATTAACAAGCTTTAAATAAATGCACGCAGTACTTTGAAATGCTTGATTCATTGGAACTTTCCAGAATATCTTTTAAACAAAATTCAACAACTCAACCGAGCTCAATGTCCAGAAATTATATCATCGGGTCCAAACATCCATATTCAATGCTGTAATGAATTGGTAACATATCCTGCTGTCTATATATCCTGTTTCCTGATAGACGCAGGTGTACCGTAATATTTGAATAATGTAGAGGTAGCAGCCCTCCATCCAACAGGTGCAGCTACACAGGTTCAAGGTTCAATTCGTGTTTCATTTGCCGCTTCCACTGGCTGCCTGTATTTTTACCAGGAACTTAACATACAATTTAAAAATTAATATAAACTTGCCGAAACATGTGAAAAAAAATCTGCAGTAAGATACATAAGTTTCACAGATAAATTCTTACCCCGTGCTAAGGCAACAGCTCGCATGCCATAGCTTACATCTCTTTGTTTGCACGATCGGTTCTCTGTGCAGAGCCTCATTGGGCATGCTTTAAATGGTCTAACACAGCTGTTAGCAATTACATTGATTCAGCACAATTTTCAAATAGAGTAATATACACAGTTTACAATTCTTTTACAGAAATTTTTACACAAAAACAGATAGATCCAGAGGCATTTAAGCCCCGAGGAGACATGGTCCGGAATTTGTGGATAAAGAAGGCTTCCTTCTACAACATCTTAGCTGCACTTTCTATATTAAATCGATTGTCCAGCATTGTACAACAATGCAGCATACATTTGAGGACATCCAATGTACAGTAGTGTATGCCTTTAAGGGGCACCAATTTAATATAGAAAATACAGCTATATTATTATATACAGTTTCTTGGAGGTCTTTGTCTTATGCGATTGGCACCAAGTTCCTGAGATCTCTGTAGGTGGAAGTTTGAATCCCCTTCTGCAAACTTATACTCTTTTGATGAGCAAACATACAAGGATGGAAACAGGGAAAACATGAACATTATCACCAAGCTATCTCAGGCCTATGGGAGAGGAAAAGCCCCAGGACAAACCCATCCCTCCCCCATTTATTCAGATCCCCCAGACATGCATAATGTCCCTAGGTGAAAATTTTACAAAGCAAAGGGGAGAGAGGTAATAAAACATCAGAGACACTTTAGTTTTCATAAGGTGCTCTCTGGGAAACAGGTGATTGGAATTTCTGGCACACTGATTGTATTTAGTTAGAGAAATCATCGGTAAGACTCCACGGCTACATAATCGATCAGAAAAAAAGAGTCCAAGATGTCTGAGAGTTCAAAGGGGGGAGTGGCTAAAAGCAAAATTGCAAAAACTACTAATGTCCAAGAAAAATGGGAGGTGCCTCCAGAAGCTTATGTGACTGCATAAAAACCCAAACAATGAGCTGAAAATAGAAACTGAAGGAAGAAAGGGTCACCTTGGGAAAGCCCATACTTAGAGGTATAGTGTTGGGAAAGCTGAAGCCGAACATGAGCTAAGACTGTTGAGGGATGCTAAAAAAAAGCAAACAAGAGCCTTTCCAGGTATGTTCAGAGGAAGAGGAGGAAAAATCAGTAGGGCCAAAGGATGGTGAAATGTTGACAATAACCAAGATAAGGTGGAATAGCTCAACTTTATTTTGCCTCCATCCTTTCCCCAAAATGGGAGCCATCTGCAACCTTGCGAAAGTTGTGTAAATAGCAAGAGAAAATAACAGTCCAAAACTGAAAAAGGAGTTGATGAGGGGATCCCAAGCTACCTTACCATGGAGAGCTGCTGCCAGTCTGAGTGGACAATACTGACCCTGATGGACCAAAGGTCTGATTCATTATAAGGCATGTGTTCATGTAAATGAGTTAAGAGCTTCAGGGTGGCTGAGTTGCATCCTAGGACACCAAAGAAACTGGTCATGTACTTTCTGAACCTCCGTCTATTGTCTTTGAGAAATCCAGGAGTGTTTGTGAGGTGCCGTAAGACTGAAGAAAGGCAAGTGTTGTTCTGATCTTTAGAAAAGGAGGAAATGGAGGATCCAGGAAGCTACAGCCCAGACTGATTTCAATAGCAGGGAACGTGTTAGAACAGAGAATAAAGCAGTCTGTACATCTGTGAGTAATGTGAAAACAATGCATGGATTATGCATGAAGTCAGCATGGATTTGTCAAGGGGGAAAAAAGTCCTGCCAGACTAATTTTATACTTCCCCCCCCCCGCCATTTTTTTGTTTACTTGATTTTTTAAAAACCATCTTGAGTTCAACAAAGCATTTGACAGGGTTCCACAGGGTATTTTGGTAAGGATGGGTGAGATGATAGCATCATTGTAGGGTTGCCAACTTCCAGGTGGCACCTGGATATCTTTTGCTATTACATTTGATCTCAAGCCAAACAAAATCAGTTCTCCTGGAGAAAATGGCTACTTTGGAGGATGAATTATATTGTATTATACCCCTGCTGAGATCCCTCCCCTCCCCTCACCCCACCCTCTACAGGCCCCACCCACAAAATCTCCAGACATTTCCCAACCCAGAGCTGGCAACCCTATCCATCAGAGGGATTCACACAGCTGGTTGGAGAACTCAGAGAGCGCTTATCAACAGCAGTCAATTGAACTGGAGGGGAGGTTTCAAGTAGGGTGCCTTGTGCTATTCCAAGTTTTTAATCAACAACTTGGATGGAGGGTTGTGGAGAAAATATTCATCAGCTCTGTATATGAAACCAAACTGGGACAGAGAACATACCCTGAGGGTGGAACTCTGTAAAAGCCATATCAGATGACTACTAGAGACAGCATGATAGGAGCAGGACCATCTGAAGCTTGCTCCCCCTCTCCATCACCATTCCTGTCTCCTTTTCCTCCTATCAGGAACAGCTGGTCTGTCCAGCTATGAAGGACTCCTCTATGATTTCCTCCACCCGTCCAAGTTTATGTGCCCTGACTTGGATAGTCCAGGCTAGCCTGATCTCATCAAATCTTGGAAGCAGGCTCAGCCCTGGTTAGTACTTGGATAGGAGACCTCCAAGGAATCCCAGGGTCATGTGCCTTGAAAACCCCACAGGGTCCTCATAAGTTAGCTTTCACTTGACAGCAATTTCTCTCTCTCTCTCCATCCATTTATCTGTCTATTTATTCCTCTATCATCTATCAATCACCTATCTCCATCCATCCATCCATCCATCCATCCATCCATCCATCCACCCACCCACCCGTCTGTCTGTCTGTCTGTCTATCTATCTATCTATCTATCTATCTATCTATCTATCTATCTATCTATCATCTATCTATCTATCTATCTATCTATCTATCTATCTATCTATCTATCTATCAATCATCTATCTATCATCTATCCATCCATCCATCCATCCATCCATCCATCCATCCATCCATCCATCATCTATTTATATTCATATATATATATGTCTGTCTATCTATCATCTATCTCCATCTCTCTCTCTCTCTCCCAGATTAAAACCCTACAGTTCCCCTTCCCACCTTTAATATAACAGCTGAAACAAACAGCATGATTCTTAGATTCTCCCCTCTGGGAGAAAGTGTGAAATAACCATGTAATAGAATAGTAAAAAGAAAAGAAATAAAAAAGATGGACCACACATTAGCTCTGTATAAAGCAGTATTTATATCCAGTAGCTTAAAAATTGCTCCATCTTCTGGAACCCGCTCAGGTGTTTGGTATACAGCATGTCTCTTCCTTCCTACAATGTGTGAGGGGAACACCGACTCTGCTTTTACATGATGGTCCTCCTGAGGGGGACAACACTCGGCAGAGGAGAAGGAAAACAGAAGCTATTGCAGGGACACAGAGGTAACCCTGACATGGGAAGAGCAGCGAGTGTTTGTGAAATCAGCATTCGTGCTTGGTGGGGAACTGTTTTTATAGGCTGGATGAGTGGAAGAGTGTAGAACACGGTATCCTCAATAGACATCATTATTTCAACGAGCCGTGTAAACAAAACTGACTGACATAACAGCCCTCTAGAAGAAAGTTTGTCAAATGTTATAAAACAGGAGTCTGGTAGTACATGAACAGCTAACAAAATTTATGTAAGTTTTTGTGACTCAAAGTTCACTTCATCGTAACACATTGGGATCAAATATTAGTGACATATCTGGTATGACCTTTTGTTTATTAATACAAAGGTTTTTTTCCCTAGCAGCAATCTATTATTTATTCCCTTTTTTGGTACTAAAAAATCCTGTTAAAAATTCTGATTTTATTGTTTCTTGTTATCTCCCCGGGTTTCCATGTCTCTCCATGTTTACATTTTTAAAATCATACAAAGGATTTTAAAAAAAAATTAACAGAAAATATTTTTCCCCCTAGCATCTATCGTTAATTACCTTTTTGGGTGCTAGAAAATCCTGTTTAAAATCCTGATTTCATTCTTCCTTGTTATCTCCCTGGGTTTTCATCTCTCTCCATGTTTACATTTTTTAAATCACACAATGGATTTTTTTTAAAATGTTTTAAAAATTTCCAGCCTGTTTTTTCCCTGAGAGGACCTAAGGCAGCATACAAAAAAAAGTTTAAAACTCTTCAAAATTAATTCAAAATCATCTGAACTAAAAAGACAACTATGGCTTATGACCAGGGGCCGTTTTGTAGAAAAATAGGTGGTGGAGCTCATCCAGGAATTGTTAAGCAGTTGCACCTACTATTCAATGGACAAGGTAGGTAGGTGGGGAGGAGGAGGGGGAACTGTCCCTCAGAAAGGTTCAGGAACTGCACTCCTGTGAGCTCCTGCTGAATTCAAGGCCTGCTGATGAGACAATTGAATGCCCTCAAACACCCTCCTGAAGAATTTGGCTTCACACAGCTTCTGAGGTAATTGGCAGAGACTGACCAAGAGAGAGATCTTGGGGTCGTGGTAGAAAACTCACTGAAAATGTCAAGACAGTGTGCAATTGCAATAAAAAAAAAAGACCAACGCCATGCTGGGAATTATTAGGAATTGAAAACAAATCAGCCAGTATCATAATGCCCCTGTATAAATCGATGATGCGGCCTCATTTGGAGTACTGTGTACAATTCTAGTCACCGCACCTCAAAAAAGATATTATAGCATTGGGAAAAGTGCAGAAAAGGGCAACTAGAATGATTAAAGGGTTGGAACACTTTCCCTATGAAGAAAAGTTAAAATGCTTGGGACTCTTTAGCTTGGAGAAATGTCGGCTGCAGGGTGACATGACAGAGGTTTACAAGGTTATGCATGGGATAGAGAAGGTAGAGAAAGAAATACTTTTCTCCCTGTCTCACAATACAAGAACTTGTGGACATTCAATGAAATTGCTGAACAGTCAGGTTAGAATGGATAAAAGGAAGTACTTCTTCACCCAAAGGGTGATTAACACATGGAATTCACTGCCACAGGAGGTGGTACTGGCTAAAAGCATAGACAGCTTCAAGAAGAGAATGGATAAGCATATGGAGCAGAGGTCCATCAGTGGATATTAGCCACAGCTTATTATTGGAACTCTCTGTCCGGGGCAGTGATGCTCTGTATTCTTGGTGCTTGGGAGGGGGGGTCACAGTGGGAGGGCTTCTAGCCCCACTGGTGGACCTCTTGATGGCACTTAGGCTTCTCAATCCCCAGGTCCCAGAGGGGGATCCCCCGGTTTTACAGACTTCCCTGCCTCCAGCCAGTTGGCTGGCGGAGGGAGCCCACGCCCCCACAGCCACCAGTACCTCTAGATCTCCCGCAGGGTTGCCAAGTCCAATTCAAGAAATATCTGGAGACTTTGGGGGTGGAGCCATAAGCAAAGTTGTGACAAGCACAATTGAACTCCAAAGGAAGTTCTGGCCATCACATTTAAGGGGACCACATACCTTTTTAATGCCTTCCCTACATTAAAAATAATGAAGGATAGGGACACCTTCTTTGGGGGCTCATAAAATTGGACCTCCTGGTCCAATCTTTTTGAAACTTGGAGAGCATTTTGAGGAGACTCATTGGATGCTACACTGAAGATTTGGTACTTCTACCTCAAAACACCACTCCTCCAGAGCCCCAGATACCTCAGGATTAATTCTCCATTATACCCTATGGTCCAGCAGACATTTTCCTCCCCCACCTCCATTTCTGATGACCCTGAAGCTCTGGAGGGCCTCCAAACCGGGGATCATAGAACTCCACAGGACTCCGTCTTCACGGCTCATCGCACAACGTCTCGGAGTCCCAGCTTTAAGGATCAGTTACAAGGATTTTTATTCCAAAGAAATAGACTATTGCTATAAGTATATGGACTTCATGTATGGGTGTGTCTTATATTTGCACTTTTGGTATTGTATGATTCTATGAGGATATTTGATTGTATAAAATAATTGGAAAATCTGGGGTTTTGTTTACATGGATGCCTACAGGTTTTCTTTCCTGTTTCCATTAGCACTTTACTCTGTTGGTTTGCTATATACGTCTTTGAGCATGACCTTGTGGAAGGAATTTCTTGCTTTCACTGACCAAGAAAAAGATGATATTTTATCTACAGTGATGTCTTCCTTAATGGATCAATTAGATGAAGGAGCTAATACTTTTCCAATTTTGAATTTCTTATGAAAAAAGAGATTAGGATGAATATGCACACGGTTTCTTTAAGGGACTATTGTAAGTCTGACATGATCCCAAGGGGTATCAAAAACCTCCTGCTATGTTCATTGCAGATGAAGAATTTAGATCTCAGTGGGCGGCGGTATTGAATAAATGCTCACTTGATCTCATGTTATTGATTATTAAAAGATCAGTGGCGGAAGCAATTAAAACTAAGGCAGAAATAGAAAATATCGTGACGGGCTTGAAAGAAAAGGCAACACAAAATGTGTTTGATACCAGTCTACAGGATTTAACAGCTAAGGTTAAACAATTTGAAAATCAGCTTAAAGAATTGAAAGTAAAAAAAATTAGGAGGAACACAACAGACTACAAACAGAAAAAGTATATAGTTGGTGGGCCCCCCAAGCCACTAGGTAACGTGTGACTTGGGCTGATGGATGGTCGGAGCCGGATACATCTGAAGGAGAGGAAACTACAGTATCCTCAGGTGATGAGGGTACATCAGGGAGGGGCTATGCTCTTAGAAATCCTAGACCTTGAACCCCTCCTTTTTTACAGAAACGCCCCTAGAGAGGGAGAAGACAAACCTATTTAATTTGTCATCTTACCCGCTGTCGGAACAGAAGATGCAGGTTTTGAATCTGGGGTTGAGCTTTGTTCCTACCCCAGTGTATGATGCTTTTCAGACCAGATTGGACATACAAACTGACTAGACAACTTAAACTGAGAGATTTTTTTTCATACTGACAGTGTAATGGATGTGTCAGCTTCACCCTTTAGAAGTAAATCTTCTTTTACTCTGGCCCATTTTGATGCGTCTATCTCCGTATTTGAAAGAGTAGTACTTAAGGAGATTGAACGTCTGGAACAACACTCCAGTCCTAAATGGTGCAATTTTTCTGTACAAGATAAACATTAAAATCATTAGCTGCTAGAGAAGAGATTATAATCAAGCCCGCAGATAAAGGGGGAGGGATTGTAGTCCTAAATACTTCTGATTATTTGCAAGAAGTACAACGCCAGTTGAGTGATCAGTCCTATTATTAACCATTGGACTTTGATCCGTCTGACAGAATTAAAAGGTTAATTCAGATCACACTCACTGAGGCAAACAATATGGGCTATATATCAGATCAAATCAAAGAGTGGCTGTTTAACCAGTTCCCCCGTACACCTATCTTTTACATTTTGCCCAAAGTTCATAAGGCGGGCTTCCCTCCTCCCAGAAGACCTATTGTTTCAGCCTCTGCCTCTCTTCTAGAGTCCCTCAGCCAATATGTTGATTTTTTTCCCCTTAAACCTTTTGTTATTACATCTAAATCGTATATTAAGGGCACTATGGACTTTATAACTAAAATTGAGGGTCTTCAGGTAACAGAAGAAGCAATGTTGGTATCCTTTGATGTTCAGTCATTGTATACCAATATACTGCATGATGAGATCAGAGTGCTTTTGGAGAATGTTCTAGATTCTAGGAGAGATCTTTCCCCTCCCATGCATTTCTTAATGGAATTAACTGATATTATTTTTGAACACAATTTTTTTCCGTTTCAGGAGCAGTTTTATGTACAAGTCAAAGGTGCCTCTAAGAGCAGCCCATTTTCTCCCAGCATTGCCTGTTTATTTATGGATTTATTGGAGGATCGGTTCTATTGTAACCCACTTGTTAATCCTTTTTTTTTTGTCCTTGATTTGGTTTCGTCGATATATTGATGACGTGATGGCTGTAATATCTAATAGCAGTGTGGTAGATCCATTACTGAAATGGATTAATTCCATTCATCCGTCTATTCAATTTAGCTATCAGGCGGATGTTCGCATGGTTTCTTTTTTGGATACTTTCGTCTTTAAGCACAGTGATAATACGCTGGCAGTGAAACCTTATCGCAAATCAATAGATAAAACCATGCCTTTAAGATTTGACTCATGTCATCCTGGTCATCTGAAAAAAGGTTTACCTCTTTCGCAACTGATAAGGGCAAAACGGAACTCTACATGTCTGGAAGATTTTCGAACCAAAAAGAATAGAATTTGTAAACAGTTTGAAGATTGGGGATACTCAGAGTGTACTTTGACTGCAGCTTGTAGAAAAGTCAACAATATGCCAGGAAATGCTATGTTAACCAAAGACACTCACCAAGAGGGGGCAAACTCAAGGGTTAAAGATAGACTGACCTGTGCATTTCAATTTTCTCCACTTTCTTATTCTATCCAAAACACTCTTAAAAAAATTTGGTTCTTGGTAAAAGACTTACCTGGGTGTAGTAATTTTCCAAAAATAGGATACCGCAGGACAAAAAACTTATCCGACACTTTGGTGAGATCTGACTTTAAGAAAATGCCCTTTCCTACTTACGTAGGGGGGCACCATAAATGTGGGATGTACTCCGCTTGCCCTTTATCTTTGGAACTCAGAGTTTCAACATCCAAGACCAGGTTTTAGAGTTAAAGTAAAAGATACAACAACATGTTCAACTAAAGGTTGTATTTATATAATTTTGTGTCCATGTCCAAAAATATATTGTGGAAGCACCAGATGGGCGGTACGTACCCGCATTTTGGAGCATAAGTCTCGTGTGAAGAATTTTGTGCCTGAAGCTTCTCTTTCAGAACATTTTCGTGATTTACATCATGATCAAAATTATCTTAAATTTTTTGTGTTGGAAAAATTTCCCATTTGGCTTTATGAGAAAGTGGATATGCATAAGTGGCTTTTGAAGCAGGAAATGCGATGGATTTTTAAATTAAACTCCTTGATTCCCAATGGATTGAACAGCGATTGGGATTTGTCATGCTTTTTGTAATCTTATAAACTTTGTATTGTGATCTGTGGGAAATACCGCTGTAGATACTTTAAGAGAGCATCTGATTGATTACACCTGTAGCTTATAAGTGCAGTGGATTTTGTTATTTGAAGCCGTCTTTGTCTGCAGAATAGTTGGAGCGTTGGTCTCCCACATAAGTTGTAAAAATGTTTTGAAGGTATGTATAGGAATGCCTGACGTGTTTGTAAATTTCAAATTGTTTACTTGTCTATTTGCTAGTGAAGTTTAACCTTTTGTATATGCAGCTCATAGAAGCCTATTGTGAAACAGGGCATCAAGCGCATCCCTGTTGCATTCTTTTGCCTTGCTGCTTGTCATCTCTACACTGGCTACAAGAAGATTTGGAGCACAGGACTCCACCATCACGGCTCATCGCACCACATCTCAGAGTCCCAGCCTTAAGGAACAATTACAAGGATTTTTATTCCAAAAAAAATAGACTATTGCTATAAGTATATGGACTTCGTGTATGGGTGTGTCTTATATTTGCACTTTTGGTATTGTATGATTGTATAAAATAATTGGAAAATCTGGGGTTTTGTTTACGCGGATGCCTACGGGCTTTCTTTCCTGTTTCCATCTGGGGATTGACACCTCTACTCACGAGTTGCTGAACTTTCAAGTTTTTCACAGTAACACAGCGCAACCAAAGGTTCAAGTTTACCTTCACACTATGCAAACGTCCTCTGCAAGGATTGTGCAACAAACGGAGGGTCTGGGCTCCTTTCACAGCCATGTTGTTCTGCCTCCTTCCCCCTCCCGCTCCCCTTCAGCCTTAAAGACGCAGGCACACCATCCAAAGAGGAAGGCTTTCTCAAGTAGAGACTGAAGCCTCAGGAGGGGAAAAGGCACATGATGGCTGTGGGGGCGGGGCTTCCCCCTGCTGGCCAACTGACTGGGGGCAGGAAGGAGCCTGGGAAAGCAGAGAACCCCCGCTGGGACCTGGGGATTGGCAAGCCTATAAGAAAGCTGCAAACAGGTCCCGTTTTAAAATGCCTCCTTGTGTGTGTGTGTGCCCCTTTAAATTTGAGCAGGAAGCACTTCATGGGGAAGGATCAGAATCAGAGCCTCCATTTGTTTTGCATTGGTTTCACAGCCAGAGAGAGAGCAGCGTAGCCCCTGTAATTGTCAGAGGTTGTTGTGGAAGAACCAGACCCGGTGAGTGTGCGAGAGAGAGAGAGTACTTTTCAGAAGTCTTTGTAGGGGAGGCAGTAATAGTGTGTGTCTCTGTGCTTGTTTTGCATTGTTTTCAGAATCTTTGTATAGGAGCCTGTTTATGGGATAGAGGAAAACTCCGCCTCTCTCTCTTTTATTTGCCTGTGTTAGACTGAAGAACAGCAGTTCCTGTGAGCAAAGCTCCAGTGAGATCACAAAAAATGTGAGCTTGCAAACTCTGTGCATTTTGGCTGCTTTTTGTGTGTTTACACTTTTATTTACTAGAATTGCAGGTATTGAGGAAATGATGACTGTTCAGATGAAATGCACCGCTGTATTTTTATGCATTTATTTTGGAAATGGGAAAGTCTGGCTACACCCCAAAGTCTCCTGGCTCCACCCCCAAAGTCCCCAGATATTTTCTGAATTAGGCTTGGCAACCCTAATGGCACTTGAGTTTTTTGGCCTCCCACCCCCATCTATTTTCCTTCCTTCCTTCCTTCCTTCCTTCCTTCCTTCCTTCCTTCCTTCCTTCCTTCCTTCCTTCCTTCCTTCCTTCCTTCCTTCCTTCCTTCCTTCCTTCCTTCCTTCCTTCCTTCCTTGTGGCTCTCAGACATCCAATGTTTATTCTATGTGGCTCTTACGTTAAGCAAGTTTGGCCACCCCTGCTCTACATAGTGACTCTGGACTTCCTTGGTATCATCCAAGCATTAGTCAAGGCTGACCCTGCTTAGCATCTGAGATGCAATGAGATTGGGCTAGCCAGGGCCATCCAGTTCAATGCACAAAGTTCTTAACCAATCTTTTAATGAAATTCCTGCCCTACACAGGGAGGCAACCTAATTCCTGCAAGGATATTGCCTTTAACAATCAGCATCACCTCTATCTAATTTGGATTTACTCTCTGCATGTTCACTCACAGCCATTTGATCAAGTACTGAATTGGCACAGAAATGACAGCTCTTAGAGGTTTAAAGAAATGCGCAGCTGTTATAAACTATCCACACCCAGCCTAGGAACCATATCCCTCAGTCCTGTAGAAGTTTTTCTCCTTAGCTTGGTGGCAGAGGAAAGTACCATCAAGTCACAGCTGACTTCAGGTGACTCCTTGGGGTTTTCAAGGCAGGAGACAACCAGGGGTGATCTGCCTTTGCCCTGGACTTCCTTGGTGGTCTCCCATCCAAGTACCAACCAGGGCTGACCTGGCTTAACTTCTGAGATCTGATGAGACTGGACCATCTAGGTCAGGGTGTCATTAGCTTACACAGCTGCAAAGCTAACTGGATGAACAATATGTTGAAAACTTTTGTCAGTTCATATTCAAATGTAATGTGCTGGGTTCAGACACTAGTAACAGTCAGCATCCTTTATTCGCTCGTACATCACAAAGACAACACGGCGGCACTGGGTCCCCAATCATATACATTCCCCGGAACTGCCCCCTTCCCACCACAGATCTTCATAGGCGGATTGCATTTGTCCCTTACGTCAGAGGACCCGTGGTTTCCCGCGTGTCACCTCAGCGCACGTAGTCACACTGTATTGGAAATTCAGGGGCCAAAATGCAAGACACAACATCAAGTTTTGGGAAACCAGGGACCAAACAAGACATCTTTCTGCCTCTTTTTCTGTTTCTTGATCGTTAAAGCTTTTCAGTGATGAGAGAGCAGTGGAGTCTGTGGGCTTCCTCTGGAGAGGATCTCAGCCACATATCTGTCAGTTTCCAGGGAGCTGATGCTATGCCTGGACCCAGAGCCTGAGGGGTCACAGGAAGGATGCTCATTAAATCCTTAACAACTGTCTTTTCCTGTCTCCAACACGGAAGCCAGAAACTGGTTTCCCCCCTCCCTTGTAAGTGAGAATCAGCAAAGGGCAGCAATCTGAAAACATCACTGAGTGCATGAAAAAAAAGAAAGAAATATCCCCTTCTTCAGCATCACAGAACAAGGAAGCAAAATTCCCACCTCGGTTGAATGTGGCTGGGAATTAGATCCATCAGGCTTCAGTCAGGCAATCACCAAAAGAGAATCTTTCTGAATTCTTATTTATCCTCTGTTGCTCTGTCATGACCTTGACCACACAAATTGCACTTATGGACTGGAAGACTGCATTTCAGAGCACCCAAATCTGTCCAAGATGGAATCTGAGAAGGAACTTTCCTAAAGTTTGGTAGGAGGAGGAGGATATTATAGGGTTACCAGCCTCTAGATGGCAGCTGGAGATCTCCTGGGTTTATCACTGATCTTCAGTTTATCAGTTCACCTGAAGAAAATGGCCACTTTGGAAGGTGGATTCTACAGCATTACACCTATTGAAGTCCCTCCCCTCCCCAAACCCACACTCCTCAAGTTCTACCCTCTCCCCCACCCCCAATTTCCAGATACTTCCTATTCTGCAGCTGGTAGTGGCAACCCTAGTTATGAACTAGAGACTAGCAGTTTAGTCACAGAAGTAAACAGGGCTTTTTTTTCCTGGAAAAAGAGATGCTGGAACTCTTCGAGAGGGAAATGAAGGAGAAACACACATGAATTTTTAAACATTTTTTTGAGGATTTTGTTTCCACAAAGAGGTTCCAGAACTCCATTCTGCCACAGGAAAAAAGCCCTGTAAATAAGGATTTGCCTGCTATAACACAGTGGGCTTTTCAGACCAGGTATTTCCTCTGGCTTGGGTTAGGTTTTCTCCCTTCATTACCGACAGTATCATTTGCCAGCTACTGCTCTGCTGTCCCATTTTTTCTAGCTTTTCCCTTGTGTAAAACATGGGGGAAATGTAAAGAAAATTAGAGTATCTATCTTCATTCCCAGCAACTGGCACTTCTATCCATCTTGTGTCTGTGCTCTTACCAGATGTCTGTAAATTATCTATTTCTTTCCTCAGATGCATATCCCACCCTTTTGGAATTCTCTCAGTTTGTTCTCCACAGAACAATATCCCCTCAGGTCAATATCTTCTCAAGTTGATATCCCATCACTGAAGCCAATAAAGACCCATGGAAAGATATAAAAGATATTAAAATTTAAGTTTGTGATGGACCCCCCCCTCAAAAAATACGTTTTGCTTCATTCTGAGACCTCTTGTATGTAACACCTCTGAAGGCACCTTTCTGTAGTGTTCTGAGGTCATGTGGGTTATACTACCTCCCTGCCTTCCTTAGTGTTTCCTACTTATTTTCACTGACACAAAATGCTCTCACATTATAAATATAAATATGAGGGGGAGGAGAAGTAGTAGTGGTACCCAAAAAACAAGGTGGCTTAGTTGTATTTGGTAGAATGACAATAGTCAGCACATGGGGGTGGCTCTGAGATAAAAGGGAAGCTTTATACTTTAGATAAAACAGGGTTTTTCCCCCTAAAACATAAACAGAGTTTATTTAGAGGTGTGACAGTTTCAGTAAAGATCATAAGCATAATGATTTCAGGTAGATGCCATTCCTTTTTCTCTATAGTTCCCAAACAGACCTAGCCACGAAGACTTATTTTCCCCACCTGCCACTTTAGATTAATAACTTCCACAAAGCACACAGATGTCTCTCATACTCCACGGCACCTAACTCAATCTCTTCCCCCACTCAACTCTCCTACCCACCCCCCCAATCCTCTGAACAAATCATCTCAAATTTGTCCCCTAGAGCACAGCTGCCATCCAGTCATAACACACATTAGTCCCTCATCCAGCCACAGAACACAGGAAGCTGCTTTATATGGAGTCATATCAAGAACAACATGGCCTGTTCTGATAGGCAGCGGCTCTCTCAGCTCTCACTTACTACTGATCCTTTCAAACGGAGATGCTGGGGATTGAACCTGGGACTAGACCCCCCCCCCTCCACCCCTGCACTGAGCATTGCCCAAGGGGGCAGAAGACTGTGTTATTGTTTGTCTTTCAAGGTCAGTATTGTCTCCTCTGATTGGCAGAGCTCTCCAGAGTCTCAGGCAGAGGCTTTTTGCATCACCTACAACCTGATCCTTAATTCATCAAACTGATTCAGGCTGCTGATGAACATCTGAACAGCCGGACAAAAAATTGGCTCCCTGCTTGCTCATGACTGGCGAATGGAACATGTGCTGATTCTGAACTAGAGGGTGTTTGAGCCTGCTTCATTTTTGTTGTAACATAACCAAAATATTCAATTATAAGTATAATGTTATGTATTGAACATAAGGGATCAGGCTGCATGGCGATCGCTACTGAAGGCGACCCCCGGGTCCCCGGATGGAGCTTGCCAGTCGCCCCGCCCAACAAGATCTGTGGCAGGAAGTTTGACCGACCAGGATTGGCCTGGTCGGATGAGGGGGCTGTTCCGGGTCATGTATATAAGCGGGGCTCGGCCCACGTGTTCTCTCTCTTGTAATGTGCTACTGAATAAACTATGTTGCCTTCAAACCGTCTCGGTTCTCAGTACATTACATATAATATTTTAATCATTCAAAGAACAGCATCGTGTGTTTCTCATCATGTGTTAAATGACACACAAAATGATGACAGTTCTCAATATCAATCTGTTCTTTCCAGATATACGTAGGAGGTGTTTTCCATTTCTACTTTCTGAAATAATTATTTCCTGAAATGTACAGACAATTTAAAGGAATGCTGCACGTATAGCCTTGAAAGCAAAGACAGCTATAATTCTCAGCACATTGACAATCACTGAATGGTAACTTCAGGTGAGCAGCCGTGTTGGTTTGAAGTAACAGGGCAAAGTTTGTTCTACATAGAACTGGTTTTGTAGGAAAAGCCCAGCAGGAACTCATTTGTATATTAGGCCACACACCCCAATGTCACCATTGTTTCATACAACACTTTTTTGTAGGAAAAGTCCAGCAGGAATTCATTTGCATATTAGGTCACACCCCCTGATGCCATACCAGCCGGAACGGCGTTCCTGTGCGTTCCTGCTCAAAAAAAAAGAAAGCTCTGGTTCTACATGTAAGGCTTGAGGAAGTCTGTTCCAAGTTAACTGAAGAAGTGTGTGCGCACACAAAAGCTTATACCCCAAATTAAACTTTGTTGGCCTTAAAAGGTGCCACTGAATTTGTTCTAAGGTATAACTGTTGGTCAGCAACACCACATATTATATTATTCAGACTCCAGACACAAACTCTTTTGCTGTTTTGCATCCACGCGACCACTCTGCTAGAACTATAAAATGAGATGTTATAACCAGTGTTCCCTCTGCGCTGAGTTAATGTGAGCTCGCTCACAGATTTTTGTCTTGGCTCAGGAAAAATGGCCCCAGAGCACACTAATTTATGCAGTAGCTCACAACTTTAACGCCAGTAGCTCACAACTTTAATGCCAATAGCTCACAAAGTAGAATGTTGGCTCACAAGACTCTACAGCTTAGAGGGAACATTGGTTATAACCACACAATTTTGCATTTAGAACAAAGAATATTCGTTTCGAACTGGGGGGTTGGGCTCCAGAGAACAGAGCAGGGGTTGCCAAACTGTAGCTCAGGAGCCACATGTGGCTCTTTCACACATATTGTGTGGCTCTTGGAGCCCCCAACGCCCTGTTGGCCAGCTTGGAGAAGGCATTTGTCTCTTTAAATCACTTTTCCAAGCCAGGCCAGCCTGCAGCTTGGAGAATGCATTGAAAGTTGCTTTCTTTCCACTTCCCCCATCTATTTGCCTGCCTGCCTGCCTGCCCTCAAACATCTGACATTCATGTCTTATGGCTCTCGAACATCTGACATTTATCCTATGTGGCTCTTACGTTAAGCAAGTTTGGCCACCCCGGAATAGAGTCTTCTGAAACATTCTGAGCCTTTGCAGCATTTTGTTAGACACTGGGTTGGATCCAGCCAAAGGATGCTGCGAGGTTTGCGGAAGGATCCTTGATCTTCCCGGCTCCCTCTTCTCCCCAGCACCCATTTCCAACCCCAGGAAAGCAGGAAATGAGGGAGGAGAAACATGGTGCGTGGGAGAGGGTGGGATCGGAGCTGTACGAAGCCCTGATTGCTATCTGAAGATGCAACTTGAAAAAACTCATTAGTGGCAAAAGGACCCCGATTTGAGACATATACCTTCTTCGACTTGAAAAAGAACCTTGAAAGAGGCTTTCAAGCCGACTGCCTGTTGTTAGGCTTGTGGCTCTCGGAGATAAGCACTGAGACATTCTGGACAACCAACCTGGATGTTTAGCATTCTGGAGAACTGAAGAGCATCACGCTTTGTTTGCAGAGCTCCTTGAGGAATGCAAGCGAATGAACAAAATCAAAGCGACTTTAATCAGGATATTTACATCCACAGAGATGACGGCATTCCATTTATACAGAGGGGTTAGTGTATGAAACAAATAGGACTATGTGGGGTATTTTCACTTGGGTAGAATGTATGTACAATTTTTTGCAACATAAATTCCTTAGTTACGTATCACAGGGTTTTTTTTCCCCTTTTCTTTCCTGAGGTACTTTTATTCCATGATTCTCTTCGTGTGTTTGTCTAGCAAGAAGCCGGGCAACCCTAGGACTGCCAATCCCCAGCTAGGGGCAGAGGACCCCCCAGTTTGGAGGCCCTTCCCCCACACTCCAGGGCCATCAGAAAACAGGGTGGGCAATGTCTGCTGGGCATTCCATTATTCCCTATGGAGATTGATTCCCATAGGGTATAAAGGGGAATGGATCTGTGGGTATGTGGGGCTCTGGGGGAAGGCTGTTTTTGAGGTAGAGGCACCAAGTTTTCAGCATGGCATCTGGTGTCTTTCCTCAAAACACCCCCCAAGTTTCAAAAAGATACATTCTATGAGCCCCAAAAGAAGACGCCCCTATCCTTCATTATTCCAAATGGAGGGAAGGCATTTAAAAGGTGTGCGGTCCCTTTAAATGTGATGGCCAGAACTCTCTTCGGAGTTCAATCATGCTTGTCATACCCTTGCTGCCGGCTCCACCCCCAAAGTCTTCTGGCTCCAACACCAAAGTCCCCAGATATTTCTTGAGTCAGACCCGACTACCCTAGGCAACCCCGAGTCCCTTGTAGAATAATAGCAACATCGATTGGTAGGACAAGGAGACAAAGTCGGTCCCTTCTGTATCTTTAATAAGCAGGATGCTGCTCATGCAACAAGCAGGGGGAGTGATTTGGCTCCTTCCTGCTCCCCGCTGCAGCCTTTTGACCACACGGAGGGATATTATTTCGCCCTGCTCCCCCTGCTCCAGGAATAAACTTTCTCCGAGTTGGGAACGGCTGTTGGGCAGAGGGAGAGCTGGGATGAGCCATAGCCAGCAACTCTTCCCGCTGATGCTTTACACGATGCAGCTCGCTAGGTTTGTATCAGGCGATTCTCCGATAATGAAGGCAATGCTAGCAGGCCAGCCTCCAGGCTGTCAGGATCCATACAATGTCTCCTGCTGGGCCGTCTTTCATGAGTGCTTCTGTACGCAGCTGTCATCATCTTGCTATGCAGTATATTAGGGGCTTATGCTGTGCTGAATGTGGAACGTTCTTAAGGTGGCATGTGAAATATTGTTATTTTGTCTCTCACAGAGGAGATACTGCTGGCGCCTGGCAGGGCTTTCTTTTGTAGAAAAAGCCCAGCAGGGACTCGTTTGCATATTAGGCCACTCCCCCGATGTTGCCATTGTTTCACACAGGGCTTTTTTTGGTAGAAGCCCAGCAGGGACTCATTTGCATATTAGGCCACACCCCCTGATGTCGCCATTGTTTCACACGGGGCTTTTTTGTAGAAGCCCAGCAGGCACTCATATGAACATATGAAGCTGCCTTATACTGAATCAGACCTTTGGTCCATCAAAGTCAGTATTGTCTTCTCAGACTGGCAGCGGCTCTCCAGGGTCTCAAGCTGAGGTTTTTCACACCTATTTGCCTGGACCCTTTTTGGGAGATGCCAGGGATTGAACCTGGGACCTTCTGCTTCCCAAGCAGATGCTCTACCACTGAGCCACTCGTTTGCATATTAGGCCACACCCCCTGATGTCAAGCCAGCCAGAACTGCGTTCCTGTGCATTCCTGCTAAAAAGAAATGCCCTGGTGCCTGGGAATGTGTGGGCTCCCCCCCTGCCTCTCCACCATCTGGAGACACAGGCTGCAATAACCTTCATTTCACAGGAGATAAGAAGTCTGTGGTGGTGGTGGGGGGGGGAGTCCATGCTTTCCTGAGTTACTTAATGATATCTGTACTTCTTGCTTTCACTTCCCGCAAGGCCCCATAAGTGGAAGGTCTGAACAGGCAACATATCCATAAAGCTTCCTCTATGCTCCATGGCGCAGAGTGGCAAGGCTGCAGTGCTAAGCTCTGCTCACGACCCGAATTCGATCCTGGTGGAAGCTGGGTTCAGGTGGCCGGCTCAAGGTTGACTCAGCCTTCCATCCTTCCAAGGTCAGTCAAATGAGTCCCCAGCTTGCTGAGGGGCGGGGGGTAAAGTGCAGCTGACTGAGGAAGGCAATGGCAAACCACCTGGTAAATAAAGTCTGCCAAGAAAACACCATGATGTGACGTCACCCCGTGCATCAGTAACAGTGTTACTTGGCAAAACCTCACACAGGTGGGGCTGTAAGTTCTTCCAGAATTACAACCGATCTCCAGACTGCAGAGATCAGTTCTCCTGGAGAAATATGGCCACTTCAGAGGGCAAACTACGTGGTATAACAGCATGCATCTCTGGTATTCCATAGAGTTTGCCCTCTGAAGCTCCCATTTCTGCCATGTGAAATCCCTCCCCAAATCTCCCCTTCACAGGCATTACCCCCCCCCCCCGCCCCAATCTCCAAGAATTTCCCCAGCTGAAATTGGCAACCCTACCCCCAATGCAATATCTCCATTTCTACCAAGGGAGGTTTTCTCTCGTCTCAATTTCATCCTTAGGATGTCAAGAAAGTGACAAAGTGGAGCTTTGTAAGCAAATAATGATTTGTAGCAAATCAGAAAGGTTAAAAGCTTTTCTCTGTTCTTCAGCTTTCTCCCCAGACACAAGTCTTGCGGTAGAGAAGGGATTGCAGTAGACCAGACATGCTCAACCGCCACACTAACAATGCCCAGCAGGTGGCAGCAGTTCACCATATCTCAGTCATCTCAGCGTAATTAAACCCCACAGAGAGCTTTGCCCGAGTCAATATTTACTTATTTAGAAGATTTATGTTCTGCCTTTCCATTAAATTAATGTCTGAGATGGATTACAAAAAAATAAAAAACTTTTTAAAAAGAAGAAGAATCAAACACTAATTCAATATCAACCTAAAAGCAAAATCGCTGCAGAGAAATCAGAATGCATTCATCAATTAAATTCCACTGAAGGCTCCAGTGAATAAAACACTTTTCATCTGCTGTTTTAAAGATGTTAAAGGCATTAAGTGAACTTGTGTCACACAGAAAGGCAGCATGGTGCAGTGGCAGACTAGAATCTAGGAGACCCAGGTTTGAATTCCCACTCAAATTCCGGGTGGGATCTGGAGATGTTCCAGGTTACAACTCACTCCAGACTAGAGATCCATTCCCTTGGAGGGGGAGGAAGAAGAACAAGGAGGAGGGGGGGAGGGGGATTGGATTTATACCCTGCCCTTCATTCAGAGTCTCAGAGCAGTTTACATCCTCTTTCCCTTCCTCTCCCCACGGCAGATACCCTGTGAGGTAGGTGGGGCTGAGAGAGCTCTTGAGAGAACGGCTCTTGAGAGAACCCTCAGAGAACTGTGACTGGCCCAGGGTCACCCAGCAGCTGCAAGTGGAGGAGGGGAATCAAACCCGGTTCTCCAGATTAGAATCCACCGCTCTTAACCACTGCACCAAACTTACTCAACAGACAGTTCCACCAGGAAAAAACCCTGGCTCCGGTCGAAGACAGCCAGATGTCTCTTGAGCCAGGGACCACCAATAAGTTCTTATCCACTGAGCATAATGCTTTTCTGGGTATATAATAATTTTAAAAACCCCTGTGAACTTGCTGTAAACCAGGGGTGTCGAACTCATTTGTTATGAGGGTCGGATCTGACATAAATGAGACCTTGTCGGGCCAGGCCATGTGTGACATAGAATGTAATGCCAAGTAGTGGAGATATAAATGTTATAAAGGACACAGACAAACACAATTAAAGATTTTAAAAAAAAACTTAAGACATACTTAAAAGATTAGCGCTCTTGAAATATTTTGTTTATTTAACAGTTTCTGATAACTGACACCTGTTGCTCTGAATTATTGCATCAAAATCTGGAGACAATGTCTGTGCTGTAGCAATCGTGAGTAGGCTGTTCAGGTGTTGTTCAGGTGTGGGTCTGTAAGTTGCAAACCTACTTTTGATTTATTGACATTCATTGCAGAAATCTCATGGTCAATGCTTTGAGCCTAAGACCCAGGGAGAAACATGAAACGGCTGGGCATTGTGAACTTAACATAAGTTGCTTCATGTGCTGGTCAGCCAACAGAGAAAATAGAGGCTTTGCTCTGTAGCTCCTGTACGATTGAGCAAGCCTGACAAAGCAAGCTGTGCTGCAGAAGGAAGCAAGAGAGAGAGAAGGAAGCAGACGACAGTGAGTTGCTCGTGGGCCTGATAGGAATCCATTGGGTGCCTGATTCAGCCCTCGGCCTATATGTTTGACACCCCTAGCTTACCTGGAGGACAACATCACCTCACACAGAGTGTGACCTCTCCCAGGCAAGGGATCAGGGCCTGGTGAGTATCTAGGGGATGGGCCAAGAAATAGCTTTCTGCAAGGCACACAGGACAGAATAGCACACCACTCAATCAGTGCTGGATTAAACCCTGTGGAGGCCCCTAGGCAGTCCAGATCTTGGGGGGCCTCCTTGTAAATTATCTCAGAGTCGGAGCGCCCACCCCACCACCCGCAGCCCCCGCTGCAGGCACCTTCTCAGAAGCCCTTTTGACAAAGCTGTGGGGAAGAGGCAGAGAGAGGCAAACTTGGCAATGACATCAGCAGCAGCCACACCAGGCAAGTCAGGCAAAGAGCAGCTCAGTTGCCGGCTGCAGGTGTAGGCTGGGAGAGTTGCAAGCAGGGGGGAAATTGGGAGGGGGGAGTCAGCCTGGGGCCCCTAAAGGCGTGGGGGCCCCTAAGCCCGTGCCTACCTGGCCTAATTGTTGATCCGGTTCGGTGCCTAATTTTTTTCAAGCTCCCCACATGTCTGGGGCCTGACCCAACCAGCTCTGACCAACTAGCAGCCATTTAGTGGTGTTGTAATCTCTGCAAAGGTTTTATTTTTCTCCCCTTTTCCGTATTCCTAGTTCCGCCTGGAGTCATTAATCATACGCTTAGCTGCTCCATTGCGCTTCAGAGCCGTCATTTTTTGTTGTTGCTGTTCTTTGACTTTTCAATTGCAATACCTGCCACACAAATTCCCCAGCAGGTTAGGATGAAGTTCAAAGGGATTATTACAATTTGCCATTAGCTGGAGGCCCTGCCACGCAACTATAATGCATCTGAAAGGAACACGGGTTTCTCGTTGTTTCACTAATGAGGAGGGGAACGCAGGAGGCAGGGCTTAGAACAATCACCTCTGTTTAAATAATACTATGATTGTAATTTTGACGTGGCTGGGCATGGAGGCATTCTCTGAACATTAACGCTCGGCTGCGGACAAGACGGAGCGCGTGTACTGAGCGCATGATTTCCCTGCCTCTCCCCTGTGGCTCAGGGGAAACGTGCAATGTATTTGTAGCCGCTTAAGTCTAGGTAATCCATTTGATTGCCCGCTCATTAGCAGCGGTGATGCTCAAGCCGGCATTCGACTTGTGGTGTGATGTATACCACAGCGGATACGTCGTGTGAGCTTACGCTAAAATCCGGAGCGGTTTTCTTAAACTCCTGAAATTGCATTCAAAGCTGAGGTTTGGAAACGTCAAAAAGAGAACTAACAAATGGTGCAAATACCCCTTTTTGAGACCAAGACGTTTCCCCATTCTAGAACCCCTTACATAGAATCAAAGAGTTGGAAGCGACCTCCAGGGTCATCTAGTCGAGCCCCCTGCACAGTGCAGGAAATTCACAAGTACCTCCCCCACCCACACACCCCGTGACCACTGTTCCATGCCCAGAAGATGGCACCCCCCAAAAAACCCTCTCCTGGATCCCTGGCAAAACTGGCCTGGAGACATATTACTGCCTGATCCCTTTCAGTTGTTTCTTCCCATCACTGGGGAAGCTTGGTCCTAAAGAGGGTTTCTAGCTTGCTGACGAGGGGGAAGGGATTTCCCATGGCCAGCTAGGCAGTGGTGGTGGGGAAATCCCTGGCGTGATGGTATTGCTTTTGCCACGACTCAGAAGTTATTGTCATCACACTGGGTTATGTGCTGAACGTTTGTCCTTCACTCTACAGTTAAACCATAAAGGGTTACCCCGCCATGCGATGATGTCACTTCCAGGTCACGCAGGAAGTGATGTCATTGTGCTTGGAGCGTCAATCTCCCCACCCCAGTATGGAAGCGAATTCCTCCAGTAGGGTTGCCAACCTCCAGGTGGTAGTCCTGGAGAGAACCATGTAACAAAAGCTACACTAATACAGAATTGTAATATTTTCCAAATTGCTGGTTATTGCTACTTATTATAACCACAGTCCTGAAAGCACACAAATTTCACACTAATGGTCAGTATACATAGATATTACCACTTATTACAATACCACATCAACCATTCCAATAATATGCTGAGATTCCAATCGTGAAACACAAATGTGACGTCCGTCTGATCACAATCATTCATAAATCTGGAACCAATGCTCAATTAATTTAACTTCATTGGAATGATTGATGTGGTATTGTAATAAGTGCTGATATCTATGTATACTGACTATTAGTGTGAGTTTTGTGTGCTTTCAGCACTGTGGTTATAATAAGTGGTAATAATCAGCAATTTGGAAAATATTACAATTGTGTATTAGTGTAGCTTTTGTTACACGGTTCTCTCTAGGACTACTACCAAGCCGAGTATATTTCCCGGTTGATTGCCAAACCTCCAAGTGGTGACTGGAAATAAACCCAAGGTTTCTGTGAAAACCAGCCTAAAAAAAAAAAAAACCAATTATAACCAAATAGGAAAAAACTACAATATATTCACACACTCTCAATGAACAGTACTCCTATAAACATACCCTGACAACTGAAACAAGATATAAGGACCGAAGTGTATATAATTAAAGTACAAACTAATGTCTGTTTTTTAAACACACTCCTCAAATTATGCAGAAATTCTCGGTCTCGTTGGCAGCCTGAAGAGTCCAGAAGAAGAAGAAGAAGATGATATTGGATTTATATCCTGCTCTCCACTCCAAATCTCAGAGTGGCTCACAATCTCCTCTGCGAGAGCTATGGCTAACCTAAGGCCATTCCAGCAGGTGCAAGCAGAGGAGTGAGGAATCAAAGAAAATCAAAAAATTCTCAAGATCCAAACTTAGTTCCAACTATACAGCACCACACCTACGAGGTTGTACTTTATATTCCCTCGTTTCATTTTCCGCTTTATCTAGCTGTGTAAGAAGAACAATAACACAACTAACATTTTTCGAACAAACCTAAACAAAGTAATTGCATCCTATGTAATCACATACCTTTCAACAATAGGTTCAGAGCATGGCAAGATTCCAACTTTAACACACATCCAAGTGACAGTTTTCAAAGGTCTTGCAAAGCAGCCCAACCACAAGATTCTAATACTAAAAGAAGATGCAAATACTTAACAATGTTCCTTAAAAGTGCAAATGCACAATATATTTCCTCCATACAAATCATTATTAAAATACATTTACAGTCATTATGCATAGTTTAACAAAGGTACACATATGCATAATGACCGTAAATGTATTTCAGAGAGGATTGGGTATAGGGTGAATGGTTTTAATAGATTTGGCTTTGCTTGTTCTAATGGTGTGTGTTTGTCCCCACCACGTTGGGGCAGTAATGCCATCCACTGCAAAGTATTACAGGGTAGATTCTGCTGTATTCCATTTTCAGGTCATCTCTGCCCTTATGTTTGGAGTAAAATCGGCATTCCGTCTCACAAAATATTGGAATGTTGGGTTTTTTACCATTTTTTAGAAACTGCTGGATCTCACCACTTTTAACACGTTCCTCATCTAATCAACTTCAAGAGACATAAGATACCCGACTTGTTGCTAGACAGTGACCCAAACACAACCTACTTGGTTGCTAAATTTCTATTTAGCACATTTTTCCTTTAGTAAATAATATATCATTCCTTTTAACCATTTCTGAAGATCATCCAATCCTAGGAGCTCTGGAAAGGAAAGCAAGTGAGTAGGCGTGCATTTTCATAATTCTGTGCATTTAAAATTTGGCATGTGTTTCATTTGCAGCTCGGCCAGCTTTCTTTTTATCTGAATTGCACTGCTTATAACTGCAATCTGGCTGCAGCACTGGCAGCTGCCTTCAGACCAAGGAGATAACAGAATTTTAACAATAACAACGGCTTTTTTGTAGCAGGAACTCCTTTGCATATTAGGCCACAACCCCTGATGTAGCTAATCCTCCAAGAGCTTACAGGGCTCTTCGTAAGCTCCAGGAGGATTGGCTACATTGGGGGTGTGGCCTAATATACAAAGGAGTTCCTGCTACGAAAAGCAATAATAACAACATCAACAATATAGTAATGATAATGGCAGCATATAAGGGATGCTTATGAGGAAGAAAAGAAGAGGACAACCTTGGAGAAAAGAAGAGGGCAACCAAGATGATGAACAGGTTGGAACACCTTTTCTCCTAGGTTTACAAAACGCACAGGCATCACTTTTCCCTCTGTGTTTCACGCCTGGCAGCCGCATTGCCTTTGAAGCCATAGGAAGCCGGGCCTGCAACACTGGGTCCCTGATGGGCCAGTCCCAGCTGCAAGTCACTCTTTGAAGCTGCTGTCAGCCCCGAAGGTCTAGGGAGTGGCTTGTTGCACTACGAATCTCCAGGCAACAGCTGGATGGTCCCGGAAGCTAAGGGCAAAGAGGCACTCTTTCTAAAGCTGAACTCATCAGCTCTAGGATCTGGGGATCAAAGCCTGAACAGGCAGCAGGGACAGAATTCCCAGCCCAGCCTGCAGGGGCTCATCCTAGTGATTGCACCCTGCTTTTCTCCAAGTAGTTCAGGATGGTCCAGGCCAGGGGTGGTCAAATGGCTCAGGAGCCACATGTGGCTCTTTCACACATATTGGACAGCTCTGGAAGCCTCCCCCCGCCAGCCAGCTTGGAGAAGGCATTTGTGTCTTTAAATCACATCTGCAAGCCAAGCCAGCTGGCAGCTTGGAGAATGCATTTAAAATTAAAAATTGCTTTCTTTCCACCTTTCCCTCCTCCCTCATCTATTTGCCTTCCTTCCCTCAAACATCTGACATTCATGGGGATCGGATATTGTGGGCTGAAATACATGCAGCTTGTTTAAGAGTGCAATCTGGCAGTGGTCACATGATAAAATAGTGTGGCTTGGCCATTTGATCTGGATAGCCACAAAAGGTAATAAAGTTCCCTGCCAATTGGTGTTTTTTGCAAATCACAGGACATGTATTCCCTAGTTGTAGGCTACCCCACAATACCTGATCCCTTCATCTGATGAAGTGTGCTTAAGAGAGCACACGAAAGCTTACATTCTCAATACAACTTGGTTGGTCTTAAAGGTGCCCCTTGACTCCTGCTTTGTTCAACTGCTTCAGACCAACACGGCTGCCCGCTTGGATCTATCTGACATTCGTGTCTTGCACCTCTCAAACATCTGACATTTATTCTATGTGGCTCTTACATTAAGCAAGGTTGGCCACCCCTAGACTAGGCTAGCCTGACCTTGTCAGATCTTGGAATTAAGCAGGTTTGGCCCTGGGGAGTACCTGGATGGGAGACCGCCACAGACGTCCGAGGTCACTACGCAGAGGCAGCCAATAGCAAGCTGCTTCTGCTCCTCTCTTGCCTTGAAAACCCAATGGGGTCACATTAAGTCGGCTGCACCTAGATGGCACTTTACACACAAACAGTTCAGGGGCCTCTCCGAAGGGCTGCCTCCAGGGGGGCTTCCCACACTTCCAGCCGAGGATTCAGGGTTTCTGGGTTGGAGTCATTAAATGGAGAGTTAGCAGGAGTCGGGGGGTAGGGTTGCCAATCTCCAGGTGGAGGCAGGGGATCCCCCCCGCCATTTGGAGGCCCTCCCCGCACTTCAGGGTCATCAGAAAGCGGGCGGAGGGGAGGGAAATGTCTGCTGGGAACTTTATTATTCCCTATGGAGACCGATTTCCATAGGAAATAACGGGGAATTGATCCACGGGTATCTGGGGCTCTGGGATGTGTGTGTTTTTTGAGGTAGATGCATCAAATGTTCAGTACAGCATCCAGTGCCTCTCCCCAAATTACCCCCCCCCCAAAAAAAAAAAAGTTTCAAAAAGTTATCAAAAGGTTCAATCCCCAACATCTCCAACTAAAAAGGGTCCAGGCAAGTAGGCATGAAAAACCTCAGCTTGAGAACCTGGAGAGTCACTGCCAGTCTGAGCACACAATACTGACTTTGATAGACCGAGGGTCTGATTCAGTATAAGGGAGCTTCATTTGTTCTTATTGGGGAGGGATGGTGGCTCAGTGGTAGAGCAGAAGGTCCCAGGTTCAATCCCCAGCATTTCCAACTAAAAAGCTTCCAGGCAAGTAGGTGTAAAAAAACTCAGTTTGAGACCCTGGAGAGCCGCTGCCAGTCTGAGTAGAGAATACTGACTTTGATGGACCAAAGGTCTGATTTCAGTATAATGGAGCTTCATATGTTCTTATTGGGGAGGGACGGTGGCTCAGTGGTAGATGATGATGATGATATTGGATTTACATCCTGCCCTCCACTCTGAATTTCAGAGTGGCTCACAATCTCTTTCATCTTCCTCCTGACAACAGACACCCTGTGAGGTGGGTGGGGCTGAGAGGGCTCTCACAGCATCTGCCCTTTCAAGGACAAGCTCTGTGATAACTATGACTGACCCAAGGCCACTCCAGCAGGTACAAGTGGAGGAGTGGGGAATCAAACTCGGTTCTCCCAGAAAAGAGTCCGCACACTTAACCACTACACCAAACTAGATCTCTAAGAGCATCTGCTTGGTAAGCGGAAGGTCCCAGGTTCGATCCCTGGCATCTCCAGCTAAAAAACTTCTGGCCAAGTAACCTCAGCTTGAGACCCTGGAGAGCCGCTACCAGTCTGAGTAGACAATACTGACTTTGATGGACCCAGGGTCTGATTCAGTATAAGGCAGCTCGTTATGTTCACATGCCACTTCCGTGCAAACATACTTAGGATCTCACAAAGGCATGGGTTAGCCATCGGGCATAAATACACTTGCAACGCTCAGAAGGCAAGCACTCTGTATGCTCTGGGCTTCTCGCCAACACTTTGCAGGTGCCAGGCAAGTCTGTAGCCACAGGGGGGCCTGTGAAGGCACTGCCCCCTGACTTCCAGGCAGGGCCCCCTCACCTCCAGGGGGCCCTCGAGGGGGGGGTGCAGCCTGCTTTTTGTCGTGGCTGAGCTGCCAAAGGGTCATCAGCGGCAGCCAGAGCTAGGAGAGCTGATCAGGGCACTGCAGTAGCAAAAGCATCAGATGGAGAGGAGGGAGGTGGAGGAGTGAGAAACAAAAGCCCACTGGAATGGGCTGGGGAGGGGGGGACGGATGGACCTGCTGGCTGCAAAGTGCTGGAGTGGGGGAGAGGGAGGTGGAAGGAACCCCCCACCCCTTGCTTGCATGCAAGGTGCAGTGCCTTCTTGACTCCAAAGTTTTAGGGTTGGCTGCCTCGACTTGGCCACTTTCAGAGCTTCCAGCTTTTGCCCTAGGAAGCTTCCGAGAAGCAGCAAGCCCTGAGCGGATGGAAAAGGGGCCCCCCTGACTTTTTAAAAAGCCCCCCAACTTTTAAAATCCTGGCTACGGTCCTGGTGCCAGGAAAGGTGTTTGAACATATGAAGCTGCCTTATACTGAATCAGACCTTTGGTCCATCAAAGTCAGTATTGTCTTCTCAGACTGGCAGCGGCTCTCCAGGGTCTCAAGCGGAGGTTTTTCACACCTATTTGCCTGGACCCTTTTTTGGAGATGCCAGGGATTGAACCTGGGACCTTCTGCTTCCCAAGCAGATGCTCTGCCACTGAGCCACCGTCCCTCCTTGGGACACCTCCGAGACCCAGGTTGGGGACCCCGGTTCCCAGCGAGTCCCCCTTGCCCGGATCTGAAGGGGGGGGGGGGCGTAAGAGAATGAAAGCCACCTCCGTGAGCCCTGCTGGAAGAGGAGGCCCCAGGAAGAGCCGACCGGCTGGGCGAGTCCGGCCTGCTCCAGGGAGCGGCTGCCAGGAAGGGGCGAGCCACGGGAGAAAGAAGGAAGGAAGTCTGGCGCGGGGAAGCCTTTTGCCGCGCCTCCTCCGCCAATCCCGGCCGGGGCGGGAAGCAGGAGCTCGGCCGTGGGTTCCCCCGCCTGGCTGCCGCGCTGTGCCGCCCCGCTCGCTGCTCGCTCGGCTCCTCCTCTGGCTTGGCGCATGCCCGGCGCGGCGAGGCTCTGCCTTGCTTTCGTCGGCAGCCCAGCCCAGCCCAGCCCAGCCCAGCCTCCCTCGATCCCTCCCTCGCCGGGGTCAGGCAGAGGTGGCGGCCAGTGCCGCCGCCGCCGCCAGCCGGGCTCAGGTGGCCGCTCCGCTCGGCTCCGCCATGCCCGTGGGCGCCTCCCCCGCCGCCAAGTCCCGCTACAGCCTGGTGGACGACCGGCACGACCTGCGCCTCCCGCTGCACAACGACGACGCCTTCCAGCACGGCATCGGCTTCGAGGCCAAGGTAGGGGGCGGCTGGCTGGACGCCCGGCGGTGGGGGAGGAAGAGCCCGGGGGCGGGGGGGGGGGCGCACGCAGCCGCGGAGCTTTCGCTTCTTTATGGCCGCTCTGTGCGCTTGGGGAGCCGGGGCAGTCCGCGCTTCCTCCGGGCTGAAGACAAAGCCCTCTGCACGTGCACCGGAGCCCCTTTGCGGTCCTGCCGTGAGCCGCGGGCGGGCTTTCGGACGCTGCTCTTTGGCGCCGAGCGCGCAGCTCCCCGCTAGGGATGCCAGCCTCCAGGCGGCACCTGGAGATGAGCCTTAATCCCCAGGATTTACAGCTCATCTCCAGACTACGGAGAGCTGTTCCGGGGGGGAGGGCGGAGGCTTTGGAGGGCTGAACTCTGTGGCACTGAGGTCCCTGTCCTCCCGGGTTCCATCCCCAAATCTCCTGGAGTTTCCCAACCGGGAGCTGGCAACCCTACGCCCGGCCGCTGAGCAGAGCGGCTCCCGCTTCCCAGGATCGCTCCAAGAAAGCGAAAGACAGGCTCAGGCTGTCCTCTCCCGCCCACCCCCCGTCTGACTGCCCCCCATAGGTAGGGGACGAAATCCCTGCACTCTTCTGAGAAAGGGTGGAACAAAAATGCTTTCCAAACGGGGATGCTGCTGCAGACCTGGCCCCAATCCTCTCTCCCCCCACCCCACCCTTTCTGTGCTTTGTCTTTTGTCCATGGGTGGCCTGCTTCTCATGCTTGTATTCTGGGGATTCACAGCATGGTTCAAAGCACACGCTTCTAAACCAATTGATTTAAGTCGACTTAGGAGGGTTCAGGGTGGCGGTGATTGGTGTGTTCTCGGTAGGGATTTTCTGACTTCATTTTGCCCTCTAAAGTTCCAGGAGCAGGTGCTCTGAGCTTTGTCTCTAGGAGCAGGTGCCTTTTCTCTCTCTTGTATGTCAACAAACCCTTTCGTAATTTCACGTTTTTTAATCTCCTGTCTTGTTTTGGATCAGAAAGGAGAGGGAAAGGCTCAGAGCCACTATTCCCCATCCCTGTGGGTCCCCCCTCCCCCCCCTTCTCCATGCTTGGAGATCCCCAGTTATTTAAGGCCAATGTCTTCGTGAGGAGAGAATGGCTCTCTTTGATAGATTATTTGGAGAATTTGTATCTCATTTCTCCAGGGAGGTGCTCCGAGCAGCTTGCACAAAACACACCAAAGCGGTGATGCAATACCACCAAAGTACGATCCACGTCAAATACAAGCCAGGGGCATTTAAAAAAAGATGTACATCATTTGGCTGCCTAAAATGATATCCGTTAAAACGGGCCTTGGGCTAGAAACGGACTCAAAAATGCGGGATGAAAAAGATGGAACTTCTCGGTGAAAAGCCGTGGGGGTAAAGAGGAATGTTTTGGCGTGGTGCATAAAAGACAGGGAAGTAGACAAGACTCAAGTGGGGGAAGGCCGCAGCTGAAGAATTTTTTTAAACAGATGTCTTCAAATCCCTTAGGGGGAAGGAGAGTGCTTGTTCCCCCCTGCGGGGTGAGATCTGTTAGGTTAATACATCCTGCTGTATTGTTAGGAGACCATTGGGTAATTTGTGCTAATGATTGACGGGGAATTATCTTATGCAAGGCAGAGCAAGATAACCAATACTCAGTTTTTCCAGTGCTCTTGCTCCCCAGGGCTGATTCTTGTTTGAATGGATTGCCCGTGGTGTTTTAGCAGGGCCGGCTCTGCCGCTAGGCAAACTAGGTGATTGTCTAGGGCGCCCATCTTCTGGGGGCACCAAATTGGGCACCCTTGTGTGCCTCTGTGATGTTCTCAGTGTGGGGGGGGGGGCAGAAGTTAGCCTCGCCTAGGGTGCCAGACAAACTATGGCCAGCCCTGCATTTTTAGTAAATCTGCCCTCACCAAGAAAAGGTATGTGTCTATGTAGGAGGGCTAATAAGTAAAACCATACTGCTAGAAACTTATCAGCACGGTGCGGCACACCTCCCTACCCCCCTGCCACATTCCCAGCCTGAGTGTCTTGGGAAAAGGGCAGATAATGTTGCCATGTTGGATATCCAGAGGGTAGGGTGAATGCTAAGGGATAAAGATAATTATTTGGGAAGCAAATATTGTCGTAAGGAGAAAGCTGAAGAAATCACTTTTCCAGACCTGTAACTCTTGATTAAGTAAACAGCATGTTGGAGAGGAAGAGTTCCGGGGACACTGCAGAGTTGTGTTCAGAGCAGTTTGCTTCTGCTTCAGGACCTGTTTATGCCGTGAGTTAAGCTCAGCTGACAGGTGAAGTTAGCGGTTAAGAAAAGGGATGATTGAATTGGAGGAAAGGAAACAGAACTGGGGAAGTTCCACTAGGTCACACTACCTTATTTTTGACTTACACTTTTCTTAGTTCCTCAAACTGAAGGGAATCTCCTCTGTTGTTAATATAAGGGCGACAATGTTGTCCTTTTACTCTTGGCCTTTAAAGGGACCCACATGTCTCATTTGGTGTCAGGGACTTTGTCTAGTCAGCTGTTGGTTGTTATGCTTTGCCTGTAGGGTTGCCAGCTCTGGGTTGGGGAATACCTGGAGATTTGAGGGGTGGAGCCTGTGGAGGGCAGGACCCCCCGTATGGTATAATGCCATAAAGTCCACCTTCCAAAGCTGCCATTTTCTCCAGGGGAACTGGTCTTTATTATCCGCGGACCAGTTGTAATTCAAGAAGCTCTCCAGCCACCCCTGGAAACTTAGCGACACACAGGGAAACCACAACTCGATGGGTTTGCAAACGCACACACAACTGCTGTGTAATAATTCAAACATTCATTAACACCTTCTGATTTACAGCACCTTATGCACCAAAAGAAATGTTTTCATGTTTTAACAGAAAATAATACATATACATAGCCATACTTCAACGGACTATTTTGACTGACTTAAAGAAACAGTCCCAGTAATGTCCATTTCATGCCTTTCATTCCATTGCCAGCCGTATTTTTTCTGGTAGATAAGGCTGTCGTCATGTAGATTACAGCCAACTATGTATAAAAGATCGCACTCCGGACTCCTGTTACAATGTTTTCTTCAAAATAGCAGTGCCGACATGAATCCTAGGTTAGTTGCATGTTTCCGATATCCTTCTTCCTGGCCGCAATAAAAATCGAAACCTGTGCTCTAACATTTTGATCACTAGCAATAGCTTCTCATTCTTACCACCGGCACATCAGGTCCTACGTACACGGGATGCTGATAGAGATTCCTGGCCTGAGATTTATTTCCTCCCACCCCTTCTGTTTGCACACCCAACCCAATGCAGAGTTCTGGAGAACTCGAAAGCTGGCACACTGTGGAACTTTGGCTGACAAGGGCACTTCACTCTCTTTTTCATCCTGCAGGAAATGATCATAGCAGGATTAAATATGGTGAACGCTGAAGGTAAACACAAAAGCAGCCTTAACCCTTACTAGGGCTAACTGAATAAGGTCTGGAAAATTAGTGCTAATTAGAGAGGGTTCAGTATTTTGCAGATAAGATGAAAAATCAGACGGATGTTGCTTTTTTGCCCTTTTCCTCTGGAGTTAAACATTTTATATGGGTGCATTGATGATTATTTACTCATTTAAAATAAGAAGCGTTTGATGTAGTTCTCTGCCTCTGTGCACTTAACTGTACTCAGCCCAGTGAATACTGCATGCCCCTGCTCTCTGTTTTCTTGCTTTGATTTGATCTGCAGCTCCCTTCACCACCCGTCCCAGCGAGATTGAAGCGCAAGACTTGTGCTTTTTCCTTGGATAAATAATTTTCTGAATTCCAGGGTTATACAGAAGCCCATGGTGGCTAACTACCTCTGTTAGTCACTATGCAGAGGAAGGCACTGGCAAACCACCTCTGTTAGTTGCTATGCAGAGGAAGGCGGTGGCGAACCACCTCTGTTAGTCTCTATGCAGAGGAAGGCAGTGGCAAACCACCTCTGTTAATCTCTATGAAGAGGAAGGTAGTGACGAACCACCTCTGTTAGTCTCTATGCCTATGAAGGCAGTGGCAAACCACCTGTTAGTCTCTACACAGAGGAAGACAGTGGTGAACCACCTCTGTTAGTCGCTATGCAGAGGAAGGCAATGGCCAACCACCTCTGTTAATCACTATACAGAGGAAGGCAATGATCAACCACCTCTGTTAGTCACTATGCAGAGGAAGGCAATGGCCAACCACCTCTGTTAGTCACTATACAGAGGAAGGCAATGACCAACCACCTCTGTTAGTCGCTATGCAGAGGAAGGCAATGGCCAACCACCTCTGTTAGTCCACTATACAGAGGAAGGCAATGGCCAACCACCTCTGTTAGTCACTATGCAGAAGAAGACAATGGCCAACCACCTCTGTTAGTCACTATACAGAGGAAGGCAATGGACAACCACCTCTGTTAGTCACTATGCAGAGAGGATTCTGCTGACAGTTTGTGGTCTAGGGGTCATTCAGACAGAGGGGTTGTTTGCTCGTCGCTGATCTTAATAGAAATATATATCCCAAATCCAATATCTATTATTATACTGGTGCTTTTGAGATTTCCTTTTCCTAATGGACTGGCATAGCCACTTGGATTTCTCGTAGGTATCTACAGTAATCTCAAAGTTCCAGGAGAGTCAGCAAAAGCGGCTCTCCCCGGCCCTTTATTATCTTTGGGGCTTGCCTCAGGGTAGCATCCTCAGCTGCCTTGAAGAGAAGAACACCTTTCTCTTTCCATGAGAAGACACATGCTTTTTTGCATTCCTCACTAGTGTTTAAGCATTCTTAGATCTGTATTGATGGGCAATTTGCCCCGTCAGAGTTGAAATCTTGTATTTGCAAGCAGTACTAAGATTGCACACCGTTTGGTCACCTGGTCCCAACAGCAATAGCAAGACAACTGGCCAATACCAGGACTTTTTTTGTAACATGAATCCTTTGCATATTAGGCCACACACCCCTAAAATAGCCAATCCTCCAAGAGCTTACAGTAGGCCCTCTACTAAGAGCCCTGTACGCTTTTGGAGGATTGGCTACAACAAGAGTCTGTGGCCTAATATGCAGAGGAGTTCCTGCTACAAAAAAAGCCCTGGCCAATACTTATTACAGGCAACGTATTCTTCCAGCGAGGGTCAGACTACCACCATGGTGATCTGGATTCAGTGAAGAAGCTCATCGGGTGACCTTGGGCCAGCATTTACTTAACCAACCTCACAGGGTTGTTGTGAAGGTAAAGTAGGGGGAGAGTACCATGTATGCCTGGGGTTGCCATGTACCTCCTGGCCACTGGTAGGGGACGCGGGGGGGGGGGGTGTGTGTTAGGATTTCCAGATCCAGATTGGGAAACTCTTGGAGATTTGGGGTGGAGCCTGGGGAGGACATGGACCTCAGTGGGGTACTGTGCCATACAGTCTACCCTCCAAAGCTGTCCTTTTCTGCAGGGGAACTGAACTCTGTTGCTGAGCTATAATTCCAGGGACTCCCCAGGTCCCTCCTGGAGGCTGGCAGCCCTATCTGATGTCTTGAACTCCTTTGAGGAATGGAAGGATTAAAATTGATAATATAAATAAAAATGGAGGCGGGAGCTTCACGGCTTCCTTGCCCATTTCTGGGCTGCAGTTGGTCCTTTTCTCCCAAACATTTCAAGACTTGGTCCCACGTCAGCCTCCCCTGTGCTTTAAGAGCATCAGCAAAGGCTTTTTGCTCTTTGTCCCCCCCATCTTCAGAGGCAACTTCTTTCTTGTGGCATGCCCTCCCCTCGCCCCTTAACTGAGAGGGAGACTGCAGATTTATACCCCACCCTTCTCCCTGGATCAGAGACTCAGCGCGGCTTACAATCTCCTATATCTTCTCCCACCATAGCAGACACCCTGTGAGGTAAGTGGGGCTGAGAGGACTCTCACAGCAGCTGCATTTTCAAGGACAACTCCTGCCAGAGCTATGGCTATCCCAAGGCCATTCCAGCAACTGTAAATGGAGGAGTGTGGAATCAAACCTGGTTCTCCCAGAGAAGAGTCTGCACACTTAACCACTACACCAAACTGGCTCTTGTCTAACCTTCTGCCAAAATATGTTAGTTTTCTGGCAATAGGCCACAAAGTTCTTTTAGCTTACCCAAGCTTTTATTTATATATTCAGCTTCCTTATACTCCACACTGGAGGTCCCAAGCATCTTCTCTTTTCTTCCTTAATCCTCACAGTAGGTTAGGATGAGAGTGTGTGACTGGCCCACGGTCTCCTATTGCCAGCCTTTAGCCTAGCTGGTAGTTGGAGGTCTCCCAGACTTTCAGATGGGTTCCAGCCAACAGAAATCAGTTAAATGGCTGCTTTGGAAGTTGGTCTCTGTAGCATTAAACCCTCCCTCCCCCCCCCAGCCACATCCTTCCCAGACTCCAAAAATTTCCAGGAATTTCCTGACCCAGAGGTGGCAACCCTATGACACTTGGCAAGTTCCCATGGCAGAATTAATGCTGGAGTCAAGCTGTCTTCATTTTGAACTTGGCACTTCTGGCTTTTAAATATATAGTCTGCTGTTCAGGGGTCTCTTTTTCCCTTTGGTGTAGTGGTTAAGTGCGCAGACTCTTATTTGGAAGTACTGGATTTGATTTGCCACTCCTCCACTTGCACCTGCTGGAATGGCCATGGGTCAGCCATAGCTCTCGTAGGAGTTGTCCTTGAAAGGGCAGCCGCTTTAAGAGCTCTCTCAGCCCCACCTACCTCACAGGGTGTATGCTGTGGGCGGGGGGAGGTAAAAAGGAGATTGTGACCAATGTTCCCTCTAAGCTGCAGAGGCTTGTGAGCAAAAATTCTACGTTGTGAGCTACTGGCATTAAAGTTGTGAGCGACTGCATAAATTAGTTTGCTTCTGAGCTAAGACAAAAATCTGTGAGCTGGAAGCTAAAAATCTGTGAGCTAGCTCACACTAACTCAGTTTAGATGGAACACTGATTGTGACCGCTCTGAGATTCAGAGTATAGGGCAGGATATAAATCCAATATCATCATCATCTTCTTCTGCCGCTGTTGGCTGCCATTCTGCTTGATGTTGCTGTTTGGTACTTGGACTGTTGCAGTTTACTTAGAGGATATGTGTGTGAGAGAACTTTCTTTTGGACATCACCTTAGGTACTTTGGAGAGGTAGTATAGAAATGCATTAAGGAAATGAAACATGTCTTGTTTCAATAGAAGATGCAGCAGTTATTTACTGGGCAGCCATACATGAACAGAATTTTCTGTTTTCTGAAGGAAAAGGGGAGCTCTGGGAAACAGCCAAAAAGGAAAGAAGGGGCAATTTGAAAGGGGGAATGTTCCTTATTTCACAGAATACCAAGGATGTGTATGTTTGGAGGAGAGGGTCCCATGTTCCTGGTCTTAGATTAATTTTTTGAGTGGTTTGTAGATATGGCGTGCTTTTAAAGGTTTGGAACTGTCAACTGTGCCCAAGTCTGATCAAGCAAAGCTCTCTCCGTACTCCTTTCTGAGCTACTCATTGACACCAAATGACCTTTTGGTTAACATCCAGGGAGCTTGGCAGAAGCTGTTATGTCTCCTGCTGAGATTTCAGGCCTGGCCTGCCTGTCCCTCTGGAGTCATCCAAACTCTTCGTTTATAGTGCAGTTACACAGCCTTGTAAAGGTGAGTGACATTTCTTAGAACTTCTGAGGCAAAATTCTAGATAGCCTTTTTTTAAAAAATCAAGGTCTCTATTAGGAAACTGTAACAACTCGCACAGAAAGCACAAGAACTGTAAATTCATGCTGACGAAAAGAGCCCCAAGAGCCGTGGTTGAAGACCCTTCAGAGATCTGCCCCTTCTGAGTGTTTGACTTGGCCACATTTGTGAGGCACCAAGCCAAAGCATGGAATTCTATTACTTAACCCAGGAATCTCTGTCAGAAGCAGAACCTGTGTTTCGACCCAGTCATTTGGCAGTCGGGTAGAAAACAAAGAGAGCTCTCTTTTTAAAAACGAAGTGTTGCATCATAGATTGTTTCTAGTTATTCTCATAGGTTCCTCCTCTGTCATTTTTTCTCAGAGTGTATTAAGTGTTTTATGTGGGATAGTTAGCCTTACTGGTGACTTGTTTTAACTATAGCTGCTTAGTTGTGTTTTGAAACGGTTGAAGAGAACAGACATTGAAGACAGGGAATCTGTTGGAAGATACTGGGGTGTGTTTTACAGCCTTGAGGTTTTGTACTGTGCTTGAGGGAAGAAGTTCGCCTGTTTGTTCTGTTCTTAGGTAAAGGAGATACAGCAGTGAAGACGACTAGCCAAATTAAGACAAAACAGCATCTGTCCCATGTTTTGGTCTCTTCTTAACCAATGTTTGTCTGATAGGCATAATGGTATCATCAAATCTAAAATGATACTAATACTTCCAGAGTGGTGGCTGTGTTAGTCTTTGCAACTTTACATAGGAGCTATACTCCCTCTAAGCTGTGGACTCTTGTGAGCAAAAATTCTACTTCACGAGCTACCGGCATTAAAGTTGTGAGCTGCTGCATAAATTAGTTTGCTCTAGGGCCATTTTTCTTGAGCTAGGACAAAAATGTGTAAGCTGGTGGCTAAAAAACTGAGCTAGCTCACACTCAGCTTAGAGGGGACGCAGGAGTCCAGTAGACTTTGGAAAGCTATTTTTACCTTTGATCAAGGCTTATGATCATTTTCCCTTCCTCTCCCCACAGCAGGCACCTCATGAGGTAAGTGGGGCTGAGAGAGGTCTGAGACTGGCCTTAAGGAAACAACAGGATTCATGTGGAGGAGCAGGGAATCAAACTGCTTCTGCACCCCTTGTAACCATTACGCCATGCTGCCTCTCTTAAACTATGCTGGTTCTCTGGGTTTTCAGAGGTTTCACTCATTCCAAAAGAGAGAATATTTTTCAGGAGGGTTTTCTTTTACTGTTTCTTTAAAACTTTCAATTTTACTGTCAGAAAAATTGGGCAGCCCCCCACCCCCTCAATGATATCTTTTTTTCTGCAGGCTTTCATGTTTCTGTAGCTGCCTGGCTCAAGGGGGTCGCATTTCATTTGAGACTATACCTAATTTGAAAATTTTTATTGGTTTTCCAAAAAGTTAGGGGGAACGGGTAAGAGGGAAATAGAAAAATAGTTACAAATACTATAAGAATCTAATCCACATGTAGTGTTCTTTCTTAAGGTACAAATATTATCACATACTGTTATCTCTTTACATTAAGTCATCAGCATCTAAATAGTATGTTTTAGTGATTGTAAGTCTTATTAAAATGTCTATTTAAGCTTACATTTCCAATATAAATGATATTATAATACAAAGTACAAGAGAAAGGAGATAGAAGTTCACACCAAAGAATCTTAGAAGTCTTGAGCGTCTAGCCAAACATATAGTTTCACCCAATATTTTCTTGCTTCTTCCTTAGATTTCCCAGCCATCAACTGGGATAAATAGTCCAACTCAGCCGTTTCCAGAATTTTCCCCACCAAGTCCAATCTCTTGGGGATCTCCTGAAGTTTCCATCTCTGTGCCAAAAGGATTCTAGCTGCTGTGTTAATATGCGCCAACAAATGTCTCATCTCTTTGGAATAGTCACTAGGATATATGTTCAATAAAAATAGTTCTGGTTTAAATTGAATCTGTGTCTTCAAAATTTTCTGTAATAGTTCATGGGCCATCTTCCAATAGTCTTTCACCGCCTCACAGGTCCACCACATATGCTAAAAGGACCCAACATGTTTAGTACATTTCCAACATTTGTTAGACATGTTAGTATACATCTTACACAATTTCTGTCGAGTTGTATACCATCTATAGAACATCTTGTACAGATTTTCTTTAAAGGTTACTGACTTGGTTAGTTTGATATTAAATTTCCATAACATCTCCCATTCTTCTAGCATAATGTTACGCCCCCGATTTTTAGCCCATTGGACCATACAGTCTTTTACAGTCTCATCTTGCATCTTCATCTGTGATAAATATGAGTATAGTTTGGAAATTAGTTTTTCTTGAGGACCCAAAAAGATTTTATCAAATGGGTATTGTTCTATATTGAAGTCTGTTGTCTTATCTTTGACATATCTGGATTCAACTTGCGTTCTCAACCACCCACTCATTTTAATGTCCATATCTTCTAACTCTTCCTTGGTTTTCAGTTGGTTATCATTTTTCAACAGTTCTTCATATCTATAAATCTGATTAGGTTTCATAAGGTTTGAAGGTGTAAATGCTTCCACTGGGGACACCCATCTTGGAATTTTCTGATAAATTCTCGGTTTTAGCCATGACCATGTGTGATACAGAGATTTCCGAAACCAGTGATTCTTAAAATAAAAGTGCCCTTCTAATCTTTGATACCATAAATACGTGTGCCAACCCAAATTGAGATCATGACCCTCTAACAACAACTGTCTCCTGTCATTCAGTAACACCCAGTCTCTTACCCAAGAGAGCACTGAAGCTCTTTAATACAATTGCCAATCTGCGAGGCCCAAGCCTGCTCTCAATTTAGAGTCTTGCAATATCTTTAGCTTAATTCTTGGTTTTTTACCTCGCCAAATGTAGTCAGAGACCATCTTATTCAGTTCTTGAAAAAACGCACTAGTTAGAAGTACTGGCAGAGTTTGAAATAGAAATAACAGTCTTGGCAAAATGTTCATTTTTACTGAAGCTTTCTTCCCATTAAAGATAAATTCTAATCTTGCCATTTTCCCAAATCTTTTTTAATTTCTTTAAGCAGTTTATCATAGTTATCCATCTTTAAGCTGCTGCATTTGTTTGTAATGTATACACCTAAGTATTTAATTCTTTTCTCATAAAAGAATCCTGATTTATGTTGGAGAAGTTGAATTTGTTCTGTCATCATGTTCTTCATCAGGGATTTTGTTTTATGGTAATTACGGTACTCTTCAGTCCTGCCCAATGGCCAAATTGGTTAATCTTATTTATCAAACAGTCAATTGAATCTATTGTTTGCTCTAATCTATAAACCAGATCATCTGCAAAGGCTCTCAGTTTGTATTGTTCACCCTTAATCACCGCTCCCTTAATACTTGCATCTTCTCTTATTTGGTTATTCAATATCTCTAAGCACAAAATACAAAGAAGTGGTGACAGTGGGCAACCTTGTCTTGTACCCTTTTGAATAGCAGTTGCTTCTGTTAGTTCACCATTCACCATCACCTTTGCCCTTTGCGAGGAGTATATTGATTGTATTGCTCTCAAAAAGTTCTCGCCACATTCCATTCCCTTCAGTTGTTGCAACATGAATTGCCAATGAACATTATCAAAGGCCTTCTCTGCATCCAGACAAATTAATGCCAATTGTTTCTCTGGATGGTTCTCATAATATTCCGTTATGTTACATACTGTTCTAACATTATCTTTCAGGTATCTTCTGGGAAGAAATCCTGCCTGGTCTTGATGTATTATGATCTGTAAGACCTTCTTTAAGCGTTGTGCCAATATTGCAGCAAAAATGTTGTAATCCATGTTTAAAGGAGAAATTGGCCGAAATTTTTTTTGTATCTTTCAAGTCTGCACCCTCTTTTGGAATTAAAGATATTGTAGCTTCTTGCCACGAAGGTGGTATTTGAGCTTCCTCTTGAATCCTTTCAATAAGACGTTTAAATGGCAACAGCAAGGAATCCTCATAAGCTTTATAGAACTCTGCAGGTAAGCCATCTGGATCCGGTGCTTTACCATTCTTTTGAGATGCCGTTGCATCTCCCACTTCCCTTATTGTTATTGGTTCATTCAAAATTTTCTGTTGTTCTTCTGTAAATTTATTAAGATTGTTTTGTTTAATATATTCTTCTAAATCTTCCTTTTGGACTTGTTTGTCTTCATATAGTCTTTTGTAAAATTGTTCCACAACTTGACGTATCTCCTGTCTTTGAAATTTCTCTTTATTATTTTCATCTTTCAGTACCGGTATTGTTCTTTTGGCATTCTCTTTTCTCAGTCTATAGGCCAACCACCATCCAGGTTTATTAGCATGTTCAAAGAACTTCTGTCTGGCAAATCTTAATTTTTTTCTCCATTTCCTCTACCAGCAGTAGATTAAGTTGATGTTGTATTTTTTTAACTTTATTTTGAAACTCCTGTTTTGTAGGTTGTGTTTTTAAACTTGTGTTTTTAAATTTTAAATTCAGCTTCTCCTGCTTGCGACATTAGTTTTTGGAAGTTTTCAGTTCTTCCTTTCTTTTTTTTTGACACTATATCTGATTGCAAGCCCCCTGAAATATGCTTTGGCAGTATCCCAGACCGCTTGCATCTTTACATCTTGAGTTATATTCTGTTTGAAAAAAGATTCCATTTCTACCTTGGTTTCTTTAAGAAAGTCTTTATCTTTTAAAAAAAGAAGCATTTAACCTCCAAGTTCTTCTCAGTTGAGTGCCTTTGGGTTTTATCATTACAGGACTGTGATCTGATATAATTCTTGGTTGAATTTCTGTCTCAGCTAAATCTTTAACCAGGTCTGTGGACAGCCAACACATATCAATTCTTGACCACGATTGGTGGCTGGCCTAATAATATGTAAAATCTTTCGAATTTGGGTATTTTGTTCTCCATGCATCAACGAACTCTAATTCTTCTACAAGCTTCCAAAAACTTGTTGGTAGTTGAAAACCTTTAGCTTTAGTGTGTGTGTGTTTTTGTCCAATTGTGTATCAGAAACTGCATTAAAATCTCCTACTAGACAGTATTCTGCATAATCCAAATTTGTCAAAGTTTGATATTCTCTTCTCCTTTATCTAACAGGCCATGGTACCTCTCTCAGAATTTTCACCATATTTCCTGCTATCGTCACTGATTTATCTTTCGCTTGCTTCAGAATATTGGCCCTAGTCTTCTTTCTTGTGAGCTTCAAATGGATTTCGCTAGGTAGTTTATTCCGCCTCATGAAACTTGATGGGACTCGCTTAACTTGATCAAACTCTTCCTCTATCTTGTCAGGTGTCACCTGTGAAATTTCTGCTAGGGCTTCACTTAGTATTTTCTGTAGATCTTCAGCTTTTTCTTCTGGTACATTTTGAAACCTCAGCATGTAGGCTGCTCTCTCTATCTCTAACTGTAGAAGTCTACTATTATATGCTTTCTGTTCTTTTTCCAGTTGTTCCACCTTTTGTGTGTTGTCTGTCACCTGTGTGTCTAGGACCTTTAAAGCTTTATTGGTCTCTGCTGTCTGTTTTCTAGTCTCTTGTTCTTGTTTAATTTCTGCCATCTGCTTTCCTAGATTATCTGCTTTACCAGTCCACTGTGCTATGGCAGTTAGTAGAGTATTTTGCATTTCTTTCATGTCCCCCTACATAGCGGCAGGTGTAAACTTCCCTAAACCAGACAAAGAGCTGGGTGAAGGAGTTGGTGGTTCATCTTCTCGGTTCTCTTTTTTCCTTGGTACCTCTTTAAAGCCAATAGCAGCTTTATTTTCCATCCTTATTAGTATATTTGCACTCACAGCCACAAATTTTGTGTATTGCCCTTTCAGTAGCCTGTTTTGGAACACAATGTTCCTATTTATGTTAGCTGAGCTAGTATCTAACAAATAGTATCAATATTATGCAAAGATAATAGTTTGTTTGAAAATATAACCTTCTTGCTTCTATCAACAATTTAACAGGCCCCAAACAGCGATAAGCCTTATGTTAAACAAAAACTTTTTACCGCAACAATCGTTAGTATCACCTAGCCTAAACAATTCAACTCACAGAAACAGTTCACTGTAGTGCTTTTCTCAGAATAAGTAGTTCAATGGAGTCCAAGTCTTAACAAATTCATCCCACTATTCCAAGCTATACATTGTAATCCAGGGCTGGATCCAGGGCCCACGGTAAGGACAAAAATTAAGAATAACCAGAAAAGATAAAAAATGAGTCAACCCAGGTGAACCCAAGATAAAAAAAAAATGAAAATCCACAAGGAGAGAAAAAAAATGAAAAAAATAAGGGAAAAAAGTAAAAAGAAAAAAATATTCCAACCATATGTTTGAAAATGAATCCTCCAGGTAAAGCCACAAGTAGTAAACACACAAGAAGAAGAGGGAAAAAAATCAAAATTGGAGAAAAAAAATACAAAAATCACCTTCAACCAACCAACTTTTTATAATCCATTAATGAGCTGAAGTCAAAGAAAATGCTGGTAACCATACCCGCCATCAAAAATTTATAATCCACTTAAAAACTTCACAGCTATTCTTCCAACAGTCAACAATATAGCTGCATTTTATAATCCACTGCACAAACCCAGTGTGACTCTGAATGTATATTTACTTACTTACTTACTTACTTAGGACCCACAGAGGCTTATTCAGGATACTTCCCTTCAACATAGCCAACAAACTCCTTCTTTTTCTTATATCTTTAAGAGTCACAAGGTTTTATACAACACTATATTCTGTCCATTAAGAGTCAGTTCTTTAGGACATTCTTTGGCTTGACAGTCTTAACCGAGAATTCTTACAGCATCTGTTCTTCTCATCCACATATGCTTGCAAGCAACTTTCCAACAGCAAGATCTTCCTCCCCAAAAGAATTCAGGACAAATCAGTTCAATTCAGCCATCAAGCCTTTTTTGTCTTTAGAAACTGGTGTGAGTCATTTTTCAGGACAACAATAGGACAGTCACCAAGTTAGGCAGGAACTTTTTGAAGTCTCGGAAAAGAAAAGGAGAGAGCTGGGTATCCCCCCCTCCCCGCCCCTTTCTCCTCACCTTTGCCTCCGTCTGTGCTCCACTTTACTTTCAACTCTCCAGTCCCTGGGTTTCACAAATCTTACTTAGAAAGTTAAGTATAGAAAGGAAGGAAAAACTTACAATCATTCCAGAAATATTGCAGTCTGATCATGTCATGCAGAAGAGCTTGATAGAAAGAAAAGAAGAAGTCCGGCAGTTAACCCTGATGACATTTAAAAATAGCTATCGGGGCAGCAAGGCTCGCAGCGAGTCGGGCTCGGGAGACAGCTGCCGCTGACAATCCTGACCCTCAACTCAATCTGCCTGCCTTTTGAGACCCTTCCTGGGTCCCAGACACGGGTCTCCCTGTGAGGAAGACCCCTCAACTGCCCAATTAGAGAGCAGCTCTGGACCAGCCGATCCGAGTCGCTCTCTAGC